>NC_071584.1:3829044-4506066 GCF_024509145.1 Vidua macroura | reverse complement strand
TCCGGGCACTCGCTGGTGCGGACGCAGCCCCGCGGGGGTGAGCTGAAGGCGGAGGAGTCCCCGCGGAAGGGCGCGGAGCAGCTGCCGGCGCATGGGCACCTGCTGCTGTGCGAGGCGTGCGGGCGCTGCCGCTGCCCCCGCTGCACGGCCGCCCGCAGCCTGCCCTCCTGCTGGCTCTGCAACCAGCGCTGCCTCTGCTCCGCCGAGAGCCTCCTCGACTACGGGACCTGCCTCTGCTGCGTCAAGGGGCTCTTCTACCACTGCTCCACCGACGACGAGGACACCTGCGCCGACGACCCTTGCTCCTGCGGGCCGGGCTCCTGCTGCGCCCGCTGGGCTGCCATGAGCGTCCTGTCCCTCCTCTTGCCCTGCCTCTGCTGCTACTTTCCCACCCTGGGGTGCCTCAAACTTTGCCAGCGGGGTTATGACGGCCTGAAACGCCCCGGCTGCCGCTGCCAGAGCCACACCAACACGGTCTGCAGAAAGATCTCCTCGGCCAGCGGCACGCCCTTCCCCAAAACGCTGGACAAGCCGGTATGACCCTCCCGAGGAGGAGAAGCGGGCTTTGTTCCTCTTCCTCCCCCTCCTCCTCCTCTTCTCTCCTCCATCCCCCTCCTCCCTCGGCTCCCTCTGCTTTGCAGTGTCCTCCCCTCCCCACCATCACCTTCCAGGATTGAGATGGGTGACCTGGGGGGTCCCCAGGCTTTGGGATGCCCTGGCTGGGTGGCCAGGGAAGCTGGCACTGAGCTGGGGGATACCAGTGTTTTTGCACATGCAGGAGAAGGGCAGGAGAGGCACAGCAAGCTGAGGGTGCCCTCCCTGGCAGTGTCCAATGGGGAAAGGTGACCCAGAGGGTCCTTGGGGCTCTGCCCCCATGGCAAGGGTATCTGAGGCCCCTCGGGGCTCTGCTCTCCATAGTTTTAGGAGCTGCCCCACAGTGTGGTCCTTATCTGTGGGGGAGGAGACAGGTCAGTGTGTCCCTGTGCCAGAGCCCCTCAGGAGCCAGACCCCTCCTCTCACTCTTTCTCCCTCTCCTGCACTTTCCATGGGTGGCCTTTCTCCCCTCAGGTGGCCACTGGTCCCTTTCCCCAAGGGGCTGGGGTGCCAAGGGGTCTCACCAGTGGCAGTGGCTTCCTTCCAGGCTTGGAAGCCGCTTGGAAAAGCAAGCAAGCTCCAAAATGAGGTGGCACCGTGTTTTTCTATCTCAAAGAGGAAGAGAAGGTGTGGGAAGCTTTAGAAACCTTCTGGCAGGGGAAGGAGCTATCGGAGGCAGCCCAGCCCACTCTCTCCTGCCCAACTGCAGCAAGGGAAAGGTCCCCTCTGGGATTTGGCTGAGAACAAGAAGCTGCTTGGAAATTGCCATTCATTTCTCCGGGCCTTGGAGGGCTGCCTGAGGTGGGAGCTGCCGCCTGGCTCCATCCCACCACCCAGCAGATGCCACAGGCACCAGCTCCGTGCTCGAACCCCGATCTGGTACCTTCCCCCAGCACTGAATTCACTTTAAAAAAATATGGCAAAGCCAACTGTGAATAGCCACCACTCCTGGGACTCCCCAGCGGGGGCTTCTGTCACCTTGCCTTGGGCTGGAGGACACGGAGATCAGGAGGGAGTGTCAAAGCTGGGGACCCCGACCTTCCCTCCCTGCCGAGTTTCCTTGAGTCCTTGCCTTGCTGAGGGAGTTCTGCCACTCACTGGAAGCCGGGAATGGGGCTGAAGCCAGCCCTGGAGCCAGCCCTGGGGCCGGGCCATCTGCAGAGCAGACAGACGCTGCAATCCGGGTCAGGGCTCTGCGTTTCTTGCTGGGAGGATAATAACCCCAGCTGGTTGCTGTGGCTGGGGGACTCCTGGTGGTCCTGGGCTCAGCCCCATGTCCATGTAGTGCTAGTGGGTTGTGACCCCGCTGGCATCATTTGATGATGGTGATGATGATGATGATGATGATGATGATGATGATGATGATGATGATGATGATGAGTTTGGAGCCGGGATGGCATCCTGGAGCTCGGCTCTGCCTGCCCATGCCCCTTTCCCAGGTGTGTGAGCATGAGAGGAGAGAATGGTGCTCCTGGAGGAATATATGTAACACATCCCTTGGCTTCTCCAAGACTCAGCTCCCACAGCCCATCCGTCGCCTCCTCCCAGCTGCCTCTTTCTGTAGAGTTCTGTGGATCTATTTTTGTAGATATAAATATAACGTTAGGATGGGTAGGTCTATTACTAATAATATTCATGATACTGCTGTGAACGGTGCCAGGTACAAGGTTTGGCTTCCTGGTGCACTTGCACAGGCTGGAAAAGATGATTTCCCAGTCAGTTTATTGCTAATCCCAGACCCTTTGTTCCCAGGTTGTTGGGAGTGGGGGAAATGAAGGTGTACGGATTGTCTCGGGGTCTGCTCTGCAGGGAGGGTGGGATTCAGTGCTGGCTGAGAGGTGAGGCAGAAGTGGAATCTCATTGTGGGACTCCTCTTTCCATCCATTCGCTTTCTAAAAATTGTGGTGGATCCAAGCTCCCTCTGTTGCGGGGAAAAGTGGTTCCAGGGAGTGATTCATCCTGCTTGGAAGCATTATTCATTAAATCCTGTGCTGTCTGTGCCCTGCTCCCCTGACTCAAATGGCACCCAAACATTGAACTCCAGGCTCTATGGGCAAGGGGGGATGAACCGCATCCCCCTGGGATGGGATTGTTTGTCCTGGAGAATGTTATGGACATGAGTGAAATCCTCTCTCTGACTTCACCCAGAGCCCAAGTGGGGATGTGGAAGGATCTCTGGGTATCTCAGGATGAGGGTCTGGGATGCAGAGGGATCTCCCGGCACTAGGAAAGGGCAGAGCCCCATCTGTGCATGGTCCATCCCTGAGGCCAACCTGGACTCTGGAATCATTTGGATTTTAAGGCCATGACCTTCTCAGAGGATGCCCTGTAGGTGTGTGAACCCCTCTAAGATCATTCCTGTGGCAGCAAATATAAAATGCATTGCAAACACATTTATCCTTATGCCAATGATTGCTTGGCTTCCAAGTGATCCTACTTCCAAGTGATGTTGTGGGGAGACACTTCCTCCCAGAGTCTCCTTCCTTTGGAAGGCTCAGTTCACTCTTCTATTGGTGCTGATTAAACTCCTTCTTCATAAAAACCAGAGAGCATTTTTAGGGAGAAAAGGTCCCTTTTTCCCTGTGGGTTGGAGGAACTGTCTCCCTTGAATGAGAATGAGAAACAGTTCATTGAAACTTTTTAAAGAAAACTAATGAACAGAATTTTCCAACTTGCTCTACTTTGATTTTTTTTTCCTCCTCCATTTTAAACGGATCCCACTTGTAAATTTAGTTACCACCTCTGTATCTTTGCAATTCATTGCTTCCTCTCCTGATGGTGGAATGACTCAACATGTGAAGCTTCATCATTTTCACGGCCTCCCAAGTCACGCGAGCGCAGGGTGACCTCCCCCAGGTGCTGGAGCTGGGGGATGAGGAGAAGGCTGCCCATGGCTCAGCTCCCCAGAGCCAGCTCTGCTTGGCACGGCAGCAGCAGCACAGTTACCTTCAGGAACTCGGGGGAGGCCAGGACTGCCGGGAGCCTCCACCTCATGGGCTTTTCTGGGTCAGTGCAGGAGCTCCCTTCCTACCAGGGAATGGTGTCACAGCCTGCTGAGGGCTGAGGAGCACAGCCAGGGCTCTGGAATGTCTCCTCTCCACGAAATGACAAATCTGGGGGATACATTTCATGAAATACTGGACATGTAGAAGGGGAGGGATTTCAAAGCTGGTTTAGTGGTGGCTCAGCAGTGCTGGGTTAATGTTTGGACTCAGTGGTCTTAGAGGGTTTTTCCAGAAGGAATGATTCCATGATTCTAGGAAATGGAGAGGACAAGAGCCCCAGCTGGCACCGAGGCCGTGGGACCAGAGCAGGGCTTTGTTTTCACCAAGGGCAGACATGAAAGCCACGTCCAGGACCTGTGGGGGCTCGAGGAGTTCAGCCTGTTTGTCTCTGCCCTGCTCATGGAGGCAGATGGCTTCACCTGGAATTCCTGCTGCCCACTCCAGCTGGGGGTCCTCAGCACATTCGCCCTCCTTGCTCTCAACAGGCAGGAGAGGTTGGGAAGCACCAAAAGCTCTCCAAGGAGAAGCACCCAAAGCTCAGGTTCACCGAGCTCATCCATGGTGGGGAAGGCTGTAGGCAGCCTCAGATTCTTTTCCTGAGCTTTTCCCAACCTCTTCTGACTAGATCCATCCTGCCTCATCCCCAGCTCGGCTGCCAGGCTGTTTGGTTTGCCTGCAGAGAGGGCCCCAGTTCTGGCTGGGGTTGGGAGCCCCTTTCCTGCCCCACCCTCTGTGAGTCAGATCCCATCTGCTCGGGGTGTTTGTCTGCAGCTGCCTGTCCCGGCAGTTGGGCTTTCTCTCTGTCCTGATGTGTCTTTTTTGGTTTTCTTCTGGGAGCGTCACATGTGGAGCCCTCTGCTCTCCCACGGGGATGGATCTGCATTGTGAGGGAGCATTCCTGGGCTGTCATCTTCACTTTGCCACGGAACATGCAGGGCTGGGGGCAGACTGGAGCAGAGAAAGAGATTCAGGTGCCAAAGGAGCAGGAAGCAGGAGCTGCTGAGCAGGACCTGAGCTCCCCCTGCTCTGCTACCCATCCAGAGCCTCCTTTTCCTACCCAGGAACCCGAAGCTCCATCCATGCAAGAACCTCTGATGTTTTTTGCTTCTTCCAGGGCTTCCCTTGGTCCCACTCCCCTTTTTCCCTACTGGCAAATCAGTCTCAGCACTGATGGGGAGGGGCTGTGGGGACCAGGCTGGAGTGTCCCTCCCATCCCACCCCCACCACTCCTGGTGGAAGGGCCAAAGAGGTCTTTGGGCTGCTGTCCACTCATCCTTGAGAAACATCAGTGCCTCAAAGAGCAGGGGGAAGCTCTTTGTGACTCACAGATTCCCATAAAATCCCACTGAGTTCACTTCTGCCCATCCCCAAGGGGTGAGCACTGATGGAGGGAGGACAAACCATTGACCAAAAGATGCCAAAGCCTGGAATCAGAGATTAGGAATGGCTCTCCAGTGTGGTAGAGAGGGATAAGCTGGGTTTGAGGGGAGCTGCTGTGGGAATGGCACAGGGAAGGAGCCCACTGTGCCCTAAACTCCTGTTTCCAGCACTCCTGTTCCTGGGCTGTTCAGAGGCTGGAGAAAGCTGGGAGTGCTCAGACACTGGGAGGTCAAATGCTTTTGATAGGGATGTGATAAGGGCTGACCCCCACCCCAAAACTCACTCTTGGTCTTTAACAGGATCCAGTTCAGGCTTGGCTCCTCCAAGGAATCCGTGGAGCCCACGAGATGCTCACTGATCCAGGTGGCCCAAACCACCCTGAGCTGGGACATCTTGGGTTCAGTTGGCTTTGGGTATTTCCCTGTGTGCACCGGAATCTCTTGCCAACCCTCCCGGAGTCACACTGGGAGTGGAGCTGGGATCTGTTCTCCTGCTTGGGGTGATGTTGCAGAAGTATCTCCTGAGGGCACGATCCTGGGGTTCCTCGGAGGAACACTGCAGGCACAGGGGTTTTGGATGGATGGGAAGGGGTCACAGCCCTCCAGGGCAGTGGGAATGTGTGAGGGTGTGAGGGTGCCTGTCCTGCTGTGCCCAAAGGGCTTCATCATGAAAAGGACCAATCCCACCCCAGAGCTGGGCCTGGGAGAGGAGGTCCCACATCTCTGTGCCAAGGTCACCACAAGTCCCAAGCCTGGCCCATCCTCACCTTGCCCTTTTCCCCCTTTCCATTGGGATGCTCTCCTGGCAGCAGCTCTTCATCCTCCTCCTCCCCTGGTGTCCTCAGCACAAAGCTCTCCTTGGAAAATCCCCCTGGGCTCCACATGACAGGCCCAGGATCCCAAGGCTCCCATCCCAAGTTTCTGGGTACAAAGCCCTTCTGTACAGCCTGTAAAGATCCCTCCCCAGCTCTCTCCATTCCAGTTCCTTTCTTTAAGGTATAATATATGTTTATAACCTGATGGCTGTTTTTTTTTGACAATACTCTTGTACCTTTAAAGGGGAAAAAAATTTAAAACCAAAGTATTTATTTGAAAAATTTATTTTAAAGATAATAAGAAAAAAACCTATTTATTTTACTGCACCCTCTTCTGTTTGGTTTTCTTCTCTTGCAAAGCTGATAACTGTTACAGAACCACTGCTGAGGCGAAAGAAGTGATTCTATGGGTGGCTTCACAAGCCCACTTAGAGCAACTATTCAATAAAAATATATATTAATTTTGAACGTGGTCTTGTTCTTGTCTCCATGGTGGCCGGGGCATGGCTCAGGCTTTGCCTGGGGTGCCAGATGGCTGGGCAGGGACTGAGAACTGGGGGGATTATCCTGGCCTCTGTGAGGTCTCCCCTGGGAGTCTTCTGATGCTCAAACCTCCATAATTCAGCATGGGTTTCCCTGCTGCAGCTGCCCCAGATCCCTGAGGAAGGGCTGGCCCAGGTGGCAAAGGGCAGGAGCAAAGATGGGGAGACTTAGGTAAGAAATTCCTGAGTGCTTGGGGGCTTTCAGTCACCCCACAGAAATCCCAACGTGCTCCCAAAGCCTCTCCCACTGCCTGAGGAGAGGGGATGATGCCACAGGACTGTGAGTGTCTTCTGCAGGAGGAGCTGCAGCTGCCATCTGGCTCCTTCCCCAGCAGCTGCTGAAGGCACCTTGCACGTGGGTTTAGCCCAAACCAGGAGGAATTCAGGCCACACCTGGGCCAGGCTGGTGCCTCTTCTCCCTGTGCACATCCCAGAGCTGGGTCCCAAAGCCCTGCCCATCCAGAGTGCAGACATCCTCATCCTGAAGGGCTCTCTGCTCACTGAGAGCTCTTCTCTCACACAGCTGGTGGAGCTTTCTCCCAGCACCTCCAGAGCATGAGCTCCTTGCACACAGATCTGGTGGCTGATCAATCCCATGGTTGGTGGCACCCCCCTTATTCCTCTTTCATTTGCTGGCCCTCGACTTGGGCTGAACCTGTTTCCTCTCTCTGCAAGAGTCCTTCCTTTCCTAGGAGGGTTTCCCTAGGCCAGACTTGTGCTGGAGAGCCTTCCTGACCCCTGTGCTGAATTAAAGCCATGCACTCTCCACATCTGTCACCATAAACCCTTTTCCCAGGCTGGTTCCCTGTTTCTCCCTGTCTGTGGCATTGCTGGTATCGGAGCTTGCTTTCCAAAATCGGTTCCAATGCCTCATCCCCAGCATCCAGGATCTGCCTGAGGGCTCTGGAGCGCAGATGTGAGTCCAATCCCTGCTGTGACTCACTCTTCCCCTGCTTTTCAAACAAAAGATGGCTCCGGGCCATTTGTCACCCGTTGGCTCCTTTCAGTGCCAAAGTCCCTGTCCTTTGGACACTTTCATTCCCAGATGTGCAGCTTTCTGTTAACTGTGTTAGAGCCCTGTTGGTGCCTGCAGTGCCACCTTCCCAAGGCTTCCCTGTCCTCATGCCACCAAATCTCCTGGCATCTCTGGGTCTCTCTCCTGTGGGAGGAAGGCTCAGGAGCTGAACTGCAACGTGAGACAGTGACCTACAGACCATGGTAATCTGAAACAGATGTTCATTGCTCACTTGAACATTTTCCTTCTGTGTGAAGGAAGTCATAATGGTCCCAGGAATGACAAAAAACCTGCAAAAATTGGGTTTTTCTTAAGGTAAGGGTGATTCTTTGAACTGCACAGTCATTTTCTGCTTTGCATCCATGTGAGGACAAGGAGAGACTCCTCAGGCTCAAACACCCCATGGCACCTACCCCATGTGAACTGGGGCTCTGAGCCACCCAGAGGGTTTAGCCTGGAGTAAAACCCTGGCTGTTCTTGGCTGACAGAGGTTGTTCAGAGCTGAAATGTCCTGTTCTGTCCTGTCCCAGGACCAGCACAGCCCAAGCGAGCTCAGCTCCATGAAACCCTTCTCACAGACAGACCATATGTTCCAGAAGTGCATTTCCACCTTCCTGGTGTTGAAATCTTCCCTTGCCTGGAGCAAGCGAAGTCAGGCCAAGCTCAGATCCCCCTGAGGGCGCCCAGATGTGATCCAGCCCCGTGCCTGGTGGAGCATCCCTCGCATCCTGGGAAGGTGCCTGGCAGGCTCAGGAGAACCAGGGAAGGTGTTTGCAGTCAGAGCTTGGCTGTCTAGACAGGAGGGAGAGAGAAGCCCTCAGAAGGAGTCATTCATCTCTTCCTAAGATGGCTAAATAGGTCAGATGACTCATGCCCTGAAAGTGCTGATTTCTCTGCGCTGACTACAAAGAGGGAAGGAGCTCCTGCTGTCCCCCTGCGCTGCAGACACCGAGGGGAGTGGATCCGAGCCTGCCTCGTGGATGTTCCCTGGGTCAGCAGGGAATTCAGCCTCCCTGGGCATCTTCAGTGCTGCTTCCTCAGTGATGCTAATGAGGAGACGGAGGATTAATTAAACACGGGTGGGTTTTGACTCGTGCTGAAGGTGATGCCTGTAGGAACCTGGGTGTGCAGAGCTGGGTGGGACTGGGCAGAGGGTCCAGTCCAGTTCCCTGCTGTCATCCTCAGCTGTAGGGAACAGGGGACAGGAGTTCAGGCTGGAGGGATTTACACAATGGCTTCTCAACCATCAGAAACCTTTTCCTGCCCAGCCATGGTCGTGCTCTGGGTAGGGCTGAGGGCATCTCTCCTCTCACACCTCTGACCTCACAAAGCCAAGGCCGCTCTGGGCAGAGACCAGAGGCCATTCTTATGTTGCCCCATCACTGTTCAGAGCTGCTTAGTGAGGTTTAGGAATCCCTGGATGCATCACAAGGTTGAGGGGGCAGCTCCAAGGGCAGCCAGGAGCCTTTGGAATATCCCCCACAAGAAATGACCCCCTCAGAAGGGTGACCTGTGCTGTGATTGCAGCCCTGGGGAAGTGGGGGATTTGCTCCCTGCAGAAAGGAGGGTCTCCAGGACCCCAGTGTGTACAAAAAGAACAATTTGCACCCTCAAAAAACCCAAAATGCCTGTGGGGTTTCAGCACTGCCCGGGTATCACAGAGCCACACTCTGGCCCTGCAAAACATCACGAGATTGGCTTAAAAATCAGGATGCAGCTCACAGCAGATTCTTGTTTTTCGCTGCTGCTTTTGGAGGCTGACTGAGTCATGCTCACAAGCCTCCTTTGCCAGACAGGGGCTGGCAGCTCGCTGGGGATGTGGGGGGAGCACGGGATCCTCCCGTGGGCCTGGAGCAGGGCCGGGCTGGCAGCTGGGCTCAGGAACAACCTGGGCACGCCGGCACACACCAGATGTGCACAAAATGGCCAAGAATCCTAAGCTGCGGATGCTGCCCAGCACCCAGCAGGGATGACAGGTCCATCTTTTCACTTTAGCCCGGTCACTGGCAGGCTCCTTCCTCTGCCACCTCACTTTGGCCTTGGCAGCTGCTGGTGCTCCGAACCGCGGGGCTGAGGGGCATCCTGGGGTCCTGCCGAGTCCCAGCCCCTGGGCCAGCAGCTGCAGAGCACTGCAAAGCTCTCCACTGGTGTCTAAAGTGGGAATGTTTTCCCCTGGCTGGAGACCCCCTCACCAGGGTGTTCCCTGGCCTCCTTCCTCTCCGTGTTCTGCTCCTCGGATGCGCCTGAGGTTCCGGATATTTCTTCAAGGCACATCTAGAACAAAACGGTTTTCCTGATGTGGAATTCCAAATCCTCCTGGGAAGCTTCTAAAGGATGTATTTCCTGTATCCACTTCCCCTGTGGATTGCTGCTCTCCATGAGGACATTTGCATGGTACAGTAGGATCTCAGTCTTTTGATGTGCAATTATCATCTGCAGAAATGACTAATCAATTAAGGACAGTCACTCCCAGGCTTTCTATTTATTTCTTTCTCATTGAAACCAGAGCAAATGTGCCCTTTTTTCACGGGGAAATGTTTTTTTTCCGGACGTGGCTGCTTCCCAGTGGATCTGAAAATGACATCATGCCCTTCTTGGTCCCCACTGTTGTCAGTGCTGAGCTGGCCCTGCTGCTAACAACAAGCAAGCCCCTGTCACCAGCCCTGCCGGCTCAGCAGTGCCAGCAGGAGCAGGGACACGCCAGGAATGGCTCGGATCACACCTGGGGAGCAGCTCAGGCAGGTAAGAAGGGCCCAAGAGTGAAGACACTCCACTTTGAAGGTGGTGAACCGTGAGAGGAGAGAGGGACTCTTCACAAGGACGTGGAACAACAGGACGAGGAGAATGCCTTTAAGCTGCTAGAGGGCAGGGATGGATGGGATATTGGGAAGGAATTCTTCCCTTTGACGGTGGGCAGGCCCTGGCACAGGGTACCCAGAGAAGCTGTGGCTTCCCCTGGATCCCTGGGAGTGTTCCAGGCTGGAGCAACATGAGATAAGTGGAAGGTGTTCCTGGCCATGGCAGGGGTGGAATGAGATGATCTTCAAGCTCCCTTCCAACTCAACCCATTCCATGATTCTCTGACTGGCCCAACCTTCAGCGGCTGAGGGGGCAAATGGACTTCAGAGCTGTGAGCCAAGGGACAAGGAGGTTCAGGTCCTTGTCACCTGCACGTAAGGACAGGCAGATGCACTTGGGAAGGGGCTGTGCAGGAGACCTTTGCAGGTGAGGGGCTGGCACTGTCACCATCATGGCACCCTGAGGAGCAGAAGGAATCTCCCACCCAAACACCTCTCTGCTCTGCCTGCTCACACCGCTGCTCCCAGAGCCCCTGATGACCCTGAGCAGGGGCACAGAGCTGGGGGTGGCCTGGAGTCCAAGCTGGAGCTGAAAGAGAAACGGAGCTCTTTTGTAACAGCCTCCCCTGGAGACAGATCACACCACACTGGAGAGCGCCTCCGGAGAGGTGCGGCAGGCATGGAGGTGACCAAATGAACTGACACCAGGCAATTCTCAGTGGAGCTCTAGAGACAAAGTAATTGAAAATAAATGAAGGAACATGACACCTGGCTGGCAGATCAGTTATCTATAGCGTCCCTTTCCTGAAATAACTGCCTCCTGAACTCCGTCCGCCGAGGCAAAACCAAGGAGATGCTCACGTAAAATAGGCCACTCCAGCAGGGACCTGGAGGCTCCTTTATTTTTAATGGAAGCTGCCAGAAGGGTTAATTGGATGGTGCATGGCAGTGCCCTCCATCTGGGGATCGTCCGCCCTTGCCACCACCACCAGGAATGTTGAGGATGAGGTGCCCCATCACTCCCGTCCTTGGGCATCACTCGGGTCACAGACCAGTGCAAGAAGGGGTTTTCCTGGCTCTCCAGCCCCAGACACGCCAGGGTGTGCTGCTCTCACCCCACAGGTTTTGGGTCATTAGGATTTGGGGTGAGTCATCAGCACATCTATGCTCAAAAATGCCCCAAAATTCCTCTAAAAGGGTCCTGCTCCTGTGGAGAGCTGGAAGAAAAGGTGAGGAGAAAGGAGCATGTGGAGAGGCCTGGTGTGCACAGCCCTGCCAACATAACCCTGGGGTCAAACCATCAACAGGAGCCAGAACTGCAGCAAATCCCAGATCACCCACTGGCCTCTCCATTGCTGAGCCAGGGTCACACCTTCCCCCTGCAGACCTGGGCAAGGGGACATCCTGGAATCATGGAATCATAGGATACCCTAAGCTGGAAGGACCCACAGGGATCATTGACTGAACAGCTGGCCCTGCACAGACACCCCAACAATCCCACCCACCATCCCTGGCAGCGCTGTCCCAATGCTCCCAGAGCTCTGGTAGCCACGGGGCCACTACCATTCCCTGAGGCAGGAGGTTGGAAGGGATTTGGCTGATGAGCTCAGGGCCCAGGGCCTCAGGCAAGCAGAGGGGTGGCTGTGGCAATGCCATGCTCTGTCCTGCACCCTCTGGAGGGTTGGGCTTGTGCTGGGGAGTAGATTTATCCTGGCTATGGATATCAGCACGAAACAAGATCCCTGCCCACTGGAAACAGCGTCTTCCCAAGGGAAAGGGTCTCTGCCTGTGGGAGCCGTGTGCCCCCAGGGGAAGAGGTGCCCTGGTGACATGCAGACAGGGACATTGGCCCCATCAGCTTGGCCCTGCCATTGCTCTGCCAGCACTGTGGGGATGGGACCCACAGCAGCAAATGGAGAAGATCCTGCAAACACCTGGTCCCTGCCCATTCCCAGGGGAATGGTTTGCCTTGAACCTCACTGCTGGTTTTCCTCCCTGGCAGAGGGAAACTGGGTTAAATCTCCCATCTTTGATGGGAGCAGCCCCATCAAAGCCCTTCTGTCCCAAGGAGACACCACCTGCTTTTCCCTTTTCATCTGTTCTCTTGTTCCGAAGATGAAAGGAGCCAGGACAGAAAGCAGGTGCTGTACCTTTTAAACAGAGAAAAGGAGAAAATAAATGGCATGGGGAAGGTCTGGGTCTGAAAAAAGAGTGGCCTTCAAACTGAGGGGCCTGGAGACATCCCAGCTCACACAGCCCTAGCATGGGGCTGAAGGATCCCCACCATTCTCTGTCACCTGGGGCAGGACAGGGCTGCACCTCACTGAGGACCCCTTCCTTGGAATAAAACCTGGCCACACAAGGAGTTGAGCTTTGGGGAGAGAAACCAGGTGCCCTGAGCACTCCTGTCAGGGCTCTTTGGGGGCCTTTGATGGGTCCTTTCATTGCAGTGAGACTTCACACCCCCAAACATGCCAGCTGTCTGAAAGGCACAGGCAGGAGCAATTCCTTTCTTACAGCAAGATGTGCTCCTGATTTTTCTATTTTATCTCATAGCTTCTCCTGATTTTGGTGGTTCTGGCACTTGCTGTCATTAAATGAGGCAGAGGAGGGGACAGCCAGCCAGGAGTGTCCCAGCTGGGCCGTGTCTGTGAAAAGAAAGACAGAAAGAAAGCAAAAAATAAAAGCTCTCCCTCCCCCTCCAACAAACCCTGTAATGAAAACATGGCCAACCCTGGGCTCTGCCCTCTGCCCTTTTTGGGGCAGGTTGCAAGGTCACAGGGACGTGGTCCCCTGGTATTGATCAGGACTCTTTGGGACTGGCATATGGCACCAGGTTTCAAAGGCCAAGCAGCTCGAAAAGAATTAAGTGGGGGCAAAGAGTGGAACGTCCCAGATTGAACTCCTGACATGCGGGGGTCAAACATGCGGGGGTCAAAGAGCACCGGGGATAAAGCGGGGTTTGGAATGGTTTGGGTAATGGCAAAAATAAATACACAGGAATTAAAAACCAACACCCCCCCAAGGCTGGGGATGAAATCCCACCGTGCTTCTGAGGGACAGAAGCGGGCTGGGTGAGTTGGATGTGCTGGGGAATAACCAACAGGGAGAATGTCCTTGCTTGTCCCAGGGGTGACAGCAGGAGAG
Source organism: Vidua macroura (assembly GCF_024509145.1). Lineage (NCBI taxonomy): Eukaryota > Metazoa > Chordata > Aves > Passeriformes > Viduidae > Vidua > Vidua macroura. The sequence goes on along the minus strand of NC_071584.1, from coordinate 4,492,771 downwards.
CCTCACCTGGAGAGCAGCTCCACGGGCTCCACCACCTGGAATATTGTGGGGTTTCACCTTCCTGTTGAATGTCCCTCAGTTCCTTAAGGACAGAAGGGCCACCTTTGGAAAGGGAGAGAGATGGAAAGTGAACCTCTGGCTGTGCAGGAGCATCCCTTCTTCACCAGGAGAGCGGCTAGAATACGAAGGAAGCAGCATCAGCAGTCCAGGCTCCAGAGTAGGATGAGGTGGGAGATGTGGAAGGGTCCAAGACAGCTGGAAATCCAAGCTTGTGTCAGAAGCCTTTTCCCTGAGCCACGGTGTCCAAAGGGTCAATCCAGTGGGCAAGGCACTCCCGAGGAGGTGCTGAGGGGAGGGAACCACCTTCTGCCCCTCCCATCAGTGGGTCCTTCCTGTGGCCTGGCGCTCCAGGTGGGAAATGTGGTGCACAAGGATAAGAAAATCAACAGCTTCACCTGTAAAGCTTGTGGAATGCTGTGCCTGGGTCACGTCCTGGTGAGGATTGTGGCCTTGGTACCACACTCCTCCCAAAATCAGCTGCTTTTCCCAGCTTTTCTCCTCACCTCACAGCCCATTGCAAAGGCCAGCTCCTGAGCTACATTCCACACAGGAAACTCCAGCTCTTCCTTTGGGGCCCCAGAGAGACAGGCTCCTGAGGGACTGTGTGTCCCAGTCCTTACCCATCAGGGTGTTTCCTGGCTCTCATGCCCTTCCCTCTCCTGACTTTTGTCATGTTCGTGATGCGGGTCCTCAGCTCCAGGCTGTGCTAAAGGAGTGGAATGGGAGACTGCCAGGGATGCATTGAAGGACAAGGGAATCTGTGGAGCTTTCCCTGCTGGATGGAGGCTGGTTTATACATTTGTGTCCCAGAGCAGACCCACCATAGCCTTCCCCAGAGCCCTCAGCCCCAGTCTGGCAGCTCTGGGGAGGGACACAGAGGGCATCCTGTGTACCCTGGAAACCCAACTTCCCACAGCCTGGATGGGCTGGGGAGGCTGCAGACACCTCAGCAATTGTCTTCCTGAGCATGTTGATGCTTCAAGCCCAAAGCACAGACTGATGAACTTAAGCCTGATTTTCCATCTCCCTCATCATCTCTGTATGCAGTGCCAGGCTCTGATCCCAGAGTCCTGCTGGGGGGAAAGGCACACAGCCTGGGGGGAAAAGACATGAAAGGAAGAAGCTTTCAGTTCATGGCTTTCCTGTGGTTGTTTGGGTTCTTCCCAGCCAAGGTGCTCTATCTCTCTCCCCAGTTCTGCCTGCAGGGCTCTGCTTTGTCTCCTCTGTCTGGTTCCTGATAAAACAAACTGCTCAGCATGGCTGGGTGAGCTCCCAAACACGGATCAGGCAACCAGAGCCTTGTGACCACACGCTTCCACCAGAACACTTCTACCATAGCACCTGGCCATGCATGTCTCCAACAGCAATGTCCCAAAATTTCCTCTCAGAGAACAAGGACTTGCCTGCTGAGCACCTTATCAAGGTTTTAATTTAATTTTTTTTTTCTGAATTTTTGAAGAAAATTTTGGGGGGGTTGAGAAGTAGCTCAGTAGACAAAGAAAGCAGCTGGGTACTTGGAGAAATGGGAAATTTTCTGGCTGTGAAGGCAAATTGCACATCCGGAAGGTTGTGCTATGTCTGCCTCTCCCTTGACCGCTCAGGTGTGGCAGACATGAGAGGCAGGATGGCATTTTGTGCCTTCAGATGTTTCTCCTCCATCTGTGTAGGTGGAATCCTCTAAGTGAGACATTATCCCTTCCACTCTGAGCTTCCCCCTGGATTTCTCCTTCTCATGACTGCTCGAAAATGTATTCTAGAGCTGCTGTACGATGAGCAGTCAGTGCTTGAAAACGCTGCCTGCTTTCCCCCACCCCGCTCCTCGTGGAGAATTTAGTAGCAGATGGCAGCCTCAGAGCCCTGAGAATGAAGTGCTCCAGAACTGACAGCACAACACGAAATCTTTCTCCCTCTTCCAGCGCCGCTGCTCCGATGGCGCAGAGTGAATAATTTAGCATCCATCTCTCATTCAGCAAATGCTGCCGGTGAGCTCTGTGAGCTCTGTGAGGATGATTTTTATTAACTGGCCGGCTGGATGCAATTTTCCAGCAAAGCCTGTGTGCAAACAAATTGGAGCTGAGTTCTGGGTGAGTGCCAGTGCTTCTGGCTGTCTCCTGCTCCGGGGACATGTGATGCCCACATCCTGTTACACCATCTCCGCTGCTCCTCCACTCTTTCCCAAGCCCACAAAGAACTTTGCTACTGGACAATCCTGGGTTTATATCAGCCCGATTGTGCAGCAAGGCACATGTTCATGATGGGGTTTTTTTTGTTGTTCCCTGGGAACACTTGAGCAAAATCTGGCTGCCCAGCCTGGTCTGGAAAAGCCATCGCGGATGTTGCTGATGGGGCTCGTGGGATCTGACCAAGAAAAACAGTTCTGAGCCCTTTTGTTCCTGCACCACTTGTCCCTTTCCGCCTCATTCCAGCATCAGGGTGACCGTGTCAAGAGGTGAGAGTGGCATCTGGGCTCACTGGGCCCTGCTGCTGTCACCTGCCATCGGCAGGAGAGGCAAGGCCAGCCTGGAGCTGCAGCAGCCGCCAAAGCCTGGCAGATCCTGGAACCCCAGGATGGTTTGGGTTGGGATGGACCGTAAAACCCACCTCGTTCTACCCCCATGGGCAGGGACACCTTCCACTACCCCAAGGTGCTCCAAGCCCCTTCCAGCCTGGCCTTGGACACTTCCGGGGGTGGCAGTATTGATTTGCAGGTGAATTCCTGGTTTGGCATTGCCTCTTCCCCACCAGTTGTTGTTTACAACCCTCTGCAGACCCCAAGGGGTGACACTGTGGGGGTGACAGGTCTTCCAGCCCCTGTCCCTGCTGCACACGGCCTGGCAGAGTGGCAGTGGCACCTCGAGATGCCAGTAGGGGAGCGTGATGGATACGAATCCTGCAGTGGGCAGGTAGGAGAGCTCTGTTGGACAGGTGCCTGGAACATTAGGCTACTATTGGAAACACCAGGCTTTTATGGTAAGTAATTGTGATGTTATTGGGCGTTCTCCCTAAATAATCCACCACAATCCCATCTGCCGGCAGCTGATGCTGAAGGGAGAGGGGGGGTGAGTGCAAAAACTGGGAAGGTGAAGTGGTTCTGCTCCAGTGGGAAGTGAAACGGGGCAGCCGTGGGGTGAAACAGGGTGGCCGTGAAGGGCTCTGTGGCTCTGTTCCCGAGCAGGGCTGTGTCTCTCTGCCCTGGAGCCTGGCCAGCCCCGAGAGCTCTTTTCCAGCTCTCTTTGAGTTCCTGTGTGCTCGTGGTGTCCTTCTCCTCTTCCTGCCCTTGGCTGGAGCAGGGAAGCACAGGGAGATGCAGGAGATAATGCAGAGGGTGAGGTGGGCAGGAGCTTCCAGCAGGGGTGGAAAACTCCCGGGACTCCAGTCAGGTCCAGGATAGACTGGAGCCCGTCCGTGTGTCTGGCTGCACAGCCCCACACAGCCCCTGCTGGTGGAGATGTGGACATCCCTGGTTCTTGGCCGTTCCTGCAGCTCTGTAAATGCAGGGATTTATTGGGATGTGAGACCCTGCTCACTGGAACTTTGGAATTCCTGCTTTGCCCTTCTCCAATCCCCCACGACATGGGATATTCACCTTCTATGGAGAAATACAACACACCAGAAATGCAGCCAAGGGTCCTGGTTTCTGTAGGAGGTTCTTTTCCATAGAAACATGGAATTGTTGAAGTTGGAAAAGCCCTCTCAGGTCATAGAGTTAAACCATTCCCTCAGCATTGCCAAGGCCACACCAAACCATGTCCCTACATGTCATATCCACGCAGTTCCAAATCCCTCCAGAGATGAGGACTCCACCCCTGCCCTGGGTTGCCACTTTCATGCTAGGGGTATTTCAGAAGTGAATTTTTGGGTCATTTTTCTCCAAGTCTCAGCCACAAGGAGCCTCTTAGGAGCTTGGGAGGTGGATGTGGGCATCTGAGGGGCTTTGGCACCACACGTTGTGGAGGCATCTGGGTCAGTCAGGGCTTTGAGCAGCACTGGTGCTGTGCCACGGTGAGATTCATCCTCTCCTGAGCACCTATGGAAGGATAAGAGCATCCCCAGAGCTGGAATCAACAAGGACAGCTCTGGCAACTAGGCCACCCTGGCTTGAAATAGCCCATGGGGCAGGATTAGCATTGTTCTCCCCGAGGAGAATCCCGAAAGGTAAGAGATCTCCCTGGAAAATTCAGTCTTCTTTTTTCTCATACTGAGCCTAAAGGAGAGTCTCACTGCTCTTCCCAGCCCCTCCTTTCTGATTCTCTTGTACACAAACCCCATCACTCTGCAGGATCCTGGCTGGCCCTGGAATTACTCACCAGGAATGAGCCATTTCCATGTGCACATGGTCACCATACAGTTGTCTGTGAGAGCTGGGCTGCCAACATCTGAAGCTATAAATAACCCAGGGCTCAGAGGAGGCAGGAAAACACCTTTGAACTCCCCTGAAATCTGGTGGAACTGCGGAGCTGCGAAGGGACAAACCATAAATATTGGCCTAAAAATACATTTCATGGAATGGTAGAACCCTAGAATAGTTTGGGTTGGAAGGGAGCTTAAAGATCTTCTAATTTTTACCCCCTGCCATGGGCAGGGACACCTTCCACTGTCCCAGGCTGCTCCAACCTGGCCTTGGACATTCCAGGGATCCAGGGGCAGCCACAGCAGCTCTGGGCCACCCTGTGCCAGGGCCTGCCCACCCTCATCACAAAAACCTTCTCCTTTTCATCTGCTTTAAATTGACCCAGTGGGGGCTTGGAGCAGTCCAGGGCTCAGCTTTGCCATCTCCCCTCCCGGTGATGCCTTGCAGAAGCCGCAGAGCTCCCCAGGAGCCACTTTTTTTGGGGTTTGCTTTTGCCCGCGCTGTCCAGACCGTCCTGCTGCCGCCTCTCCCCTTCCTCCCCATCAGCCCACCCTCCTCCTCCTCCTCTCGTTGTCCTGGCAACCAGAGGCCAGGACGCCTCTGCCCCGGGTGGCAGCCCCGCAACAAAGGCGGCTTTGAGAGAGCCGGCGGGACGGGGCCGTCCCCAGCGCCCTTCAATGCGGGCCGGCGAGTGTTGGGGGTGGCCCCGAGCCCCGGGGGATCCCCGGAGCCTCGCAGCTCCGGCCGTCCCCCTTGGTGTCCTACAGGTCAGGGGACAGGGTTCATGGGCTCCTCTCCGCGACAGGGCCGAGGTGGATGAAGGAGGGGCACGGGCCCATTCTTGTCAGTGTGGCAGGGTGGAGACCGGGTCAGGCGTCCTCGAAACCCCTCACACAGCCCGGCGGGTCCCCAAGTGTCATTCAGCATGAAGGAAGTTGTCCATCAAAGCTGGGCGGCTGTGGGAACACCTGTGGGCAGGCCAGGACAGAGGGAGTGCCTCAGGGAGAGAACTTCCAAACCTCTGGCCCCGCTGCTTTCCCTTTTTCCCTCTTCTCCCAAAACAAGCTGCACTTTCCCAGACCCATGAGGCTAAAGGAATTCACTGGTGCAAATCTAGAAACAGTTTCTCTGCAGCAAGACTTGGTGTTTGCTTGGGTAAAGCGTGAGGCTGGGAAGTTATTCCAGGGAAGAATTGATCTGGAGATAAAGCTGGAGGTCTTCTTGCCTAAACCAGCAGCACTGGTGGTTAATGGTTGGACATGAAAATTACATGATAATTACAGGTCTTTTCCACACTAAATGATTCCAGGATTCCATAAACCTAACGCAACATTCCAGGGATGTCAGGCACACAGCATATCATTTTGGAGGCAGCCAGACCTGGGGCAAACAGGCTTGCCCAAAATTGTGAGGCAAGGAAGAAGCAACCCTCCTGAAACACAGACAAACCCCACGGGACTCATGTTCCTGGGCAGGTGGGGGTCAGGAATGAACAGCATCAGGTTGGCCCCTCATCGTCCTCTCTGCTCTGTGGCCACAGTGGCCAGCTGAGGGGGGAAGGTGCTGCCCACATTTTTCATAGAAGGGACCTTAAAATCATCCCATCCCACCCCTGCCATGGCAGGGACACCTCCCACTGTCCCAGGCTGCTCCCAGCCCCAGTGTCTATCCTGGCCTTGGGCACTGCCAGGGATTCAGGGGCAGCCACAGCTGCTCTGGGCACCCTGGGCCAGGGCCTGCCCACCCTCACAGGGAGGAATTTCTTCCCAGTATACCATATAAATCTTCCCTTCTTCATCTTAAAGCTGTTCCCCCAGGTCCTGTCACTCCATGTCCATGTAAAATGTCCCTCTTTGCCATGCTGGGGCGGTGCAACATCTCCTCTTGCTGCCTCTCTGAGTGGGGACATTGCCCCACTGGCATACAGAGAACCTGCAGGTGACAATCTGAGATCAGGCAGCCTTTTGCTCCCAGGGTTTTCCTTAAAGCCTGGCATCTGCCCCTTGAAGCTTTCTTTGTTTTACTCCTCCCCTCTCACATTTCCCAGCTGAAGGAGATGTCCCCAGGTGCCAGCAGAGCAGAGCTCTCAGTCCTGTCCCCAGGCTGGCAGCCTGCTCAGGCATCCCAGAGGCACTGGGCGTTGCTGGGGCAGCAGTTTTGGGGCACCTGGGAGGACGGGACCCCAAAACTCCCTCCAACAGGGGACAGGGAGCATCCTCTGGGTGCACACCCTTTCCAGCCTGCTAATTAGGCAAATTCAGGGGCATCCCTCTTGTCCAGCTGCAGCGGGGCTGCTCAGCCTCCCCAGTGGTCCCTTTCCAGCCCTTCTCCAAGCCAACCCTCTTCCCCCTGCAGCCTCGACCTCCCACCACTCCCGGCAGCGGCCGAGGCCAAAAGCCACTGGCCTCTCCTCTCCTCTCCTCTCCTCTCCTCTCCTCTCCTCTCCTCTCCTCTCCTCTCCTCTCCTCTCCTCTCCTCTCCTCTCCTCTCCTCTCCTCTCCTCTCCTCTCCTCTCCTCTCCTCTCCTCTCCTCTCCTCTCCTCTCCTCTCCTCTCCTCTCCTCTCCTCTCCTCTCCTCTCCTCTCCTCTCCTCTCCTCTCCTCTCCTCTCCTCTCCTCTCCTCTCCTCTCCTCTCCTCTCCTCTCCTCTCCTCTCCTCTCCTCTCCTCTCCTCTCCTCTCCTCTCCTCTCCTCTCCTCTCCTCTCCTCTCCTCTCCTCTCCTCTCCTCTCCTCTCCTCTCCTCTCCTCTCCTCTCCTCTCCCTGGGCATCTCTCTCTGCTGGGGACGGAAGAAGGAGCCGCGGTGGCTGCAGGCAGGGAGGGCTCCTCGGACCCACCCTCCTGCTCCTTCCTGCCTTCCTAAGCGCCACTTTCCTGCAGCCGGGTCCAAGCTCTTCTTGGCCCCCGCGGTGCCTAAAAATAACTCCCGTGCGCAGGTCTGGGGGAGAGGTTCTGGGCTGGAGCTCAGCCCTGGAAGGAAAATGAAGTGAAGAAGAGGCAGTCGGTGCCCCTGGAGGAGTGACCCGGGTGTACCGGGGCATTCCAGCTGTCCCTGAGGAGAAATGTGACCTCCCCCGCCGGGATGGAGCGGTGCCGGGGGTTGGAGATCCCATCTGCATCCAGAGGTGACGGCGATGACCAGCCGAGCTGCTCAGGGCTCAGCCCCGCGCAGATCCCAGCTGGACACAGCACGGGGGCATCTTCGGGCTGCTAGATGGCTGGAGATTCACACCTGGAATATTTCCGGAGTCCCCTGTGGGGCATCCTGGGCACTCCTGGGTCTCAGCCCGGCCTTTGGCATCCTCCTGGGAGCCTGGAGAGACGGGGGGTGGGGCACATCCACTGCCAACCCCCCGGGGTGATGAGGTTTTGGGGATGCTTGCAGCCCGTGGTGCTATGAGTGACAGACACGACCCTCGCGGCGGTGCCACCTCTCCCCTCTATCGCTACCTCTCTGCTTCCCCTCCCTCTCGGTCCCCAGGAGTCTCCTGCCTTCCAGGAAATGGGTTATTAAACGGTGTTAATGAACCTCTCTGGCAGAGCCTTCAACAAAAGGCTCTTCCCAGGGCTGCTGGATGGGAACGGATGGGTTCAGGGGAGGGGAGGGCGAGGGGGCACGGCTGGGCTGCTGAACCTCCTTCCTCTGCTATCCATCAGCTGTCAGGGCAGCGCAGAGGCTCCGAGCCTGGATTCCCTGGAGACAGCCCGGCTCTGGAATGGGCAGGGACAGTGTCCTGGGCGGGCTGAGACCCCCCGGCGCTGCCAAGCTGGCTGGGGGACAGGAGGAGCAGTTTCTGGGTGCTGAATGGGTTTGTTGTCTTAAAACTCACTTCACTGCTATTCCTGCAGGCACAGAGAGAGTCCTGCAGGAATGGACTTCCAGCAGGGATGGTTGGATCCACCATGGATGGTTCTGGGCTTGAAGGGACCTTCTCTGGGCACCTGTGCCAGGGCTTCTCCACCCTCACAGGGAACAATTCCTTCCTACTATCCCACCTCACCCTGCCCTCTGGCAGTGGGAAGGCATCACTTGAAGGGGTAACGTGCCCATCTTCAGGCACGGGTGGCCCAACTGGATGTCACATCCCGTGTCCTGCCGCTCTGGCTCCTGACACAGCCCCAGTCTTTATATAGCCTGAGCTTCCTGTTTGTGGGGTGTGCAGGGGCTTCTCGCTCCCTCACTCGCTCTTGTCCCTCTTGGCTGAGGGCAGGAGGGAGGCAGTGTCCTGGGAAAAGTAAAACTTGAAAGCAAAGCTGGACTTTTCATTGTCAAGAGGCATCTTTTTATTTTTTTGATGCATTTCCTCTGGGTTGTTTCCTTTTCATTCGAATGTGGGATAAAAATATGTTTCTGCTGACATCAGCCCACTGTCCCTTTTCGGCAGGGATCTGCTGCTGGTCTCCCTGAGCACCCCAGGGCTTTGCATTCCTCTGATGGCCATGAGAAACATGCCTGGAATGAGCAGCCAGGCCAGCTGGGGCGGCTGGGGGACTGGGAAGGACCAGCTGGGGCTTTTGGGGGGGTTGGTGATGGGGTTTGTGATGCTGCTCTTGTTGTGAGGGACGTTCAACTTCGTTTGCTCCCCTACTGGTGAGGAAATGGGGAAATTCATCTCTTGTGCAAGCAGCAGCCTCCCGTGGAGGGAGAGGATGAGACACTGCCCTGCCCTGCCTGGCACAGGGTGACCAGAGAAGCTGTGGCTGCCCCTGGATCCCTGGAAGTGTCCAAGAAAGGGGCTTGGAGCAGCCTGGGACAGTGGAAGGTGTCCCTGCCCATGGCAGGGATGGAATGGGATGAGCTTGAAGGCCCCGTCCCACCCAAACCAGCCTGGGATTGGATGAGAGGGTTCATCTAGGCATGAGCCTGGACTTACAGCCAGGTCTGGGGTTGGAACCAGGTGATTTTAAGGACCCTTCCAACCTAAACCATTCCATGATTTTATGAACACAAGGGCTACTTGGAAAATAAAGGCTTTGCTGCAGCTCCATGGGACACGAACTGGAGCTGGGAGCTGCTCCCTCAGTGGGGACGGGGTGAGGCTGGAGCTGCTCTCCCTCGGTCGCCACACACACGCTGAGAGGTCCCAGAGATCCTGGAGACCCAGATGTTTGTACAGCTGTGGCTTCACCCTGTTTGCTTTGTTCTGGGTGGCCCTGAACTCCCATTAAATGTTTGGTGTGGGGGGCGTGGGGTCCCTGCAGCAGTGGCTGGGGCTGCTGGCTTCAGTGGGGATCAGGGAAGTTTCTGGCCTGGCCTCTGACGGATGGAGTTGCTGGGAAAGGATTTATCCCCAAGCTCTCTCAGCTTTCTCATCCTGATGAAAGAATTTGGGAAGCAAGAGGCCAAATGACTCCCCTGGAACTGGTCTCTCCAAAGAGGCTGTTTTGTTGTCCCTTCAGAGAGAGCTTCAGGAAGGAAAAGCTGTCCCAAAGAAAATGTGGCTGTGGAAAAATGGGACGTTTCAATCTCTTCCAAACATGTTTTCAATGAGAAGAGATCTGGAGGCGTGGAACAGCTCCAGTTCAAGGGAGTCATCATTTTGGGATGGCAGTAGTTTATTTGAGGAGGTCCTGGCTGGGACAAGGACAGGAAGTCCTGAGGAACAGGCACAGAGAGCCACTTTTCCATGTCTAGACCATCAGTGCTATGCCTCCCTGGCACTGCTCCACCTCTCCAGCTGGGCCACTATTCTGGAAAAGGGGCATTTTCCCTATTTTATTTCATTCCCCAAGAATCCACCCCTTTGCTTACCTCCTCCACTGCTCCTCCAACTTTCCCAAGGGCAGATCCATCCTCCTGCTTGCCTCCTGGCTGCTCCCCTCCACCTTTCCTGTCCATGTCCTCCCTGCCCCGGTGCCTTCAAGGGGTCCATCAAACCTACAGGGCAGCTCTTCCTCTGTCCACGATGCTTCTGAAGAGTTCCAAGGTGCAGCCACACCCCAGAACACCAGGCTGGGACCTGTGTGGTTCTCAAGGGGAGCTCTGCATCCCAGATGGGATCCTGGCATGGGGATCTGAAGCACTGCTGCACTGTCAAAGTTCATACCCAGAAGTTTTGCTGAGACCTGGGTTCCGTGGGCAGAGACATTTTTGGGTGCAGAGAGCCCCTGAGTGGGGACAGAGCACGGGACAGGCCGTGGGGTGTGGGTGCTCCTGGTGCAGGGTGCTCCCGGTGCACCTTTGGCTCTCAGGTTGCCTGCGCAGGGAATGCGGCGCCGCTGGGGAATTTGAGGAGCAGGCTTGGATTCAGGCATCCCCTGGGACAGGGAACTGGGACCCGAGAAAGGAAAACCCACTGACCCAGGCAGCAAGACCACCCCGAGACAGGCCAGGAGCGCCCGGTGGAGCCCAGGCGGGAGTGACAAACGGGACAATTGCTCCATCTTGTGACACCAGCTGCGAATGCAGCGAAGCGGTCGGAAATGACGATGGGGATTGGAATCACAGGATATCCTGAGCTAGAAGGTACCCGCAGGATCAGCCCCTGGCCCTGCACAGACCCCCAACAATGCCACCCTGGGCATCCCTGGCAGCGCTGTCCAAACGCTCCTGGAACTCTGGCAGCCTCGGGGCCGTGCCCATTCCCTGGGGAGTCTGGGCAGTGCCCAGCACCGTCTGGGGGAAGAACCTTTCCCTGATCTCCAACCTGAACCTGCCCTGACTCAGCTTCTGCTGGAGGGATTGATGTCCCCATCAAGGGAGCTCAGTGTCCTGCTCCTCAGCAGGAAACCTCTGGGAATCCAGCTCCATCCTCCTTGTGATTCCCATTGAAGACAGCAGCTGGACTCCCTGCTCCTTCCCCCTGCCAGTGGGAAATGAGGACGTGGGAGAAGCAATTCCTGGGCACCAACTGCATTGTCAGCCTCTGGCTCGGGCCTGGGAATGATCCTGACCACCAAGGAGCTTCCTTGGCTTTGCTTTAGGGCTGCCCCTCAATGGGAGGGCAGAGGGGGAAACAGGCTGAGATTCCAAGGGCTCTGCAGGAGAAGCAGAGTGGCTCGTGGGGTTATGGATCACTCTGGTCCCACTCCAAACATAAAACCAAAATTGAAACCATTCGTGAATAAAGTCACTTCCTGGTGACTGACAGCTCCAGAGTCCAGAGCAGCTGGGCAGAGCACGGAGCAGAGGGATGGTGTTCCCTCCACCTCTCCTCATCCTGTAGGATTTTAGGTTGGACAGGTGTTGCTGATCAGATCAGCCCCAAATTTCCATCATTCACTCCATGGAGAAGAAACCTTCCTGCTGAAAGGCTGCAAGAGTAATTTAGCATCAAGGAATCATGGAAGCTGGGGATCTTCTGGAAAACCTGTCTCTGTTTTTCAGCGTTTTTTTTGATAACTTACCGAGGTCAAGGATAGGAAAGAGGCACCAAACATTATCCAGACCTTTTAGCTGAGGCACAGGATAGTAACTCTCTCAGGTTCATGGATAAAATCTCAGTCTGGAGTTTGGAACATCTTCCCCTCACCCCAAATTTCATGTGTGGTGTCACCTGTCCCCAAGCCCCAGCTGTGACCCGTGAGCTGTGAGCTGACTTTGGTGGGGCTGCTCTGTGTCTCCTGGGCAGCTGGACGGTGGTGACCTTTCTCTGTTCCCCAGACTACTCGGGAGCACCGGGGACTCTGGAGAAAACGCGGAGAGGAGCAAAGCAGGAAGTTCCGAGCAGCCATTGGCACCTCAGGCACGTCCAGGGGCGAGTTCTGCTTTCTTTTATTTCTTTGAAGCGAAGTGTGAACGAAGGCTTTTCTCCCGGAATCCTGGCTTCCACCAGAGCAGGCAGCTAGTGTCACCCTGCAGTGACATCGCCTCGCGGGAGAGGCAGCAGAGCGGAGCCCGGCGGTGTCACAGTGCCCGGGCCAGGGACTCGGCTCATGCATCACTGTCCGGGGTGTCACCGCTCTCATGGAGATAAATGGGGACCTGGCTCCGGCAGCGCTCCGGAGTCACTTCCACTTAGGAGACTGCAGGAGGAGACGGGTCCCAGACAGGTCAGCAGGAGACAAATCACCCCCGGGGGTCACGGCTGAGCTCCTGCTGGCAGGGACGTGTCCCATCCCATAACCGGTGTCCCATCCCATAACCCGGCTGTGCTGGCAGGGAAGGGGCTCGGGGTGGATCCAAGCAGCCTGGTGAGGATGAATCACAGCCTCGGGGAATGGTTTGGGCTGGAAGGGAGCTTAAAGATTATCTCAACCCAGCCCCTGGCATGGGCAGGGACACCTTGCACAAGAGATGTGACACACAGCAGGTGACACAAGGGAGGTGACACAGCAGAGCCCCTCAGGGCACAGGAGAGCGGAGATGTCCTCGCTCTGGGAAGTGTCTAAAGTTTTAAAGCACCAGGATAAAAATCAAGCCAGGCCAGGGATGGGTGGCAGCAGGTGGAAGCATCTCTGGATGGATAACACAGAAGCACTGGAATTCCATGGAGAGCACTGGAGAAAAATGAAGGGAGCATGCTTTGGCATCCAGGACAGGCAGGAGCAGGGAGGGAATGTGGACATTTCCAGGATCAGCAGCCCCTGCTTACCTCCAGCTGGGAGCAAAGTTCCTGCCTGAGCAGTTTTATCACTGTTTTAGGTTGGAAAGACCAAACTCTTTCTCCTCTGGGCTGAGCTCAGAGATTCTCCAAGTCACAGAGCAGCTCCTGAGCTCCAGATCTGCCCGTCCCCAAGGAGCTGGGCTCTGGGACAGGAAGGAGGAGGGTCCAGTCTGGTGGGGGATTCCTGGGAGAGGGAGATGTCACTTCCCCAGCTCCTGGGGAGTGAAGCTGTCTGTAGACCTGCGTTTGGGACCTGCCTTTTCATGTGCCTCCTTTGATAGCACTAATTGGCCGGAGAGCTGCAGGGAGACCCTGGCACCGTGCTGGAAGGACAAGATGAAATGGGAGCACAGAATAAATCATGAGCCAATTTCCAGCATTTTCTTGGCTGAGATGGAATGGCTGTAATTCTGATGGCAGAGTTTACATAATTACTCTGCCCACTTGCCCAGAATGGGCTGAGCAGTGAGAAAAACAGGCTGCTGACTCCAAGGGAGACGTTTGTGGAAGTGATTGAGGGAGTCGTGGGAACAGATGGGCTTGGTCAGGGGGCTGGACCTGGGGCTCCCCTCTGCTCTGTGCAGATGGTGCTCCTCAGACAGAACCCCACAAACAGCATTTCCAGGCAGAATTCCCACCTTTCATGCTCAAGGTTCTGTGACTGATGGTTGAAACGAGAAGGAATTTTGAAAAAAGCAGCAAAGCAGGAGGAATCTGGCAGTGCTGTGATTTGTGGGGAGGTGCAGCAGGACCTTGGGAGCTGATTTCCTCACACCCTGAGCACGCAAAGAAATCAAATCCAGAAATCCTGACGGACCCCAGCTCCCAGGCTGCTCCAGCCTGCAGCTGCTCTCAGAAATTTCCAACTTGGAATTAGTGACATTTCACAGAATCCCAGAAGGGTTTGGGTGGGGAGGGATCTTAAACCTCATCCAGCCCAGGCCCTGCCATGGACAGGGACACCTTCCCCTGTGCCAGATTGCTCCAAGCTCCGTCCAGCCTGACCTTGAAGGTTTTCCTCTCTTTTCTCATGTCACATTCCTGTTTTTCTCTCATTTTCTGCCAACCCATCATGAACCTCTCACATACAATATGCCAATTAGCACGAGGCCATGGAATATTTCTGTGGGAAGCACTGGAATCCCATGGAGAGCATTTTTGATGATTTAAGATTCTTCCTCATCCCTGGAAGTGTTCACAGGATTTCCTTACCACAGGACAGCTCCCAGGAATGGATCCACTCCAACCCTGACACCACGTGCAGCCCCAGGTTTCTCTGATCCTACTGAAACATTTGACAGAAATCCTTCTATTGCTTGGAAATCTAAAATCAGATCAGCAAAGCCGAAACCTTTCAGTGCCACCGTGAGTTCCTGCGGCAAAAGTGGCTCCAGCCCCGCATTTCCTGAGAGGTTTTGGATTGTAGAACATCCCTGAGTGGTGTTAACATCCTCCACAAGCAGGACAATCCATGTTTCTTATTTGGTTAACACTGGGAGGCTCCAGGACCTTCCCACACACATTCATTTGCATGTTTCTTCCAATGGAATGTAATAAAATATTCATATAATTAAAGGACAGGGGGAAAAACAGAGGGCCTGGGGCTGCTCCTGTGGCTGAGGGAGTGGGAGAGCACTCAGTGGGAGGCTGAGGGGAGGGTGGGGGCAGAGAGTGACACTCATCATGAGGGGACACTGATCATGAGGGGACACTCATCTTGAGGGGACACTGATCATGAGGGGACACTGGTCTTGAGGGGACACTGATCTTGAGCTGTGCCCCGCTCCTGCTGAGCTGTCACCATCCTGCAGCCCCAGGCCCGCCATGCCGTGGCAGGCTGGGATAGAGCAGCCCGTGCTTCCCAAAGGTTCCCCTTCCCTGAGCCCCGTGCGGAGGCAGCGGCTGCCAGGCGCGGAAGGAAACCACGTCCCTGTTGGTTCCTCCTCTCCTCACTCCGTGCTCCAGCCTGGACGAGCACAGAGCTTGGGCAGCTCTGCAGCCCAAGGCCTGTGCCAGGCCCCTCCATGGCCACCCTGCCAGGCCCAGCCGTCCCTGTCCTGTGCTGAGGAGCAGCAGCACCCTGACCTGCAGGAGCTGTAGTCACGATTAATCAGGATGTATAGCCAGCCACCGAGGCCATGAATATTTAATGAGGCCTGTTAAAGGATTTTTAGAAGTGCTCTCCCCATGGACACCACGATGACTTCTTTGTTTATAATTTTCCCCCTTTCCTGTTGCCACTAATCACCGACTCTCGGCTCCTTAATGGCACCTTGGGGGAGCTCTGAGGATGACTTATTTCTTTATTTATTTCCTTGCTCCAAAGTGAAGAGAAACCCTGCCACTGCCACGGGTGGTCCCAGGTGCCAGGATCCATCCTCACAGGAGTGGAGGTTCCTGGCTGTGCTGGGGGGACAGGAGTAGCACCTGGATCCATCCCCTCCATGGCAGAGAGCAGAGAGAGGCTGAGGCAATAGCAGAGAGGGAAAGGAAGGGAGAGTCTCTGCACTGGAGTTAAAAGAGTGGTTTTCACTGGAGAAAATGAAGGTGTTTATTACAATGACGGTAGAAAGGCCCTGGCACAGGTACCCAGAGAAGCTGTGGCTGCCCCTGGATCCCTGGCAGTGTCCAAGACCTTGCTGGCCTATTTCTGAAATGTCCAAAAGCATCTTCTGAACAAAAGCATCAGTCCTGAACATTGCCAGCTGGCCCTAGGAATCTGTTTCAGAAGGAAATTTGCCTTTTTTTTTAACTAATTTTTTTTTGATGATTTAAGACAGAAAACTCTGCCTGCTTTCAGAAGGAAGTGTTATATCTTTAATTTTGTGAAGCAGAAGAAGAGCTGGAACTTGCTGATGCAGGTTCCCTAACTTTTCCCTGGATGTGAGGGAAGTGTCACTCAAAATCTTCTCAAGAAGATGCTGACAGCTGAGGATGGGGGTCTGGGCCTGCCCCGGGCCCTGCCTGTGCTGCCCAGCCCAGGGCATCTTCCCCGGCCTCATGTTGGGCAGTTTAGAGGGGACAGAACTGGCCCAGCCCCTTCTCAGCTGAGGGTGCTGGGGATGCTGAGTGGCAGCAATTCCTCTTCCTCCCCACATCAATCTGCACCAGGTTCTGCTGCTGGCTGGGCCTCCATGCCAAGCTTTAGTGCTTTTTAATTGCCTGGTGGAGCTGGCTCAGCTTGGAGCTCTCCAGAGCCTCAGACTTGCCTTGGTAACTGAACCACCAGGGCAGAGCAGCAGGAAAGCAGGACAGGGAATTGAGCTGGCTCCTCTCTGGGAATGTACACTTCTGTAGCTGGTTTTCCAGACCTTTTCTTCATCCTCTTACTGGAAGTGAGTCCTCCTTCCCTGTGCTGCTGTGAGAGGTGTCACAAGACAACCGCTGTATTTCCAAATCCTGCTCCTGCCCAGGCTCCTGCACTTTGGCAGGAGCTGTGGTCCATCCTGGACAACCTGTTGCCATCAGCTGAGCAAAATCTGCCCTCGTTCTTGAAATTCCACCACCCTTCCACAGCTGTCTCTGGCCCCAGACAAGTCCCTGGAGGATTTTGTCATCCTCATTCTCTGCTCCCAGCCTCGCACAAGGCATCCTGCAAGTCACAGAATCATGGAATTGTTTGGATTGGAAGGGACCTTAAATGTCATCCCATTCCAACCCCTGATGGGCAGGGACACTTTCCACTAGACCAGATTACTCAGAGCTCTGTCCAGCCTGGCCTTGGATGAAGAATAAAGGCATGGCCAGGATTTCCATGTGTGTTTACCCTGCAGGCAGCATTCCCAACCCAAGGAGCCTGGATAAAGGGCTGCACCTGAACCCTTACTCCCAAGACCTGCTCACGGCACAGCTGGGAAGTTCTGCAGGGATGTTAATGGCACAGAGAAAAGCCATTAAAGGAGGAAGAGTTGAGGTTACAATATTGTGCTGAAAAGTTTATTGCTGCCTGTAGAGACATCAGGTCTGTACTTCCAGGATTACTCAGTGCTTAATGCCCAGTGCCTGCACATTAGTTTTGCCGGGAAGCCCATTTGGGGTTCTTCCAAAATGGAAAAATTAAAGGGCTTCCCTAATAAATGTGCTGTCCAAAAGCAAAAGGGAGAAAAAAAAAGGCTCCAAGCCCAGCTCAGGAACCCAACCTGAGGCAGCAGCATGGGGCCAAGGGCTGTCCTGCTGTCTGAGCCCTGGATGGGCAGTGCTGGCCCCTGGAAGTTTTGGGAATAAACATCCATTGCTGCTCCCTGGCACTGCTGGCTCCTCCTGACACTAAGCTACAGCAGGAAAAGAGGCAAATTTACACACAAATTTGGGTGTCGAGCAGGTGAATTGGCCTGGGAAATGCTCCTCTTGATTTTACCGATAGACGGAAACTCCAGAACAGCAGCGACTTGCTTGTCACCTTGCTCTCCATCCGTCCCCTGTGCTCAAGAGAACAGCCCTTTCCCTACACCCAGGCTCTCTGGCCACCCCTTTCCCAGCATTTACCCTCTGTGTGAGAACAGAACGAGTGCCTGGAATAGATGCAGCCTGGATGGGGAGGCAGCAGCCATTTGGGGAAGCAGCAGCGATTCAGCCCGAAGATGGGAGGTTGGGCTCCCTGCTGCTCCTCTCCTGGCACCCAGTTCCAATCTGAAATCAATGTGAGCGAGGTGCCAGGATGTGAGTGAGACTCTGTGTCTCTTTGCAACCCAGAGGACCCAGAACTTTGTGTAGGCACTGCCTGGAAACAGAGCAGTGTGGAGCAGCAGCTCTGTGGTGCTCTCAGGAGGTCCTTAACTGCCTTGGGCAGTTAAAAAAAAACAGGGATGGTTTGTGTCCTCTGGCCATCTCCAAAAGTTCTGGGGGCTGGGGGGTTTCTGTGAGTGCCCAGGTGAGGGTTTGGTTCACTTGGCCATGTCAGTGGGAGCTGGCAATGGCACCGGGGTCCAGTTTGCCTTGGGAGAAGAGGGTGGGAGCTCCACAGCAGCCCCTGCTCCCAGGGACATCGATTCCCTGGTGGCTCAGCCTAGAGCAAAGGAGGCTCAGGGGGGCCCTTGTGGCTCTGCACAACTCCTGACAGGAAGGGACAGCTGGGGGGTCGGGCTCTGCTCCCAGGGAACGGGGAAAGGAGGCCTCAGGCTGGGAGGGGAGGGGAAGAGTGGACACCAGCAAGAATTTCCTTGTGGAAAAGGTTGTCAGGCATGGGAAGGGACTGTCCAGGGAGGTTTGGAGTCCCCATCCCTGAAGGGATCTAAAAGTCATGTGGATGTGGCACCTGGGGACGTGGGTCAGTGGTGGCCTTGGAAGTGCTGGGGAATGGTTGGATTGGATGACCTTAGAGGGCTTTTCCTGTGTAAATGTTTCCATGATTCCATGAATTCAACAAGGAATAGTGCCTGCACAGGTGATTTGTCTCTTCATGGGGTCTTACTGAGGGAATTTAAGGTTTGGCTCCTTTGATGAGCCCAGGGCTGGGCCGTGGCTCAGTTTTTGGCATAATCCCTGTGCCAGGAACATTGTGGGACTGGGAGATCCCCTGGCAGGCACATATGATGATTTTTTTGGGAATAGCAAGGAAAAGCAAAGGAAGAAGAGGAGAGAGGAGAACAATGCAGGCCAAGAAAGCCCAAGGCAGTGAGCACCAAACCTCAGGGAACACAGGAAGAGCTCACATGCAGAGCCAGGCTGAGCAGGTGGGTGCTCACCTTAAGCTGGGTCTGGATCTCTCCACGAGCTGAATTCAGCATCCTGTGGAGAAATGAGAAGATCTGTGCCTAAACTTAATCAAAAAGAGGCAGCAGAAGGAGATGAGTGGAATGATTGGAGATTACAGGGAAGCAGTGGAACTTGGGGAGGGGAAGAATGAGTGTTGAAACCTCAGGGAGTTGTGACTTTCCTTGCAAAACCAGATCATTTGGGAATGTCAGTACATCCAAGTGTCACTCCTCCAGAGTCTGGGTGCTCTGCCCACCGAGGGATCTCATCCCATCCGTGTCTCGCTCTTCAATGGCCGAGGCTGTGCTGCTCTCCAGTCAGGAGTCCTTCTGAGGAAAGCTGGGACTGCAGACGCTGCCCCCTCCCCAGGCAGGGTCTTGGCACACGGATCCACGCGAGGGGCGATGCCAACTTTCCTTCTCACCACAAACCCCTCCCCCGCCTTCCCAGGAGTTCCCGGGGGGTCCCGGGGGAGCGGCTCGCTCGCTCCGAGGGTTCATTAGGGTTCATTAGCGCCCATTAACAGGTCTGTCCCAGAGCTCAGCCTGACACCAGCGGCTGTGAGCTCCAGAGAATAGTTCCGGTTCCTCTGATCCTTCCTTCTCTGCATCTCCTTCTCCGTGCCTCAGTTTCCCAGCCTAGGTAACCTCGGGGTTCCTGGAGGCTCTTTGGATCCAGGATTTTTCCTCCTGCCCTCCAAGGGCTGTTCCTTCTCTCTCTGCAGGAACACTTTGGCTGCTTTGCTTTCCTGTCTCCAACACCTGCTTCTGCTAAAAAGCCACCCAGCACCAGCCTCCCTGCCTGGAGAGGCTGGTATTTTATTTAGGGCTGATCCATTTTTCTTTTAATTCAGATCAATACGGGTTAATTGAGAGCAGCTTATTTTTACTTCTGCTGGTCTCTGCCTGCCAGGATCAATAGCAGTCATTTCCACTTAAACCGTTGTACCTTTACTGGAACCAGCAGAGCCCCCAGCCCTCCACGCAGCCCCATCCCTGTGGTTCCTGGTGCAATAATTCCAACCAGGCTCTCGTCAGTCTGGCTGCAACGGTATCCTCGTAATGCTGGGAGGAAATGGAGCCGTACTCAGCCCCGACCGGGGGTGATGGATTACAGCCTGCAACATTTGCACACTAAAAATACCCAGTGAGGGCCAGCCGCTCATTGATCCCTCTGCCTTAATGGGCTGCAGAAGGTCCCTCTGGCCACCCACTGCCACTAGATGGGGCGATGCGGCAGCGCTGCAGCCCCGAGCCGTGCTTCACCTCCCTGGCACACGGAGGCGGCTCCGCTCAGCCCAGGACGTGCAGGAGCCCCGTGTTTCCACACCCGAGACTCTTTCGGTGGGTACAAACCCCACCACGGCGTTCCCCGGGGAGCGCTGGCCATGAATGGCTGAAGGAAACATGGGTGTTCTGCTGCTGGCTGTATGTCCAGGGGGAAATCCTCATGGATGGGGTGGGTTTGGGGCCAGGCTGCTGCACCCCAGGGTTTGTCTTTGGCCAGTGGAAAATCATAGGATGTTTTGAGTTGGAAGGGACCTTAAAGCTCATTCCATCACACCCATCACTATCGCAGGTGGCTCCAAGCCCTGTCCAACCTGGCCTTGGACATTTGATGGGATGTGATAAATCTCTCCCCCTGAATCCTGGATGGCTCAAAAATGTCTTGGTGCGACTGCACTCTTTGTGGTGAAGAGTTTCATATTTGAAACATAGGATTTGCATCAAATCCAGCAGGCAGCATGGTGGCCCAAAGGTGCCACTGTCCCCTTGCTCTGCCTGCTCCCTGGCTCCCTGGCCATCATCCCCATGAACCCAGCTCTTCCCTCTCTGTTCTAACAGCTGAGCACTCCCGTGGGATCCTGTGGAAGCATTGTAGGAATTCTTTCTGGGATGTTATCAGTTGATCTGTTAGTGAAGAACCAAGTCAGGTGGGCACAGAGGAGGGAGATCCTCTGCAGGACATCAGTCCGGGGTTTAAAGGACCTTTCCCTCTTAATCACTGGGCAGAGGCTGGCTTTAGCTGGAGTTCTTGTGGAGCAGTTTCCTGCTCCTGTGGCTCTATGGCCACCTGGGCAGGTGAGGACCAGCTCTGGGGGCTGCTGGGCCTTGTCCACGGGAAGGAAAAGTGGAGCAATGGGAGAAGGAGCCATCAAGGCCATGCCTAAGTCTTTCCCTCCCTTCCCTTCCCTGGCAGCGATCCCTGATCCCTGTGTTTGCTGCCCTTTCCAGACCCGGCAGATTGAGACCTCCCAACCCAGCTGATGTTTGGGGAAGAGAAGAATTACCAATTTCATGATGGGTAAAACCAGGGACAGAGCAGGCGATGAGTTCTGGTCATAAATGTCAGGGAATAATGGCTTTGGCCCCTACCCCTGGAGCAGAACTGATTTAAAGGGTCATTAAAAAGGGTTGGTGTCCATAAGGGTGGCGCACAGGGTCTCCAGCCCAGCTCCTTTATTTCCTCTGGCTGGATCCACCAGGGCCATGGGTTAGAGAAGCCATATGTCAGCTAAATGTGTCTCTAATTGATTTCTGGACCTGCACGGAGTGTAAACATTTTACCAGTCAGAGAGCAGCTGATCTGGAGAGGAGGTGGGAGGGGAAAGGGCAGGAGAAAGTCCGGTGTGAAGCTGAGGGGAGCCTTGGAAAACGACTTTTGTCTGGTCCCATCAAACCCCAACTCACCGCGGCCCCTCGGCGGGGTTCCCTGGTAATGGAGTCGCTCCCAGGGCAAAAGTTAACTCCAATTAGAGGCTGTGCAGGGAGGGGTTTCACTCCCACGTTTCCCCGCCGGAGCCGTGTCAGCTCCCGTTACGGAGATGGGCCGGGCAGCAGCTGGGAACAGCGTATGGACAATGAGGGGTGTCCTGGGAATCCTTCCTGCAGGGACACAGCCCGGCCCCGCCGCTCCTCGTCGTCATCCTCGTCCTTGTCCTCGTCGTCGTCCTCGTCCTCGTCGTCGTCCTCCTCCTCCCTCCCAGCCATGGATGGCTCGTACCCAGCCCTTCTCTCCTTTGAACCACCCAACCTTTGCAAGGGCTTAACCCCACCAAAATTGTTTCTTCCTTCCTTGGGACATTCCCCAAATTTCCTCCTAAACCGTCTCTGTTCCCTCATCCCTCCACACAGCCCCTGTTTTGCCCCCCTGGGGACTCTGGGTGGATCCTGATGGGACCAAAGAGGGAAAATTAATGCCAAGGCTGATGCTGCCCTGCAAAAACGATGCTCAAGAACCAAAACCCAAGCCCAAACAGGTGGGGAAAGGCAGATGAGTGTGGGAACAGTGTCACCTGTGTCCCTGGGACTGCTCTGGAGAGGTGGCTGTGAGTGCTGAGGAGGGGGACCAAAGCCACAGTGTCACCCCATGTGAGACCCCTCTGGACGATCTCCCCCAGCAGCCCTGGGTCACCAGCCCCCCCCCCCCCCCCACGCCCAGGGCGGTCCCCAGGACCCCTCTCTGGGTGTATTTTCTTTCTCACCTCAGCCTTTGCTGTCACCTGCCGAGGACGAGAGGTCCAGGTGGTAAACAGAGATGGAAACCAGAGATCCTTCATCCCTTACAAGCCTTCAATTCAACTTCCAAGATTTTTATCCAGAGCCACAAAGAGCAGGGAGGATTTGGGATTTCTCCTTCTGAGCAGGAAAAACAAAGTCCATTAGAAATCTCCTTCTACTCGACAAATAATCAGCTTTACTGAGCCTTTTAATTAAACAGCAACATTGAACAGAAACACCTACTTTAGAAAATATTGTGGAGCGTTTACTGGAATAAAACACAACAAATTCTGTTTCAAGTCAGGTTTTTCTTCTTTTTTTTCCCCTTCTCCAAGCCTGTGCCATGCAAAGCTTTCAGTCAGCTTGAATTTAATAAGCCATCTCATCTGTACAGAACCGAAACCTGTTCATTAAACCCAAGGCAAAAGAGAGGAAAAAGTGGGGAATTATTAGAAAATGTTGGAGCATAATGATTTTGGGGAAGCTGGTTTTTTTCGGGCTTCAAAATGGTGATTTTGTTCTTAAACAGTCCTAAAATGAGCGATCACAAGTGCAAACAGATTAGAGCTGACGTCCAAAGAGCTCCTGAATTGAATGTTTTAGGAAGAAATAGGGTAAAGCATGGAGGGTGTGTGCGTGTATCTGTGTTACTTTTTTTTTTTTTTTTTTCCTACAGATGGAGAGAAAAAAGAAAGCCTCGCTGTGTATCCAAACCGAATTTTTCCTCCCGTGACTCAGTGGGATTCTCTGTTGGTGCAGGCTGGGGCAGGAGCTGCGGTTTTTCGCCTCCCACCCATCCCCGCAGCCGCGCTCTCAGCCACTCGCTGTGCCCGGCCCCGCCGTCTGCGTGTGCCCTGCGGCCACCGCAGCCACCAGCAGCCAGGGTGGCTCTTTGTGGCTGTGCCTGACAGCTGACGCCGGCTCCGGTGACCCCGCGGCCGAGCCCCCCGAGCCCTCGCGCCGCGCCTGGCGGCTCCCGGGCCGAGCCGTGGGTGCTGGCAGCGGCCAACCCGCCCCATCACGGCTTTTCAAGCCCGGGCCGGGCCGTCCCAGCTGCCGGCTGTCGGGTTTGAGGGGGGAGGAATAGCTCTACACCGGGATTACTCCGAGGTGGAAGCCGCCGGCAGCAGCGCTGCAGCCCCGAGCCAGCGGCAGATGGAATTCCGTGCGGCTGGAGGCTCCAGATGCGCTGGGTCCAGCTTTCCCTGCACGGGTTCCTGGCTTCAGTTGAGCAGATCCAGCTTTCCCTGCAATGAGTTCCCGGGTTAAATTGGTCAGATCCAGCTTTCCCTGCACGGGTTCCCGGGTTAAAATGATCAGATCCAGCTTTCCCTGCACGGGTTCCTGGGTTAAAGCGCCGTCAAAGGATCCGAGGCTCGCTCGGGATTCAGTGCGAGAAGCCGGCAGCATGAGCAGTGACCGCTGTAGTTGAACCCCTTCCCTGCTCTCCCCCCAGCTCCCGGGGGAGATGATCCCTCTCTCTGCCTCCCAGCCGCCCGCACTGATTTTTATTCCAGCCTCACCGAACCTCGCTCCCGGTGGGGTTGGAGGTGAGAGGCTCTGGCTCCGGGAGCTGTGAGCAGCATTCAGTGCCAGGCCTGTGCATGGCCACCACTGCCCCGTCACCAGGGTCACCGGCACAGGGACAATCCCACACCAGGGCTTATTCCATCACTTTTCCATCCATCCTGCACATTTCTTGCCGTGCTGATACAATCCCACCACTTTGGGAGCACTCTAGGCTGGCACGGAGCCCTTGCCATGCTTGCTGCCGGGAGCAGTTTGGTGCCCAGGGTGCCCCTGTGACCCTGCCGAGGTGGCAAAGAGCCAGAAGGAACATGAGGCCTCTGCAAAATGGGGAAAGGCAAAGAGGGAGCTGGAAGTCCCAAATGTCTGCATGGAGGGTGAGATTCCCAAAGAAATGAACGTATGGAGACTTTTTGCTGTGAACCTTGGCACCAGGGAATTGCTCGCTGCTCGGAGCTGGCTGCAGAGAAGCTGTGCCTGCTTTTGTGAGGGAAAGGCAGAAGGATGCAGCTGGAAGGCCCTGAGCTCTTTCCTTCCAGCGAAGGAGCTGGTGTTTGGAGCAAGCTCCTTGAAGGGACAGGACACGGCGATGGCAGACAGGCCACGGATAATGCAACTCTCCCCCGGGGCAAGGTGGGGTGGTCGCTCTGGCCGTGCTGGTGGAGGTTTGGGTGCCAAATTCCCTGCGGGATGCTGAGGACAGCGGGAAAGCCCAGAGCCCTCCAGCTGGAGAGCGTGGCCGGGGGCTGGGAAGAGCCGGGTGGCAGCGGGTGGCTCCTGCAGCATCTGCCCTTCGCCCAGCGCTCCGGGAGAGACGCCGAGGGGGAGCGAGTGTCAGCCGGTGCCCAAGCAGCCGGGCTCTCGTTTCCTCCCCACAGACACCCACTGGCCGGGCACCAGCCCGTGCTCGAGGGACGCGGATCGGGTGGCCACGGCTCGCATTATCGGGCGGCTTCCCCGCTGCGGCTGTGTCCGTGTGTCCCTGCGCTGCAGATCGGGTTACGGCACCTCCACAAAGCCCCAGCCATGCATTATTCAGCCACTGTGCGACCGTAGATGTCGGGGTGAGGAGCTGAGCCCTGCGCCTGCCGGGGCGAGCCGGGCCCAGGCAGCGCCCGAGCCGGGGCTGGTGCTGTAAATCAGCCCGAGGATGAGCAGGATGCGAGCAGGAGCTGGCGGAAACCACCCGGAGGCACCTGGCTCCAGGAATGCTTTATTTAGCACGAGTGAAAGCCGCGCTGCGAATTCCC
The DNA here is from genome assembly GCF_024509145.1 of Vidua macroura. NCBI lineage: Eukaryota > Metazoa > Chordata > Aves > Passeriformes > Viduidae > Vidua > Vidua macroura. The sequence continues at coordinate 4,467,844 of NC_071584.1, read as the reverse complement.
GTCAGAGGGAACCAGCGGCTTACCGCCCGCGCCGCCGGGCCGTGGGGAACCTATCCGGGGGTCAGACTGCGGGACGTGGCTCTGACCTCCCGACCGCCCGCTGAACCGGAGGCAAAAAGCCGATCGGTGGCATAAACTTCATCCCGGGAGGCTCCGTGTTCGGGAGAGCCGCGAGGAGGGAGCAGCCAAGGGTCTTGGCCGCGGCTCTTTGTTCCGAGCATCATTCTCGGCTCCCGGCTGTCAGCGCCGGGCACCCGCAGACGTTCAGTGAATGAGAAACGCCCGGGGCAGAGCGAAAGGAAATATTCCCGCACTGCAGGGGAAAAGAAAAATCCCCCTGGGTTGAGTCTTTTGTGGGGAAACGTTGTTTTGCTGACACTTGGGGTTGGTGGGAGAAATCCGTTCCGATGGAATTTCAGTTGGGAGACCGGCAGGCAAATGAATGTGAGCAGAGTTGATGGCAGTCAAATTGGGGTTTATTACAGTCACAGCTGAGTATTTTATTTTGGTTCCACATCAGATTCGTTCTAATTCATTAATATCACTTTGATTTTACAGTTTTCTCTCGTTTTAGAAATAATCCAGTGAAAACACGAAATTACAGAACAAAAAAAAAACGGAAATATCCCATTCAGCACAAGCCGGGCTCCTACACTGCCTTTCTCCAAATACCATCTTTTCCAATAAAACCCAATCTCAGCCTTTTCTATCAGAATTCCAAGTTCCTGCATCGCTCTGTGTCTCTCACCAATGCACTTGTAAATTAAATGTCCCAGGTGGCAAAACTATAAATACCATGAGAGTTCTGTGCAGGTGGGGGGTGTCCAGCGGCCCCACCTGTGGAATAACATCTCATTTCCCAGTTTATGCCACCCAGGTTCTGGGCTGGATCGGTGCATCTTTCATGTTCCATTTTCCTCCATCTCCTTCTGGTGGCAGTTGGGATGTGGAGCAGGAGAAGGTGATGGGAACACCAGCAAGATTCCCAGCTTTGACAGGTTTGAAATCTGAAATCCTGGGCAGACCCAGGATCCAAGAACTTTCTGGATCAGCAAGTCTGTGGAGAATTTCCCAATTTGGGTATCAGCGGTGGTTCCCCAAGGATAAAACAACACCAGACCTCCTCTCCTCTCCTCTCCTCTCCTCTCCTCTCCTCTCCTCTCCTCTCCTCTCCTCTCCTCTCCTCTCCTCTCCTCTCCTCTCCTCTCCTCTCCTCTCCTCTCCTCTCCTCTCCTCTCCTCTCCTCTCCTCTCCTCTCCTCTCCTCTCCTCTCCTCTCCTCTCCTCTCCTCTCCTCTCCTCTCCTCTCCTCTCCTCTCCTCTCCTCTCCTCTCCTCTCCTCTCCTCTCCTCTCCTCTCCTCTCCTCTCCTCTCCTCTCCTCTCCTCTCCTCTCCTCTCCTCTCCTCTCCTCTCCTCTCCTCTCCTCTCCTCTCCTCTCCTCTCCTCGTAGGTTCTGTCCCCCTCCAGCTCCCCTTTCCCAGACTCCTGCTCCCAGAATTTCTTCCCACATGGATCTGTGCTGCCACAAATCTCTCTCTCCACGTTGTGCTCTGCAACTTCCCTGGCCGAGCCTCGCTGGCCATGCCTTTTATTTCTCAATGGACAAGCTTAACAGAGATGTCTTGGGTTTTTAAAAATAGTTAATATTTAAATATTAATTGAGTCATTAATTACATCTGAGCGCCAGAACAAAACAGCTATGAATAATTAATGAGAGGGCCTATGGTAAATGCCTCTAATAATTCACAGAGCGACCAAACCAGGTTTTTCCAGAGCATTCAGAGGGAGGAGAAGCAGGGAGTGAGTGGGGAGGGAAGGAAATGCAGGAACATCAAGAGAAGGGGCTAAAAAGCAAGATGGAGCATTATGGGCTGTTTGATGCTGTTCTCCCAAGGCTTTCTCAGCATCATTTGAGCACCCTGGTCCAGCGGGAGGATGGCTGGGGGCTGGGACTGGGTGGTTTTGAGGGCCAACACAAACCATTCTGGGCTTCTCTGATTCTTCATCTCCATAACATCCATCTGCTTGGATGGGATTTCCTCTGGGATTCCTAGTAGGAAAGCTGAGCCCCAGGAATGCTGGGGTGTCACCCAAAAGCAGCCCTAGGAAGACCACCATGACTCTTGACTCCCTCTCCCAGATGTTTGGTCCATGCCTCTCTGAAACACCAGGATTTCTGGACCCCACTGAAGTCACTGCTGTCTGATAACCTGCCCTGCAAGAGGGACCAACCCATGAGGAAAAGGTTTTTGTTCCCACCCTCCACTCCACCCTCCTTCCAGATGTTTCAAACTCTCCCTCTGGAGCTGCGCTGGGGAAGGCAATGCTCTGTAAATCCATGCACACATTTCCATGGCCTGGGAAAGGACTCATTTAGGATATTTACATTCAATAGATGCAATTCTAAATTACAGGTGGTTTGAGCTTCAGGTGAGGCCAAGGACTTCAGCCCTGAGCACACAGGAGCAGGACACCACCCTGAGCCTTCTAGAGCTAGGCACTTCTTGGTGCCTTTGTGCTTTGTGTGGAAGGCTGTGACTAACGACCCCATTCAGGGAGCAGCTTCTCCAGGGCTGGCCAGGGCTTGGAGGCTCAGAGAATCCATCCCCTGGAACTGCCTGAGAGGAACAAGCCCTGGAGGTGGTTGCTGGGTGTCCCTCTGTGACTCCTGGGGAGAGGATCACAGCTTGAGTCAGAGACTCTGGAATGGTTTTGGTTGGGAGGGACCTTAAAGCCCACCCAGTGCCACCCCTTCCACTGTCCCAGGCTGCTCCAAGCCCCAGTGTCCAGCCTGGCCTTGGGTACTGCCAGGGATCCAGGGACAGCCACAGCTGCTCTGGGCACCCTGTGCCAGGGCCTGACCACCCTCCCAGGGAACAATTCCTAATTCCCAATATCCCATCCATCCCTGCCCTCTGGCAGTGGGAGCCATTCCCTGTGTCCTGTCCCTCCATGCCCTGTCCCCAGTCCCTCTCCAGCTCTCCTGGAGCCCCTCAGGCCCTGGCAGGGGCTCTGAGCTCTCCCTAAAGCCTTCTCCTCTCCAGGTGAGCACCCCCAGCTCTCCCAGCCTGGCTCCAGAGGGGCTCCAGGCCTCAGAGGAGCTCCATGGCCTCCTTTAGATTCCCTCCAGCAGCTCCAGCTCCTTTTTATACTGAGACCCTCAACACATACCCTGCTGTGGCACTGCCCATCTCACTCGGTATCCAGGGAAAGCCCAGGCAGCCAGTTTGGAATTACCTTCGGGCACTGGTGCTGTGGAAGGGGAATCCCAGCTCTGCCTACACAGCAGGCAGCGGGGTGACTTTCCCTGCTTGCAGTTGCAGTGGGCAATGGTCGTGCCCCTGCCCCAGAGCAGCCCCTCAGGGATGTGTCCCGATCCCATTTTCTGCTGTGGGGGGATAGCCCCGTCCCGCCTCCGTGGTTGATTGACGACCATTAAATATCCCGCGGTGCCCTAAGGAGAGGGAACACAGCTCCCGCTGTCCCCTCGGCAGCCTCTCCTTGCGAGGGGTGAAAACGATACAAGTCAGCATGTGCCGGGGAGCTGTGACCCTCTCAAGCATCTTAACGACCGTGTAATCAGCAGCCGTCAGGACCCGCCTGATGAAGTGGTGCCACTCCCCCTGCCACAGAAAGGGCTCACGAAATGTGGCTTTTGCCTCCTCAGAGATGAAAAATTCACTGGCCTTCCTCAGTTTCTAGACCTCCTCCAAATCCAGGAGAGAAGGACATGGAGCCGTTTCTGCCTCTGATATCCACAACTTTGAGTCCTACAGAGAGTGACAAAAATGATCAGAGTAATTGTTATCAATGTCTCCTGCTCTGTCCATGTGGATGCAGCATTTATAAATTAACCAAAAACACTTGCAAATCTGCATAACCAGTTCCCCGTGTTCCTAATGCTTTCAATTTATCCTAATAGATATTTAATGAATACTTTATAAAGCCTTAGATGGGGAGTTTTAAAATCAATGGTGCTATTTTATTGCTGTTTGTATTATCTTTATTTGGACGGTGGCTCAGCCCTCTGCTGCCCATTGATTTCAGGCCTGGATCAATGAAACCAGGTTTCAGCTTAAATACCTTGGTATGCACCGGAGAAGGTGGATCTGGGAGTAAAGGGCTCCTTGGCAGGTGAGGTCTGGCTGATCTCACACCCCAAGAGTAGCACAGGAAACCCAGGATATTGTCCTTGCTCTGCTCTCCTCTCACCTGCAGCTTCTGGGGAGACACCAATTCATCGTCCTGGAAGCAGCCCCATTCCACACATCTGGACCTCTCCTTTTGCACAAGCTCTGCCCCAGTGAGGGGGCTTTATCCCCATTCAAATAATGGATATTCCCCTAAATACCTCTGAAATCCTTGTGCAAGTCTCCACAGGTTGTTGGCCACTCTGCCCAGAGCTGATGGATAAATATGGAACTTGAATGTTGTTCACAGTAGTACCAGGCTTGTCCAGTTCCATCCCATTGTTCCATCTCTGATTCTCTCCAACCTTTTGAGTCACAATCGCCCACAGACTGGTGTGGATATGGAATTGTTCCCTGCCTGGTGAGGGATGAAGAGTTCCAAGTCCCAGAATAGCCCCAGGTCAGGATTTAGCTCTGGCAGCAGTGACCTGACTTAGAGTCCCTTCAGGAAGTGATGGGAATCATGCCCAAGGCTTCTCCTGGGATCCTGGAGCTTTCCATCAGGAAAATATTACCTTCTCTCATTGCTGCCCTTGTGAGCAGCACATTCCTGAGCCCTGCCACCCTGCCTTGCTCTCATGACACTTCCATGCTCAGCCTGGCCAGGCTGTTCTCACATCACTTGGGAGGTTTTCAGATTTAGGAAAGAAAATCCCAAACCACAGAGTTTCAGAAATCTCCCTTCTCACTGTCCTTCACCACCCCACAGCTGCTGCCCATGGAGCCCTGCTCTGGGGGCTCAGCTGCACCCTGGTGTTAATGCATCGCTCAGGGCACTCCTCAGGGCCCCCGGCACTGGGTCACGGAGGGTTCAGCCCCTCACACGTCTGCTGGGCACAGCCAGACTCTCACACGGCTTGTGGTGAGCTCTTGCTGTCCCCCACCTCGGTCAGTCCAGCCTGGGCAGCTCCAAGTTTGTCCCCAAAGTCCCATCCCAAACACTTCTGCACCTCCCCGGGGGTTCCTTGCTGCGCAGAAGCTGCTGCTGCCCTCGGGAACAGAGGAGCTCCAAGGGCTGGAGCTCTGCTCCCCCGAGCAGGGCTGGTTAATCCTCTCACTGCCTCTGTGCATCCCTTTCCCTTCCAGCCCTCTGGGCCTCTTCCCCTCCAGCCCTTCTCTGCCTCCTGCATGGATTCGCAGCATTTCAGGATCCAAGGATCAGCCGCTCTTCCCTCCAAGGATCAGCCGTTCTTCCCTCTGTCCTTCAGCTCCTGCCCTCAGGGCACAGCCCAGGGTAATCTGCTGGTGGCTGATGTCCCCAGGGACAGTGGATAAGAGAGGGGACAATATGGGAAGGTCTGTGGGTCAGCCCATGGCCTAGGAGAGTTCTTAACCCTTTTCCCCCCCAGGTTTTGCCTGGAAGCATTCTGCCTGTTAGAAAGGACAGCAAAGATTTATGCATGAAGGTCAAGTAAACCATCCCACCCAGATATTCCCTCATCCTGTCCCTGAAAAATGGGGGGAATCTCCCCTGAAGGGTTTTTTACATGCTTCCTCTGAATGTCCTCAGACATTCTCCTCTCCTCTCGCTGCAGATGCATCCAGAGGGATTTGACACCTTACTGTTCCTGCTGTTTTGGCGGGAAATTTGAAATCTGTATTGTGTCCAAACCCGGGGACAGTGGAGTTGGCCATCCACCTTTGGCTGGAATGACCCTTCCCTGGCATGAGCCTTGTGGCTCCAGCACATGGCTGCTGACCAGGACAGCCAGGAAGCCACATCAGAAGTGAGGACTGAGCCCATCTCAGGGGTTTCTTCCAAGCGTTGGCTGCTTTTCCTCAGGCCAAGCTCCCTTTGGATGGGCTTGTCATGAGGTCACCAGGGGTGGGCAGTGACATCTGAGCTGCTCACCTGAGAGCTCCGAGGGAAGGAAAAGCCCTGACCACCAGCTCTGAGTGAGCAGAGCACCAAGGAGGGCACTGGGAGGGCCAGCGAGGATGGGGAAAATGGGGTTTGAAATAACCTGAGACATGGGGTGGCTTTTATCCCATTCCCGGGAGATGCAGGCGCTGGGAGAGCACAGCTTTGTCTGCTTTGAAAGGACAGAAATTGCTGACGGGATAAACCTTCCCTGCTTTGGCTGAGCCCTGCGCTCGCTGTCCCCGGAGGAGCGGGGGCAAAGCGCGCTCCTGTCACCAGATCGCCCTGCGAGGGCTCCCGGCTGCTCCGAGCCGCCTGCCCGGCCTCATCCCGGGTTTGTCCCCGCCGGGAGAGCTGCGCTGAGCCGCTGCCCGAGTGCCATTCTTTGTCCCCAGAACAAAACCAGGCGCATGGAGCAGCTGCCACCGCGCCCGGGGCCGCTGTCACCCGCGGAGGTGCTCGGGGCTGGGGTCCCCTCCCGTGTCCCACCGCGGCTGTTGGGGCTGTCCCTGTGCTGCTCCCTCCGTCCCCTCCGCTCGGCTGGCAGAGCAGCAGGACGGGCTTTTCCTCCTCTGGAGTGCGAGGAGCAGGAGCAGGGCTGGAGGGAAGCTGAGAGTGGCACTAGGGGTGGCAGGAGCGTCAGGGACAGCAGTGCCAGCGCGTCTGTAGCCCAGGTGTACCCACAGCTCCCAGTCATTTGTGGGTGTATCTGAGGCTGCTGCATGAGACTCATTTATTCAGGCAAGATTTTCTGCCCGCGGGTCTCCTAGAAGCAAAACAATTTCAGCAAGTGGCTTTGACATTTGGAATTATTCCTTGATTTGCTTTTTGCTAATTTCCCTTCCCTGCTCCAGGAGGGTCAGGATTGAAGAGCTGCTGTTCTTCAGTGGGGCTGTCTTAGGTCAGAGAGAGCCTCTGCTCCCTGCCCAGCCCCTCCAGGCTTCATGGGGACATATTTTTTTGGTAGGAATGGTTTTAAACTGAAGTGGGGTCAATTTAAGTTGGATATTGGGAAGGAATTCCCAATTCCTGTGAGCCTGGTGAGGCCCTGGTACGGGGTGCCCAAAGCAGCTGTGGCTGCCCCTGGATCCCTGGAAGTGTCTAAGGTCAGGTTGGCCAATAGCTGGGAAAAGTTGAAATGAAGGCAGTGAGTTCCAGAATTACCTGAGAAATCTCACGTCAATTCTTGATGATTTAATGCACTTTTTTCTTTTCTTTTTTTTTTTTTTTTTTTTTTTTTTGGTGCACTTTTGGCTTTCCTTTTAAAAAATTCTGTTTAGAGACTTACAGAAAATTTTTTAAAAACCCACAAAACAACCTAAACCCTACCACTTTTCCTAAGGAGCAGAGAGTCTGATTCCAGCTCAAAGGAACAAAAATTCTGTAGAAGGTGGAGATATTTTAGCCAGAAAAGGACCAGGGTGATCTGTCTAGTGAGCACCAGGGCAACAAGTATTGCTCATGTAAAGATCTTTCCTCTGGTTGTGAAGTTTAGGGAACAACACAAATTAAACCTTCTCAGAAACAGCCGATTCTTAAAGATATCAGGAGTAAGCCAGTATTAGAACGCAGGAAAACCAAATAATTTTTTCTTCCATCAGATAATCACAAATTGACACTCCTTGAGTCATTAGAAACACAAACACAGATTATTTCAGAAAAAAAAAGCTAAAATGAAGTAAGAAAATGAAAAGAAAATATGGGTTTAGGTTTTAGTTTCTTGGTTTTCCAGTAGAGAAAGAAATTTTCCAAGGAGCTGAAATGTTTTCCATGAACACTTCTGTGCAATCACGAGGCTATTCTTTGTGAAAATAAAAGCTGTAGTGAATTTTTTTTAATTTCCCATTTACACCATTTCTTTGGGGGTTCAGTTTGGGAAGAAGCAGCTTTCTGGAGAGAGGACTTGGGATATTTTGACCATACTTAGGGCTGGGAATGGATCCGTAATGCCAGGAGCTGGGTCCTGGCTTGGAGGTCCAGGAGCCAGACCCACCAACCAGAAGGTGCAGAGGAGCTCCCAGCCCTGATGGGGTTGTTAAACTTGGACATGAGGGACACTCTGGGACACAAGAGACAGTCTGGGACGTGAGGGACACTCCTGGGCACGAGGGACACTCCTGGACACGAGGGAAACTCCTGGACAGGAGGGACACTCCTGGACATGAGGGATGCTCCTGGACACAAAGCTGCGTGTGGGAGCACCAGGGGTGCCCCCCACGGAGCGATGTTGCTCTGATTTAAGCCCTTCCGCCCTGCTCCGGTTTTTGGCAGCCCCGGAGTGGCCTCGCTCCCCCCGCGGGCCCCTCGGGCCGCTCCCAGGAGCTGAGCGAGCCGCGGCTCCTGCGCAGGGTAATTGAAGCAGCACGCAGAGCATATGGCCAGGCTGGGCTCCCTGCTGCTGCACCAGCTGGGAACTGGGTGCTGGGGGCAGCGGGCGGGGACCGGCCCCGTCTCCCTGTCTGGCTGCTCCTGCTGCCCCCGCGGTCTCCAAATGACTCCTCTGAGGGAGGGCCGAGCTCCGGGCTCTCGCTGCGGGCTGGGAGCTACTGCAGGGGGATCCAGGTTTGTTCTGGGTATCCCAGCACCGCTCCCTTCTCCTCACCCCCGGCTCCTCCGTGACGGTGTTGGCCACCCAGCCTGCCAGCCCAGCTGCTCTGCCCCCTCCTCCTGCCAGGTGCCAGCTCTGCTGCGGGATTTGGGATCCCGGGTATGAGTTTTGGTGTGATGGGCCCCTGCTTCCCGTCAGAAGACACTTGGCAAGTGAGCTCGAGGTGCTGCAGACCCCCAGAACTGTCTGTGTTCCCCCCAGAGGTGTTCCCCACTCTGTCATGGGGATCCCTGAGCCCCTGTGGGGTGCAGGAGCTGCGGGGACACACAGGGACATGTGTCCCTTCAAGGGTGGCCCTGCCACTGCAGCTCCAGGCACTGCTGAGGGCTGAGCGGGGCAGGGAGCAGCAGGATCAGTTGGGGCTGGGAATGCACCTCAGGTACCCCATGAGGAACTCTCACACTGCCCGGACACCTGGACACATCTGGATTCTGAAGCCAGACCCTCCACAATGTGAAGCACCACCATGCCCAACTTCACATGTGACCACGTCCCACCTCAGGGGGATCTGCTCGGCACCGATCACGCCTCCACCTCCTCCTGTCTGAGCTGAACGAGCACATGGGGAAGCACCTGTCACCCCCTGTGTGTCCCACAAAGGATGACAGGCCCTGCCCAGGGTGGTGGCACAGCAGGTCCTTGCTCCCAGCTGTAATCCCTGTGTCCTTGGGTTAGAACCATTCAGCCACCAGGAGTTTCAGAGCCACCCCTCAGAGATAATCCTGCCCTGAGGAGGTGTTTGAGGTGGATGTGGCCAGCCAAAGTCCCTTCCGACTCTGCCTTCAAGAGGTGCGTGAACAGAAAGGTCTGTGAGAGCTGGGGTAGGAGGGTGGGAGCTTTCCCTGAATCCTCTGAAGAATGGGAATTGGACTGTCCTGCACAGAGGCAAATCTTTCCCCACTCACTGCCCTGGAACCAGATTTGCCTCCAGTGCCTCTCTGTGTCCTGCAGTTAAGGTGTGTTGTAGATGTTGGGGTTCACTCCAAGCTGGAAACATTTGGGATAAGACCCCTCTAAGTCTTTAGGATCACATCTCTGTGTCCTGGCAAAATCTGAGGAGGTGACAAAAGCTCCAGTTCCTCCAGCACCTGCTGGGCTCATCCTCGAGGATGATCCCTCTGGGTGTAGGGACAACATCCCAGCCACCTGTGCTAGGCCCCTGGCTGGATCCCCATGGAAGGAGGGGGTAGGGGGGACTTGATGGCAAGGAAATGGGCTTCATTTGGGCCAATTATTCTCAAACTGAGGCGGAGGAAGCCGTCATTCTGGCGTTTTTCCTTTTTTCCCCCCTCTTTTTCCATTTGTTTTGTGTGTTTTTTTCATACTCTGGCAATGGCTGAATATCACACAAGTGCCCTGTCAAGAGATATATTCAATAAACACTTGACACCCAAGCTCAGGAATACATGGCCCATGGCAAACATGAATTATTCAAATGGAAATCAAGATAATTTTGCTTCTAACTCAGAAAACCAAGACTCTCTCTTTCCTTCCTTATTTTTCCTCTCTTTCTCTCCTCATTTTCTTCCTGTTCTTTCTTTCTTTTTATTTTCTTAGCATTTATTTCTTATTCTTTCTTTCACCTTCTTCCTCTTGCTGGAAACCCTCCCCACATTCATTTCCAGGGAACTCCCTTTGCTGAATGAGCCAAGGTGAGGACCAGGAGGAACCCCCTTTGGGTGAGGAGATCCTCTACCTGTTTGTGCCCTGGAGCTGCTGGATCCCTTTGAAAGGGGCTTGGGATGGTGGGACCTGGTGTCCTGGAGGTGCTGTGGCAGTGAGGTTTTGGATCATCAAGCCAAAAACTCATCTCTCAGTCCAACACAACTCGTTTGGGAGAAGCTGATGCCACAGCTGCTCTTTGGGATGCCTTTCCTGCCTGCCTGGGCCTTTCCTTTGCCCAGGTCAGGGGTGGGAGCTGGTTGGGATGGGCTGGGCTGGTGGCAGGAGGTGTTTGAGCTGCTGGGATCTGCCTGGGGATGTCTCCTCAAGGAGGACCTGGGTGGGCTCATGAGAGCTGGGATTAGCAGTGGGCTGGAGAGCTGAAAGGATGCAGGACAGGGCCATAAGGTAGAGATGATGGCAATGAGCAAGGCTGGAGGAAGGCAAGGGCCCTCTCTTCCCTTCCTCTCCCTCTCTCATTTTGTACCAATCCAGGCCTGAGCCCATCAGCTCCAGGTGGGAGCAAAGGCTTTGGCTCCTGGAGGCTCTTCCCAAGAATGAGAAGAGCCAGAGGTGACTCTCAGGAGGGCTTTAGGAAAGGGGCTGCCTTGGCAAGAGCCGTGGGCAGCACAGGGGACATTGTCCTGTTTCCTATCCCTGTTTGCAAGGTCTCTTTCCAGCTGCTCATGGATTTCTTCTCCATAGGCTGATGGAATTTTGGCCTCTGCACTGACTCAGACATAGACTGAGGTTCTTCACTGAATCAAAACCAGAACTGAAAGTGTTTTCCTCTGGGCAGAAACTCACTGGCTTTTGATATGGAGCTTGGAGGCCTTGAGGAACAAGAGGAACTACTCAAAGCAGCACTTTAGGGCTCTGCAGGATTGGGGATGGGCACACGCAGAGTGACACACATGTCACAGTGCTGGTCCCACCCGGTGTCCTCAGTGCTGGTCCCACCAAGAGTCTGCAGTGCTTTAGGACTCACAGGTGCTACAAGATGGGTCAGAGGAAAAGCAATCCCACCAGCAGTCCATGATATCCCAATCTCACCATCAGTCCAAGGCGGCCTCTGTCCCACTAGCAGTCCATGGTGTCCTAATTCCACCAACAGTCCATGGGATCTCAATCCCACAGCAGTCCGTGGTGTCCCAACTACATCAGGAGTCCATGGTGTCCCAATCCCACAGCAGTCCATGGTGTCCCAATCCCACAGCATTCCATGGTGTCCCAATCCTGCAGCAGTCCATGGTGTCCCAATCCGCAGCAGTCCATGGTGTCCCAATCCCGCAGCATTCCATGGTGTCCCAATCCTGCAGCATTCCATGGTGTCCCAATCCTGCAGCAGTCCATGGTGTCCCAATCCCACCAACGTTCCACGGGATCCCACCTGCCAGCTCCTGGCAGACCCTCAGAGCAGGTAGGACAGGGAAGACAGGTCCCAAGGTTGCCTCCCTCCCTCAAAGCTGTTCATTACTTGGCAGCTCCCCTTTCTCCCTTCCCTGGAAATGCCCCCTGGGTAGGAGGAGGCTTCATCCAGCTCCATCCTTCCTTCCTCTGCCGTTCTCCAACGCTGTTGGCAAGGCTGGAGCTTCCCTCTCCTGGTGAATGGTCGTGGTTACTTGTGAGGTCGGGACTGGCTGTCAGCCAGTCCCAGCCCAGCAGAGGGATCTAATGGCCCCGGCGCCAGGCGCTTCAGAGGCAGGAGAATGTGGGTCATCAGCGACATCATCTCTCGGAAAGGTGGGGGTGGAGAAGACAGGGGCAAGCCATCATTTAAATTTGGAGAGGAGCTAACTGGAAATTTGGGCCATCAGGAGAGTAATGGACCGAGAGGAAGAGCTGGGATATTAATAGAGCTGGTTTCTGTAAGAGCTGGAGCAAGCAAGGCATGGACAACCACAGGAAGTGTCCTGGCAGGAGCAGGCTGGGACCCCCAGGGCACCGGAAGCATCCACTCGGATTTCCATGTAAAACCTCCCTCTGCATCCCAGGACCCTGGCAGGCCTCTCATCCTGCTCCATACCTCCTCCCTCCTCATTCCATCCTGACTGCTCCTGCCTCCCAGCCACAGATATCATCCCAAGAAACCCTTGGAGAAACCCCAGTGGGCTCATGGGGACCTCTGTGGGTGTGGGTCCCACTTGCCCCTCCCTGCCCAGCTGCTGGTGCCATCTGAGCCCAGTTCCTTCCATCCACAGCCCTGAGGGGTTTCCATGCCAAACCAGGTGGAAGCAGCATCCCCACCCAACTTCTGGTTGCCTTTGTAGATGAAGACCTTGGGCAGCCTCTCCCTGCTCACTGTCTGGGAGCCCAGGGAGACTTTGGTGTCTCCATCCTTGGAGAGGTTCAAACTCCAGTGCACAAACCTGCCCTGACTGGCCCTGTTCCAAACAGGGAATTGGGGGAGGCCTCCATGTATCCCTTCCAAACCATAGAACCCATGGATGATTTGGTTTGGAAGGGACCTCATCGATCATTGACTTCCCATCCCCAAATCTGGAGCTCCAAACCCCTTCAGAGGGCAAAGGACCTGCAGACACAGCCCTTCAGTGAATTCCCTCTTCCCAGGGGTCTTTGTGTTTCCTGCAGGGCTAGAAGAGCTGAAGGAGCTGAATATGGATGAGGAGGGCAGGGAAAAAGGCAGGGGGTGTTCCCCTTGTTAAATATTTACCGTCCCAGGTGGTGATGTAACATTTCCTACCCTCCAGAAATTCCTATGGACTGGCAGGGCTGCCCAGAGAGGAGCAGGGGCTCTGTCCCTGTCTCGTCTGAGCAGCAGAACCTTGTCCCCAGGTCACAGGGGGCATTCCTGGGGCACTGAGTGTGCCCATCCTGGCATGGAACCCCAGGATAATTGAGGTTGGAAAAGGCCTCCAGGATCATAGAGTCCAACCTGGACCAGTCTCCACCTTGTCCCCAGCCCAGAGCACTGAGTGACACCTCCAGGCATTCCTTGGGCACCTCCAGGGATGGGGACTCCACCACTGCCCTGGGCAGCTCCTTCCAATGCCTGACCACCCCTTCCATGAAGAAATTCCTCCTGATGTTCAACCTGAGCCTCCCCTGGTGCCGCTTGAAACACTAAAAGTGGAAAAAGCCGTGAGAGGCTGCATGAGCTGGGACTATGAATTCTTTGCAGACACCTCTGCTGCTGGAGCCCCTCTGTGTCCTTCCCAATCCTGTCCATCCACATCCCCCTCACCATCCTCAGCCAAGGTCTGACCCTCCTGTGACTGAGGGACAATCCCTGCTAGCTGGGACCAGGATCCAACACCTCCAAGCCATGGGAACATCCTTGACAAGAGCAAAACCTGCTTTTCCTGCTGAAAAGCTGAGGAAAACACTCCCTTTGAGGCACTGACAGAGAAATTTGAGCTTCTTATATAAAACAAACCCACAGCATGGGGGACAAACCCATTCTCCAGCAGAAAGTGCACATTCCCACCCTGAAAACAGACTAAAGCCAGTCCAGTTACACAATGGGAAGGGCTCAGGTAGTGCATGGCAGCAGCTGCATTTGATACCCTGCGAGGGCTGCGGGAGCATCAGCCCCAGCTCCTTCCCTCGCTCAGGCAGCCCATCAAATATTTACTGGGCTGCCATAGGCAATTACATTAGAGGAGATAGTTAAACACCCCCTACCCCAGGGCACCCCCCTGCAATGTAAATCAAACAAATTGGACTCTTTTCACAATTGACACACACGATTTTACTTACTGTAAATAATTTAGTATTAAAAAGTCAAGCTACACTTTGCCCCATCTGGATTTTCTTTTCTCCCTCTCTCTCTCCTGCTCCGCGGACTCCAGGTTCCTAATGCAGGAGATGGAGTGCAGGAATTTTGCTGCCTGGGTGAGCTATTAGAAGATTCCCATTTCCTAATGGAAGAAACCACACTCAGGAAACCCGTGAAGTTGCCCATTTAAAAGCAGCAGAGATGTTCCAGCTAACAAAGGATGGGAAGGATCTCTCCCTCCGGAAGGAGTTGTTGATGCTGGTTGGCATCTCCTGGGGTCGCAGCAATCTCCTATAAAAGTTGGCTGAATGGTTGCACTTTTTAATTAAAAGCCATCTATCCTGATAAGGCTCAGTGGGGTTTTAATAAGGATTTTTACAAGCTGGGTGTGTTGGCCAGCATGGATCATCTCTCTTTTACACCTCAAGTGCAAGACCTGCATTAAACACCCTGCTCTTCTGCCTGGGAAGGGATCTCATCCTCATTAGGAGCTATTCTGCATTTTCCTCTAGAAACAGGCATTTTGAAAGTGTGATTTTTCAAACCACGCCTTGGCACCGTGGCTGGAGGGGTTCAGGAGCTGTGTGGATGTGGCAGCTGGGGACATGGGTCAGTGGTGGCCCTGCTGAGGAGCCGTTGGACTCAAGGATCTGAGAGGATTTTTCCCACCTCAATGATTCCATGGTTCTGTGATATCTGCTCCTAATTCCAATGCAGAATTTGGTCTCTGTTGAGTTTTCCATAATGCCACCATCTGCCATCTGAGGTATCACTTCGCCCTGTTGAGGTCCTGTTCTTGACCCTACACCAAGTTCAGTTCAGTGGGGGAGGAATGTTCTTCCCAATGCCATGGGCTTGTCTCAGGAGTGAGCCAGGCTTTAATTGAGTTTAAAAGCTCCTGAACCTGGATTTTCCATTCCATTCCTGCACTCCATCAGCCGACTCCAGCCATTCCCAGTCCCAGCGCGTGGACCTCTGGCAGGTAGAGCCACTTTCCCATTTCCTGACAGAACCAATTTTCATCAGAAAATGCCAGTTCCAATGAGATTAAAGCATTTAATCCCCCAACATCTTAAATTTGACGGATGGCTCCTCCCTGGAGTTCCCACAGAAGGCTGTGGGTCATGTGGGATGTGATGTGCTCATCAGAGCCATGGCCCCAGAGCAGCTGCCAGGGGCTGGGATGGCTCCTGGAGTCAGAACTCGGGGCTGAAAATTCCAAATGCACCAGAAATTCACAGGTTTTGTCTCCTTCCACCTGCTCAGACCCTGGGCAGGAGCACAAGGAAAAGGAAGGGCAGAGAAGGACCAAGTGGGGCAAGGCCGTCCATCCCCTGATGTCCTGATCTCTGCATCACCCCACATAAGGTTTTCCAGGAGCAGCCCCGACAGCCAGGGCAGGTGGGGAGCTGTCCTTAACGTCTCTACCCCCTCTTTGGGGTGACACCTGCACTGGCCACCCACCAGCATTGTCCCCCACTGCTGGAAAATGTGTCTGTGCCAGGTTGGGATGGCTGAGCCAAATCTCTCCTGATGAGAAGAAAGTGGTGGCGGTCACCTGGGGACAGAGCCATTTCCAGCCAGCCCAGCTGTCTGCTCGATGCACCAAGTCGTGTCCCTTTTGCAGGATCCTCTCCTGGAGCCCTGGAAAGCCTCGTCCCCCCTGCTCCGCTCTGGAGTCGCTGGAAGCTGTTAATCGCTGCCCGTGGGTTTAATTGGGAGCGAGAACACACAGACCCCATTAAAGCCCACGAGGGTGCCAAGGTCTCCCGTTCAGGCACAAATGAAGGAGCAATCAAACACACTTAGGTAATAAAAACAGCTGGAGTCTGCAGGCAAGTGCCTGAGGCAGTGAGGCACATGGCAGGCAGGCCGGCCCTCTGCAGAGTGTGCAGCCAGCTCTCTCGTGGAAAACACTGGGATCAGGCGCAGCATGCAGGGTTTTGTGGTTATAGGCAGGGAGCCAGACAGGGAAATTATGGGCCATCCTCAAAGGCAATGGAGAGCTGGGGCTTCTCGAGCTCAGACCTTGCTGGAGAGTGTGTCCAGGATTGTTTTTCCAGTGGGAATGAGAAGCCAGACCCCTGGGCATTGGGTGTAGGGGTCATGATTCCCACGATATTCTTTCCCTGTTGGATCATTTGCCATTCCACAGCACAGAACCACAGCACATGATGTGAGGAGACTCCTGGCTCTTCATTTCTACAGAGGGATTTATTTCAGAAAGGGTCCCCAAAGACACTGACCAAGTTGGGGTCCCAGCTCTTAGCCTGGAAGCTGGAATCACCCCAGAAGGAATTTGTTTTCCAAAGACTCAGATCATGAGGGTCTTTGTTCAGTGGTTTTATTTGGTTTTGTTTTAATAGGAAGGATCCTGACTTTCCTCTTTTTAATTCTGATTCCAGTGAAGCATTTCCTGCTTCATGGAGGTTGCTGATATGGATGGGTGGGAGAGGTGAACCTGGACTATTCCAGTTTTTGGATCAGTTAGGGAGGAAAGCTGGAGCAGATGTGAAGGGGCTACAAGGAGCCTTGCAGAGCTGTTCCATCCTACTCCAGAAAGCCAGAGCAGAGCACTGGCAGTCCCCTGGAAGTTCATCCTGCTCCTTGAAAGTGCCAACACTCTGTTGTCCAGGACTAAAGCAACAACTGTGGAAGTGTTTGAGATGTTTGTGATTATCACTGCTACAGAAACCCCTCCTTGTTTGGTGCTTCCACATCTTTGCACAAAGACAGGAGGATTTTCCTTGTTTTTTCCTGTCCAGGAGGAGCCTGATAACTCCCAACTCAGTCCAGAGATTTGATATGGAGGGCACTGCTCTCTTCCCCTCTGGAACCAGCCCACAGATCCACGGTGTAAGAGGTGGTGGGAGGATGAGCTCATCCATGGAACAGGGCTGGGAGGACATTCTTGATGTTCCTGTGGTGTCCCTGTGTTTTGGTGCCAGTGCCAGGGTGCCCAGAGGTGTGTTCAGGGATCCTCCCTGAGTGTCCCTTGCTCAAAACGTTCATTGTCAGGACAAAGTTCAGGGCAGGATGCTCAGGGCTGCGACAGGAAAAGATCAAAGGCTTGGTGCTTTGGAAAAGTCTGCTGGCACACAGAGGAATGAGAAGGAAGCTGTTTACTTCATCTGATCCAATTTTCCGACATGAGCAGCAGCAAAATGCAGCTTGGCACAGGTTTACTTCCTTGGGGAGAATGAAATCCAGGGCCAGGAGCTGAACTGCTCCGTCCAACCTTCCCTGAGCTGCTGAAATGCAGAAAATGAGGAAAAGTGGGGTAGAGAGGCCACCAAGAAGAACCCAGCAAAAGGAATTGTGGAATATTCTGAGACAAAAGCTCCCAGAGTCATGAGAGAATGAACAAATGCAACTGGAGGGGAGAGATCCCACCGCAGAGCACCTGGAAGGGACAATTCCCCTTCTAAGGAATTCTGCTGGAGTCTCAGTGGAGCCTTCCAGCCTCCAGACTGCTCTGGCCATCAGCTGATCCTGCAGCTCTCCAGGAGCAGAGTGAAGGCTGTGACACAGAGCTCTGCTGGCGGCAGGGAGAAGGGAAGAGGCTCCTGAGTTCCTGCCTGCACTCGCCTCTGGAGAGCTGGAGCATCCTGACAGGGCCTGGTGCTCCCTGGCACACAGGGGATGCTCCAGTGCTCAGGAAGGGCTGGCAGTGTCTCAGGCCACCAGGGACAGGTGACAGGGTCTTCCTGGCAGCACCTTGATGCTGCTGCAGTTTTTTCCCCAGGAGGATTTCTCTGGAGTCAGGATTCAGCCCTGGGGACTCTTCCCCCACCCCTCTGCATGAGCCAAGGGCTGCAGGGGGCTGGTTTTAGGGACTTCTGTGGTAGATTTGGTGGCTGTACCTGAGTCTAGGCATCACCAGACACTGTGATTGTGCCTTTCAGTCTCCTGTCACTGGATCTGACCTTTCCCTGGGCAGGTCCAGCACCAAGGAGACGTCTCTGGTGGTTCCCTCATGTCCCTGCCCATGGCAGGGGGCTGGAACTGGATGATCTTCCAGGTGCCTCCCAGCCCAACCTGCTCTATGATCTTTTTGGGGACAGTTCAGCCTCTCTGGTAAGGTGGGAATCAGGTCATGGGGTCAGGTCAGGATTTTCCTTTCCCTGTGACACTCGTTGACCATGTCTGTCCCAAGACACCTGGCAGATCCCCAGGAGAAGGGTCTCAGAGGATGCTGTGCTCAGGCTCTGTAGAGAAGAGTGGGAAAGGGAGCAGGAAACAGATCCTACCTCTGACACTGGAACAGCTGCACCGTGCACCAAAGCCATCGAGGCTGGATTTTGGGGCTGGAGAAGCACACCTGGTTCCCTTGAGAAGAAGTTTGCTCTGAGCATAGGAGCCTCCTGTCCTCCATCACCGCAGGCACTGGGATTCCTCCTTGGTAGCCCCCCTGCTCTGGGCTGCTGGGGCTGGCACACTCCTCATGCACCTTTGGAGAGCATGTGGGGGGGGGCTGAAACCCCCCCACCCCCTGATCCAGCAGTGGAACCAAACTCCACTTTAGTGGCGGCAGGAGCTGGCCTTGGTGGCAGGGATGGAAAGAGGGAAGGGAACGCCACGGGCTGTGGGGAAATTCGCATGGATGGGTGAGTGCAAGAGGCAGCGATGAGCTGGAGACAGGAGGATGGAGAAGCTGCACAGACAGACGTGGAGCCCGTGGGACTCTGCACGAGACGATTTGGGGAACGAGCCAGGGAGATTCATTGAAGCAGGGAAAAAGAAAGTTGGTGAAACTTTTCTTGATTTCTTTCTTTTTATGATTTTTGACACAAGGTTCTTCCCTTCCAAGGGAGAAGGGGAACGGCTCCTCTTCAGTCCCCGGTTCCAGGCTGTTCTGCTCCCCAAATCTCCCCGGGGGAAGCAGCCCAGAGCCGCGGGCAGGGCGTGGGCAGGGGCTGGACGGGAGGTGATGCCTCCCCGAGCAGACGCGACGAGGAGTGACAGGGAGAGGGGCGCACCTGCGGAATGAGCAGAGCCGGGAAAGGGCGGAGATGAGGGGTTGAGTCCCAATTTGGGGAGGCTCGCCGACAGGTGAGGAGTTCTGGTTTTTGGGGGGGGGGGGGGTGTTACAACCGGAGCAGGGGGAGGCCCGATATGGGGAGGGAGTACCACGGCCAAAGGGGGGCTGAGCCCCGGTTTGAGGTGGGGTGAGCTCACTGCCCGGGGGCGGGCAGTGGGAGGGACCTCCCCAGCCCCTCCCGATGGGCGGGGGGCGGGGGGGGCGGGCTATAATGCCATTGATGCCGGGCGGCGGAGCCAGACAATACCGCGCCCCCGAGCCGGGTGCCCGGAGCGCCCTGCCCTGCCCCGGCCGGCCCCGCTCCGCTCCCACCATGATGTCCATGAACAGCAAGCAGGCGTTCAGCATGCACCCCATCCTGCACGAGCCCAAGTACCCGCACCTGCACACCAGCTCCGAAGCCATCCGCAGAGCCTGCCTGCCCGCCCCCCAGGTAAGCCCCAGCACGGCTTTCGGGAGGTTGCGTGCCCGCCGATCCTCTCCAACTTACTCTGGTTTCCCTTTGGATTTGGGTTTCGGTTGGGTTTAGAGGGGTCCATCTTTTCCCTCCTGCCTCCTCCGGGGCGCCGGGCCCGGCGGGCGGGGGGCTGTTCCCGGGGAGGAGGGTCTGGGGCGGCCGGGGGCCGCGGGGGTTCGTCCCTCTCGGTGGGCTTCGGCCGTCCCGCCCCGCTCCGTGCAAGCGCTGGAGCAGCGCGGGGCTGCGGGACCCCCGACGGCTC
This sequence comes from Vidua macroura, assembly GCF_024509145.1. Classification (NCBI taxonomy): domain Eukaryota; kingdom Metazoa; phylum Chordata; class Aves; order Passeriformes; family Viduidae; genus Vidua; species Vidua macroura. The sequence continues at coordinate 4,448,024 of NC_071584.1, read as the reverse complement.
TGGCCTCTGCCGCTGCCTCCCTTTTGGGGAGGTCGCCCCGGAGGGCAGAGCGGGTGTTCAACTTGGAGGGAGAGCGCTCGGTGTCTGGCACGCCGCTGCTTTTATCTGGGGGGCTCGGGTGGCGCTCGGTTCGCGTTACCTGTCCCCGGCGGCGCCGGTGGGGCAGAGCGGGATCTCCGTCACGCCGCTCCCCTTTAATGGTGTCCCGCTCTGTCTGTTTGTTTTCGCTCCCGCTTTTCTCCCCCCCGCCCCTCCGTGCAGATCCAGGGGAACATCTTTGCGGGTTTTGACGAGACGCTGCTGCGAGGGGCCGAGGCTCTGGCCGCCGTGGATATCGTGTCGCAGAAAACCCATCCCTTCAAGCCGGACGCCACCTACCACACCATGAGCAGCGTGTCCTGCACTCCTACCTCGTCCTCCGTCCACCTGCACCACCCGTCCGTGCTGACTACGCACCACCCCCACCACCACCACCACCAGCCCTCGCAGGGCCTGGACGGGGAGCTGCTGGACCACCTCAACTCCGCCCTCCCGCTCGGAGGGGTGCCGGGCCCCGATGTGGGCTCCACGCCTTCGCACCCGCACTCCCACATGTCTGCCATCAACCACATGGCCCACCACTCGCAGCCCATGAACATGTCCCACCCCCACGGCCTCGCGTCCCACGCCGTCATCTCCGGCCCCGAGACAGAGACGGACCCGCGGGAGCTCGAGTCCTTTGCCGAGCGCTTCAAACAGCGGAGGATCAAGCTGGGGGTCACCCAGGCGGACGTGGGCTCCGCGCTGGCCAACCTGAAGATCCCGGGGGTGGGCTGCCTTAGCCAAAGCACCATCTGCAGGTTCGAGTCACTCACCTTGTCCCACAACAACATGGTGGCCCTCAAGCCCATCCTGGAAGCGTGGCTGGAGGAGGCGGAGAGGGCGCAGAGGGAGAAAATGACCAAACCCGAGATCTACACGGGGGGGGACAAGAAGCGCAAGCGCACGTCCATCGCCGCCCCCGAGAAGCGCTCGCTCGAGGCCTATTTCGCCGTCCAGCCCCGGCCCTCCTCTGAGAAAATCGCCGCCATCGCCGAGAAGTTAGACTTGAAGAAGAATGTGGTGCGGGTCTGGTTTTGCAATCAGAGACAGAAGCAGAAAAGGATGAAATTTTCTGCCACCTACTGAGGAAGGGGCTGGGGAGGCAGCGGTGCGGGGGGATGCTGCCATCCCGACCGCCCCCCCGGCCCTTCCCAAACAGGGCTTGGGGTTGTCGGCCTTTTTTTTTTTTTTTCTTTTTGAGTTAAAAAAAATTGAAAAAAAAAAAAAAAAACAAACAACCAACCAAAAAAAAAAAAAAAAAAACAAAAAAAAAACAAAAAAAGAAACTTTAAAACAAAGGGAAACGCACCCAAAGCAAAGTGAACAGTTTGGTGCCTGCTCCTCACCCCTGGTCAAAGTGGTCCCGCTGTTCTGACTGGTACAGACTGCTTTTGTAGATAAAACCGGAGGAAAAAAAAAAAAAAAAGATGGAGAAAAAGGAAAAGACAAAACGAAAAGGCCAAGGGGGAAGTTTGGGGGTGCCCGGAGTTGGGGCAGCAGCAGAGAGAGCCCAGTGGGTCTTTGTCACAGCCCCTCCCGTCTTAGGGGCTGTGGCATCACTCGCTCCTCTGCCCTCTTCTCTTAAAAAAAAAAAAAAAATTAAAAAGGAAAAGAAATGAGAAAGGAAACGAGCTGTAAGCCAGCTGTAAACCCGGGGTGCTCCCCGCCGCCAGGGTCCCCGCACACCCACGCACACACACGCACCTGCATGGTTTTGTTCTTTACCCTGACCCCCGCAAACCCATCGCGTTTTTGCAGTACCATTTCTGTTTCTACCTCATCGGCTAAATTGAAAAAAAAAAAATTAAAGGATAAAAAAAGGAGAAAATATTAAAAAAAGAAAGAAAAAAAAAAATTGGTCCGTCCCTGGAATCGCGGTTTGTTCGGGGAAATGGACATTTATTTTGCGTTGGTTTCACTCCAACCGTTCGATTTCTGTATGGTTTTCACTGTATAAAATCCTAAGCTTCGACAATCACGTCCTTGGGGCTCAGCGGAGCGGCGGGAGCGGCCCGAGGCAGCGGGGATCGAGCCCGGCCCGGCCTCGGGGCGGCTGCCTCTGCGCATAGGAAACTCTGCACTTTCGAAGGCAAGAAAACTCTTATTTTCCCCCCTTTCCTTTGCATATTTAATAGGGAAATTTGCCTCCTTTTATTTTCTTTCTTTCTTTCTTTCTTTCTTTTTAATTTTATTTTTTGAATTAAAGGCGATTTCGTTCCGCTGTGTGTGTGCTGAATGAAATTTTGGTGTCTGTGTACGCTGCAGCATTTCAAATAAATCATGCACGTTTTACCTCACCCTCCTGCCTCCTGCAGTTACTGCGGCTCCGGGGAGCCCCTGGCCCGGGGCCCCTTTCGCGGGACTCCCGGGGGCTCCTCCAGCCCAGGGCCGGTGCTCCGCGGGGATGGGGGCCGGCTCCGTCCTCCTGCGTGGGGACGGACAGAGCGGCCCGGGGAGGCAGAGCCGCCCGTGACCCCGCAGGGAGCGGGGGTCCTGGCTCCCCTCCGCCCATCGCGGAGTTTTTGGCACTTCCCCGCCCGGGGGGGTCCCGCCCGCAGCCCGGGGGTCGCTCCCGCGGCCGGGGGTTGTTGCAGCGCTGGCCGCAGCACGGGGGAGATCCCGCGAACGGCGGCGGGGTCGGGCTGCCACCCTGAGCCCGCTGCCCGCCGGGGGACACCCCCAGGTGCCACTGTCACCCCCAGGTACCCCTGTCACCCCCCGGTTCCGAAAGGGACATTCCCCTCTCCAGGGTCCGCTGGCCCGCAGCCGATGGCACCGAAAGCTCCCAAAACGCGCTTCAACCGCTCGGCGGGTGGGACCGGGGCTCCCCTCTGTCCTCGGGGATCAGAACCTGGGGGTCCGCTCAGTCCCGGGGACACGCGGAGAAAAGGGCTAAAAACAAGCGATTTTTGTTGGTTTTCTGTGTTTGGGGTGGTTTTGTTTTATTTTTGTTTGAGGGGTTTTTGTTTGCTTGGGTTTTTGTTTGTGTGTGGTTTTTTTAATTGTTGTTTTGTTTTGTTTTGTTTTGTAACTTATTCGGAGAAAAAATAATCAAGTGCACGTCGTGGTGCTGAAGCCCGACAGCCGGAACCCTGCGGCTTTTACAGGGGAAAACCAAAGTAAAACAAGAAAAAATAAAGTAGAATAAAAGTAAATGAAATAAAATAAAGGGAAATGAAATACGATAAAGTGAAATAAAATAAAAGGAAGTAAAATGAATGAAAGTGAACTAATGAAATGAAGTGAAATAAAATAAAACCAAAACCAAGCAAGCAAACAAAAAGCATAAAACAAACCAAATAAAAAATACAAACAAAACCCTAAAACTCCACAAAGAAGTAAGAACAACAAAAAAAAAAAAGCAAATAAACAAACAAACAACTCCCCCCCCCCAAAAAAAACCTCACCAAAGGAAAAAAAAAAAAAAAAGAAAAAAGAAAGAAAGAAAAAAGGGGAAATTGTGCCGAAATAACTGTCGGAGGAATTGCTCCACCTGGGCGAGCGGGGCCAGCTCGGCGGTGGCCGACAGAGCCCTACCTGCCCTGCCCGCACCGTGGGATTCCCCCACCCCGTCCCGCACATCTCCCTTTATTCCCGGGCTCTTCCCAAAGCCCATCCCTTTGTTCTTGCGCTCCGTCCCTGTTTTCTCCATGCAGCGAAAAGCGCATTTTCATAAATAGACCTTGGCCGAGCGCTGCCGATGAAACTTTAATGAGGCGGGATGCTGAGTGCTGCCCGGGGGGGCCCCGGACTGGCTCCGCGCAGCATTAGCGGGGCCCCGGCCCCCCCTTTCCGCGGCTCCCCCTCGCAGCCGGAGCCGCTCCCGAGGCTCCCCCGCCCCCCGCGCCCCTCCCCGGCCCGTGCCCGGTGCCGGGGCCGGTGCCGCGGTGCTCCCGCTCCGCCAAGTTCACGGGCGATGCAATATTTATCAGCCGCGCCGATAAAACGCCGGGTGGGTATTTCCCAGGCACAAATGCAAAGCGCTGCGCCGAGGAGCCGGAGCGGGGCCGCCCGGGGACCCCCCCCGGGCCCCGCGGCCGCCAGGTAAGGCGGGATCCGAGCGAAGGATGGGGCAGCTCTGGGCGAGGAGCAGCGGGGCTGGAGGCCGGGAGGGGCTGGCAGAGAGACACCGGGAGCGGTGCTGAGGCCTGGAGAGCTCATCACACCCGGGGCGCTGCGAGGGAGCTGGCCCGGGGATTGGTCGTGCTGCTGCCGCTGCTGCTGCTGCTCCTCCTGTCCTTGCTCCTGCTATTACTCCTACTCGTTTCTGCTCCAGCTCCTGTCCCTGCTCCAGCTCCTACTCCTGTTTCTGCTCCTGTTCCTCCTCCTGTTCCTCCTCCTGCTCCTACTCCTACTCCTACTCCTGCTCCTGCTCCTGCTCCTCTTTCTGCTCCTGCTCCAGCAGTTCCCTCTATGCCCAGGCCAGCGTGAGCCTCCAGGATCCTCAGGGAAAAGCCTGGAAGGAGGTGGAGAAGGGCCCCCCATGCTTCCTCTGCTCCCGAACAGCCACTCCTGGGCACAAGTCAGGGAGAAGCTGCTGCTCCTTCCTGCAGCTCTGGCAGCCAGGACACACCTGGGAGCAGGTCCCAGCCATGGTCCAGTGTCTCAGGTCTTGTGTTCAGCTCCTGTTCTCCTGAGGGTCTCTCCTCCTCCATCAGGGCCCCAGCTGGGTACCCAAAAGGACCTGAATCCCTCCAAATCCAGGCTCTTTGTGGAGCACCTGGCACAGGGTGAGGTGGGAAAAGCTCAGGGTGAGGAGAGTGGGTGAGGGAAGGAAAACAGAGACACACAGAAGGGTGTCACAGTCACTCCCTGCTCCTGGGGCACAAAGGACACCCCTGAGCCTGACACTGCACCCAAAGCAGCATTAAAGGAAGGGAATATTGACTGGAATAGACACTCCACTCTCACACTGGGTTTTCATTTGAGGTTTGATGCATGAGCGAGGTTTGAGATGTTTCAGCTCTTTTGCTTCAGCAGCAGCTCCTCCTTTACAGGCACCTGCTAATCCAGCCTTGAGCTGGCCCAGAGCTCCTTCAGGAGCAGCTCAGCTTCAGCCACCTTTGAGGACTTGAGTCCTCATCTACCTCCAGGCTGGTGGGACTGAGGGGATGGGACAGGTCTTACCCCTTCTCACCCTGAGAACTCAAAAATATCAACACCAGCAATTCACCAGGGACTGGATGAAGATGCTTTGGGGGCCTTCAGAGCAAGGATGCACAGATGAATGGAGGCCTCTGGGCTCCAGTGAGGGTCACTGGAGAGGGACCAAGGAGCCTCTGTTGCAACTCAGCTCTGATATCAATGCTGATCTCAACCCCTGGCTCAGGGCTTAGAGACACCTTCATCACCTTCCAGCCTGTAAGGGTTCTGAATGACCAGCTCAGGTGGAGACACAAATAAATGGGGATGTGACAGCTGAATCCCACCCCTGGGGCTGCAAAGGCTTCCCAAGGAAAGCTGCCTACCAGTTCTGGGACACTGGAGCTGTCAGACATCAGTTCCTGGAGCTCTCCAGACCACTGGTGCTGTAGCCAGGATCTCTCTTGCAATCCAGTCCTTGCTCCAAGCTGTTTCCCTCCATGTCATGCGCTTTTGTGTTATTTCTTCCTGCTATGAAAGCCAAGACCCTTCAAGAATTTGGGCATCTAAACCCCTTGTGCTGAGATGTGACAGAGGGATGGTCCAGGTCAGTGTGGCCATGCCACGGCCACCAAAGCGTGCAGGGATGTGTTTAAAGCTATCCATGCCCTACTGAGATGGAGTCTGGTGGTTACAGGCAAATGCAGATGTGTTTGAAGAAATCCCTGGAGAAGCCCTGCCCCTCTTTTATCTTTTAGGATAATTCAGTATGGTGCATTCTTTAGGCTGCAAAGCTGCTCTAGATCCCCTTCACCCCAATTTGTTTCACAGGCACAGGGCCCATCTGTGCATCCCAAGCAGCAGGGTGACAGCAAATGGTGCCACCCCAACCCCTGTGTCCTGCTAAATCCCATGCTCAAGGGGCTGATTACCCCACGGGGAAACCAGGGCAGGAACATCCAGCCTGTCTGGGGACCATCAGTGGGTCCCATCAGTCCATCCATGGAGCTCAGGGTGCTCACAGAGAGCTCTCAGAGATGTGGGGAGGCTGTACCACCAGCAGCAATCCCAGGGACAGCAACAGGCACTGCCTCATCCCAGAGGGATGCAGGGTGAGGGGAGAGAGACAAGGACCCGTGCTCAGATATTACTGGCACGTCCCATCTTTGGGTCAGGAGCAGAGAAAAATGTTCCGTGTTCTTTAAAGGATCCCTGCCTTTGAAAGCTGGGCAGGTCCAGGCTGCGCCCACTCCAGACTTTCTTCTATTATTCCATGTGTTTTAGTGCAGTGCAGAGCAGATGTATTTTTAAAGATGCTCGGGGTAGGCTCTGTTCCACTACAGGGAAAAAAGGAGTAAAACCATCATTAGATTTTACTGAACAGGGGGGAGGACAGCCAGGGTGAGGGGAACTCAGGAAAAAGGCTTGGGAAAGAGATTGGGAAATGGAACAGGGCATTCCATGGGACACCTGACAGCTGGCTGCAGGGTAGGGCAAGAGGAAATGGCCTCAGGGGAGGTTTAGGTGGGATATTGGGGAAATTTCTTCATGGAAAGGGCTGTCCAACCCTGGCACAGCTGCCCATGGTTGTGGTGGAGATGCTATCCCTGGAGGGACTGAAAAGTTGTGTGGATGAAAAGTTGTGTGGATGTGGCAGTTGGGGACATGGGGCAGTGTTGAAGGAACAGCTGGAGGGCTTTTCCAAGCGAAACCATTCCATGATCCTACAATCCCAGGGAAAAGGAGCAGCCATTATCCCCTTCCCCAATGGATCAGTCGCCCTTCACAAGGACCAAGCCCTGGGTGAGGTGCAGCTGCCTGTGGTAGGAGCAGCTCCAACCCTTGGCTGTGCAAAAATAGAGCTCCCTGCTCCTCCCAGTGTCAGTGGGGAATGAGAGATCCAAATAAATTTACAGATTTGTGGGTTTTTTTTACTTCTTTGGGCTTTTGTTTGTTGGGGGGGGGGGTGGGGAGAGTAGCTTCTTTTTTTCTGGTTGGTTGTTTTTTTATTGTTTGGTTTGTTTTCATCTGTGTTAAAGAAATACTTCCAGAAATTTAATCTTGTGCTTTTCCAGAGGCCTTTATCTCCCCATCATTCACCTACAGGAACAGCTTCCTGCCCCCATCAGCCTTCCCAGAGCCCTGCAGGAACAGCCCCTTGTTTTCAGCCATAAACCCATAGGAAGTGCTGTAGGATTTGGCTTCGCATCTTTGGGGAAATCTGAGAGCAGGGAAGCTCACAAGTGATTCCAGGAACTTTGGGATCCTGGAGATAGAGGGATCAGAGGTAAAATCTCCATTTCTTCTACAGCACCTCACCAACACCTCCAGCAGCTGTAGGAAAATTGGAGCTCTCTGAGTGATGTGAAAGTGTCAGCTAAGGACCGTGTTTTATTTATAGCAGGCATGGGAAGGGTTTGGGTTCACACAAGGAAAAATCCATGTGTTTGTCTGGAATCCTGCTCCACCACTCTGCCACTTCCCAGCTGCTGCCTGGCAATCTCAGGGAGCTGTTCCAGAGGTGTTCCATGGAAGCAGTCTGGAGCTCAGGGAACACTGCCTCATCCCTCCCCAGCTCCAGGATGCACTTCCAGCCTCACTGCCGGATAAATTGTGGAGCAGGGCCATGTTTGCCTCTTCTGCAAAGCAGAGGAAACACCTGCTGGCCTTGCAACAGCACAGGAGAGTATCCACCACACTGGATCTGTGATCTACCCAGGCTTTGAACAAATTCCCATTGTCAAGATAGATCTTCAGGGCAGGATTTTCCTGTTGTTTATCAATATTTGCATCATGTCCAAGGAGATCAGCATTCCAGATCCTCAGATTAGGAAGAACAAACTCATCATCTCCTTTCAGCCACTAAAATGGACTCAGGGCTGGGTCACGATACCAGTGGTGGCAGTGGGGGTTCAGGGGAGGAACGTTGCACTCATGGCATCACACAAATCAGTCAATATTTTTTGGGAGGCCCCTTCCCTCACCCTGAGTCACACCAGGAGTGAGTCTGTTCCCTCTTGTACCTTTCCTGTTCACCTTCTCCCTCCAGCCCCTCCAGCATCTCTTCTGCTCTTCCCTTCTTCCTCTTTCCCAGGCAGCTCTGTCTGTCTGTCTGGGCAGTCAGTCCTCACACCTGGTCCCACCCAGCTGCTCAAGGACCCTCTCACAACTGGTCCAGCCCAGCTCCTGCAGTACCCGGGCTCTCGATTAGCCCATTCCACGGGGGATTTTGGCCGCGTGTCCAGGCTGAGCACGGCTCCTTTGCTTCTTCCCTCTCTCCCGGCCCCCCAGGCACGGGGGACTCCCTCCTGTGGGGGTTCCTTCTTGCTGGAAGGACCATCGCTCTTCCAGAGGGACCCTCCAGGCAGAGCTGCTCCCGATGGTGCTGCGTGTGTCCGGGCCCCGCTCCGCTCCCCCAGCGCCGGCAGCAGCTCGGGCAGACAAACCGGGACCGAGCCCTGGGCAGACGAACTGGGACAGAGCTCCTGTCAGACTAACCGGGACCGAGCCCCTGTCAGACAAGCCGGGACCAAGCCCCGGGTAGACGAACCGGGACCGAACCCCGGGCAGACGAACAGGGACCGAGTCCCTGTCAGACGAACCGGGACCGAGCCCCTGTCAGACAAGCCGGGACCGAGTCCCTGTCAGACAAACCGGGATCGAGCCCTGGGCAGACGAACAGGGACCGAGTCCCTGTCAGACGAACCGGGACCGAGCCCCGGGCCCCAGCCGCTGCCCCGGGAGCCCCGAGCTGCCCGCAGGGAGCCGCACCAGCGCAGCCTCCCCCGCACGGGCTAACGGCTCCTGACGGCCCCTCCCGGAGACGCTGCGATTGCCGGGCCCGGCTCTCTCCCGCCGCCGTGCCCGGCTCTCTCCTCACTCAGCACATGGAATGCTGACTTCCTCCGGCTTCTCGCATGGATTTTTTCCCACCCTGGCTGTGCTCTTTAGTTCAGATCTAAGTGAGCTTTCCGAGCGTGCTGCCTGGATGTCTTTATTAAAACACACAGTTTAAGGAGGGGGCTGAGGGAGAGGGGGGTGGATCGGCTCTGGATTCACTCTGCAGCCAAAACCATGGGAATCTTCTGCTCCACAACTGTTCCCAGCCGCCGACAGCTGCGCGGTACAGCCAGCGGAACACGGGGTCACCTCTCTGGCCGTGACTAATTCAGCGCGGAGGGCAGCCCCTCTGCTCCTTCCCCCGGGGCTGTGTCCCCCCGGGAGTGAAGGCAGGTGGGCAGACAGGGACATGTCCCCGAGGGGCTGGTGGCCCGGCTGGTGGAGAGGCTGCACTGGGACTCCCTGTGGCTCCTGGAGCAGCCCAGCTGCGTGAGAGGGATGCAAAGCTGGCGGACTGTTCACGACTCCTGAAGAGGAGCTTTCCCTTGGGAAACTTTGAGCCCTGGGTCGAGTTTTGTTCTCAGATACCTGGAGGCTGAGAAAATCACAGCAGAGAGGACTGGCACTGCCGAAATTGGAGCCTCTGGGAGTGCCTGTGCCGGCCCATGGGAGTGCAGCACCCAGGGCTGTGCCTTTCCTGGGAGCAGGGAGTGATCCCAGTGGCTGTCCGGGACCTCCAGCCTCGCCTTCCAGCACAAGCTGCCAGGAGCTGTCAGTGACTGAAGTGCTGAGAAAAGCAGCTTTTCCTTGCACCAGGAGCTGTTCCCCCATCACAACAACCCTGCTGACAGCCTGGAGGCCTCAGGCACAGCTCTGAACTTCTCCTTGTGATGTACCAACCCTAGCCAAAGCTCCCTGACCTCGTGCCACCCCAAATCCACCCTGCTCTCGGGCTTGGCCATCCTGTCCTCCTGGTCTCTTGTCTGGAGGAGCACTGGGAAGCAGCTGCCTGCCCTGCCCAGCAGCAGCTGCACCAGGCCCTGCTCTTGCTGGGGAAGTGCTGATTTCTGCCGTGCTGGCTGCACATCCCCCTGTGAGCCACTGGCTGCTGGAAGGCACTGCCTGAGCCAGCCACATGCTTCATGATGTCAGTCGCAGTTCAGAGTTAATTATTCATGAGAAAATTTTATAATGTGCTGTTAAGTGGGCTGCAGGATATTTTGGTTAAATTAAGGGAACCTGAAAGCTCCCTCTGTAGGGTGTTGCTCCTCAGGCCTCGCTGAGAGCAAAGGTTCAATTAGAGCTCAGGTGCTGTGGCCTCTGCCATGGCCTGCGATTATTTGAGCCACGGGAGGGTGGAGATCAATCCAATGGCTCAGCTTCGTGTTTCCAACGGGAAAATTCCAAGTGAAGTGTTTTCCAAGAAGACTTGGGCTGGTGGAAATTTCCCTGCCCACGGCAGGGGGTTGGAACAAGATGAGCTCTGAGTTCCCTCCCCACCTGAACCATTCCATGACTGCATGACTTCAAAGCAGGTCTGTGCAGGTTCTGAACCTGCAGAGAGCCCAGGAGAGGCTGTGCAGATCCTGGAATCACAGGATCATCCAGGTGGACAGGCCTCTAGGATCACTGAATTAGTCTGTTAACAGGCCAGTTCACTCCCAGACTCTTTTCTTCCTCATTCATGAAATAATTTATGTGGGAAAAGACCTTCAAGATCATCAAATCTAACCCAGCTCTAACAAAACCTATTTCATCAGGTCAGTCTCACAGTCCTCCAAACATGTCATTGTTGGAGCCTCCCCAGCTTTGGGTGAAGGACCCACATCTGTTACCCCTTAATGCTGGGACCTTCCTGACGTGTCCTGGTGACTCAGGTCTGCAGTCACAGAACACTTTGGGTCCTCTCTTGCTGTTCAGAAGAACTGGATCCGGTTGGTGACACTGGAACCACCTTCTCCTGTGCTGCTTTTCCTGGGATGGCTGCAGGAGCCCGCAGGGATCTTGGGATGCCCTGGATTCTTTTTGAAGCCTTGTTAGAGGAGCCGACTGACAGAGCTCTGACTGCCTTTGGAGCCTTTCCCGAGTCTCGCCTTTGGCCAAGCTGCCTCTTCCCATCCTGCCACCATTAATTACTGATGGATCACACTGACCTGGCTCTCTGTGCTACCCATGAGTGAGAGAACATCCCCCTCCTCTGCCTGGTGGATCAATGAATGACCTTCCAGACCAACTTTCACTCCTACATTTTTTGCCAGCCTTGCTGTTCCCCTGCTCCTTCTGCTGCCAGGAAAACGCTGCCTGGGAAAAGTTTGGATCTACACCATGAGATGAGGTGACCTCTGTGCAGGTAGGAACATCTGCAGGAGACTCAGGGTGTGGACTGGGAGGTGGGATGGACTTGTCCATGGAGCTGGTGTCCCTGTCCCACAGTTGTGCCCCCAGGCCCACCTTCCCCACTTCTTGCTGTGCCATTTGTTACTGGTACAAGTATCTGACACAGCTGAGCACTCAACTGCCCAAACACCAAAGTTTCTGGGACTAACAACCCCTGGAAGCATGGCCAAGGTCATCCTAGTGGTGACACCTCAGACTTTAAACAGACAGAGGGTAGATACAAGGAAGGATTAGATTTAGGATTAGATATGTGAAAAAAAAATCTTCCCTGTGAGGGTGCTGAGGACCTACACAGGGTGCCCAGAGCAGCTGTGCTGCCCCTGGATCCCTGGAAGTGTCCAAGGCCAGGATGGGGCTTGGAGCCACCTGGTTTAGAGGAAGGTGTTCCCCAGTTCTAACTGGAATGAGATGGGCTTTGAGGTCCCTTCTAAGCCAAACCATTGTGGGATTTTATGAAAAGAGAGGGGGTGATGCAGTGACACCACCCTGGGAGAGTGCCAGGGGCTGTGACAGGGACAGAGGGGAGGGCACCCTGTAAGGGGCTCTGGTGGAAAGGAAGCCTCTTGCCTGCCCTTTTCAGGCCCTGTCACACACAGGGGTTGTTGGCTGAGGGCAGGGCATCCCACTCTCTCTGCTGGATGAGGCTGGAGTCAGGCAGCCCCTTGGACACTGGGTCACCAGCAGAGAGGATCCAATACAAACCTGCTCCTGGGCATCTCTCCAAAGGTGGATGTGTGGAGGAGAGGGAATCTGGGCTGCCCAGGAGCTGTGTCCTGCTCCCAGCACAGCCGAACTCCAGTTAAAACCAGTGAACACCTGGAAAGGCAGCCTGGACATAGAACACAGGAACCCACTTAGAGCCGAGCAGAGGGGGCCGTGAAGGAGTGACTGGGCACTTGGCAGGGAACGAAATGCAGTTTGCAGGGAATGAAATGCAAGTTTGCCTCCATGCCAAGCCTTGATGGCTTCATTCTGCTTCTTAAGGCTCTCAAGCCCTGCTACCTGGAGCCAGCTCCTTGCAGGGCTGGGAGGGAGGGAGGGAGGGAGGCAGGGAAGGAGGAAGCTCCAAATATTTAACTCAGTGGAAACTCTGCCCTTCAGAGGCCTCAGTTCTGCTGTGGGGTATCCTGGCAATGGATGTTACCTACCCTTGGTGCTCCCAGCTCTACTGCAAAATCACAGTGCTGCCTTCAGGATAAATGTTCATGGAAATAAGAAAGAATCCAGCAAGTGTTTCCATCCAGACACCTTCCATGGATAAATCTCATCCTCACCCCCTGCCTCAGTGCAGGAGGATCCAGTCCTGGCAATATTTTGGCAGCTCCAAGGACTGCACAGCCCTGCCCAACACCATCTCCTCTCACCACATCCTGCTCCAGACCTCTCCTGGCTCCTTCCCATGAGGATATTGCCCTCTGGAAGAGGAGCTTGGATCATGGGCAGAGGCAGAGCAGAAACTGCCTGATTTTGAGTTGGGCTGAGAGCAGCAAATTGCAACTGCTCCGGCAGTAGCCTCTGACCAGTTCCCACCCCACCCATGGAAGGGATCACATTCCCAGGCTCAGCTCAGAGGTGTCAGCCCCTTCTTATTTTGGAGGGCTCTTGACTTTCTTTTTCTCTTGCCTTTTTTTTTTTTTTTCCTTTTTCCTCCAGCTTTTCTCTTCCTCCTTTTTTCTTTTTCTCTCTTTTCTTTTTTCTTTCCCCCCTCTCCCACCTCCCTATGCAGCCTCTGTTCTTCATCCATTATTTAGGCTTTTCTGACTGTAACAGCAACATTCGCCTTGTATACCTTGTGTGGGGTTTAAAATATAGATAAAAGCAGAAGGTCAGACTTGAAACACAGATTCTGACAGTTGCTGCTGACTTTGTCTGGAAGCTACAAAATCTGGAGCTTACTGTGCCCAGCAATGGTTTCGGTACAATTGGGTTTTTGGGGGTTTAGGGTTTTTTTTTGTCTGGTTGATATTCCTGCAAACTGTCTTGGTGCTTGATGCTTTCATCCGGCCTTTCAGTTTCTAAATGTTCTGGGGCCTGGTTGGCTTCAGGACAGGGGAGTTGGAGCCATGGAATTTCTGCTTGGAGGTCCAATCTTGACCCAGCACAGCAAATACCTGCTGCTCTCGTGTCCAGGGCGAGCTGGGGAGGGCTGGAGGTGCCTCCATCCACATCCAGCAGGCTCTAATTGACACCTCTGGTCAGAAGAGCCCAGGACTTTCCCTTTCAATTATAAATAAATGCCCTGGTTCTTTTATGTTGCTTTCTTCAGCCGTTGGAGAGATTGGTTTTTGAGGACAAATGTTTGTGGGAAATAAATTTCAAAGTCAATGTGGGAATGGTCCCAGAAAACACTTCGTTGTCTGTTTGAATGGGCAGCGGGGCAGGGAGGGCGTCCCCCCAGCCAGGAAATAAACTGGACAGGGGGGAATCACCATTCCTGGGCGGTTTTCGAAGCCATGTGGATGTGGCTCTTGGGGACATGGGTCAGTGGTGGCCTTGGCAGCACTGCGGGAATGCTTGGGCTTGGTGGTGTTTAAGGTTCCTCCAACCCCAGCTGTTCTGATTCCCTGAGAAGGGGCAGCAGGGGATGTGGATACTCAAAAGAAAGATCATTTTTGGTGTCACTGAGATCCATGTGGGCAGAGCTGGGAATGCTCCAATGAATGGCTGGAGGGGCATTACAAAGCGAGGCACAGGTGGAGAAATGCCAGCCTTGCCAGGCAGCGCTCACCAGGTGCAGGGCAGGACAGTGATATCCTGGGCTTTTCCTGCTGGGAGGGGAGTAGGGAATGTTCTCTCCCTGCACAGGATATTTCCAGAGAACAGAGGCTTTGGCTCAGTCAAAACCAGACTCAAGACTCTTCCAGTCCCCACCTATAACAGGAGCTCTTAAGAGCTGTCTCCAGCACTGAGACCTGCACATTTTGTTACCAGAGAATCCCAGCCTGGTTCGGGTTGGAAGGGTCCTTAAAGACCCCCTGGTGCCAATCCCCTGCCAAGGCCAGGGACACTGCTGTGCCCATCACAGTCAGGAGGCTTCAGCAGCCAGCTGGGATCTGCAGCTCAGGCACAGGTTTCAGCAGCCACCTAATCCAGGTGGATATTCCAGTGGCAGCTGCTGCTCAGGAGGCTCCATAGCCCAGCTGGCACTCCCCAAATAACCTTTCTTCATTCTAGCCCAAGGGAAAATGCATCTTCCAGGTGAGGAATAGGAAGATAGAAGGAAATTCTTCCCTGGGAGGGTGGCAGGCCCTGGCACAGGGTGTCCAGAGCAGCTGTGGCTGCCCCTGGATCCCTGGCAGTGCCCAAGGCCAGGTTGGACACTGGGGCTTGGAGCAGCCTGGGACAGTGGGAGGTGTCCCTGCCATGGCAGGGGTGGCACTGGAGGGGCTTTAAGGTCCCTTCCAACCCAACCCATTGTATCATTCCATGATTCTATTCCAGTTTCCCTGCAGGCACTCTCCTTATCCAAACAGGATTTGGAAGGACACAGGGACAGGCTGCAGTCTTCCTGTCTCAACTCAGCTCTCTCCAAAGGCCACACTGGGCAGTAGATTTGGGCATGGATCTGTTGGTACTGAGTGGATACAGCAGCTCTGGCAGTAGCTGGGATGGCTCATGAATGATCCCATGGCCAGGGAATTGAACTCTTCCTTATTTCCCAACATGGAGCGTTTCCTTCCCCATGCCTACAGCTGCAGCTCATGTGATAGAGGTGCCACACTGAACAGGAGGAAAAGATGGCCAAATAAGGCATTTTCCAGGAGCAACATGAAAAAAGTGACATTATGAACGGAATCACCAAGAGCAGCAGCTCCTTGTGCTCAGGCATCTCTGGATTAGGGGATCCCAGCAGCACATATGGATTGAAATTGGCCTGTTGTGGTTTTTGGGGCCTTGAAGAAGAACATTTCCAGGGACGTGGTGGAGTCCCCATCCCTGGAGGTGTCTGAGGAAAGCCTGGATGTGGCACTCAGTGCTCTGGGCTGGGGACAAGGTGGGCATCGGGCACAGCTTGGACTCGATGGTTCTGAAGGCCTTTTCCAACCTCAGGGATTCTGGGATCCTGTGACTGAGGAGCATCTCCAAAGTCCTTGAGGTGATATCTTTACATCCATCCACAGGCTGGCCAAGCCAGGTTCAAAATCTGCTCTTCCCAGGATATTAAACATCCAAAGGAAAGAAAGAAACAGGATTTTCAGGAAGTCCAGGAATCATGACACTGCTCATTAGAGCTGATTGAGTTGACATCATTAAACTCAGGAAGTTTCGAGGTAGGAGTGTGGGGCTCTTTATATTTCTATAAATGTCTCCCTTCCAATCCTACTGAATTCCTGGCCTCGCTGGCAGGCTGGCATGGGATAATTATCCATTTTTAAATTGCCTCTTTCCACCAATGCTCGGGACATTTGGGAATCCCTTTCCATTGTGATTCTCTGAGCGTTCTCCCCGTGACACCTGCAGCTCGGTGACAGCCCCTGCTTAAACACCAAAATACAAAAATTCCTGCATATCCTACTGCTCCCGATCAGGTGGATGGGACCTGCAAGTCCTTGGTGCTCTGGGAGGGGAATTTTTACTGAGAGGCATTTCCTCTGGGTTTGGTGGCCAAGGTCCAATGTTGCAAGTCCAGCTCACGAATTCCCACGGCTCCTGGTCCCGACAGATCCCAGTGCTCCATGCTCCTGCTGGTGGGGGGCTGAAGCCACCCCACTTTTCCAAGATCCTGTGCCTGCAATAATCCCTCCCGAAGCCCAAGAGTTACTTTTGTTTTCTTCCACCAATTCTGTCCATTCCGCCTTTGGCAAACATCGATTTTCCACAATTCCCCGCAGCCCTCATAAAGCAGCTGCCAAAACGGCTCCCTCGTGGGCCACTTCTTTTATTTGTCGAACAAAAGAATCATCAGCATTGTCTCCAGAGCTCTCCGGCGAGTGGAGCTGGGATTAGGATGCCGAGCTCCCTCTCCTGGCTGCCGGATCAAAAGGAATTGCTGAAAAGTCCTGCGCACCTGAAAATCGGGATCGCCGGGCTCCGGCTGAAGGAGGAAGAGTCCTTCCATCTATTTTGCAGATTTTCAAGCTCCATCATTTTTCCTTTCCATGAAATATGCTGGGAAAACGATCAGGTGCAACAATTTTGGGAAAAGGATGAATTTGCCTGTGGGCTAAACTTGCTTTTGCTCCTCTCCCTTTTCTCTCATCTGTCACTGTCAGGGAACAGATCCCAGTGGGAAAATCACTCTGAGAGTCTCTGCAGGAAACCCAGGGTTGTGTCCCACCAGTTATCCATGAATCGTTACTCCAGGGAGAGGGAGAGTGTGGAAAAAGGACATGCACAAGGAAGAGCAGCAGGGAACAGCTTGGGATGAAGGGTGGGGATGGTTGGAGCACGGGAAGTCCCATCAACATGATCCTGATGGAAACTGAAGGGATGCTCTGGGGAGAGGTGGCAGCAGGAGCAGCAGGACCTGCTGGGAGGCAACAAGCAGCTCTCAGAGCTCACAGCAGGAAAACTGGGAGCTCAAACATACCAGATCTTCACCTCAAAGTGTCCCAGTAGGGGTGGCAAACATGGCTTAATTCCAAAAAACCCATCAAACATCTCCAAGTGACATTTTCCATTTCAGATCAAGGCTCCCTTCCTCTCTCCTTTGCGTGATGAGCTGGCCTAGCACCTGCTGCTGTCTGGGAATTCTGGCTGTGGTCTCCAGCTGGGATCCTGCAGGAATTTGGATTGAAAAGATCAGAGCTCTGCACCCATGGGAGGGTGAAAGCACCGGTGGGCTTTGAAATGGAATAATGAGTTGTGTGAGTGTCCTGTTGCACACTTTGGGAGCAAATGGGCACCACAGATCCAATTTGGAGAAGTAAAGAAGCCCTGGAAAACTTTTAGTCTCCCCACAATGCAATTATGTGACTCTCTGAGGCGCTCATGGTCTAGGGAGAGGATGGAACTGGCTTTCCTTAGGAATTAGGGAACCAATGAATCAGGGAATGCTTTGGCTTGGGAGGAACCCCAAAGACCATCTCATTCCTCCTCCTGCCATGGGCAGGAACACCTTCCAGTATCCCAGCTTGCTTCCAGCCCCACATCCAACCCGGCCTTGGACACATCCAGGGATGAGGCATCAACTCCCTGGACACTGCATGGATTTGGCCATCTCATCCCAGCATTCCTCATGGATTACGTTCCAGCCACCTTTCCTGTCCATCCTCCAGGCCCAGGCAAAGTCAAGGAGCAAGGAAGTTGCCCCCATGCTCCAAGAATGAGTCACGTTATCCCGGGAGCTGTTTAGGAAAGGTTCTGCTGGGATATTCCATCCGTCTTGCCATCACTGACCATGAGGCAACAATTTTGCTGTGGTCAGAGGGTGGACAGTGCTCTGCACCAAATCCGCAGGAGGAGGGAAGACACTGAGAGCCTAAACCTCAGACCTGTGATCATCAGCTCAAACCTTTTATTTCCTTGAAGCCACTTCACTCTTCAGCCCTGCTCTCAAGGAGGTCCTGGCAGAATGAGGGGAGGAACAGGCAGGTGACAAAGGTGGCTGGAGGTACATGAGGGTCTCTTGCCTAGAGCAATTCAGGTGCCATCACTTCTTCAGTTTTGGTAACTCTGAAGAATATTTGGGCCACAAATCTTCCCACTTCTCCTCTGCAACAGCCCAAACCCTGCACCTCTTTCCCTGTCCTTTCTCCCTGTGACAACTCACCTGTACTCACCTGTTGTTCCCCCTGGAACCCATCTGAACCCACCTCAGGGGATTTAGGGGCAGAAAGGACTCTGTGAGGAGGTGTGAGCTGGGGGGAGGTTTGGGAGGGGATTTGTTCTGGTCCTGGAGCTGGGCTAGCTGGAGCTAGGCTGGGCAGACCATGGCTCACTTCCTCTGCTCCCAAGACAGATCCAGGCCAGGCCGGGGATACTGATCCCATGGAAACACAGAATATCCTGAGCTGGGAGGAATCAGGGGTCGTGGAGTCCAATCCCTGACCCTGCAGAGCTCTACCCTAAAGATGGGAGCTCCAAGAGCCTCTCACAGGTGCCTTTCATGGCTGAGTCCTGCCTGAACGAGCCTTGTTCTGACAAGATGGAAAAGGAGTTTCAGAGCAGGGCCCTGCTTCAGAGCAGGGCTCAAAGGAGGGAGAAGCTTCAGTGTGAAAGGGAAACAAAAGCTCGGCAACAAGGTCACCTCCACTGCCTCAGGCAATCCGAGGGATGACAAAAGTTTCCATGTAGCACAGCAGCAGAAGACAAAAGTCATCCCTGGAGGGTAGGAAGAGAGAGGGAGTGCAGAGCAGACAAGAAATTCAATATAGGGAAAGCCACGAGGTTTGCTGGCAAGGACACGCTCCTGGGTGGATCAGAGGATCATGGAATAGCTGGGGCTTGATGGGACCTTCAGAGGGCACCAAGTCCATCCCCAAGGTGCAGGATAAAGCAGATAATGGTTCCCAGGAGCCTTGAGCAGGATTCCTCAGAGCCATCAATGCTCCAGACCTGGCACTGAGTCTCCCAAGTGCTGGTGGTGGGCAGGGGGCCAAGGGGCACACGGGAACACCAGTAATTGCTGGAATTTGGATCTGGGCTTCAAGTCTGCAGTTCCTTCCCACACCATCTGAGTCCATTAGGGAGGGCTGGGAATTGGTAGTGAACCAAGATGCCAGGCCCAGGGAGCCTTTCTCAGCATCCGAGCTGCACCAGTAACCCCACAGGGAAAAGGCTTGGCTTTGTCTGGGAACTCTTCCTCTTCACTGAGGACTTGTGGTTGTCCCTTTCCACAGATCCAAGAGCTCCTAGGACCAGAAGGGTCAGGGCAACTGCTGCTCTGTGATTCCTAGGAGAAGTGCAAATGGCTCTAAAGCCAACAGCTGGGATGCAGATGGCTCTAATGCGGGAGAACAGCTGGGATGTGCACAGGTTTTCCAGAGACACGAGGGAAAACAGAATGGAAGGTGTCTGCATCCCTGCTGCAAGTTTCAGCAGAGCAGAAAATTGGACGTTCCTCTGTGCAAAGTGCCTGGCACAGGCAGAGGAGCCGGGAATTTGCCCATGGCAGCACTGCAGACTGCCCAGGATGGCACAGTGGGGGTCGAGTGCTGGGCATACAGGATGGGCAGCCCATCAAAAGGAGCCTTGGAGCTGTTGATTCCCTGCTGCACAGCTGGGAGAGCTCTGAGGGCAAAGGGAGAGTGAGGAGAAGCCTGAATCCCACAGGATCCGAGTCATCCATCCCTCAGTGGGTGCTGGTGCCTCCTCCAACTTCCGGGGCTCAGCTGGCTCTGGGCTTGCTCACAGCACCCAGGGACCTCCCTGGAGCCTGGGTGGGTGCAGTGGCAGCACATCTGTGTCTGCAGGGAACAGGAGCTCGGGGCTTCCTCTGGGAAATCCAGAATGGGGGAGGACACCTCCCAACCACTCAAGCAGAGTGGGAAAGGCATGGTTTGCCCAGGGGGTCTGCATCCTGAATAGCTGAATTCACTCAGGCACCTGGATGTCTAAGGAACACTAAAACCTCTCCATCTTCTCTTATCCCCCAGGTTCTTTTGAAATCCCTCTCCTGGGTGCCTGATTCTCCTGGGATCCCTGAAGATCCCAGCGTGGAGGGAAAGTGTCTCTCAGCTCCCAGGCAGAGTTAAAGTGATGTGTGGGCAGGCTGGAAGCTGGAGCCACTGCAATCCTTTCAGCCAGGCAGCTGCACTTCCCCTTTCTATCACATGCATTTAAAAGCTTTTAAGGGAACGATCCATCCCCTCTGCTGGCAAAGCCAGAGCTGGGCTGGTCCTTGGGATCTTAAATCATCTTCAAATATGGAGCAATATTGGTTTAAAAGCCTTTGCTCTCCCCCTGCTGCAGGAAACCTCAACAGAGCTCGACACCAGCTCGGGGCTTCCTGGGGATCCATCACTCGCCAGGAAAGGGCCGGGCACTGCCTGACAGGGACAGAGTGCAGGGACAATGCAGGAGTTCCTCCCTACGTCATCCCCAGACACTCCTGGAGCTGCACGTGAGCCCAGGGAGATTTTTGTCATTTAATACCTTAGATCTCTGTGGTTGGGGCAGTATTTGTGTTTGCTGAGCTGCTTAAGGATGGGGACGGATAGCTCAGCTGGCAAATCCACCTCAGAGAGGAAATGTGCCCAGATTCCTGGTTTCCAGGCAGGGCTTGGCTGCAATGGCCCTGCTGCTGCCATTCACACCCAGGCTTTGGTTTCAAGCCCAGGTTCTCCAATTGTCCCATTTTGCCACGTGCTCTTGGAGAGAGGAGGGGCTGGGTGGGGGGTAGGGGGGTGAGCTGGGAATGTTGGGAAGACCCAAGGACAATTCCCTCTGTCCAGGGACAGAAGGGTGTCTCTAGGTCACCTTCCCTTTTCCAGCATCTGAAACTCTTGGCTGTTGTCAGACAGCTGAGAATGTCCAGCCTGGAGAGGAGAAGGCTCTAGGGAGAGCTCAGAGCCCCTGCCAGGGCTTAAAGGGGCTCCAGGAGAGCTGGAGAGGGACTGGGGACAGGGCATGGAGGGACAGGACACAGGGAATGGCTCCCACTGCCAGAGGGCAGGGATGGATGGGATATTGGGAATTGGAAATTGTTCCCTGGCAGGGTGGGCAGGCCCTGGCACAGGGTGCCCAGAGCAGCTGGGGCTGTCACTGGATCCCTGGCAGTGCCTAAGGCCAGGCTGGACACTGGGGCTTGGAGCAGCCTGGGACAGTGGGAGGTGTCCCTGCCATGGCAGGGGTGGGATGGGATGAGCTTGAAGGTCCCCCCCAACCCAGCCCGTTTTGGGATTTTATGATCTGTTTTACTTGTTTTACTGTTTTGCCCTGCTCCTGCTGGGTTTCTGTTCTGATTTCCTGGGACAAACCTGCTTGGCTGCTGCTTCCTGAGGAGTCAGGGTGAGCCATTGCAACGAGTGACTTGAGGAGCTGGACTGGGGCTCAGCCCTGCTTTTCCTCAGGATTCAGGGAGTTACTGGGATTCTGCTCCCCTGCAAGGCTGGAGAAGCAGAGAATCCCATTTCCACTTCATTTCCCACTTCCCTGGCTCACAGAGGGCAGTATGGCAGGAAATCCACCACAGGACCAGCCCTGCTGGGGCTGGAAAGGAGGATCCCTGGAGTTGGGGGAGGGAGACGAGGACAAGAACATTTATTGCCCTCTTGCAGATACTGCAGAGGGTCTCTCCTGCTCAACCCTGAGCTTCCCACCCACCATTTGCTGAAAGAATCAGGGGATCCCTCCCTTCCTGCCCCACTCCAAAGGGCTCCAAGATACTCCATCTCTTCTTGAGCCCATTCCGGAGTCACTGAACTTTCTCTGAGCTGCTGCCAGGGATCCTCCCTCTAATTTATCTGCAGGATCGGTTGTAGCTGTATTGATTTTTCCTCCCTGCCTCTCCTCTCTGTGTTTGCTTTCTGAATTATGCAGCCCGGCAGTTTTTCCTCCTCGCAAGGAGAAGAGAGTTGCGGAGGATCAATTGAGCCCTGCCATAGTTTAATCAGGAATCCCCAGTAGGAACCAGGAGAGAAAAAGGAGAAGGGAAGACAATGAAGAAAGGGCCGATCAATCCAGTCCTGGTGCAAAGGAAAGAAAGGGAAAGAAGAGAGGAGGGGGGGGGGGAATAATCAGTCAGTTTTCCTCATGCAGCCCTCAGATCCCGCAGCCTCAATCAATAACCAACTTTGACAGTCATTGCTTCAGAAAGAAACTTTCAAAATCCCCCTGAACTCAAAGAATGTTGGTGCTTTATAGAGTGAAAATGGCCAGTAAAGCCCTGCTAAAGACATGGAGAGGGGTTGGATTCCTTCCCCTTCTTCCTCTTCCCTTTAAAATCCACATTAGGAAGGCAGAGATGAGATGAAAGGGGAGCAAACAAGGCTTTTAGTCCTCGTTTTGTTGTTGCAATTATTTTGCCAATAGTAATGATCTCAGGAGTGGATGGAGGATGCTTGATGCTGTGCTGGGCATGTGGAGGCGGGGACAGAGCTGCTGGGATTATCCAGAACCACAAATCCAGGAGATGAAACTCCATGGATACAACAGACATGGGTTTGGAGCATGGAAATAAAACCAAACGGTGCCCATGGGGCACAGGGACCACAGGGACCATCTGGATGTTGGGACAGCATGTGACAAGAGAGATTTTTGTATCAAAAATAGTGTGACCACATTTTTTCCTGCTCAGGGCAGG
Source organism: Vidua macroura (assembly GCF_024509145.1). Taxonomy (NCBI): domain Eukaryota; kingdom Metazoa; phylum Chordata; class Aves; order Passeriformes; family Viduidae; genus Vidua; species Vidua macroura. Next base: position 4,425,439 of record NC_071584.1, on the reverse strand, counting down.
ATTGTCCCCTATGATGGCACTGCTGGGACACCTCAAGTACTGGGGGCTGAGTTGTCCAAGCTTTGGAAATCAAACTTCCCCAAAATCCTGCTGGGTGTCCCATAGAGGGCCCCAGGCTCAGGGCTGCCTTACTTCCAGAAGGATAGGCTGGTTCTTGATTTTCATTTCAAGCAGCTCAGGTCAAGTTCAGTTCCTAAAGAAAACATTTAGGTCTGGAAACTCCAGACCTGAAGGTACCAGATCATCATCTGTGGAAAACCTTGGAGGACCACGAGGACAGGCACCTCTGCAGCTTGGCTCCCGGGCTTCATTCTCAATGAGAGCAGCATTCCAGGCTGGACCCAGGTGTGCAGGACAGAGCAGCTGGCTGGAGCCCGCAGTGGCATCAACACTCAGGTGAGAATGGCAGGGTGGGAAGTTTGGATTATTGACCGTGGATGGATCATGGCTGCATTGGGTCTCATGGCAGAGGGCAACTGAATTTCCTACACTCCAGTGCTTGAATTCAGAACAAACTTTTCTTTCTCCAAATTCATTTTAGCCAAACAATCTCTGCTTTTGGGGACAGAAATGCTGGAAGAAATCCTCGTGCAAATAAAAGTTAATAAATAGAGTTAATTAATCCTGCCCTTGTCATCTGTGGCAAGGACAACCAGGAGTTACATTAATCTCATTCCACAGTTCCCACAAAACAAGTGCTAATTCAGTCCCCCTCTGTATTCATATTTATTCCATAAGGACATTATAATCCCTTAAATTCCTCACCTGTGAGCCTGACTTCAGCCAAGAGGCCCAGAAGTCTCTGAGGAGAAGGGCAGAGCTTTTGTGGGCAAAAGTGATTGATGGGAGGCCAGCACTGGAAGGAGAGTGGAGCCAGCAGAAAACCAGTTCAAATTCACTGTTTGCCCTGATTAGACTCAGTTCAGTCTGAAAAAAAAATGTCAAATTTGAGATCTGTGCTTCCACCACTCTTGGTCCCAAAATCTTATGAAGGGCTCAGCCCAAGGATCAGTCAGTTGCAATAATTAACACCTTGGTTAATGGGAATGTGGGTGGAGTTCCACCTGGTAGGGATGGAGGTAAAGCTCTGCTTGGAAGGGATGGAGATAAAGCTCAGCCTGGAAGGGATGGAGGTAAAGCTCAGCCTGGTGGGGATGGAGATAAAGCTCAGCCTGGAAGGGATGGAGGTAAATCTCAGTTTGGAAGGGATGGAGATAAAGCTCAGCCTGGTAGGGATGGAGGTAAAGCTCAGCCTGGAAGGGATGGAGGTGCAGCTCACCCCTGCCATTGAAGATGGTTCAGTCTCTGCTTCCAGGGGCTTTTCCAAGCCAAGCCCCCCTCTCAGCCCAGCCCCTCCACCCCAAGCCGTGCCAGGAGCGCTGGTCACTGCTTCCAGCTGCCTGAGGAAGCAGGGACTGGCTGCTTCTCACGGAAGGAGCTCCCTGCTCGCCTCCTCCCAGAATATGTTCCACATTTTCTGCTAATAAGGGCACAGGGAGAGAGTGAGACAGAGAGAGAAGAGGAGAAAAACTGCTCTAAATTATTAATGGACAATATCATTATGTGTCATAACAGTGTGTCTGTGATGGGAAAGAGTGAGTGTGGCAGGGGTTGGGGTAGCACAGGCCGGGCTGCACAATAGTGAGAGCTGATTAATTATTGATGTGCACTAATTGGCTACAGGGTTTCAGGACAGCTTGGGCTTTGTTGGGATCATTTGTATTCTTGCTTTGGAAATGGACCCCCCCCACACACATAAACCCAACATTTTCGTGTGCAAGTCCTCTCCCTCCTCCTCCTCCTCTTTTCCTCCTCCCTCCCTCTCTCCCTGCCCTGCTTCCAGTGCTCCCAATCCCCTGTGTGTGTACAAATTAACAGGATCTTAACCTCTGCTGATTTCCTGCAGCACTGACATGCTGCCAACACCTCAGTGCACTTGTGCTCAGCCTGCAGCGCTGTTTTTTGGTGCGGAAAACTGGCCCTGCCCTCAAGCACTGGGCTCTCTTTGCACCAGGGCTGGCCTCTTCTCCCAGCCCTTCCCTGCCTTGCCCCCAGAGCAGCTGGAAAGTCCTTCCCAGGCATTTTTTCCTTCTGGAATGGTCCAGACCTTGCCTTGGAGCCTGCTACGGTTGCACCCCTGGGTCTGAGTGCCAGCCTGGGAGGTGCCAGCACGGTGAGGGGAGAGGCTTGAGGTTCAGAGCCCGGGTCACCTCCCGGCTGACCTTTTACAGCACAGAAGTTCCAGTGCTGGGGCTGCTCCTCCCATGGCTCCAGCTGTTCCCAGGGTGTCCATGCAGATGAGAGCCCACCTGCAAAGCTGCCCCAGCCCTGGGGCCCAGCATGGGAAGGAGCTGGAGCTGTGGGAGAGAGCCCAGGTTTGACCAGAGGGATGGAGCAGATCTGCTGTGAGCAAAGCCTGGGAGAGCTGGCATTGTTCAGCCTGGTTCTGGGGAGACCTCAGAGTCCCTCCTGGTATCTAAAGGGGCTCCAGGAGAGCTGGAGAGGGACTGGGGACAGGGCATGGAGGGACAGGACACAGGGAATGGCTCCCACTGCCACAGGGCAGGGATGGATGGGATATTGGGAATTAGGAATTATTCCCTGGGAGGGTGGACAGGCCCTGGCCCAGGGTGCCCAGAGCAGCTGTGGCTGCCCCTGGATCCCTGGCAGTGCCTAAGGCCAGGCTGGATACTGGGGCTTGGAGCAGCCTGGGACAGTGGGAGGTGTCCCTGCCCATGGCAGGGGTGGCACTGGATGGGCTTTGAGATCCTTCCAACCCAAAACATTCCATGATTCCCAGATTCCATGACCAGCCACTACTCCAACAGTGCCCTCTGCCCTTGCCCTCACATGGGATCAGCAGGTTGCCACATCTCATTCTTGGCAACACATCTTGGCTGCTCCAAGCCAAGAGCTCCCTCACAAACAACAGCTTCTCAGCCTCTCAGGATGCCCCAATGGGTCTCAGGATTGACCTGGGGTCTCTTCATCCCCTGACATCCCAATAAAAGCAAGGCTGAGCTGCCTGGAGCCAGGAGCTGCTCCCAGTGGAGCAAGGGACTCTTCCTGCAGTGCTTCATGCTCTGCTAAATCACTCCATCCCGCCTTTGGCATTTTAAGGATGCTGTTGGCAGAGAAGAACACCCAAGTGAACATCCCAAGGATGGCACCAGGGCCTTGCTAAGGAATTAACTGGGGCTGGTGAATTTTATTTTGGTTCTCTGAGCTCCTGTTTTCTGATAGTTGTGATTAAAATTTTAAGGGCAGGATGAGAAGCATGGGATGTGGCATCTTTCAGCTGAATGGCTGAGAGGTGCAATCTGAGGACAGGTGTTTGCTAAAGATATTTCCCAAGCTGCTTTTAAATAAATCACAGGGCACGGAGCGAGGTGAGGCCAGGCTGAAGAACCTTTGGGCTGTGCTTTTCTCCACTCCCACCCTGTGGAGTTCCTGTGAAAGCAGCCAGGACTTCCCTGGGATTGGTTGATCCAGCAGGGCAAGAACAAGGCAGATGTTGACAAGAGGGTGGCACAGCTGCAGAAATCAATTTGTGGGATCAGATCTTGGAGTCCACGAGGGGTTTCTTTGCTCCTGATGAGTGAGCTGGCTCACTTGGACAAAGCAGGTTGGAATAGGACTGAGGATGTGGGCTCAGTGCTTCCCTTTGGCATGGACTTGCTGGATGGCCTGGACATGTGTCTGCATTCCTCACTTTGCCCAGGATTTCTCTTCCTTCAGAATCTGGGATACCTGGGGGCCAAAGCAAACCTGCTTCTGTTGGGCTGAGGAGTGAGAGTTGGAACTGTTGCCCTGATTTTTAAAAGTGTTTTCTTTTATAATTCTTTTAAAACTTTTAAAGTTCTCATAAAACTTCTTTAACTTTCTAATAATGTTTACATATTTAAAAGTCAAAGTTCCCACACAATTTCATGTATAAATAGAATAGTTTACATATTTCTCTGTAAGTGGAGAAAAATGATTAATTAATCTTTAGACCAGTGTTGTTGGAGAAGTAATAATTCCATCCTCCAATCCACAGTCACCTTTAGAATTCTACAAATACCAGATGTTTAAATAAAACTAACTCTTTTTCTCTTTTAAACTTCTGTATACTCATTTTGTGTCCGATAACGACATGGAACCAGTCAGGTGAACATGGCCTTAAGCTGGAGGAGAAATTCCTCCCTGCAAGGCTGGGGAGGCCCTGGCACAGGTTGCCCAGAAAAGCCAGGGGCTGAGCTGGGGGATTTTTGTATCTGTGCCCTCAGGATGGAGCTGAGACTCTTTGTTTTCTTTGCTCCTTCTCCCTCTCCCTCTCCTTTGAAACCCTTTGCATTATTCCTTATAGGAACAAAACAAAGAAAGAATTTAGTTTATTTGTTATTTGTTTAGGACAAACCCTTCCCTCCCATTTCAAAAGGGGCTAAGTGCAGGGGCCTCTGGTGGGTCCCAGGAAACTCTTGATTGATTATCCGAAGGGAGCCAAGTGAGATGAAAAGCAGAGAGATGGGAATCATTTTAAGGGGAACGGCCACTAAAATATCATCAATTTTTTATTAAACAGAATCTTTTCAATAGACAAAATGAGCTTTTCTCTCCTCACTTGTGTTTTCTCTTTCTTTTCCCTATTTTTGTGTTTTCCTTAGGCATGGGGAGATTCTATTTTCCTTCCTTTTTCCTCTTCTCTGTTCCTGGGACTGGTGAGAGGTGTGGGGTTAAGTGGTGACCGGGGCCACCAAGCAGGAAAATGTGCCTAAAGCTTTCCATCAAAAGTCCTCTATTGTTTTTCCACTGGAAAAGGACAAGAGGCAGAGGGAATGAGATGAAACAAGAGAAGTTCAGACTGGGCCTAAGGTTTAGATTGGTTTTTAGCAACAAATTCTTCACCAAAGTTTTCCAGCCCTGGCACAGACTGCCCAGTGCAGTGGTGGAGTCACCATCACTGGAAATGTAGGGAAAACGTGTGGTTGTGGCACCTGCGGACATGGCCAGTGGTGGGGCTGGCAGAGCTGGGGAATGGCTGGACTTGGAGATCTCAGAGGGCTTTTCCAACCTCGATGATTCCATGAATCTGTAAAAATCACCTTAAGGTTCCCCAGAAAAGCTGAACTTGACACTGCCTGGATGAAGCCCTGAGGGTCTTTGCTGATCTCTTTTGAGCAAGAGTTTGGACTGGAGACCTCAGGAGGTTCCCTCCAGCCTGAATTACTCCCTGGCTCTGGGAAGCAAAGTCTGGGAGCCCCCGGGAAGGCAGTGGCAGCCAGGTGGGGACACGGCTGAGCTCAGGCTCCTCCTGGAGAGCTGCTGGGCACATCCTGAGTGCTCAGCTCACTGCTGAGTGCTGCTCAGCAAGGATTTAACAAGAGAGCATAACCAGCTTGTGTTAAAATCACCAAAGTGTGAGGAGAGCTGTGTGGTGGCATGTACACTGCTTCAAACTGACAGGAAACAGCTTTAGGTTGGATATTAGGGAGAAATTGTCCCCTGTGAGGGTGGGGAAGCCCTGAGGTTGAGAGAAGCTGTGGCTGTGCCATCCTTGGAAGTGTCCAAGGCCAGGTTGGAGCAATGTGGGACAGTGAAAGGTGTCCCTGCCATGGCACAGGTGGAACTGGGTGATCTTTGAGGTCCATTCCAACCCTACTCAGTGTCTGACAGGATATGTAAGGCTGAACTAGAGTTTCTGCTGGGAGAGGGTCTGTGCACAGGGTTTGGGGTGTGCTGAAGGGTGTGGGAGTGTGTGTGTGTGTGTGCAGGTGGCAGTGTGGGTGTTTGAGCCACAGGGACACAGCCAGTTTCAGCTGTGGATGGTGTTCGTGTGTGTGTTGCAGTGCTGGGGGGCTGCACCAGTGACTGGGTGTGCTCTGTGGGCATTTTTGGGTGTGCAAGAGCTGTGATGTACAAGAACCCGCTGCTTAGCACAGGGGTTGCCTCATTTCCTTCCTTACAGCTTCATCCAGGAGCTCCTGGCGTGGAAACCTTGCCCTGACTCCAGAATGTACCACAGAAGAAAAAAACAAAAAAACAAAAACACCGACAACAATGCGTGTTTAGGGTCCATTTACCAGGGGGATTTCTTCCCCCCCTTCCCCTAATCCCTCCCGAGCCGATCGAACGTGAGCACCAGAATAAAAACCACACACAAAAAAAGAAAGGGTGAGAGCGAGGGAGAAAGAGGATTTCCTTCAAATCTGCTCTGTTTGCTCGTGATGGAGACTCATTCCCATAATCATTTTGACAGGTGTGCAGTGGTTGAAAAGTTGGGGGGTACGGGGGCGAGGAGGGGGTGGGGGGAGCGGCAGCATCGCCCTTTGGCGGCGCGGGCGCGCCGTGCGCCGGGCGCGCTGATTAGACATGACAAGCACACCTGCCAGTGCCGCAGCCCGGCAATTAAAGCCTTTTTGAGGTCCCAGGAAGTGACCGCATTAGAAAAGCCCCTCGCAGGCAGCTCCTTAGCATATTCCCTGTGTCATTAGCGCCGCGGCAAAGGCGAGGCACAGCGGCGGAGGGCTCTGACATGACCCGTGCTCCCTTCCCGCTCGGGGAGGGGATGCAAAGTGACTTTTAAAGAGGAGTATTTTTTTTTTTTTCCCCTTTAAATTTGATTTCCAAGCCCCTCGTGCTGCTGCCTCCCTCCTGCTCTTGGAAATGTTCCATCGTCACCGGGGTCGGCAGGGGGAAGGGAACCAGAATTCATTAAAGACAGAAAAGGACTTTTCTAAAAACTGTGAGGCTTCTGGGACAAAAAAATTCTATTCTAGATTCCAGTATGGATTCTCAGTCTGGTCCCTGCTTTCCCTTCTTCCTTCTCTTTTCTGCATCCTCTTCCTTTCCTCTATCACCTCCCTGTCCCTCTTTCCTCTCCCACATCCTGCTCTTGATATTCCCCCTCCCAGTGCCCCTTGGCCCTGGCTGTCGCTAGGTGCACACTGTGAGACCCTGGTGGGGTCACTGACCTTGGCAGCACCACGTGAGGCTGGTGCCATGGGCATCATCCATCCATCCATCCATCCATCCATCCATCCATCCATCCATCCATCCATCCATCCATCCATCCATCCATCCATCATTCTCTAAGAGCAGCTCAGCCTTGCAGCTTCTCTCCATGAATGTTCCCAGGGCCAGGCCCCTTCCCTCAGACCAGGGAGGCAGGCAGGACTTCTCCTGTGCATTCCCCAGCTCTGAAGGAGCTCTCTGAGCTCATTGTGTCCCTCAGCCCTGTTTCCACATGAGCTTGGAGGTCCCAGGATGATCCTAACATTGCTCCTCAAGATTCATAATGCTCCTGGGCAGGGAGGCTGTGTGCCTTGGAATTCTTGTCTTCATCCCAAGTGAGGCCCAAAATCCATCTCCATTCTTATTCCATTCATTCTTGCACCTTCCAAGGTTATATCACAGAATCCTGAAATGGAAGGTCCCCTCAGAGCAGGTGAACTCTGCCAACACCTGGGTGAGCACAGTTCCCCAGAGCTTCTCCCAGTCCACAGATCCGTGGATTTCAGACTCAGAGTGGTACCTGATTCCCAATCCAGGCAGCTCCTGGAGCAGGGCAGTGCCCAGGTGCCCCGGGCACTGCTGTGTGAGGGGAAGCCACGCCAGTGGGTCCCAGGATGAATTATCCCCCTCCTGTGGTTCACGGTGAGGGCTCTGCAGTGGCTGCTTCCCTTCTCATCCAGGGAGAAACAGCTCCATGGAGCTCCCCAGGGAGCCCCCTCGGGATGTCCCTGCAGTGACTGCTTCCTCAGCTGATGCCACAAAAAGCAGGTTTTATTTCCTTCACACCTTCAGGGGAGGTGAGGCAAATCCCACCCTGCAGGTCCACACCCCCAGGGCACAGCCACCTCTTGTCGCTGCTGCGAGCTGGAAGCTCCTGCAGGAGAGCTCCCTGAGGAGCATCCCTGTGCCTGGAGGGATGCAGGGATGCTCCTCGAGCAGGAGGTGTCTGATGGAGTGTGGCTGCAGGTCAGGGCATGTTTGGGGCTGGGACAGCTGTGACATTCCTCACCTGCTCCTGTGGGCGGGAGCCAGAAAATTCCATGGGAGGTGGAGCATGGGATGAGCAAGGCAGGAGAGGAAAAGAAAGAGAGGAGGTAGAGGAGGAGAGAAGCAGAGCCAGGGGATGAGCTCCGAGCCCGCCCCATCACTGCAGGGCCCCCGGGGACGGGGATACAGCGAGAAGCAGGAGCGCTGTTCCCGGGAATGGTGGAATCAATGTGTTTACAGATGGTGACACGAGAGTGACACACAGTGGAGGAACCTCATGAAAAAATAAACAGGTAATAATCACACTGCCATGTGCACACTCCACTTCTCATTATTCCGGGGAAAAAGCCCTCCAGGGTTGAAGGCTTCAGGAGATTAACCATTGCCTCCCTGGATGGCACCTGCCCAGGGGTGCTGCTACTCAGGGGGTCCCCAACTCCTGTCTCCCCATCACAGAGGGGGTGCAGCAGTGCCTGGGGGTGCTGAGACATTGCTGAGCACAAGCTGAGGCTTGGGAGAGTGTGAGGGAGAGGCTCCAGCTCCTTCCAGGGAAGGCAGACCCAGGAATAGCTTGTTGGTGTCTCACAAGAGCAGCTTCCAGGACTGTTCTGGCACAGCCCAGCTGCTGCTGTGGGCACTGCTGACCCTCTGTGTCCTCAAAGCCCATTTTGGTGGCCATGGCTTCCCATGCACACAGCCAAGCCCTGGGGACCTGCTCTCACATGGCTCAGCCCAAGCACAGAGCTTGCCCAAGCACTTCTCAGATCCCACTCTGCCTCCCTGCCCCAGCTCCCCCAGAGCTGGGCAGAGATGTCCCCTGGCCAAGGAAAACATGTAAAAATCAAGGAAGTGAGTAAAAACCCCACTAAAAATCAATTTTTTAGATGTATTATTTCATTTACAAATGTCTCGAGGAGAAACATTTGAGGAGGAAATGAATAAAGGCACCTGGCTGAGTCCGGGTGAGCAGTGACCCTCTGAGGCAGCTGAGGGGTCCTGCAGGGCCCTGGGAGACCTCCACCACCGTGGCAGGACCTCCATAAAAATGTGGTCAACCCAGAGCACTCCTCATCCATATCTGTCCCTGCAGCCAGGGACGGGGGCAGGAGGGTTGAGTTTGGGTTGTGAAATGATCCCACAGAAAGCGGAAAGGGAAAAACCCCTTCAGACAGCAAGTGAGTGTTTAACGAGTTCTGGGGAAGACCCCACTTCTCCTAAAGCTGCTTTGAGAGAGCCAAACTCCTCTCTGCTGTGAATTATCATCTCCTGACACGCTGTAACTCCTTCTACTGCAGCATCTCCCTTCAGTGCCAGCAGGAGATGGGTAAAGTTGATCCAAGATTAAAAGAAGCCAAACAAGGAAGTGTGACGTGAACTTGATGCTGGAAAAATATCCCTGGAGGAATCTTTTCTCTCTCTTGCACCAGGAAAGTTTGAAAGGAACCTCCTCTCCTTTTCTCTGTTGTGGGGTGGCTGGGGAGAGCGCCAGGAGGCAGAGGGTGACAGCAGATGGTGACACCACGAGCAGGGACAGGACTGAGGAGCGGGAGGAGCTTCTGAGGCTCTTGGTTTCCCCAGGCATTTGACCTTCTGAGAAAGAGCAGAGGGGCTCCAGGGGCAGCAGCCACCCCTCAAGTGCCATCTCCAGATGAGTCCGCGGCCCACAGAGCAGCTTTTCAAAGGGACACATGGAGCTTGGGACAGCAACACTGATGGGGAGGTGGATGGAGGGATGGATGGATGGATGGATGGATGGATGGATGGATGGATGGATGGATGGATGGATGGATGGATGGAGAAAGAGCTGAGCTAGTCTCCACCCAGCAGGGTGTGGGTGGTGAGGAGAAGGAGGATGATCTACATCTTCTTGGTGGTTCATCCAAGAAGAACAATATCTGCTGTGCAAAGTGGAGTCTAAGAAGAAGTCCAAAGGCCATTGTGGTGTGGGAGGGCTTGGGATCCACCCAAGAGTCCATGCAGAAGCCAACTGAAACTTCCTCCTGCCAGGGAGAAATGCAACTGTGTGTCCCCAGCTTGCTTGGCCCCAGGCTCTGGCACCTTTCCTACGTGTTTGCCTTGTCCAAATCCTCAAGTCAGGCAAGTTTTACCCCAAATCATGGATTTTTCTCCACTGACAGGAAGTGGAGCTGGTTCTGGATGTCAGCAGAAAAGCACTTTTTGTGGGGAATTTGGACCTTGCCCTAAACCTCCTCTGAAGGCCACGTGGGCTGCGCTCTGTGTGGTGACACCACCGAGGACACAAAGTGCTGCTCAGCTCTGGTCCCGCTGAAGGCTGACCTCACTGCCCAGAATTCCCACTGTCCCACACTTGGACATGGTGTGGAAGGCCAGAAGGCAGTAGAAGAGCTGGTGAGCCCCTGGAAAACCACTGAAATCCAAGCACATCCTGCCCTGGAGCTGCTGTGTAAGCTCCTTTTGGGAAGGCTTTTCCTAATGCAGGGGGATTAGGCCAGGAGCTCTCCTCCACGGCACTGCTTTGCTCGGGATGTTGGACAAGCAAATCAATCAGCCTCAATCCAGCCCTGAGGAGGGGATAAATGTTCCTTGACTTTATCAAGGAGGCTGGGAAACTGAGGCACAGGGGGATTTAAGTGGCTTTAAAGGGAAACAAAAGAGGAAATCAGGAAGATAATACCAGAGCAAGGCAGGCACAGGGAGAGGGAGGGAATACAAAGCTCCCACTTTTCAGCCATCGGCTCCCAAGATGTTCCTCTGGTGGTGGAGGGTCCCTGGTTCTGTCACCGCTGCAGAGCACTCAGCTGTGGGATGAGAGAGGCTCCACCCTCTGCATCCTCTTGGGAATGGGCTGAATCAGAGGGCTCCTGGCCAAGGACACATGGGTGGGAATGACAGACAGACAGATGGACAGAGCTGAACTCCAGGCAGGGATGGGAAATGGGGGGAGAAGACAAGGTTTTGTTAAGACAGTGGCTGCACCCTTAGGACTGAGAGCTCATCCATATTTCAAACACCAGTTAGACAAACAAAACAAGAACTAGAGAGCCAAGCAAGGAGCCCGTTTGTCATATCAAAAGGGGTTTCAGTGATACCTTCCTTGCCCTCCTGTCCCCTTGAAGTTTGTAGCTGGGGGGAAGAAGGGACAGCTCCCTCTCCAGCTGAACGGCTCCGTGCCACAGCCGGAGCCGGGCTGTGTGTAATTAACCCCGGAGCCAATCCCCCAGTGGGGGCTGCCAGGCAGATCAAAGAACTCACACATCTTTGTCTGCAGCCAAGGGGAGCTGGGAGGAAAGCAGAGCAGGGGTGGGAGAGAACCAGGGAGCCGCGTGTGTGCTCCTAATTGATAAAAAGGGAAGAGCATCTTCCTCTGAGAGATCTCCAGCCCCATCAAAATGCAGCAGAAGAAGAAGGGGAAAGAAAAAGGCTTTGCTTTCCTTTGCAGGAGCCGGCCAAAATCCAGCTGCTTCCAGCAGGAGGGGTGGTCAGTGCCTCAGGCAGGGCTGGGGGGAGAGGACGCCTCTGGGGTGGGGGGCACATGCGCAGGGTCAGAGGCTCTCCAGGGTTTGCCATGGGAGCAAGGTGAGGCATTCCAGGAGCACCCAGAGGGCTGAGAGGAACCCTCTGCCTCACCTTGTCCTGCAGCACCAGGAGAAAGAAGGGTGAAACCAGCACATCCCTCACCTGACCTGACCCAGCACATCCTACACCTGTCCTGACCCAGGACATCCCACACCTGACCTGACCCAGCACATCCCACACCTCTAACCCAGCACATCCCACACCTGACCTCCAGGATGAGCCCTGGTCCATCTGTTTGCCACCAGCCTATGCTTTTTGGAGAATGGCCCAGACAGGTGAGCAGACCATGGATGAGCCCCTGGCTGGAGCTCATACTGCTGGTGTGGACAGAAGAAGTCACCAGATGTGAAAGATGTGCCAGGAGATGATGAAAGGAAAATATCATGAGGGGTGGGGGGGTTTCACAGGTGGTTAAAGGGAGTTGAGGTGAGAAATGGCCAAACTCTACAGACAACCAAAGGGAAGGGAGGGCTGAGGACCTTCTGGGTCTGACAGTGACCCCAGCCTCTTGTTCTGACCGTGGCACAGGTGTCTCAGCTGCTTCTCAGGATGACCAGGTGGTTTCACCTGCTAGGACAGGTCAGACTCCTGGTGTCACCAAGCATCTTCCTGATCGATTCCAACACTGAGGCTGCAGGACAGAGCCCTTCCCTAAGGCCTCCCACAGCTCCATCCACCAAAAAATGAGGCATCTGAGCCCAAGCATCCCTTTGTCCCATGGAGAGGGAGAGCAGTGCTGCCCAGAGCTGATTCACTCACCCTGGACTGAAGTGTGGGACAGATGGAAAAAAACACCTGCCAAAAGGGTTGTTCTTCCAGGAATTGCAACAAAAGCCTGGATTTCCCAGGGACTGGGAGGCACACCAGGCTTTTCTGCCCCACAGACCACAGGGCTGCCCTTGAGCCGAGTCCCACAGTTAGTGTTTGGCTGAAGCACAACTTCACTAAATTGCACATTCCCTGATCCACAGGATTCAGTGGGGTTGGAAATGCAGGAATCTCCTGATGGCTCCTCCTCATGTTCTGCAGCCACCCTGGGGCACAGCACATCCTCACCCCAATCACCCCTCACAGCGTTATCTACACTTGGTTATTTTCCTGCACACAACGCCTCACTGGGGAGCCCAGCAACCTGATTTGGTTAATTTTTTAAGTTGCTATTTTTAAAAATGCACGAAACAAAAGAGTACGAGCAAAAAATTCAATTATTTGCCAGAATTCAAATTGGGGTGAGCACCATCCCAGCATCAACTGGCTCCAAGCAAGGGGGAGTTTATGGTTTGGTTGGTGGTGGTTTCCAGGGCAGGAGTCTCACTGCAGGAACCTCTTGGTTTGTTTTTAATCCAAGAAGACACAAATAGAAAGGGAAACATGCTGGGGACTAGGTGATGGAACATTTGGGTTGTGGGTGTGAGTGAGAAGGGAGAAAGTGGTAATTTTTGTAAATATTCAGCTCTAGAAACAACCAAAGGGACTTCAAAGGAATGGGGTGATAAAAGAGCAGATTAAAACTGGGCAAAGGGTCACTGGGGAATTGCCACTGCTGGACTGTCCCAGGCAATAGTGAGGAATGGGATTGCCAACACACCTCAACCCTGTGCTCTGGAAGTCATGCCGCTTTTGCCACTTGGGTCAGGAAAGAAATGGAAAAGAAATAATTGAAATCCAAACAGAACCCCACAATGGTTGGTTTGGAAGGGACCTTAAATCCCATCCCATCCCACCCCTGCCATGGCAAGGACACCTCCCACTGTCCCAGGCTGCTCCAAGCCCCAGTGTCCAACCTGGCCTTGGGCACTGCCAGGGATGGGGAATGGCACTCAGTGGTTTGGTGGCACCCAGGAGCTCACATCAGCTGGTTGGGATTTGACAAGTTTAAACTCCCAGCTTGGTCTAGAAGAAAAGGAATTTCCTGGATCAGAGTCTGGGTTTGGGGATAGTGCAGCTTTTCCAGTGTGATCCCTGTCCCTGCTGAGGGAAAACCCAGGAAACAGCATCCAGTTCTTGGTTAAAATAAGTAATTTATTCTTGTAGTTTCTGGACAGAAATCACTGGGGTAACAAAACAAAAAAGAGCTTGGTTGGGGTTTCTGTGACTCCCCAAGCCCTGACAAGGAAGAGCCAGATTCCCAGGAGGAAAAGGCAGAGCAGCTGGATATTTCATCTGGTTTCACCTGGTCCTGCTGGTTTTCCCTCTCCTTTGTTGGGATCCCAGCCCCTCCTCAGTAACACTGCAGGAAAATCACTCTCCCAACCCTGACATTGCCCCAGGCAGGATTTGCAGGGAATCTATTTTAAATGATATTAATGAAACAACTTGGACTTAATTAAATCCAATTATTGACAAACCCATATCCTCAGTCACTGACCAGTGTGAAATGATTGGATTTCCTCTCTCACCACCTGACTCTGAACATGGATTGCAGATATTTCCTGGATTTCTGGAAATCACTGTGCTGCTCATGGCAGGCAGCCAGGCTTGTGGAGAGCCAGAGGCTCTGTGGCTTCTGTCAGGATGGAATTCCTGGACAGGAGGGAGGTGAGGCCCTGGCACAGGGTGCCCAGAGCAGCTGGGGCTGCCCCTGGATCCCTGGCAGTGCCCAAGGCTAGATTGGACAGTGGGGCTGGGAGCAGCCTGGGACAGTGGAAGGTGTCCCTGCCCATGGCAAGGAAGGAGATGAGTTTTAAAGTCTCTTCCAAGCCAACCATCCTGGAATTCCATGATCTGTGATTCCTTCAATAAGATCAAAACTTGCTCCTCTTCCTTCTCCAAAGACGTTGCTTTTTGCTCCCTCAGGAGAAACGATGAGGCCAAACTGTGACACCAACACCGAACTGCAACGCTGGCAGAATTCCTGGTGGGAAAAGGACAATGTCCCCAGCTCAGTGGCAGTCTGGGAGCATAGGAGGGCTGTCACCGGAGCAGATGAGGAGGAAGCTTGGTGTCACAGCAGCAAGGGCGGGGTGTGGCCCTTCTTGTGGCGAGGAAGTGTCACTATCAAGATCAATAGCTGCGGTTCTCAGGCAGGGGAATGATCTGAGCAAAGAACAGAGCTTCCCTCGGAGCTGGGAATGGTTGGGGTAATCCATTATTGATGCTTGGCTGCCAGGCCTGGCACTCGGAGGTGGCGTTGGTGTAAAAGCACATCTGCTGTCCCAAACATTCCGCTGTTGCCGTGGCCAGGGAAGTGAAACTGGGGGGTTCTGTCAGGCTTTGCCTGGAGCCTCTCTCAATGAATGTCTCCAAGAAGCCTGATTCAACGAGTCCTGATAAAATCTGGGCACAAGGATTCCAAACCAAGACCCCTCTGGGGCTGTGGCTCACCCCAGGCAGGAGGAGAACCCCATGAGCAGAATTTTGTCTTTTTTTCCACAGCCACTGAACAGTCTTCAAGGGAATTGATGGCATTATAGACAGGGAACCTGAACAAATGATCTCAGGATGCAATCAAAAGGAAGGATGAGGAATCTGAGTGAGGTCATGGTTGAGTTGAGGAGTTCTGATGCTGTTTAGACCCAGCTCACCTGCCCTGACACCAAATATTTCTGTGGCTTTGAGGCAGGTGGGTGAAACTCTCTTATATAATTTATTCCATTAGATTTCCTCTGCACATCTCCAAAGAACATCTCAGATTTTCCAGAAACAGCTGTGTCACAGCATGGAAGAGTTCCAAACTAAAATCCCAAACCCAGATCCCACCCCAGGCCTGGGCCTGCTGCTCAAACCTGGTTTTGCTATTGAGCAACCCCAATAAACCTGAGCTCTAAGAAAAGGTCTCTCAATCTGAGTTCAAGAAGAGAAGAGAGAACCTCAAAAAAGCTCTTGACTAATCAATAAATCAATGGAATCAGTCATAGTCTAAGGAACTCTTCAGACTCAAGCCTGAAGCCGCAGTGCCAGGCTGTGCAGGGTCTTATGCTGGCACCCAGCTGGACACCAGCCCTGAGCTGAACTGGGCACAGAGGGTTGGGAAGGTGAGAGGTCCCAAAAAACAGATTCTTGGCTGGCTCTGGTTTAGGTTTGATCCATCTTCACAATAAAGGAAGGACTTACAGAGGTCATCAGCATCCTTCACCAGAATTTCAATGAGTTAGGAAGTCCTCCCTCTGCAGAAGCTGTGGACAAAACCCATCTCAACCAACATTTCAGGCTTTATGCTCAGCCCTCTTCAGGAACTGATGACTGAACTCTGCCTACAGAATCCATATGGGATGGGGGGACAATCTGAAGGGAGAAACCAACAAAGCCTCCAGTTTCCATGGAGAAGTGGAGAATAGAGCTGAGAGTAAATTCCAGCCAACTCTTTGAGCACAGTCTCGCTTTTCCAGAGGAGCTGGTCACTTCCCCTATAGCTGTGCTCAGAAATCTGCTCTTATCAATAGCTGAATATGCTCAGGGCAGCATTTAAATGCCTCACATCGGTGTCCCTGTCCCCTGAACCATGTCACCAGGTCACCTCCTGCACATGTTAATGATCCCCAGGGTGAGGGGGTGCTTTCTGCAGGCTCACCCACACTCCTCTTTTTTCAGTCCCTGTGCATGCCCCAGGTTTGCGCCCTTGTCACTTATTTTATTCTGAATCCAAACACTGCCACACAATGCACTTGACCTTTGCCCTGGAGAGAGCACTCCTGGGACGAAGGAAGAATTCACTCTTTATTCCTTTCTAATTCGAGTTGTTCCTCCACCATCCTGGACAAATCCCCGCTTACACAATAGAAATCCAGGCGTCTGTTCTCCCCAGACCTGGGACTCTGCACAGGGCTCCTCCTCCTGCCTTTGCCCACGTCAGTTTTCATGAGTCGCATCTGTCCTCAGTAACCCTGGCCACGACAGGGCAGCAGCTCCAAGAGGGGTGGCTGGGATGGGCTTTGTGCCCCTGCCAGGCTCCTCCATGGGCAGGGAGAATCCCAGAGCCATGGAAAGGTTTGGGCTGGAAGGGACCTTAAAGCCTATCCAGTGCCACCCCTGCCATGGCAGGGACACCTTCCAGTATCCCAGGCTGCTCCAAGCCCCAGTGTCCAACCTGGCCTTGGGCACTGCCAGGGATCCAGGGGCAGCCACAGCTGCTCTGGGCACTCTGTGCCAGGGCCCCCTCACCTTCCCAGCCAGGAATTCCTTCCCAATATCCCACCTACCCCTGCCCTCTGGCAGTGGGAAGCCATTCCCCATGTCCTGTCACTCCATCCCTTGTACAAAGTCTTTCTCCATTTTTCTTGGAGCCCCTTCAGGACCTGGAAAGCCACAATAAGGTCACCCCAAAGCTTCTTGTTTGCAAGAGGTCAAGCACTGAGCTACTTCTGAGGATGTTTAAACTGAGCTCCTCCATCTGCTGGGACTCACCTGTCTCCACACCAGACGGGTGGTAATGTCCCAAACACCACACCTTGGGCCATTCCACCTGCACCAAACCAGCTGATGGAGAGCCTCATATTCCCTGACTTCTTAATTGCCCATCCTCTACGTGGGACACCCCATGGGACACTCATCCAGAGCCAAAACACTTCACTGCTGAAAGACCAGGCCTCTTTTCCCAGAGAGCCTGGGAGCAGCCTTCTTCAGCTCCAAGCATTTATTCATCCCCTTTTCTTTTTTTTCCTTCCTGTTGTGTTAACAGAGCATCTAATGTGACTAAATAGGACAACCTGCTCTCCCATCCCCATGAAAAATAAATTATGTGCTTTCCCTTGACTCCCTTCCCCCTCCTGCTGGTTCTTTTCCCACCAGGCAACTCTGGGACCTGATGTCCCTTGGGCAGAGCTCATGGAGGGGCCGGGGAACCTCCCCCAGCCATGGTGGGAGCTGTCAGCTGGAGCCAGGGAAGTGGTGGAGGCAGAGTTTGGGGGAGCAGAGGAGGGTGGGGAGGAGGAGGAAGGGGTGTGTGTGCATGTGGGGGTGGAATCTGTGTGCAGAAAGCAGCCAAGTGGCAGCTTACCCTGTGAAATATTAATCATCCTTGCTTCTGCAATTTCGGCAATGCGTTCAGGCCCACCACTGCTGAATATTTCATTAACACCACTCACTTCCCACTGCACTTCTCCCACTTTTCTCTCTCCCATAGACCCCTCTCCCATCACTGCGCCCCCAGTCTTTGCCTGGCTGCCACCAGTACCAGCCATGGCCACGAGCTCCGTGCTCCATCCCCATCCTGGGCATCCCAGTGGTGAGCCCAGCCCAGCCCTGCTCCAGCCACAGCTCCCCAATGGTGGGGACAGAGCAGAGAGGCCGTTGTGAGGAAGGAAGATCATCAACTCCACTGGGAGCAGAATATAAGTGTGCATCAACAAGTCCCATGCTGAATAATCCATGAGGCAGGGCAGGGCAGAAATGCTGACTCTGGGTTGGGAGCTTTTTAAACCACGGAGTCTCTGTTTCTTCATCCCTGACTTCCTCAGCGGGAGCACTTTGGGAGCGCAGTCAAACGTGCCAGGGTGAGCTTTGTTGGGGCTGAGCAATTTTCACCTCAGCTTCCCAACTGCAGCTTTTCCTGCCTGCTGCCAGCCAGGATGGAAGGAGCCACGAGGAGTGGGGTGGAACCATCCAGGGCAGGAGAAAGACCGTGGAGCACGTGAGGATCTGCCAGGAGACCAAAGCAAGGCGTGGAGTTGGTGCTCTGATCCACACCTGGGCAGGTTTAACCCTTTGCTGCCTCCTGTTATCACCCACAGTGAATCTCCACCTCTCCCATCCCAAACCCTCCTTTTCCATCCATTCTCTCCTTCTGTCCCACTTTTTCTCCCTCCTCCACTCCCAGCCTTGCTCTTTGTCCCATCCATACAGACTTCCACCAAACCAATGGCTGAGAAAGCTCAGGCTGACCGATGGATGCTGCACTTCTGGACACTTAGATCCAGGATTAAAGGTTTGTGGCATCCCAGTGGATTGGGAGGAGCTGGAGGAAACAATGGGATCAGATTAGCCCTGGATCCTGGGCTGCTCTGGGATCAGATCCTCTCTCCTCATGGTGCACTTCACTCCCTGGGGAAGATTTCTTGTGTTGATGGGGAGACCTGAGGAGCTGTGGACTCACAACCTCTCGCTCCAAGAGGAGACAGATGTGGTGGGAAAGAATCCTCCAGGAAAGATGGAGACTTTACAGCAGCCTGGAGTGACAGGACAAGGGAGAGTGGCTGCAAAAGGGCAGGGTTGGATGGGAGCTCTGTGCTGTCAGTTCTGACATCATCTCTGGTTCCCTACAGCCTGCAGAAAGACACACAGGTTCCTCTTCCCACACACAAAATAAAAAATCCCAGCCAGGCTTCAGTGCTGTTATCTGAGAACCAAAAATTGGGATTTTGATTGGTAACAGAGGGAATGCCTCCAGCCAAGGGCCCGTTTGGAGTAAGGCAGGGTTTGCTCTGCAAATCTCACTGGAGGACCAAGACACTCCTTTTGTGCAATACATGAAATAAAATGTGTGCTGGAGAAGACACTTGAAAATATTGAATGAGATAACTTTGTCTGATTAATGTAGTGTGCTTCCTTCCCCCTTTTTATAAAAAATTCACAAGGCTTCCCTGCCCTTCTCTCAATTAAGCAACTTGTTTGTCAGGATTATTTGTTACTCATTTTCATAAACATTTGATGAATTATATGCAAACATCTCACTAATGTATTAATAAGGCTGAGGTTTTAATTACACAACACACAAGGAAAGTGGGCTTAAGGCTCCTCCAGTGGATTTAATTGTGCCTTCTGCTGTGTCTGGGCATTGCAGGGGGAATTTTCCTCCGGGAGAAATCCCATTACAATGGCTCCCTGTGAACCCCAGCAGGAGCCCCATGGAATTCAACCACGCCCAGAGCTTCCTTTCCCTTGCTAAAAGGCTGTGGCTTCACCCAGACTTTGGTAATGAGGAGCTAGAAGTTGATAAAATTGGTTTTCCATCCGTCTTTGGTCATTGTTTGTCACATGGAGATGAGATTTTTAAGGGACTTCTGACAAAACAGAAGAAGGGCCGTGCTTGATCCCCCTCTTGGCATTTCCAGTTTTGGAGGCCATAGAACATTTCAGGGAATGATTTGGGTTGGGAGGGATCTTAAAGCCTATCCAAGTCTTTAGAATATTGCACTTCCCAAAAATAAGTTACAAATCCCTGAAAGTCCACTTTATTATTATTAATTAAATATTAGCTGTTGTCTAATATTTGTGATGAAATTATTTGTTCAATATAATTTCTTTCTGTTTTGTTCACAGCTGTACATACTCAGTACTTGTGACCTCTGTTGACACGTTCTGACATATTCCGATATGACAGAATGGACAACTATATGAAATATTCTTTTTTTAACTTTATTTTCGAGCCTCTGATTTTATTTTCTGTTCTTTTCATTCCCAAATTGGGAGATTTGCAGTGTTTGATACCCTTATTTCAGCCAAGCAATAATTTAAGATGTTTCTTCTAAAATCAGCTTCTTCTCTAATTAGTCCTGAGCCCTTTTCTTTTTTTCCTTTTTCAGAAATATTAAAACATCAAATCCTTCCATTAGGCCAGTGAATGGCACAGCCTTTGATTAATAAAATAGAGTGAATTGCTAATTAGCCATTCATCACTGGGCCATTTACTTTGTGACACAGGAGCAATAATGGCTCTTGCAGGACTCATGGGTGTCACTTGTTCCTCACTCAGATTTATCACCTGTGCACAGGTGCTCAGTTCAACGACCACTGGAGGTGCAGGAACTGAATGGCTCTTCAGAAAGAATTAAAAAGAAATTAACTGTTTCAAGATTTGTATTCCATGGACACGGAATTCATAGAGTTGTGGAATCATGGAATGGTTTGGCTTGGATGCGATCTTAAAGCCCCTCCAGTGCCATGGCAGGGACACCTTCCACTGACCCAGCCTGACCCAGTGTCCAACCTGGCCTTGGGCACTGCCAGGGATCCAGGGGCAGCCCCAGCTGCTCTGGGCACCTGTGCCAGGGCCTGCCCACCCTCACAGCCAGGAATTCCTTCCCAATATCCCATCTGACCCCCCCTTTAATTCCTAACTATCACCTAATGTAAACCTGGCTTCCAACTCCCCTTGAATGAACCCAAAATGCTGATCCAAAATAACTGGATTTCCCTGGGAAGGGATATTGAGTTTTGACCATGCTGGTGGTGACCCCACCAGTTCCACCAACACGGGGATGGCTTTGGAAGTGCCCATCCCATTCCTGTGTGATGGGGAGGGGCAGGGCTGGTCCCTCCATCTCCCACATCCCTGCCCAGGGTGACAGCTCCAGCCAGGCGTAGCTGTGCCTCCCTTCCCCAGTCTCCAGCCTGGCTGGGCTGGCCGGTGAATACAAATCAAGGCAGCAGCTTTAATATTCTCATTACATTGAAATCCAGCGGCCTTTTTTAATATTCAGAATCAAAGGCACCTCACCACCAGTAGATTATTTTATATTTTTCCTTTTTAAATGGAGCCCTGCATCTCATTCTCCACTTCTTCCTCCTCTGATATATATATCTATTTTTAAATTTTTTTTTTAAATTATTTTAAGCCAGACTAAACCACCAGGGAAGGGCCATGTCTATAAACAGATGCCACTCACAGAGGGGCTGAGAGGCCTTCCCATCATTAGATGATGCTGAACTTTGAACCTGTGATTTGGAGGCTGCTTTTTCCAGAGAGGAGGACGAGGAGGAGGAGGCAGCCGGGATGAGGCCGGGTGGAGGGAGCTTGACGGGGCCTCTCTGGTGAATTGCTGCTCTGCCCAGCCCAGGAACGCTCAGCACTTCAAATCCTCTCCAGTCACTTTGAAGCTCCTCTCTCTTAATCTCTCTCTCTCTTTCTCTCCCTCTCTCCGCCTTTTCCCCCCCTCGCATCAATGAATCATTCATGCCTTTTTTTTTCTCTCCTCCCCCCCACCTCAGAGGTTCCTTTAGGGGAAAAAAAAAAAAAAAAGGAAAAGAAGAAAAAAAAAAGGAGAAAAAAAACTTCTCCACACAAAGCCCTCCCTGTGTTTATGTTCTTATTGCTTATTATCACCAATGTAGAACAAATTACTGACATGATGCTGCCGAGGCTCTGGCAGTCTCGGAGGGAGGCTCCTGATGGAGCTTCCTGGCTTGTTTCAAATGGAAATGCTCCATGGGGCTCTGCATTCCATGGAAATGTGCCAGGAAGAGTTTGTGGGAGCAGGGAAGGAGCCTGGACTGGCGCTGGAGCTGCCAGAGGAACGGCACGAATTGCATATGTGGTTGGACCAGCTGGTGACTGGAGTGACCACGGGCGGGTGGGAGGTGGGATTTTGATGGGCTCACAGAACATTTCAGGTTGCAAAAGCCCTCCAAGACCATCGAGTCCAACTCTTCTCTCAACACTGCCAAAGGCACCAGTAACCCATGTCCCCAAGTACCACATCCACATGTGTGGTATTGCCCCAGGGATGGGAAATCCACATGTGCCACAGCTGGTCATGAACACCTTTCCATGCTTTCCACAGCTCTTTCCATGAAAATCTTTTCCCTAATCCCCTAAATCCAATCTAAACCTCCCCTGGCACAACCTGAGGCCATTTTCTCTTGTCCTACAGGAAGAGTTTGACAGTTTTTGGGAAAGCTCTTGAGTTTCTCCAAGGATGCAATACCTTGTCCTGAAAATGGGATATTTGGGCTTCTGGAACACGTTTCTGCTCCCAAACCAACCCGGGAATGGGTCGATCGCACGTTTGTGGCTGCACCCACATTCACTCCTGGTCTCTGCTGTTCCTGGTCTGGGCCACCCCAGGTGCTGCTGAGACCAGGGATCCCCACCCTCCCAGGAAGGAATTCCTTCCTAGTCTTTGTAGGGGTGGCTCAACACCCCCAGCTCATAGGAAGGGCAGAGCCTGCTGCTGTATCCCACATTCAGGTCAGGAATTAGGGGTTGCATTGCCCTTGGAAGGAAATTCCATGGGGATACCCAGCTTTTCCCAGCTCCTGGGAAGCCTGGGGAGATTGATGTGGGGTTAATGCCACTGGAAGGGGGCTGAAGTGATGGGGGGTTGTGCAACACTCATTCCCCCCCCGACACCTGGACTTGGCAGCAATTAAGTCCTGATGCACTTAAGCATCCAGCAAACTTCAGGAACTCAGGCTCTGGAGCTCAGGAAGCTTCATAGATATTGGCTTAATGATGTCTCAGAAGGGGGGAAAGAGTTTTTGCTGTCACCATGTGCCTCCCAGTCACTCCCAGGATCCCAAGGGGCTGCTTGGTTCAGTCCCATTTCCAGACTCCAGCCCAGTCTAGGGTTTAAGTGGTTTATCCATCCTGACAGAGGGAATCCCTGGATGGGCTGGGGCTGGACCTGCATCCCCACCTCTTGGTCACATTTCTAGACCATGTCCTGGGAGATGCCAGAAGCAGCCATGCAGTACCCAGGCAGGAATCTTCCAGCCCTCCTGCAAATCCAAAGGCTGGAACTTTGGATGTGATCCCAACTTGCCCAGCCCAGGCAGGAACTCCTGTATTTCTTCTTTCTGCTCACACCACAACAGCAAAATCTTTCTCCCGGCAAGCAGAGCCAGCCCTGAGGCTTTATTAGCTGAGATATGACCTATTTAATATGTAAAAAATAAACAGCTTTGCTATTAATAATAAATATTTAGGGCTCATTCCAGCTGTTCTTGTGGACCTCTGTGATAGAGTGTTTACCATGGATTTGGGTTCCCAGGAAAATGTTTTTACTGATGCAATTCTCTGTAAACCCCTGGGTCTCCATTATTATTAATAATATTATTAATATCATTGTTATTATTATTGTTGCTCTTGTTGTTATTGTCATTATTTTTACATATCACCTAATTATTTTCCCAATAAATTTAGGGCAATAAGGGTTATCAGGAAGCACATGAAGGGCACTCACTTCCCCTTCCAGGCGTGCTGGGTGATTTCTCTCCATCCCTGGCTGATTTTAACCCCAAATTCCAAGTACAAGCTCCAAGTTCACCCCCCAGGGAAGCCGGTATGGGATGGAAGGGGGTGACTCGCCTGGCAGCAGGTTTAATTAAACCTGCTTTAATTAGACACTACCTTCCCACTCTACAAAGATGCTGGCTGGGAGTTGTCATGGGACGTGAGCATCACAAGAAAAGGACACGCATTTGGAGCAGAGATCCAGAATTCCCACTGCTGGAGCTATAAAAACTTGGAAGCATTTTCTCTAAACACTTTTCTTTTTCTCTCTCTGCATGGCCTCAGTGGGAATGGGAGACCTCCAGGTCCAGCAGGGACATCCACCAAGGATGCAGCAGGACAGGGGAGAGGCTGCTTCTTCTGGAGCACCTGCAGGGAGAGGGGTGGAGGGGGGTACAGAGGCAGGAACGGCCAGACACTTTGAGGGCACCAATCAGCTCCAGCCACAGACAGAGCTACACAGGGTTAGGGACAACAAAATGCTGTTTGTCCTCACCCCAGAATCAGTAGGAGAGAGTTTTTCCCAAGAGATTGCAAGGACAGGTGTGTTTGGCTACTGGGTTTGAACACCAGTTGCCAACATTAGGGAATTATCACCTCTCCCAGCCCTTGGCCCTCCCAGTCTCTTTAGCCTAGAAGTGAATTTTGTGACAATGGGATTAAGAAAAACTCATTTTCTTAGACTTCCCGCTGTACAAGAGAGCCAGGCACACACCTCCACCTCTTTTTTGGGGGGGGAGAAAATGTGATTCTCTGGGAGGATGGCCCTGTGGGAATCCCACCTTGGAAGGGAAAACTGGGCTGGAGGGGAAAACACACAAGGGTTAAATACCAGACTTTAGGGGAGGCTCCTAAGACTTCCCTGCTCTCTGCACAGAGCTGGGAAATACATGAAGGGCTCGTGGAAAAGCACCAGATCTTCCCAGGCTATTGATTCCTGACCTTCATTCCACAGCCCTCTCCTGGCTCATGAGCCCCAGAGCAGGCTAATCTGAGCTGATTCTGTGATCTTCACTGACCAGGCTAAAGGAAATTTCCCCTTCCCAGCCCTAAAACCGAGCCTAATGGGCCACCTGCCCACTCCAGGGACTCCTGGAAACATGGGGAGCTCATTAGGGCCTGGCAAGGGCATCAGCATCCGAGAGTTCCCCAGACTGGGGAGCAGCTTCCCCTGAGCATTTGCAGCCAGGCACGAGTTTGGGTCAAGGTTAAGGACGGGCTTTGGAGCTTAAACTCCAAGTTCAGGTGCAGAAGGGGCTCTGTGAGGGTGCTCTGCTTTCCAGAAGACACAGGCCAGTGTCAGACCCCACAAACACCCCTGAGCACTGGTGATCCCAGGCTCTGGCATCAGCTGGAAGAGGAACAGGAGCTACAACCCTCGTTCATTTATTTTCAGGTAGAACCAGACCAGATTGGTGGATTTTTTGGCAATTTGGTCAAAAAAAGAGAGAAGCAATTTGGCTGAAAGGACCTTTGGTGTATGAAAGTGGAACAACATTGTTTTAGATCAAGTTTGAGCTGCGTATCCCAGCTTGAGCTTCCAGGTAAATAACACAACCCACCTGTCCTTTTCCCAGGAAGTTTGTTTCCACCCTTCATGCCTCAGTTTCCCCACTCACCCCACAGAGTTTGCCTGGGGTTTTCTTTTGCTCTGATACCTTAACAAACACCTTGAGGCTCTCACTGCCAGTTTTCAGTCAGTGGCTTTGGGCCTCCAGCTCTGTCCTGCCCAGCTGGGGACATCACCGTGGGCTCCAGCCTTCCTCAGCCCCGCTGCCAGGCTGGAAAATTGCCTTTATTGCCTGGAGTGTGCCAGAGACAGGGAGTGGGGAAGAGGAGAAAGGAGGGGAGGGGAGCAGTCAGTGTGGCCAAGGCAGTCATGTTCCACCAGGTCATCGAGGGCAGGGGGTCCCCTGTCCCACTCGGGTCAGACCTTTTGCCACATTGGTAGCTGGGCCATCCCTGCAAAATCCCTGGGGCATCCATCAATCCCTGGAGCATGTTCTGACCCTGCATGGACAAGAGGAAGATTTTCCTCAATCCTTTTAAACCTGCACCCATGCGACTGATGCAGGTGAACCGAAACACTTCTGGATCAAGAGAAACTCCGGTTCTCTCCCTCCATCCAGGACTCTCCCCTTCCCTTCCCTTCCCTTCCCTTCCCTTCCCTTCCCTTCCCTTCCCTTCCCTTCCCTTCCCTTCCCTTCCCTTCCCTTCCCTTCCCTTCCCTTCCCTTCCCTTCCCTTCCCTTCCCTTCCCTTCCCTTCCCTTCCCTTCCCTTCCCTTCCCTTCCCTTCCCCACAGCTTTCAATTATTTAATTTCCCCTCCCCCTGGCAGCATCTGAAAGCCGAGCACCTTAAATACAAATCACCTCCAAATCATTATGAGCAGGACCTTTCAGCCCTGTTCAGAGCAGTGCGCCCAGAGTAATGAGCTCTGCTGAGAGTTTGCTGCATTTTACATGCTACAAATGTAAAAGATGGGACTGGAGAAGGGGGAGGGAAGTGGGAAGGAGGCCAGATCCAGCTGGGAGGGGAAATATTCGCCACTCCCATTTTCCTCCCTCTGCAGGGGCCGGAGGAAGTTCAGGTCCTTGGGAAGATCGGGCTCCTGAGCTGGGAGCAGGAGGACAAACGGGGAGGTTGCAGCTGGAAATGGAAGCCCTGAGTGCTCAGACACCCTTCCAGGGCAGGGGTCCCACCCTGGACCTTTCCCCCAGCAGACCCTGAGCAGTCCCTGACAATTCCCTGGAGCTGTCCTCCCTTTCCTTCAGGCAGCTCCATCCCTTGAAGGGGTGGTCATGGACCCCAGGGTGCCTCTCCATCCTCAGTCTCTCTGGTGCAGGTACCAGCTCACCACATCCCATCCTGCCTTCCCACCTTGGAATGCTCTTTGCAGGTGTGTGTCCCTCCCTGCAGGACCCCAGGGCACTGAGGGGCAGGACATCACGGCCTGGGGGTCACCAAGGCCTTGCACCCAGAATTAGGATGCTCCAGACTCAGGTCCTGGAGGTATCAAATGATTCCTGGAGTGCCTGGGAAAGAGCAGCACAGGAAAACCAGCAGGGACCCCCCCTGCCATGAGGATGCTGCCCTCAGCTCCTGGGGGCTCCCAGGGCACCAGCAGGACCAGGTGAAGGCCTTCACCGCCCCTTCTCCTTGAGCATCCACATCCAGACAGCTGCTGAGCTCTTCCCAAAGTCCATCCTGGTCCCTGGAATCAGCACCCAGAGCTTTCCTGCTGCTCCAGTAGTGCCATCGAGCTCCCACACAGGGACCAACACACCCTCCACACCATCCCCTGGGACAGCCAGACCCAGCCAGGGCTCCCCTGCCCTCCCTCGCTGCCTGGGAAAAGGTGTAGAAGGAAGGAATGGAGCAGGAGGAAACGAGAGCAAAGCCTTGCACCACAGACTTCAAAGTCCTCGTCAGCAGGAGCCTTCGGAACAGTTTAAGTACAAAATGAATTGTTTTAATATTTAATCAGCCTATAATAGGCCCGGGGATCCCAGTGGAGATGGTTTGCAGCTGGAAGGATGTCCAGAGTGAGTATCCCCCCTCCAGAAGGGACAGTGGTCCTGCAGGAGCCCTGAGACACAGGGAGGGACAATCCCCTCCCCACCATGCCCTGGATGTCACACAACACCTGGGAACGGCCCCCACCTGCTGGGGGCCAAGGGCTTGGAGAGCCACAGCCATCAATCCTCACCCTGCAGGAGGATGATTTCATTCTCTGACGAGCTCAGAATAAATTCCAGCCTGCTCCCACCCACTCAGTAACCATCATCCCGAAGGGTCAGTGCCCCTCAGCCCCTGCTCTCCCCCTTCCAGTGGGAGTGTGGGGGCAACCAGCCATGGAAAGGGCACAGTCCCAAGTGCTGGCATTGCCCAGGTTGAGGAGAAGCCCTCAGCCCTTGGGAATTTGGGTTCTCGGATATGCAGGGATACAAACCAGGTTTGGCTCGGCTCAGCCTTTCCCCTCCAGCATCACTGCTTGGCTCCACAGGTTGGGAACTGGAGGCTCAGACCCCAAAGCCACTTTCCCATGATCCTGGGGCACATCCCAGCCCCATCCACTCACACCTCGGGGGCGGGGTGATGATTTTAAACTAAAAGAGGGATGGATAATATTAAAAATAAAGGAAAAAGTATTCTTACAGTGAGGGTGGGGAGGCCCTGGCACAGGTGCCCAGAGCAGCTGTGGCTGCCCCTGGATCCCTGGAAATGTCCAAGACCAGGTTGGATGGGGCTTGGAGCAGCCTGGGAGAGTGGGAGGTGTCCCTGCCCATGGAACAAGATGATCTCTAATGTCATTCCCAGCCCAAACTACTCCACGAGTCTCTGCTGCCAGGCTCCTGCCAAGCCCAGCAGGAGGATGTTGGGAGGAGGGAAGGAGCCTGCCCTGGGATGGTTGATGGCTTTGGTGCCTTTTTCCTTGGCACTGGGGCAGCTTATCCCCCTCCACTGGGAACGGGGATGCCAGTGGGATTGCCAGACTCTGTGGGCAAGGGAATCAGGGAGCAGCCAAGGGCAGCAGCTCCAGAGGCACCGGAGATGCCCCTGTGGCTCCACAGCCCCTGTGGCTCCAGTGGGGATTTGCCCCCAGGACAGACTGTGCCAGTCCCATTCCGCTGTGAGAGGGGCAGTTAGGAAGGATTCTTTTTGATCGATTGCTTGGATGAAAATAAACGCAAACACGGCAATATTATATCTGAGAACCGTGTATTGATAAAAAAGCGTAAGCCTTCTTACTAAAGGGGGATAGGGAAAAAATAGCAGAGAGGGGAAAAAGGGACACGGAGAAAGAAACAGCAGGCAGGGACAGGTTCCTAGAAGAAGCCTGGCTGTCTGTCAGCCTGGCCTGGCAGACGGAGTGTGCTGTGAACTGCGCTGCGTCCGCGTGGCTCCGTGCTGGGCTGGGCGCCATTTCCAAACAGCAGCAGGCTGCATGGTCCTTCCATCAGGAAAATCCACAAACCAGAGGTTTATGCCCAAAAAGGAGACAGAGGAGTCCTTCAACTTTATTTGGGGGAAGGGAGAGAGTCCATTAGGGCACACGCCCGCGGGGTTTTCTCTCTCTGGTTTCGGAGGGCACAGCCTCCTTTTATCCTGAACTCCTGGCCGCACATTGCCCTCTTCCTTCCCCCACTCGCTGAGGTACTAGGAAGGTGCAGCCTTCCCAAGCTCCCTACCCCATATTCTCCCCTTGAACCTACAGTTTTACCCCAGAGTTCAGAAGATCAGACTTGTGCAGACCCTTCTTTATCAGGATCCAAACGGTCTGGGCCCTGCAACAAACCTGCCGCCCAAAATCAGCAGAAATTCAGACCCATTTCAAAGGTTAACACCCATCCCTTACACAGAAATTGTTTGTGAAGACGTTAGCACATCTTTCCTCTCAGGTGCAGACAGGGACCACAGGGAGAAAAAAGCGAGGGGCAAAGGGGCCGAGCAGACCCCACAGGTGCCCCCCCTCCCTCCCAGGTACCCGAAGATACATGGCTCCCGTTGTGTGGCCGCTGCTGCGTTTGTGTGCTGGGGCGGCTCCCTCAGCCCGGCTTCGTGGGCACTTTTGGTGGGCTTTTTTTGGCGGGTGTTTTTGTCGGGCTTTTTTTTTTTTTTTGGTGGGCATTTTTTGGCGGGAATTTTTGGTGGACTTTTTTGGCGGGAATTTTTGGCACGCATTTTTGGTGGGCATCCAGGCATTTGCGTCACCATCCCGTGGCAGGCGCCACTCACAGCCCGATCCTGGAGGTTTTCTCTGCCCTGGTTGGCTGCCAGGCAAAGCCCTCCCAGGAACAGCACATGTACAGCCCCTATAAGAACATATATGTTGAGGCATAAATAAAAATAAGACTGGTCCCTCTCAGTGCCCCAAACTACAGCAGGATAAACCAACCCCTGCATTTTACAGCCTTTGCCAGAAGGGCAAACCCTTAGAACCCCCAAAAAGCCCTTCCCCAGGGTGAGGTGTCCCCCTGTGCTGCTTTTGGGGGGAAATCCCCAGAGTTACCCCACTGTGGGGCAGCCTGGCTCAGCCCAGCCTGACGGAAGGATGTTCTGAGAAGGATCCTGGGGAAAAATAAATCAGCTTAAAACCTTTATCCATCAGGGTTGTGCTTCCATTAGAGAACCCTCTGCCCAGAAGATGCCGGAGCCTCCCGGGTCTCAGGTTACTGCAGTTGAGCTCTCAGGACCCCGCTGGATGCAATAAATAACCTGGTGGGTGCTGTGGGGTGGGATTGGGACCATTAAATGTGCCCAGTTATTTTCACGGGGATTCTTCGAGGAAGAAGGAGGGGAAGCAAAGAAAAGATCTGAGCTCTCCTCTGCTGGCAGGAGCCGAGTGGAGCAAGGGCTTCATCACCTTCCTACCAGCACCATCTTCCGGCCAACACCAACCCCTCGGCCAGGGGCTGCTGTCGTGGAGACACAGAATGTTTTAGGTTGGGAAAGAACTTTAAGATCACTGAGTCCAACCATTCCCCCAGCACTGCCTAAGCCACCCCACTGCCCCATGTCCCCAAGTGTCACATCCACACGGCTTCGAAATCACTCCAGGTGATCCCTCAGTTTATCCATGGCAAAGGGCAGGGTTGGGACTGACTCTTCCCTTCCTCTTCCCTGCTCTGGGTTTGGAGCAGGACCTGTAGCATTTCTGTCTCTGCAGCCCTGGTCCTGCTTTGGAGAATCCAGGGAACTGTCTTTGCACTCCAGCAGAAATTAAGGAAGGGATGTAACCCATCCCACCCGAGACAGGCTGAGGGCACTGGGAATGAGCTGCAGGTGGGATTGGATGTCTCATCTTGACAAGAGTATAAGGAAAGGAAGGCATTCCTCCCTGTGAGGCTGGGGGGACCCTGGCACTGCCCAGAGCAGCTGTGGCTGCCCCTGGATCCCTGGCAGTGTCCAAGGCTGGGTTGGATGAGGCTTGGAGCAGCCTGGGATGATGGAATGGGATGAGCTTTAAGGTCCCTTCCAATCCAACCATTCTAAAAATCCTCAATGACTAAATAAAGGAAATAAATGGACACAAATTATGTACAAGCCCCTGTGGGTGTGTGATGGTTTGACAGTTTGGGGTGGACCCCACACCCACCTCCCCAAAAGGCTACCCCAGATAGTTGTTAGAACATCCCACAGCCTCACTGTCCCCTCCACTCTGCTGCCACTCCACTCCACTGCCATCACTCCACTCGGCCCCGGGAGTAATTTTCTCCTTGCCCAGTGGCAACAATTCCAAATTTCCAAGGAGAGGGAGAGGAAGAAGGCAGGAGGAGTTGGAGTTGCTGCCCCACGTCCCCACAGAGGCCGTGTGGGCCCAGTCCAGCACACACAGCGGCACTGGGAGCTGCGGTCAGGCCGTGCCAATGGCCCTGATCTCTCCCCGTGGACAGAGGATGTGAGCAGCCGGACACAGTTAAATGTCCTGGGGAGTGAATTCCACACGGGCCTTTCTTCTGCGCAGTTCAGTGACACATCAAAGCCCAGATAAGCCTTACAGACCATTGCACTCTCCAGGGGGGCTTGGGGTGATTTATCTCCCTCCAGCTCTGGCCTCTGCATTTCTGGCCCATCATATGGCCGTGGCCCATGGAGATGCTTCTGCTCCTGCTCCTTTTCTCTCTGCTGCCCATCCTTTGCCCCAGGTCTTCCATGGGTGCCCAGCTGCTCCTAGAAGTGCAGCAAGGTGTTCATCATTCCCACTGGACACAGTGGCCATGGCATCTGTGCTCCTTATCCACGCTTGGCACTCATGGACTTGTTCCAGGTGGTGACACCAAGAAATTAAACTGCAATTCCTGTAATAAATTCCAAACCTGCACTAATTGGTCTCATGTTCGTGGTTCAGCTCTCACAGGTGACAGAACTGTCCCCTCTCAGAGGCAGGGCCAGTTCCCACCAAGCACTGGCAGTTCCCGCCAGTTCTGTTGAAAGTGTGGGTCATGGAATCATGGGAAGGTTTGGGTTAGAAGGGACCTCAAAGTCCACCCAGTAACACCCCTGCCATGGCAGGGACACCTCCCACTGTCCCAGGCTGCTCCAAGCCCCAGTGTCCAACCTGGCCTTGGGCACTGCCAGGGATCCAGGGGCAGCCACAGCTGCTCTGGGCACTCTGTGCCAGGGCCTGCCCACCCTCCCAGGGAACAATTCCTAATTCCCAATATCCCAATATCCCAATATCCCATCTACCCCTGTTCTCATTCAGCTGAAGGCATTCCCCCTTGTCCTATCCCTCCATGCCCTCAGGGGAAATCCCTCCCCAGCCTCCTGGAGGTGAAATCACAAGGCCAGTCCTTGATTTCACCTGTACCAATATTTGAGGTAAGAGGAAAAACAGGAGCTGATCCAGGAAAGAGAACACAAAACTTTTTTTTTCGCATTAACTGGGACAGATTCCTGTTCCATACAGGACAATCCCAAGCATCTGGAGTGATATTCCAGATGCTGGCCCTGCTTGAGCAGGGAGGATCAGAGAATCCACTGTGGTCCCTTCCAACCTGACCCATTCCGTGATCCTGCTGTATGTGCCAGGAGGGTGCAGGGGCAGCTGTCCAGGCCTGTGCTCCCAAACCACCTTCCTGACCCTCACACAACCATGGAGCATCCTTGCCATGACCAGCTGGAGTCTTCCTTGTCCCACTGGAAGCCTGGTGCCACCTCTGTCACCCTGCTGCCATCATTGGGATGATGGGCAAACAGATTCCCAAAATCCAACACCATGGAGCTGGGATCCCAGCACTGCCCTTCTCTGTGTCACAGGAATTAGCTGGAATCCAGGCAGGATTTGAGCCTGGAATTGCTGGAGATGTCTCCTTTAACCCTGGAGGCTGCTGGCAGAGGGGGTTCCTGGGCAGGGAGTTCTTCCTCAGCCTCTCTGTGCTTCAGGGCAGGAGGTTAATTAGGTAGCAGGGTAATGAGGAGTCATTAAATCGGTCTGCACCGTGCTGTCAGCATAACAAGGGCAGCCCAGGAAGGTTAAAGCTGGGATTCTCCTTTTCCCTTTGCCTTCAATTAACCTTCCCATGTTTTTGCAACACTCCAGGCCCCAGAGATGGGGTCTGGGTGTTCTGGCAATTAGCAGAACACAGAAACAAACTTTTCTTTGAAGTCACTGTCAGGAGTCTTTTGGCTTCCAGCTTTAAATAAACAGGAGGACCCAGTTTTCCCTTTAAACACTGCCACTGTCCCATCCGTGCTTGGGTGGGGGGAATGGGGTTTATTTGGAATTGTTATTCCACTTTTGCTTTCCCCTTCTCAAGTGGGAAACTCTGGGGCTCATCTCAGCCCCCCCCATGAGACATCTCC
Source organism: Vidua macroura (assembly GCF_024509145.1). Lineage (NCBI taxonomy): Eukaryota > Metazoa > Chordata > Aves > Passeriformes > Viduidae > Vidua > Vidua macroura. Next base: position 4,392,705 of record NC_071584.1, on the reverse strand, counting down.
TTCCACTCCCCTGCTCTCAGGTGGGGCTCCTTCCTTCCCTCATTTTGACCTTCTGACAGATGGGTGGTGAGGCTCTCAGAACATCTCAGCTCCCTGAATGAGGTCCTTCATTCCAGGGCTGTCTCAGGAGTGTTTTCAGGGTGCTTTCATTGGTGGAGAGACTCCTCAGTGTGGAGGAACCTCCCACATCTGGTGGATAGCATCCTATGGTGGGGGGATGGAACTGGGTGACCCTCGGGCTCTCTTTGAGCCCAAACCATTCTGTGATGTGGTCAGCAGGTGACAGAGGACGTCAGCTCATGTCCACATGCTGCTTTCCCTTCCTGAATCCCAGAGGAGATCTGGGATTGTCCAGAGGAGTGTCCACAAGGAAATCCTTGTCCTCATCCGCCCATGGCAGTAGAGCTCCTGTGCAGGAGCCCACACTGCTCCCCAGAAACCAACATTTAATAAAATGGGATATTTTGAGTGTTTTTATAATGAAACCCTCTAAAAAAACCCCAAAACCTCAGTTTCTATTCCCTCTTTACCTCTCCTGCTTAATTAATGGAGCAGGGAGGGGTTTCCCAAAATCCTGTCCTTAACTCCCCACCCCGCTGGATTGGCCACGGTGGGGTGGCAGTGTCCAGTCACATGTGGTGCTTGTGACCCAGCGGCTCTGTGGGGACGTGCAGCCCTCACAGAGGGCCCAGTGTCCCCTCACAGAGCCCCATTGAGGCTCCTCACATGGCCCAGTCAGCCCTAACACACGTGACTGCTTCGGTCCCCAGGCAATCCTTGATTTACAAGGCAACTCCTCTTCTCCATCTTTTTTTTCTCCCCTCCATCAGTGTCACTGCAGCTCCACTCCAGCAGGCTGGAAACCCCTCTGAATCCCTCTGTCCCCCCGTGTCACCTGACCCACCCTGGGCTCCAGGGTGAGCTCCACACTGTTCCCCCAGCACATCCCCTCCTGCAGAGAATCCTGGAATATCCTGAGTTGGCAGTGACCACAAAGATCGTGGATCCAGCCCCTGGCCCTGCCCAGACCCCCCAACAACCCCACCCTGGGCATCCCTGGCAGCGCTGTCCAAAGGCTCCTGGAGCTCTGGCAGCCTCGGGGCCATGCCCATTCCCTAGGGAGCCTGGGCAGTGCCAGCACCCTCTGGGGGAGGAACCTTTCCTGATAGCCAGCCTGATCCTTCCCGACACAGCTCCAGCTGTTCCCTAATTCCTGCCCCTGCTCATGGGGAGCACAGACCGGAGCTGCCCCTCAGGAGGAGGTTCCAGACCCCCATGGGGTCTGACCTCAGCCTCCTCTTCTCAAGTCACCTCAGCCACCGCTCCTGGGTTTCCCCTCCATCCATCACCACCTCTTAGGCCTCCTTGGGATGCTCTCCAACAGATTTATGCCCACTCTGGTTGGAATGCCCCTCCCTATCAGGAGGCAGGATGGCTTGGGAAAATTAGAGGTTCATGGCATTAAATCCTGGACTGGAAGTGCTGAGGGCAGGAAGATCTCCCTGGGGCACTGAGATGGGATGATTCCTGCACAGGGATGGATTTTTAGCTGATGGTTCCTTGCTAAAGCCAGCTCTGCACATGTGCACTACATGCTCTTCCCACCTCTCCTTCCAGGATTCCCTTGAAGCAGCCAGGGAATTAAAGATGGGACTGTTCTTGTCTTCCTCAAACGTTTTTGGGGACACTGATCTCAGCAGCCAGTGCCTGACCCAGAGGCAACTGTCCCAGGCTGTGGTGGGGCTGCCAAACTTCAGGGCTCTCACTTTCAGTAGGAGACTGGCAGGATCCCCTGGCAGGATTCCAACGCTCCCAAAGGAATTTCCATCCTTCCTTTGATTGTCTCTCGGGGGTGGCTCCAATGGACAGAGCTCTAAAACTCAGCTGGATCATTCATTCCAAGCCTCCTCCAGATCGCTGCTGGAGGTGCCACTGCAAAACTCATCCAAAAAAGGCTCAGAGCCTCTTTAGGCTGTGGGGACTCCCAGGGCCAGGGATTCCTCCCTTTTCTTAGATAGCATCCATGTTTTTCTCTTCCCACATGGTCCAGGCTCTGGGGGGAGTTTGAACTCAGCAGTGCCCAGTCATTTTGCCATCACCTGTATTAAATTCTGGTTTCTCCTGGCTCATCCCTTAGCTGGCCACCAAGTTATGGAAGTGCTCTGGCAAATCCCAGAGTGAGGGCAGCCCAGAATTCCTGGCTGTTTCACCCTCCTTCCCTAGGAATAACCAAAGCCCAGACCATGGGAAGGATGGCTCCTCCCCCAGATGCCAGGGAGGTGATCCCCACTGGTGTTTTCCTCTCCTTTCTCTCATTCCCAAGGCATTTTTTTCTGCTGCCAATGAGGCATTTTTCACTTCCCCATTGCCAGCTTTCTGTGGTGAGCATTGAGAGGGTTCCATAGGGTGAATATGGGGAATCTCAGCAGTCCTGCCCTCCCCAGAACTTCGAAGACTCTAAATTCCACACTGCTTATCCAGCCCACTTCCTGCTGTCTTTCCTCATTCCCATTTCCTGGAAAGGTCAATGGTACTGTCGGTGTCTCTTCTAGGAGAGGCCATTAATCTCTCTATAATTATCTGCAATCATTTCAGGAGCAATAACCCATTTGTCCAAGCTTTTCTCAGAAGCTTGTTAAGCAGAAGGAAGGAATGGAAGGTGGGAGACACTGGGAAATAATCCAGGGAATGTCCCACTGAGCTTCTGGGCCCTGTGGCTGTGCCAAAGCCACCGAGGATCTGCCCCACCTCATCAGCCACTGGAAAGATCTGGAGATCTCCCCAGATCTTTGTGGGTTCCACATGAAGTGTCTGGATCCACTCCAATACTGACCGTGCTTGGATTTCCAATTTTTTAGGAAGTTTGGCCCTGAATTCAAAATATTCACAGTTCTGGAGCTGAACTACTTAAATGAAGTAGATTTACCAAAATAAATTAAGATAATAAACAGCATTCAGAAATTAAAAAGCCCAAATCCACTCATATTTTCTATAAATTAATAAGAATATTTTTTACATACATAGGTGTGAATAAGCAAAGTATTAATTAAAGGTTAGAACAATTACACAGGGCAGGGGAGTTTGCTCAGGTTTAAAGCCCACAGTATTTAGGATTCAGTCAAAGATCTGCTAAAGAGAAATTAATGTAATAATTACATCCCAGCTCTGCTGCAGGAGCCAGTAGCCCACCTTTAGTCAAGCTTCCATCAGTGCTTCCAACGGAGGGAGGTTTGTGGGAGACCTCCCCAAAACTCCTCAGAGAAATGCACCTTGTGACACACAAAATCCCTGGCAGAAATCCCATTTCTGTGTCCATGGCCTCAGTCCCATGTCCAGCCTGGCACCAGATCAGCTGTGGAGCAACCTGTGGATCCTGAGGAACTGCAGTTCCACATCCAGGAGAACAGGGACCTTCTTGGGAGCCATGGCAGAGCTCTGGGCGAGGAGGGACAATTCCACCAGCACTTTGGGGGGGGTCCTCTGTCACCTGGAGTCATCAACCACCTTGAGAGCAGTAATCCTGACCTTGTGGCTGTGAGCACCTGGGAGGTGCTTCCCTTCTGCCTCTGGAGAGCCCTTAGGACTTGTGGAGCTCCTGGAGAAAGCAGGGAGGGAGCAGCCAGGCGGGGATCGGGCTCTGCTCCCAGGGACAAGGGAGAGGATGAGAGGAAACGGCCTCAAGCTGTGTCAGGGAGGCTCAGATTGGAAACTGGGGAAAGATTCTTCACAAAAAGGGTTGTCCAGCCCTGGCACAGCTGTCCAGGGCAGTGGCGGAACTCACAGCCCTGGAAGTGGGTTAAAACCACATGGATGTGATCAAAAACCACAAGGATGTGGCACCTGGGGACACGGTTTAGCAATGCTCATGGTGGTGACTGATGATTGAACTTGATGGCCCAAAAGGTCTTTTCCACTTTAACAACTCCGTGATTCTGTGATTTTAAGCCCTCTTTCCACCAAGCCAGGATCAACATCCTCCCATCGCTGGTTTCCACATCTTTGGGACACAGAGATGTCCCCAGCTCCTGCAACTTCCTTCAGGCTCCTGCGCCCCAAGGGACACGGCGACCCCAGCCTCTGATGCTTTGCCATCAGGGCCATCTGAAGACAGCAAGAGGCTCCCCAGAAGCCCCAGTTTATCCGATGTCGGGCAGGAACCCAGGCACGGCCACACCCCGAGCCGTGACACCGGGACAGAACGTGCGACCCGCAGGCAGCGACAGCAGCTGGCCCGTGTCCCTCCCGCTGTCCCGAGCTCCCCGCGCCGCCCAGGCGGGGCTGCAAACGCCCCGTTCCCCTCCAAACAGCTCCAAACAACTCCGAAGAACTTGACTTTGCTCGGCCCCGGCTGATAAGAAAGTTATGAGCAAAAAAACTTCAAGTGCGGGGTCAGCGCAGGCTCGTGGGAACAGCAGGGATCTGGCTCCACTTCCCGAGGCATCCCCTCCTCCAGGGAAGGGAAAAGTCCCGTGTGCCTGAGCAATCTCATTCCTGTACTCACCCATCCCGGCTGCAGGGAGGGATGGGCTGCAGACACTGAAATAATCCCTATTTTCCAGCTCTTTGCACAGGAGAACATCCCTGGTTTGGGGGATCCAGCCTGGAGCTGCTGGAGGTTCCGGTGTTAAATCCAAGGAGAATTACCTGGAGTTCCTCTTGGGCTGATGGGGCAGGATGGGCATCAGGGGCAGCAGTGGGGGACAAATGGGGGTTTGCATCCCACTGCTTCCATGTTTTCCCAAGCCACTGGGACATTTTTCCAGGCTCACCTGAAGGGCAGCTCTGAGACTTCAGGGTCAGCTCTCCATAGGATAGGAAAGGAATAGAGGGCAGCACAGGAACTGGCACCACCTCTTGCTCTCCTCACTCTTCATTGCTGCTCTGCTGGGTTTCTCCAGGAGATAAAACTGGGGAATATCAGCCTGGAGGGGGGAAGAAGAAGGGGAAATTCAGAGATCAGAACCTGATGTGAATGAGAATATTTGCAGCAGAAAAGCACTGCTGGAAAGATGCCAGAGCTGTTCTCCAGCACTCCAGACCCCTCCGGCATAAGAGGCAGGGCAAGGGGAATGCTGGCAGCAGGACTTGAGGAGTATGACCAGAAATGCAGGCACATTTATTCTATTTATTTATTTTAAGTGATGCCAGTGGAGGTGTCGGGCTGGGAGGCAGTTTCTGAGCTTTCCACTTCAGCATTCCCAGTGCTCCAGAACTAAATGCAAACCTTCCCAGAGGATGCCTGAGCAGAAATACACCCAGCATTTCAGTCAGATGATGCCAGGCCTCCCCAAAGCAGGATTTGCCAGCTGACAACCCTGGAAAAACATCTTCCTGAAGGATTTGTCCCTGCAGGTCCCCAGCAGTCTCTTCTCCATAATGTTTTACCTCTTTGAATTCCCGAGGGACTGTCTCGGAGTTTTCCTGTTCAGGTCCCAGAGGAGAGGCTCTGTATGTGATGTCTCCAGGGATGTTCCCTCCTCCTAGGCATCCCTGCTTTCCCACAGTACCCTCCTTGCGTTTGGGATAACACAGACCCACACCTGGACACTGGGGCTCCTCCAGCTGAACTGGAATGGGATCTGGGGCCTGGCTGGGCTTCAGGGCTGTGAAGAGCAGTTAGTGCCCTAATTAGTGCCATAATTAGAGCAATTAGTGGGGGGTCTGGGAGGCGCCTCCATCCCTTCCTGTGCACATCCCAGGGCACATCCCCGGGCACACAGCTGCATTCCCTCTGCCATGGGGGGAGCACCCAGATGTTGGGAGGGGAAAGGAGAACCTCCCAGATGTTTCTCTGCTCCATGACCACACCTGGAAATCAGATTCCTCTCAGTCTCCACCCCGCAAAGCAGAGCCCAGCTGAGCCTCTGTGGGGCTCCACCCTTGTCCACCTGCAGGTTGAACCCTATGATTCCAGCTGGAAGCAGCAGCGACTCCTTCACCAGCCCTTGTCTGGCAAAGCTGTTCCCGTGGCTTGGATTACAAAGCTGTTCCCACAGCTGGCAAAGCTGTGAGGGATGGATGCCCTGAGCTGTGGCTCTCCCCAGGCCTCAGGGATCCCCAGGAAGCTTTCCTGCTTTCCTGCTGTGGCACAAAGCACGGGACGTGGCGTGGCTTTGGGGTTTCAATCTCATCATTGAAGCGACTCAGCACCAGCCTTGGACCTAAATGTGTGTCAGGGCCACTCTGGCTGGGCAAGGTTGGGTTTTCCTGAGCTTCTCCCAGGGGTTGGAGCCATCCTTTGTCCCCATCAGAACAGAGAGGGCCATTCATGCCCTGTTTGTGCAGGAACGTGACTGGCCCAGAATAGACTGCAGGACCCCCTTCAGGGGGCAGGGAGGGGGGCCCTGCACGCCCCTAACTCCTCTGTTTTGGGAAGAAAGCCCAGGAAAAGCTGCAGCTCCTCACAGAGGCCAAAGCGTTAAAGGGTGGTTCAACCCATGGATTCTGCCCCGGGCAGAGGAGCCCTTTGAGGGGCTGCTCCCTGCTGTGCCTGGGGATGGAAGGAGCAGAGGGGACAGGGCCAGGTCACCTCCTGCTGCCCTTCAGAGCCTCCAGCTGGCAATGGACTTGTTTGCTCCCACGTGGGCCCGACCCAAAGCCCAGCCCCAGAGTACCAGGAATGCACCAAGGTGCAGGAATGATCCACTGAGCTCCAGAGTCAGCTCTGGGACACAAAAGGTGGAAACATCTCTGGGTATTACTGGACAAAAAGGGGCAGCAGCTGAGTGCTCCAGGCAAGGCCAGGCATGGGCTGTGTCCATCCACCCCAGCCCACCAAACAAGACAGCAGCTTTTCCTGCTGTCCTTCCCACTTAAACCTGGCTCTACCTCCATGTCCTTCCCATTAAACCTGTCTTTACCTCTGTGTCCTTCCTACTTAAACTTAGTTCTACCTCCGTGTCCTTGCCACTTAAACCTGGCTTTACCTTCATGTCCTTCCCACTAAACCTGGCTCTACCTCCGTGTCCTTCCCACTAAACCTGGCTTTTCCTGCGTACACAGATGATTTCTACCCTATTAACAAACCTTGACCACTGAGAAAAGCCAGGCTGGTCCAGTTCTCATCAGCAACTTTGAACAAATCTTGAGATGAAGATCCTGTCACTCATGGAGCAGACAGTGCCACCCCCTGTGCAACTTTATTTGTTTGTTATTTTCACTCCTTCCCAGAGCTGTCCCATATTTCTGCTGCTTTTCCCTCCTCCATCCCCATCCCACCCTCAGCCATTGGTCGCAGGAGCTGCGCTGGGGGAACCCTGGGATGTTCTATAAAACCACCCACTGCAGGAGCCACGGGAGGAAGGAGCATTCCCCGCAGCTCCAGCCCCTCACAAAAGCCAACAGCAGCATCCAAACCAGTGCAGCTCCCCCAGGACATGCCCAGCGTCCTGGGCAGGGGGAAGGAGCCCTGAGGAACAGCTCCCAAATTCCATGGTCAGCAGGAAGGTAACGACTCCGATGGAAAGCTTTGCTGTTCTGTGTATTAATCTGCAGACAAAACGATTCCTTGTGTCAGGGTGATTTTTTGCACGTTTTTTTCCCTCTGGGGAAGGCGCTGGAGGGACCATGGTGCCTGGACAAGGTCCAGGATGTGGCAGGGAGAGGAGAAATCCAGTACACCTGGGGTGGAAACTCCTCCTGCTCCCGGCGCAGGCTGGGCTCGGAGCAGGGAGTGGTGGGATGTGCTGCTGTCACCTCTCTTCCTCCTCTCCTCCATGCACAGAGATTGTGCTGCAATATTTATCCACAAAAAAGCTGTGTTTGGTGTCTGGAGAGATGAGTCTGGAGAGGTGGAACTGCTCTGGAAGGGAGGGAGAGGAGGAGGAGAAAGATGGAGGGAGAGGCTGCTGGAGGTGAGGATGCTGCCTGGGATGTGCTGGGCTCTCCTGGGCTCCCGGGGAAGAGGGATTCCAATCCCACTCACGGCACCTTTCAGGCAGATTTAGGCTCTCTAGAGTTGAGGTGACTGAATCAGTTTTCAGTCTGATTTTCTGTCTGGGAGTCTCTCCCTGATTCCCTGAATCCATGTCAGGATTCCAGTGGCTTCAGCTTTGGGCTGGGCACAGTTAAAATTCCCCCTGGGATGGGTGAAAGCAGTTCTGGATCTGGGGTTTAACCATGCTGGTATTTGTTTCCCAGCTGAACAAGCTTCTTTATGCTCCTGTGCCTCAGTTTCCCTCAGCTGAGGAAGGGCTGTGCTTCCAAGCACTCCAAGATGGAGTAAATGGCAAGGAGTAAATGGACAGTTGGGCAGGAGAGAACCATTTCTCTTTGCCTAAATTTTGGATTTAACAAAAGATGTGATTCAGTTTAAGGCGAGATGGGGAGGAAGTGTTTTTCCTCTCCAGTGCTCTGCAGCTGCGCTGTGGAGGGGCTGGGCAGGAGCCCTGTCCTGTGATCCTCCCTCACATGGGCTCCTCTGCCCCAGGGTTTTTATGCTTCTACATTTTTCATTATCAGAGCTCTGAGGTCAGGCTGGGCTCATGAAAGAGCCCAGGGCTGTGGGGGGCTCTAGGCACGTTCTCTGTTCCAGGGGTGCTCTGGCACCCTGTGCCAGTGCCCCCACTCTCCTCCAGCCACAAGTGGCTGTGCCATCCAAAGCTGTCCCTGAGACCCCTCAGGGACCTCGGGCAGGAATTCTGAGCTGGGTCTGCCCTCTCCTGAGAGCTGCAATCCCGTGGGCACGGTGGGGAGGAGAGGCTGGGACACCTCCAGTGGACACCTGTCCCGGGCGTGGCTGGAATGGGTCAGAGCAGGGATTTGTGATCCTTTGGGGTATTTATCCATCTCTCCCTTCCTTTCTTCGCCCTTCCCAGCCCAGCCCAGGCATTTCCACAAAGCCCGACCCCCTGGGGGAGGCACAGCCGTGTCCACAGGAGCTGCGGGCAGTCCTGGGGGCTCCCGGCTGGCCTGGCCACCTCCTCCCAGGGTGGGAGCCGTGCTGGGCCTGGGATTCCCCCTGCCATGGGCTGGGAGAGCCCTGCTACAACCTGGGAGTGCCTTGGCTGGCAGCTCCTGGGAGCAGATCCCGGGTACAGCCGGTTTGGGATCAGATCCCAGCTCTGCCTGCAGGAGTCAGAGCAGAGCTTGAGTCCCTGCTCTGATCCCAGTCAGGCTCCCTGATCCCTGCCTCACTTGTTCCCTGGAGCAGGGAAATCCCAGGGACTCTCACCAAGGCTCCAGTTCCCAGTCCAGCCACAGCAATTTCTTTTTCCTTCAGAGCTGGAAAGTTTCAGTTTGACAAAAGTGTTCCTTATTCACTCCAACCAGGAGCCTCCAGATTTATCCCTGTTTGAGAAACAGGCTGGAATTTGCTCCTTCTCTGGGCTCATTTCTCAGCCTGGATCACCCTTCCTCAAACTCCCACCCCGGGTGGTGCCACCACCACCCTCAGCTCTCCCCGTGGTTGTGGTGCAGCCCCTGGGCTCTTCCTGCTTGGTCAGAGCTGTGCAAAGCAAAACCACTCCGGGGATGTTCACTGGTGCTCCAGCCCTGGAGACCTTTCAGCAGACCTGTGTCAGCAGCCAGGGCTGGAAAGAGCCCAGGGAGATTAGATTGAGAGCCCTGGGTAGGGAGCTGGGCAGGCACTGGGGTTTGGGGAGGAAGGGGTTCAGTTTGGGGTGAGCATGGGGAAGGAGAGGCTGTGCTGCTGCACATTAATGGGGGAGATGTCACCTCTGTCAGATATGGCTCTGCTGGAAAAAGCCCTGCAGTGCTTTCCCAGCAGGGCTGTGCTGAGCCCTCCCTTTGCAGGGGCAGCCCGTGGGACCAGCTGGGCAGGGGGATGTTGGTGAGGCTTCAGTTTCCTCGTGGAATGAACTGGAAAAGTTCTGCTGGTTCTCTGGACCCTGAGGTGGGACTGCAGAACTGCCAAGATGGGCAGGCATTGAGAGATGTGCCCCAAAACTGCAACCTCAACCTGTCAGGAACTAAATGCCCCAAAACAAAACCCTACAGCTCCCTCACAGGACGGGACAGCTGGGGGGGTTGGGCTCTGCTCCAGGGAACAGGGACAGGAGGAGAGGGAACAGCCTCAGGCTGGGCTAGGGGAGGTTCAGGGTGGATACTAGGAGGAATTTCCCCATGGAAAAGGTGCTCAGGCCTTGGAAGGGGCTGAGGTTTGGAGTGCCCATCCCTGGAGGTGTCCAAGGAACACCTGGACTCAGTGCTCTGGGCTGGTGGTGAGGTGGGGATTGGGCACAGCTTGGACTCGATGATCCTGGAGGGCTTTTCCAACTCAGGGATTCTGGGATTCTAAGTGAGGAGTGGGATGGGCACAGAAGGGAATTGGGACTGTCCACAGGAGCAGCAATGCAGGAGGTGCAGTCCCTGCTCCCACACTCACTGAGCACAGGCAGGTGTCCCAGCCACTGCAGGGCCACGTGAGAGGCACAAGGGACGGGTTGTTCTCCTTCCAGTTTGTTCTACTGAACTGTTTAAATTTAGCAGCACAAACCCCACCCTCAGGGTCAACAGCTCTGGCCTGGTGGGATCCGATCTGGCATAGTTTCTGTTTGCTGGGATGATGGAGCTCTCCAGCAACTCATAAATAGAGTTGACTCATAAAATAGAATATCCCAGCTTGGAAAGGACCTACAGGATGATCCAGCCCAGCCCCTGGCCCTGCCCAGACCCCCCAACAACCCCACCCTGGGCATCCCTGGCAGTGCTGTCCAAAGATTCCTGGAGCTCTGGCAGCCTCGGGGCTGTGCCCATTCCCTGGGGAGCCTGGGCAGTGCCAGCACCCTCTGGGGGAAGAACCTTTCCTGATACTCAGGCTGACCCTCCCCGACACAGCTCCAGCCATTCCCTGGGGTCTGTCCCTGCTCACAGTAAGCAGAGATCGGAGTTACCTCCTGTGAAGAGCTTTCAGACTCCCATGAGGTTTGACCTCAGCCTCCTCCTCTCCAGGCTGGGCAACTTTCCTTCTCTCCAATATCCCATTTCTCCATCCTCTGCTAAACAATTTCTCTCCCTGATCCCTTTCTCCACTGGCAGATCCCAGCAGGACCCCAAGGACATCCCACAAGCATCATGAGGACTCCTGCCCCCAGCTTCATGCCCTCAGCAGGACCAATCCCAGCTCCTGCCGCTCTGGCCATCGTCCTGAGCTGCCTCTTCTCCGGGGCACACAGCCAGACCCCACGGGCCTTCCAGGAGAGCACTATGCCCCTGGAGGCGCTCAGCCAGGAACAGGCCTACAGCCTGCTGCAGCCTGGGCTACTGCGGGGCGTGCCCACGCCCAACGTGTCGGACAGCACCACCAGGAGTGGCCCCTCAGAGCCGCCCCTGCTGCCCGTGTGCGCCCGGCCCGCCGACATCCGCCACGTCTTCAAGTACATCAACACCATCGTGTCCTGCACCATCTTCATTGTGGGTATCATCGGCAACTCCACGCTGCTGCGCATCATCTACAAGAACAAGTGCATGAGGAATGGCCCCAACGTCCTCATCGCCAGTCTGGCCCTGGGGGACCTGCTCTACATCCTCATCGCGCTGCCCATCAACGTCTACAAGGTCGGCCCTGCGTGGCACAGCTGGGATGGGGCTGCTCCCGCCTCGGGGGCCTGGGAGGAGCTCCTGGAAGGAGCTGTGGCTGCCCCTGGATCTCTGGAAGTGTCCAAGGCCAGCTTGGATGGGGCTTGGAGCAGCCTGGGATGGTGTAGGGTGTCCCTGCCCATGGCAAGGGGTGGGACTGGATGAGCTTTGCGGTTCCCCTTTGAGGAAACCCTTCTGGGATTCCATGGTCTGTGTTGCTGCCTGAGGCTGCAGGAAAGAGCTGGAATGGGTGGGTGGTTCTGGGATAGCCTCAGGAAGGGCTCCAGGGGCCAGGGGGACAGAAGGGTTGTGAACTCAGCCTCATTCTCCTCTGGAAGGAGTGGCCTGGATTTCTCCAGCCATCAGGACACATTGTCCCCACCTCTGCTTGTCCTGGCTGAGTGTGGGGCCACAGAGCCTGTGTTCTGTCAGGAAAGTGAGTGTGCTCGGGGGTCAGAGTCTGCAAAAGGCTTGGGAGACACGGCTTTGAAGCTGTCCAGGCTGGACTTTGGCTGTGTCAGAGCATGACTTTCATTGTCACTTTCAGAACAATCCAAAGCAGCCTAGTGTGGAGTTTAGGACTCAGATCCATTCAAAACCCCCCAGGGTCTGGAGTCAGGCCCTGCTGTCTGGACCATCCTTTATCTCTGTGTTCAGTCAGGGAAATGAAAGTTTCCCAGTGCCAGCAAACCGTGGGAAAGTGCCCACATTCCCAAGTGGTGGGAAGCTCAAAGCGCTCTCCTTGCTCTTTGTGGGCTCCCCACACATCGTGAGTGCACCCACACAGAGGAAGCTGGGAGCACATTCCCAAAGCAGCCTGGTAACTTGTGGATCCTCCCCAGCTCCTGGCCAAGGACTGGCCCTTCGGGGTGCAGGTCTGCAAGCTGGTGCCCTTCATCCAGAAAGCCTCCGTGGGCATCACGGTGCTCAGCCTCTGTGCCCTCAGCATCGACAGGTGAGACACAAGAGCCACCCCTGCCCTGCCCAGCCTGCCCCTGGCCCTTGGCTGGGACCAGAGGCAGAACCAGGGGCTCGTTCTCAGGCCAGTGCCAAGATGGGGACAGACTGCTCTCATGTGGAGCTGGAATCCAGCAGGAACTCTCTGTTGACAGAGCTGAAGTCCTGCTGGGAAAAGCTGAGGGGAGGATCGTGGTGTGGGTGGGGTGGTGAGGAAGGGTGGCCAAGGACAGCCCCCATCCCATCCCATCCCATCCCATCCCATCCCATCCCATCCCATCCCATCCATCCACTGAGCCCCTGCTTCCCATTCCCACACTTGGGAAGGTTCCGAGGTGGAGGAGGAAGGTGTGAAGGAAAGGACCTTTGGGGACAATTCTAACCTGCACCTTCTGCTCCCCTCCCTGGCTGCTTTTCTCACTCTCATCTGCTCCTGTCCCGTTCCCACACCTGGGCAGATACCGAGCAGTGGCATCCTGGAGCCGGATCCAGGGCATTGGGATCCCCATGTGGAAGGCCGTGGAGGTGCTGCTGATCTGGGCAGTGGCCATCGTGCTGGCAGTGCCTGAGGCCATCGCCTTCGACATGGTGGAGTTGAGCTACTGGGAGCAACACCTGTGGGTGTGCATGCTGGCCTCGGAGCAGAAGTCCCACTTCATGAGGGTACCTGTGCATCCCCATCCCAATCCCAATCCCAATCCCGACCCTAATCCCAATCCTGCTTCAGGAGGATATGTGTGCATCCCAATCCCAATCCCAACCCCAATCCTAATCCCAACCCCAATCCTAATCCTGCTTCAGGAGGGTATGTGTGCATCCCAATCCCAATCCCAATCCCAACCCCAATCCCAATCCCAATCTTGCTCCAGGAGGGCACATGTGCATCCCAAGTTACCCCTTTCCCCATTTCCAGCTGCTCTCTGTCCCTTCCCCCCACAGTTCTACCAGGATGTGAAGGACTGGTGGCTTTTTGGCTTCTATTTCTGCCTGCCCTTGGTGTGCACGGGCATCTTCTACACCCTCATGTCCTGTGAGATGCTGAGCAAGAGGAACGGGATGAGGATCGCTCTTAATGACCACATGAAACGGGTGAGAGAACCAGGGAGGAATCCTGGCATTCCCAAAGAGGAGGGAGTGCTGTTGGAGGGGGGACACTTCCCATCCCTGTGAAGGACAGGATGAGCTGGCACAGCCTCACAGAGGAACTTGGCATGTTAGTGAAGGGATTACACCAGGGAAAAGGGCCTTCAGCTCCATAATCGCCAGCCTCAGGGATGATCCCAAACCCTTCTGGCCACAGCCCAGCTTCATTAGAGCTCTCCTGGTCATTTATCCCAGCCCACACCACACTGGACCAAACACTGGATGTGCCAAATCCCAGATAAGGGGTGCAGGAAGAGTTCGTTGTCCCCTCCCACACTTTGGGAATGATTCCTTGAGGATCTTAACAGCGTGATGGGTGGATGGAGGAGGCCCCGTGTCCCAGGGAACACCATCCCAGCAGAGCCATCAGCAGCGATGGTGGGGAGGGGTCTGGCCCACGTGCAGCTGCTGCTGCCCTGCCCTTTTCTGCAACCTGATGCAGAATTGCAGGAGCAACCTGGGCTAGCGCAGGCGGGACAAGACAAGCTTTAAGGTTCCTTCCAACCCAAACCATTCCACGATTCCACAATTTGGGACCTGCTCCCCCATGCTCATCCCCCCCCCACTGCCCCTGTCTGGCAGCGCCGGGAGGTGGCCAAGACCGTGTTCTGCCTGGTGGTGATCTTCGCGCTCTGCTGGCTGCCCCTGCACCTCAGCCGCATCCTCAAGAAGACCATCTACGACCAGACGGACCCCAACCGCTGCGAGCTGCTCAGGTAGGGCCCCCAGCAGGTGACACCAGCCTGGGAGCCCCCCTGGCACCAGCACAGGCCCTGTCGGGTTGGACCAGACTGGGGGATTTGCCTTCCACCTCCTGCTTTCAGTAATTCCTTGCACTGCCCTCCTGATGGGCACGGAAAGGGTGGGGGGCACATGAGAAGAGTTAAATTATATTTTGGAATGTCCCTGTGAGGCTGAGGTCTCCTGAGCACAGAAACATTCCCAGCAGGGCTGAGGGCTCCTCACTTTCTGCCAGGTGGGAAGTGCCTGTCTGCCTCCCCTTCCACCCACCAGCCAAAATCCAGCCCAGGCCAGGGGCTGATGCTGTGCTGGGGTTTGGGAACATCAGGAGCACCAGGAGAAATCACAGCTCATGTTCTTGGCCTCCTCAGGGACTGCTCCATGCAAGGAAAAGTGTTTATTCTCAGGGAAGGATGGATTTGTGCTCAGCTCTGTTATCAGTCACTGGTCCTCCATGGAAGCAGGATCCCAGGCTAGGAAGTTTGGAAATTCCCTTTGTTATCCATGAACTCCTGACACATCTGTTCTCTCCCTTCCCATCTCAGTTTCCTCCTGGTGATGGATTATTTCGGGATCAACATGGCCTCCCTCAACTCCTGCATCAACCCCGTGGCTCTGTACTTTGTAAGCCGAAAATTCAAGAACTGCTTCCAGGTAGGAATGATCCCTCCAGAGCTCCTGGCTGCGCTCACCAGGTCCAGGGGCACAAGTTGATCTTATTCTTCACCCCAAATTTTCCCCATTAGATACTTCTCTTCTCCAAATACACCAGAGCTCAGTGCCCTGCTGGGGGGAGGCTTTTACCAGAGCAGGATTTAGGACAAGCCAAAAATTCCTTGTCACTCTGGGACAGGAACATCCCCAGAAACCATCAGAACAAGGGCTGGGGCTGCTGCAGACTTTGAACCCAAGATGTTGGGAGATAATTTTCAGGAGTAGTGAAGCCCTGAGAAAGAAAGGGAAGGAGACTGGGACGGGATGGGATTTGAGCCCAGCTAAGCATCACCTGTATTTTTTGTCCCCTAATAACAAGAACACACAATTACAAAAAATGCCCCAAATTTCAGTGTCCTCATTTCCTACCCTCACCAGCCCTATCCTGGAAAACCCACTCCCAGGAAAATGCAGGACAGCAACGCTCAGCAATTCCCAGCCTGGCACTGTGCAGTGACACCTGCTGGCACAATGTGGGAATATTTCCTCCTCTTTTCCCATATCCCCCGTGTGTGACCTCTCCCTCTTGTGTCTCCCCAGTCCTGCCTGTGCTGCTGGTGCCAGAGGCCGGCCCTGAGCGTCACCCCCACGGATGAGAAGGGATCTGTTGGGAAGTGGAAAGCCACGGGGCAGGAGCTGGGGCTGGACCGGAGCAGCTCCCGCCTGAGCAACAAGTACAGCTCTTCCTAAATCCCTGTCACTGTCCAGGACAAGGCACAAGGACAGCAGGACCCCTCCGATCCTCTCCCAGGCTCTTCCTGGCTGGGCCTGAATCAGCTTTGCCTTCGTGTCCTAACCCAACTGGAAGGAGCTGGAGCATTCCCCAGGACCAGCTCCAAGCCCAGCCCCTGGCCCCAGTGGTCACCCCTGCAGGAGAGGGAAGGGCATTCACATCCACACAGGACTTTTCATTTCCTCGCAGGAAAACCAAGGGACTTCTGGCCACTGCCTCGGGGTGGAACGTGGGGCGGGGGAGGGGAAGGAATGTTGGGGTGGTCACTCTGTGGGGTGAGGAGGAGAGGGAGAGTGACAATTCCCAGCTGTAAAAGCCAAGCAAAGCCTGGATAAACCCCTGTGAGGGACAGAGATGTCCTTATGGTCATGTGGAGGTGGGAAAGGCAGTGGAGAAGGTCCAATCTCAGCTGGAAGAGCCACCAGAACCAAGTAAAATATGGGAAAGGGCTCTCTCGAATTTATTATTGGCAGTAATTCATCCCCCACGTGATTTGCCAGCAATTTTCAAGGCCAGGTTGGACAGGGCTTGGAGCACCCTGGGATAGGGGAAGGAGTCCCTGCCCATGGCAGGGCTGGGAGGAGAGGGAGTGGAGGTCCTTCCCAACCCAAACCAGTCTGTGACTGCAATCCATGTGATTCCACAGGACTGTTGAATCCATGTGATTCCATTCTAACGTTCTTGCCAAAACTTTCAGAAAAACTACATGAAAAAGTTGTATTTATCAGGTTTTTGACAATTTTTTGTTGGTTTTCCTACATCTCTCTTTTCCCCTCTCTCTCATTTCCTTCTTTCCCCCTTCTACCTTGTCATAGAAAAAAATGGAGAGAGGAAAAGGGGAGAAGAGATGAGACCTGCAATTTAAACATTTTTCAGGTGTTGGGATGGACTTTTAGCTTAACCTTCACTGAAATGTACATGTTTTACAAATAAATCATAAAGACAAATGGGTTTCAAGGAAAACAGAGACTGAGGAATATCAAGACCAGCCCATTTTCCCAATCTGTGGAGCAGAAATTTTCCCAAATTTCCCAATCTGTGTAGCAATCTGTCTCCACGTTCTATGACTTTCCATCCCTGTGCTGAGCAGAACATATGGTGAGCTCTGCAGCATCTAAATTAATAAATTTTATTATTAAAGAAAATACATGTTGCAGCAAAGTCATAAAAAAAAACCAACAACAAAAATGACCTCGTTTGGACACTGGGAATTCAACACACAGAGGTTACACATCCATGCCATTCCCAAAGGCTACTGCATCTCCTCCTCCTTCTGTGCCCTGAACTCCTTCATGCTCCTCTGAAACAAAAACAAAGCACAAATGTCACCAATGTGTCCCTGGGGTGGCACAGAGTCACCACCCTGCTGTGTGGGAACTGCTCTGGACGGAGCCTGGAAAGGCTGGGAAGCTCTGACAGAGCTCCAGGTGCTTTTTTTGGAAGTGACTGAACTTTACAGTCACTCCAAGGGAAAGGGAGCCAGGCCATGCCACGGATCAGCCAGAGCCTGGCCAAAAAAACTCCCAGGTTTTCCTGCCAAAGCTGTCTCCAACACAGGCCTCAGCCTCCCACTCTGGGAACAAAGGACAGAACAGACCCTGAGCTCCCCAGGAATGGCCCAAGGGACAGAACAGACCCTGAGCTCCCCAGGAATGGCCCAAGGGACTGAACAGACCCTGAGTTCCCCAGGAATGGCCCAAGGGACAGAACTGACTCTGAGCTCCCCAGGAATGGCCCAAGGGACAGAACTGACTCTGAGCTCCCCAGGAATGACCCAAGGGACAGAACAGACCCTGAGTTCCCCAGGAATGTCTCACCTCAAAGGTGTTGAGCACATGTTGGCATACACCCATCAGGTCATTCAGCCCTTTCCGGAATGGCTCCACAGCAGGAAGGGCCCCTTTGGGAAAAGATGGGAAAAGGTGGATTAGGGACACGGGAGGTGGCTTCCCAATGGCAGTTCTTACCTCCCCAGGGATGCTGCATTCCTACTGCAGCTGGAGCAGAATTCTGGGAGCAGCCTCTGAGGCTCAGCAAAGGGGCTCAGCACTGCACTGCCTGGGAGAGGGCAGGGAGAAAGGGCTTTCCTTTATTTAACAGACTCCTGGGAAGCTGGCATGAGCAGCAGAAATTCCATGAGAACAGGGCCTCAGCCACAGAGGGACAGCCCCCAGCCTCACCTCTGGTCTGGATCCTGAAGTTGATCTTGCTTTCCGAGGGGTGTGTGATGCAGTAGCCACAGAACTCCACGTCAGGGCTGCAGGAGGGCAGAGGGGAGAGGGAGCAGTGAAACCCAGGCTAAAGCACAGCAAATGCCAGAGAAGTCAGAGGCTCAAGGCACGCCAGGCTTGCTGGGGCTCTGGATGTTTCTAGAATGACTTAGGGGAGGGATGTGCTGAGAGGAAACTCCCTGTGTGTCCTTGTTCCCTCACACCCATCTCTCTCTGAACTGAGCTGGAGCTCTGCAGGGCAAAGACACGGCTGGAACCATGCTGGCACCACAACCAGAGCAGTGCCAGCTCTGCAGATCCAAACACAGGGTCCTGGATGCTTGGAATTCTCTCTGGAACCAAACCTGCTGCTGCTCTGCTGGGTGGAAGAGGTCCAGGGCACTGAAGGAGTTCCCAAAATGTTGCAAGGCCTCTCCTTCCAGCTGAGCTGAGTGCTGGAGCTTTGCCCTCAGCTTCGGCCACCAGCTTCTTTTATGTTGCCACAGTGATTTATCAGAGGGACCTTAAAGGCCACCCAGTCCCAGCCCTGCCACGGCCAGTGATACCTTCCACTATCTCAGGGTGCTCCAAGCCCCAATATCCAACCTGTCCTAGGGCAGTTCCAGGGATGGGAAATCCACAGCCTCTCTGGGCAGCAAATGGAGTCCAGGACTCAGTTACTCCTCCAGCAGCTCAGGAGGGACTGAAAGCCGTGGGCTGAGCTTAACTTGGGTTCCTGGGCAGGGGAGGGTGTGGGTGGAGGCTCAGGAGAGGCTGGTCAGGCCCTTTAAGGGCTGTTGGTGCTCTCAGGGTCCTGGCACAGCACAAGGAAAAGGAGGAGCAGCAGGTGGGTGCAGGGCTCCATGTCTGACACAAAGGCTGGAAGGGCGTGCACAGAGGGGATCTGGGATCATTTGCCTCGTCCCAGGGACAGCTGAGGTGTGGATCAGGAAGGAGAAGGCCAGAGCAGGGCAGGGAGGTCCCTCAGAGGCCCCACTCACTTCTTCATGACCATGTAGCGCAGGGAGTTGCCCAGGGTGTGATCCTCGTCGTGCAGCACGAATGTGACGCAGTTCCCGTCCGTCCCATCCGCCTGGATCTGTCACCAGTGGGAGAGGAGAGAAGCTGTGACCCCCCTGAGGTCGGGACAGCTGAAGGGTGAGGATCAGCTCCCATGTTCAGCTTCCCAGAGTAGCTGGGAGGGTTGTAGATCTCGCTGGGCCACCTCTGATGCTGCTGTGGGACCAAAACACCTTCAGGGAGGAGGGAAAGCTCCAAAATTCCACCTAGTTTTAAACCAGGTTAGTCCTGACCTCCACCTGCTGCTGTTCACCACAGCACGAAAGAGTGTCCCTTGGAGCCATCCTGACACCATTCGTCCTGATGTTGATGCCACCTCCCCACACACGAGGGTGTGCTACCACTAAGCCAGACTTGGGAATAACAGAATCATGGAAGCACGGAATCGCTGAGGTTGGAAAAGCCCTCCAAGAGCAACGAGAACAACCATCCCCCAGCACTGCCAAGGCCACCCCAATCCATGTCCCCAGGTGCCACATCCACACGGCTTTAAATCCCTGCAGGGACGGGCACCCAACCCCTGCCCTGGGCCCTGTGCCAGGGCTGGACAGCCCTGTCCACGAAGGAATTTTCCCTGATATCCAACCTGACCCTCCCCCGGCACAACGTGAGGCTGCTTTTCCTCAGGAGCAGGGCCCAGCCCCCCGCTCCACCTTCTGTACGGGAGCGAGCGGGGCCCCCCGACCCCGACCCGATCCTACTCCCCGCTCCCGGTGCCCCCTCACGGTTTCCAGCGAGGGCCCACTGCCGGTGCAGGCCATGGCGGTTCCGGGCCCGCGGCTCCGGGCTCCCGGCGGCCCCGCGGCCGGAACTACGTCGGGGCCGGGCCGGGCCGGGCGGGGCCGAGCGGGGCTGGTGGGGCCCGGGAGCGCCGGTGAGCGCGGGGGGCCCGGAGCGTTCCGGAGCCCCGGCCGGGCCGGGCCGGGGGTTTGGGTGCAGGGTTCGGGCCGGGCACAGCCCTAGCCCTGCGGCCGGCAGGCAGGCGCTGCCGGCGGGAGGAGGCCGCGCTCGGCGCCGGGAGCGGGGCACAGGCACGGGGGGGGGCACAGCGGGGTGACCGCGGTTACCGTGGGGTTATTGGCGTGTTACGGGAGAGCTGCTGGCCTGGTGTGCTACTGATGTGGTATGGGTGTGTTACTGATGTGGTACTGGGATGTAATTAGTGTGTTACTAGGATGTTACCGGCATGTTACTGGCGTGTTACTGGGGTGTTACTGGTGTGTTATTGCCGTGTTACTGGGATGGTACTGGTGTGTTATTGCCGTGTTACTGGGATGGCACTGGTGGGGTATTGCCGTGTTACTGATGTGTTATTGCCGTTTTACTGGGATGTTATTAGTGCTGCTGGCGTGTTATTAGTGTACCACTGGCCTGTAACAACCGGGGATGTTACTGGGATATTACTGTGGTATTATTGGGGTGTTATAACACTGTATAACTGGGTTGTTATTACCGTGTTACTGGCCTGTTACCGGGGCTGTTACCAGTATGTTGTTGAGATGTTATTAGTGTGTTACTGGCCTGTTATTGGGGTGTTATTAGTGTGTTGCTGGCTTGTTACTGGGCTGTTACCCATGTATTACCTATTATTGAGGTGTTACTGGTGTGTCTGGGAGTGGACGGTGTTGTGGATGTAGGACTGCATGGTTTAATTAGTTAATTAATTAAGCACAGGTGTGCTGGCAGGGGGTGCAGGGAGGCTGGAGGGAGTCCGGCTCTGCTCCCAGGGGAGCGACAGGATGGCAGGATGTGGCTGTGCCAGGGAGGTTTAGGTGGGATATTGGGAACATTCTGGCCTGGACAGGGCTGTCCAGCCCTGGCACAGGACCCAGGGCAGGGGCGGAGTGCCCATCCCTGGAGGGATTTAAAGCCATGTGGATGTGGCACTTGGGGACATGGGTCAGTGTGGCCTTGGCAGTGCTGGGGAATGGTTGTGCTCGATGCTCTTGGAGGGCTTTTCCAGCCTAAACAATTCCCTGATTCCATGCTTTGGGCTACACGTGTTCCCTTTTTAGAGAGCTGCTTACTCAATCACCATTGTGTTGTGTGTCCTTACCCTCCTCTAACCCCTGCAATGCTGCTTCCAGGAAAGGTGATGGGGCTGGAAGACATTGTGGATTCATTTCCTTGGTGATTTGGTCCTGTACTGATGAAGTGGGGGAACCTGAAGTAAACTGTGTGCAGAAAGGAGGCTGAACTTGGGATAAGTTGGAGCACAAATGTCACAAATCTCAGGTTCAAAATGAACAGGAGAGCCCCAGGACTTCACGGTGGAATATTCTGTAATGAAATAACGATTTTTCCATCTGCCCAGCAGAGGTTAAAGGGAAGCCTGGGCTGTATTCTGCTGAGCTCACCCTGCTCAAACGATCTCTTTATTGCAGCAGTTTGCAACTGACTGGGTTGCAACACCTCCCCTTGTTCTGCGGTGCCCTTTGCTTTCTGTTAAGAGGATTTCTGGAAGTGCAGGCAGGGACTTTCCATTGCTCACTGGCACTGAGAGGGAATCTTCTGGGCCAGAAGAGTCGCTGGAAAACAGTAAATCATCCTTACAGGAGTTTTAAACATCATGCTGAGACTGAGCCTGTGTTTCTGATGTACCTTAAGAGGTTTTTCTGTGCCTTTTTTCTGTGTCCTTGTATTGGGAGGGAATTGTTCCCTGTGAGGGTGGGCAGGCCCTGGCATAGGGTGTCCAGAGCAGCTGGGGCTGCCTCTGGATCCCTGGAATGTCCAAGGCCAGGCTGGACACTGGGTTTTGGAGCAGCCTGGGACAGTGGAATGTGTCCCTGCCCATGGCAGGGGTGGCACTGGAGGGGCTTTGAGGTCCCTCTTACCCAAACGCTTCTGTGTTTCTAGGATCCTTCAGTTCAATCCCCAGAGGGACCTCGGACAGCAGCTCATGCATCTTGCATTGTCTTTTTGGAAGATTTGGTCTTGGCTGCTTCCAGCTGTGTAACATTGTAAGTTTAGATAGAAAAAAAAGCTCTGCTTTTTTGACTGGGGTTGATTTAAAGGGATTTCATTCTCCTGTAACTGCTGAAGAAGGACGTTCTGTGGCAGTTAGCAGATTTGTGTTAGTAACAGGAGTAACACATGGCTGATATGGGGCTGCTCAGGGAGAAAAATGCTCCTGGTTAATCTCTTTTACTTCATTTAACCCCTTCTGCTCAGAGCTGGGGCTGGTGCTACTGCCAGGCACAGAGCTCCTGTGTCCTGAGCACAGCGAGGGCCAGGAATTTGGGGAGTCAGGACTGTGAACTCGGGGAGATGAGGGCTGTGAATCTGGGGAGGTGAGAGCCAGGAACTCAGGGAATTGAGGACTGTGGGATCCTGCAGTGCCAGCGAGTGTCACCTCACTCTGCTGCTGAAGTGTCACCTCAGGTTCCATTAATATCCAATATGAAAAGAGCAGAGATTTGTAGGAGTTATCTAAACCACTTCACAATCCTCAGCTGGGGCTGCCCTTGTTCTGTCCAGGGCACTGAGGTGTCTGTGTGTGTGGGTTCTGTACTCTGAGTTTCAGCTGGTCCTTGCAGGGCAGGGGCAGGCTTTGGGGATGTATTTTCTGCTCCTTTCTGTGGCTCCTGGGTGACTGCAGGAGCAGACAGTGATTTCGTGGTGCTGGACACTCAGCTGATTGCTCAAGAGGTGTTGGTGATTCCAGGCTGTGCCCTGGTGTTGCTCCACGGTCTGGGGCAGCCCTGGGCTGGCCAAATCCTCTGTGTCCACTGGCTCTGCAGGGACAGGAGGGTGCAGTGAATTCCCTGGGCTGAGTTAGCTCATAATCTTATTTAAGACAGGAGCATTTCAACCTGAAATTGAGCCAAAGTGGAGATTACTAAGAGCTGAAACATAAAGGAATAAGCAATTCCTTGGAAGCTTCCTGCAGCAGCCAGCATCTCTACCTGAAGAGCAACCAAGGCAGATACCAGACCCAACAAATTTTTCATGAGGATGAAAGAAAGCTAAACCTTGGATAAGTCACATTAAATGCTGTTCACAGCAGAGGGAAGGGCAACCCCAACGGCCAGAGCAGCTGTGGCTGCCCCTGGATCCCTGGAAGTGGCCAAGGCCAGGCTGGACATTGGGGCTTGGAGCCACCTGGGACAGCAGAAAGTGTCCCTGCCATGGGGATGGTCTTGAGGTCCCTTCCAGCCCCAGCCATTCCATGGTTCTGTTCCCCTTGGCAGTGCTCCCAGGTGGTTGTATGGAGTCTGTCCTGTGAGTAAATCCATGCCTTTATCCTTTTCTCCTCCAATGCTGGGCTCAGACCTGTGGGAGGTTTGGAGATGCTCTGGTCAGTGCTGGCCAAGCCTGAGTCAGTGGGGCTCAGCCTGCCCAGGTGAGCCCTGCTGGGGTGGTGGTTGGATCTCCCCTCATGGCCTTGTTAATCCAGAAGAGATCCCTAATTCTCAGCAGGCAGTGCCAGGGAGATGGAAAATCTGGATCCAGAAGCTCAGCCAGCACTCCTGGTCTGTGGCTGTTCCCAGAGAGGTCTCCTGGGGGATTCAGGAGAGGTCTGTGATCGTGCCAGATCTGTCGAGGCACAGAGCAGAGCAGGTAATAAGTAGGGTCTAAAGTGCAAAGTGAAAAATGAGATTTTTGGGTTTTGCAGGGTCCAAAGTCACCCTAAGTCCTTCCTGAGCGGAAAAGAGGCTTATGGATGTGCAGGATGAGCAGGGCAGCTGTCCCAGCTGGGCTCTGACATGTGCGCCATGTGTTAGATCTGGCTTTGGCTGTAGATTAATGTGCTGATACTTGAGCTGATTAAGAATGTCCCTTTCTGTGGCAGCAGGGATGTTTTTCCAGCTCTGGAGACTTAGGGAATCCCACAATGGTTTGAGATTGGAAGGGAGCTTGAAGCTCATCCAGTTCCAACTCCCAGCACCTTCTGCTAACCCAGGTGGCTCCAAGCCCCATCTAGCCTGGCCTTGGGCATTGCCAGGGATCCAGGGGCAGCCACAGCTGCTCTGGCTTTTGGGGTTGCCGTTCCCTCTGCTGTGAGGAGCATTTAATGTGACTTATCCAAGGTTTAGTTTTCTTTCATCCTCATAAACTTGTTGGGTCTGGTTTCTGCCTTGGTTGCTCTTCAGGTAGAGATGCTGGCTCCACAGCTTCTCTGGGCAACCTCAGCTTTGCCACCCTCACAGGGCACAGAGGTGATAAAACCCCTTTTTCTAGAGGGTTTTGTGTCATTGTGAGCAGAGCCTAAAAGGGGGAAATGAGAGAACTTTGTGGTCGTGGCGTCCTGGCTGAGTCCTGGCCACGTCTTGCTCCCTGTGCCAGGGGACACTGTGCAGGTCCCTGTGCCACCCTGCAGGTGCCCCCAGTCCTGATGTCCCCCTGTTGTGTCCCAAGCAGGAGAGTAGCCATGGCCATCCTGTTTGCAGTTGTGGCGAGGGGCACCACCATCCTGGCCAAGCACGCCTGGTGTGGGGGCAACTTCCTGGAGGTGACCGAGCAGATCCTGGCCAAAATCCCATCCGAGAACAACAAACTGACCTATTCCCATGGCAAGTGAGTAACCCCTCTCCTTGGCTCTGGGGGACTTGTGAGGACAGGGAGAAACTGGGTGGGGGTGTGTTTGGGGGTGTTTCAGTGATTCTGCAGGTTTTTTCTGCCTGAATTCCCATTTGATGGAACGTGCCACCAGCTCAGTAGCTACTTTATGTCCCCCAGAACTTTGCAGCATAACCAGGATTTCAGTTCAGCTCCAGCAGCAGTTGATATAAAATCAAATCTTTCATTTCTATACAATTCCAAAGGGAGCTGGAGGGTGCCCAGCTGTGGAATCTTTGGAGTTTGGCTTCTGGAAACTTCCCCTGGATTTTCTGAGGCTTGAAGTTGGCTTTAGGTGAAACTGTCACCCTTCTTGGGGGCTTTGAGACAAGCTGTGCTCACAGATCACATGGGGTCATCCTGAGCTGCCCCAAATCTAGTCTGCAGGACAGAGGGGTTTCTCCCAGGATTTCCCCAGCTCTCTGAACCCTTGGTCAGTGTTGGTAGGACAGGGAGTAATGATGCTTCATCACCTGTGACTTCCTGCACATGGGAAGTGGGTGAGTCAATGGGAACAAACTAAAACAACTGTGGAGAAACCAGATTTAAAAGTGTTGGAGCCCATTCCAGCTCTTTTTTAGGAATTGGCAGCATGGCTGGATCCTCTCTGGTGCCCAAGCTGTTGTGTCAGAGCTGTTCTGAGGATACAGAACTGGGCTTGCTCAGGAGCACAGCCAGTCCCTGTGGGAGATGTTTTGGAGGCAGTGCCTGCTCTGGAGTCTGACACACCTTGGATGCTGCAGCTCTTCTCTCCTGCTGGAATTTTAAGGATAAATTTTAATATTTTAAGTCATTTCTTTAAGTGAAAGGAAATAACTTTGCCTTGAGTGCTGTTCAACCAAGTGAAAAGTTGAGTTTCAGGAGTGCTGTGGTGCCTTTTTTGAGATAACTGGGCAGAATGTGGGAGCTGTGAAGCTCGGTAAGCACTTGGAGTTGTTCCTCCTGTCTGGAGCCTCCCAGGGATCCTCTGCCTCCCAGCCTATAGGCTAAAAAACTCCCTGGGTTCTGTCCAAGATAGTTCATCCTGTTCTGAAACAGGAAAAACTTGAGGAACTTTGAACTCCTTACATTCATTTAATGAGTTCTTTTTGTTTTTAAGAAGAACTTCTGTGTCTTTTGTATAAATCTCCAAGGAAAAGCAGCCCTCTGGCATTAGGAATTCTTGGGTTACTCTGTCTCTCTGCTGTTGGGATCCTTCTTGGCCTCTCTGAGGAATCTGCAGGCTGATACCAGACATGTTTCACCTCACTCCTTCCTGGAGAGTTGTGGATGTGCAAGGGTTTTTGAACTTTTTAATGGGAACAGACCTTCAGGGCAGAGACCTGTGCCCCAGCCTCACTTCCCTGGACATTTACCTTGGACCTGTTTATCTGTGCCAGCTCCATAGAATAACTGGGATTTTCTCTTGCCAGCCCCCAAAGGCCCCACAGGCAGCAGTGGCTTCTGGAAAACGAAATTCTGGAAATGTGGCAGCTTCCAGTGATGTTTTGTTTGTTGCTTTCTATTCCCTGCAGTTACCTGTTCCATTACATCTGCCAGGACAGGATCATTTACCTGTGCATCACAGATGATGTGAGTACTGGGGACACAGCTTCAGCCCAGGCAGGCCCTGGAAAATTGGGGAATTTTGGTTTCCATACGACAGTTATTAGTGAGGGCTGCTCTGAGGTGCCTTTTCTCCTACTGGAGCTGCTGTAACCTCAGTTGCAGCTTTGAACTCAGCCTGGAGCTCAGATTGGAGTTGTGGGATGCTTTGGGTCCAGAGTGACCTTCAAAATCATCCCATTCCAACCCTGTCACAGGAGGGACCTTCCAGTCCTGTGGATTGTGAGTTTTGGGGTGAAGTTCTTGGCTTTGCTGAGTTTCTCTCTCGGTGCAGTGGGTTGGTGGCGCAGAGACCATTCCAGTTGCCAGTGGAATTTGCCTGGTGCACCTGAATTCTGGAAGTGCTGCAGGACATCCTCCCCCTCAGAGCAGAATTGGAGCTGGCACAGCCCCAGGGCGGCCAGTGTCACAGCCAGTGTCACAGCCAGGCAGAGCTGCAGCTCCCAGCTCTGCAGGCTGTTTGTGCTGACTCTCTGTGCTCTCCGCTGGCAGGACTTTGAGCGCTCCAGAGCCTTCATGTTCCTGAACGAGATCAAGAAGCGGTTCCAGACCACGTATGGCTCACGGGCGCAGACCGCCCTGCCCTACGCCATGAACAGCGAGTTCTCCTCCGTGCTGGCTGCACAGCTGGTGAGGCCCCTGGCTGCTCCCTGCCAGCCCAGCTTCCCCAGAAATCCTCCTTGCGTGGGGTTTTGGGGGGGGGGGTTTGAGATGTCCCTTGGATTATAGATGAGGTGTCCTGGGAATGGTGGCTTTAGGGCTGTCCCCAGCCTGTGGTGCGGCTGTGCCTGTGGGGTGGGAGGCTCTCAGAGCTCTGCTGGGGCTGTTCTCCAGAGAGGGCTTGGCTCTTTTGCTGCTTATCCCATGGAAGGACCAGGTTTGGGGGTGTCACAGCTGCAGGGGGAGGGGCCCTTTGTGGAGACAGCAAAACCCTCCCCAGTGTAGGAATTGTGGAGCAGTCCCAGCTGTACCAGTTGTGTGGTGGTGCAGGGTGGGGCCAGGGCTCTGAGGAAGGATTTGCACCTGCACTGCTCCTGCCTGAAGTTTGCCCTGGAATTTGGGGCTGTGCAGGTGGTTTGGAGCAGGGAGAGTCACTGGAGTTCATTCCAGGAGCTGCTCCTTGCCTTCCACAGCAGGGGGAGAGCAAGGAATAATGCCAGTGCAGAATGAATAGGATTAACTTCCTGTGTGTGAGGAAAGAGCTTTTCCTCTCCACCAGGCTTTGGTGTGTGGGGACTGAAACTACCCAAAGTGCTGACTCATCACTTTATAAGCTCTTCAGGGCTGGAATAATCTGGAATTGCCTTATCAGAAAAGCCAGACTGTCTTTGGAGCCATGGGGCTGATATTCCTCTAAAATCCCAGCCTTTCCATCTCCCTCAGCACAGGAGGAGCTGCCTGAGCTTTTCCACATTGCTGGGATCCAGGGGTCAGGTGAGGGGAGTTCAGTGCTGACAGAGCCCTTCCCTCCCCTGATCCCATGTGATGTGAGGGCTGACATTCCTTGCTTTGCAGGAGCAGGGATGTTCTCCAGGAGGTTCCCGTGTGAGGCAAAGATCCAGCCCCAGCTCAAGTGCAGCACTCAGATAATCCTGAAAAGGGAGACTGTGCTTCCAGTAAAACCAGTGCCCAGCATTGACAGTGGCCAGTCTGAAACCTCCTGGGAATCTCCCTTGAGGAGAAGGTGGAGGTTGAGGAGCTGCTGATTTGGTGCTGTCACCGTGAGTTGTGACTGCCCAGGTGGGGGTGGCAGTGTCAGACTGGCTCCCTGTGCTGTCAGAAATTGAACTCCTAACCAGAAGAAAATCAGGATTTAAGCAGCTACATGGGTGATCATGGAGCAAAGCTGTCGTGATGTGAGCAGTGACTAAAATCCATGCAGGAATAGCAGAG
This sequence comes from Vidua macroura, assembly GCF_024509145.1. Lineage (NCBI taxonomy): Eukaryota > Metazoa > Chordata > Aves > Passeriformes > Viduidae > Vidua > Vidua macroura. The sequence continues at coordinate 4,364,532 of NC_071584.1, read as the reverse complement.
CTCAGTTCCCTGATGCTGACTGGGCCTTGGATCCTGCAAACACTCAGGTTCCTTTAACGTGGGGTTGGCTCGTGCTGCTCTGACCCATCCTGAGTTGTGCAGTCACCAGAGGATCCCTGGGATCCCCAAACTGGAGGAACAGTCTGAGAGAAGTCCCTGTCACTTGTGAAGGGAATGGAGGGGGAGGGATGACAGGAATGGTGCTCAGGATAAACACCAGAGGTGCTGGCAGCAGCAAAGCTGTCAGTGAGGGCTCAGCTGTACCCAGGAGGTGACAGGGGAGATCCTCTGGGACGGCTCTGGGACATGGAATGGCTCCGGGACGGCTCTGGGACATGGGATGGCTCCATTCCTTTGGGGAGAGCAGTTAGGCCACTCAAAGTGGCCACCTTCACCATCTGGTGTGGCATTCCCAAACTGTTGGCTTCTTGAGACTCCTGTTTTCCCTGGCTCCTGGTTTTTGAGGCTCCTGTTTTACCTGGCTCCTAGTTTTTGAGGCTCCTGTTTTCCCTGGCTCCTGGTTTTTGAGGCTCCTGTTTTACCTGGCTCCTAGTTTTTGAAGCTTCTGTTTTCCCTGCCTGTTCTTGTAGGAATGTGACCCCTGTTGACGGAGTCACCAAATTATTCTTTGTCTGCTTAAAAAGGCAAAAAGCCCAAAAGTTTCTCTCCTCAATTTAGTAAAAAGACACCTCATAAGACCTTTAAGATTTCACCTCAGACCTAGAGCTACCCAATTAGACAGAAGCCAAGAGGTCTTGTGTAAATAATTCACTAAAAAAAAAAAAGAAAACAAAAGAAATAATCACTTTTATAGAGTGTTTTAACAAGAGCACAAACCTCTTACCCCTAACTCAAGTTTTTCTCTGTAAGAGCTTTGTTATTTTGCATTTTATTAAACCTTTTTCTATTTCCAACACAACCTCAAAAACCATCCTACTAGTTTTGTACCATTCCAAGTAGCAAAGCTATCTCAAGTGTAATAAATCCAGGGCTGTTCCCTGCTGGATAAACTCCAGGCATCTCTGCTGCCTTCCAAAGCAGGAGGGCTTTGGGACAGCTCAGGGATGTTTGGATCCCCACAGCCCCACACAGGGGTTGGAGCTCATAAGACCTAGCTCAAAGAGTAAAACTTTTGTTCTCTCTTGCAGAAGTACCACTCGGAGAGCAAGGGCCCAGACCAGGTGGCAGAGACACAAGCCCAGATCGATGAACTCAAAGGGATCATGGTCCGGAACATAGGTACTGCTTCTTTGGGAAACGCTCTCTGCAGCTGCTTTTAGTTTGGGTTTGGGTGTTGCCAAGTCTGATCATTCAAAATAGAGGGTGAGATCTGGAGTTGAGCAGAATTCAGTCCCAAAATGCAGCCTGTGTGATGTGAGGCTGTTCCCTAAGGCCCTGGTTATCCCAGGGAGGGTAGAAACTACAGCCAGGAGCTCCTGGCTTGGGCTTGGGTGTTGGGGGCAGCTTTTTGCTCTGGGATTTCACCTTCGGAGCTGGATTTTTTGTCTCTTTTCTCCAGACCTTGTGGCACAAAGAGGAGAGAAGCTGGAGCTGCTGATTGATAAAACAGAGAATCTCGTGGATTCGGTGAGTCTGGGGAAGTTGTGTTACTGGAGCAGGGAGGTAGGGACAGCACCTGGAGACACTTAAAGCACACAGAGGAATCGAGACCTGCAGGGAATCCTTCCCCCTCCAAGCTGTTTCCCAGTTGCTTCCCAGTTTGGGAAAGATCCAGCTTCCCCCTGCTGCCTGTGCCACAGCCAGCCAAGGGTGACACATCCCTGTCCTCATCCCTTGTGCCCAGGATGGGGAAAACCCTCTCATTATCTGCAGTGATAGGAGAGATAAAATCACAATTTACACTTCCCTGTCAGCCTGGGCTGAAGGCAGCTGGATGCGAATAAACTGGAAAATGTGCATCTGTGGAGTTGTTCTGATACCAGCAGAGAAAATGTGGCTGATTTAAAATTAAAAAAGCTGAGTTGTTGCATCTAAATAATCTTTAAAGACTCCAGAGCTTCTTGGAGTGTTTCTGAGGAAGTGAAGACTAAAAAAAAACTCAAATTAATGTAATTATAAAGCACAGTTATCTAGCAAAGTGCTGTTCACTCTGGAAGCTTTTTGTCTTTTCTTTGGGAATCCCTGGCCCTGGCTCAGCATCCTCCTCTGCAGCATCCTGGCTTGGTGCCCAGCTCCTGTGGCATCCAGTCCTCGGGCTGGGAGAGTGCCAGGAGCTCCTGTGTGGGGCTGTGGGGATCCAAACATCCCTGAGCTGTCCCAAAGCCCTCCTGCTTTGGAAGGCAGCAGAGATGCCTGGAGTTTATCCAGCAGGGAACAGCCCTGGAGCTTCCAGGTGTTCAGACCTTCCCCTGTCCTCGGGTGGTGGCAGGGCTGAAAGCTCAGGTGAAGCTTTAGGGAAAGGGACTGGAATTCCTTCAGCAGCCCTGGAGATCTAGGGCTTCTGTTCCCCATCTTGGGAATGGGCCTCACCGTAGAACTGCAGCTCCCAGGGATGTGGTTCCTGCCTGCTGCAGCCTCATGGAGGGTGGTTTGTAGGAAAAGCTGGCACTGCCCAGTGAAATGAGCTGCTGGAATGGCTGCTTCCAGGAGCAGGTACATCCTGCCTGAGCTGTGTGGGGAATGGATGTGGGAATGACTGCACTGGCCCAGCCTGGGGGAGTTTGGGGTCATTTGGTGCCCAAACCCTATTTTGGATGCATGGAATTGCAGGGACACTTGGGACAGGACAACCACAAGCTTTCCATAACATGTTACCCAGGATCCCTGACAGAGTCCAAGCCAGGCTGGACACTGGGGCTTGGAGCAGCCTGAGATTGTGGAAGGTGTCCCTGCCATGGCAGGGGGTGGCACTGGATGACCCTTAGGTCCCTTCCAGCCCAATCCATCCTGGGATTTCCCTTGTTTTCTCTTTCAGTCAGTGACTTTCAAAACCACCAGCAGGAACCTTGCCCGAGCCATGTGTATGAAGAACCTCAAGCTTACCATCGTCATCATCATCGTGTCCATTGTGAGTGTGGAGCCTGGAGCTGCTGTGCCAGGCTGAACCCCTGGACATTCCAGACCCCTGTTGCTGTCCTGGGATCTTTGTGTGCCCAGCTCTGCCTGGGAGGGCAGAACAAGGGCAGAGTCTCTTGATGGGCTTGTATGAGGAGAGGGTGAAGGGCCTGGACAATCAGTACTGCAGGCAGTGGCTGGGGGGGCTTAGCCTGGAGAAGAGGAGGCTCAGGGGGGACCTTCTGGCTCTACAAGTACCTGGAAGGAGGTTGTGATGGGGTGGGGATTGGCCTCTTCTCCCAGGCAAGTGGGGAAATGGGGTCAGGTTGCACTGGGGGATTCAGGTTGGATATTAGGAAAAATTCCTTCTGTGACAGAGAGATGAAGCCCAGGGCAGTGCTGGGGTCACCATGGAGGTGTTCAGAAAACGAGTGGATGTGGCACGTTGTGACATGGTTTAAGGGACATGGGGGATTTGATCCAAGGTTGGACTTGATGATCATGGAGGTCTTTTCCAACCTTTGTCACCCTCTGAGAGGAGATGGGAGCACTGTGTCCAGGAGCTGCCCCTGCTTGCCCTAGGAGCAGTTGAGGTGCCCTGCTTGAGCTGGGGTGACTTTTGATCTCTCAGTCCTGGTGGGATCTCATTCTGTGACTCTGAAGTGGCTTTTTTTGGTGTGACGATTCCTCTCCAGCTGTGAGGACTGGTGACTTTTGTCACCTCCATGGGGACACTTCTCAGCTGCAGGAGTGCGGAGGGACGGGAGAGTGTTAGACATGTTCTTCAAGGCTTTGACCATCTGAGATTTCCATGTGTGTGCTGTGGCAGTCAATGACTGCTGGGAATCCCCAATTCCCTCCCCAGGTGATCCTGTACATCATCCTCTCAGCTCTGTGTGGCGGGCTGGCCTGGCCCAGCTGCGTGCAGAAGTAACTGGAGCTGGAGCTGCTCACCAGGAGATGAGGCAGAGTGTGAAGAAGGAACCTCCAGAGTGACTCCCTCCTGTCACCATTGCCACCTTCCATCTCCCATCCCTCCAGGACTTCAGACTTTTTGCCTTATCACCCAGACAGACCCAGTAGGTCGCTGCTCCCGCAGCTGTGACCTCAAGAGTGGGCTGGGTTAATTACTTGAAAGGATTTTTGCGTTCCTTTTGCTGTCCCAATGCCACCCCTGCTGAGGGTTCTGTGCATGCTGGCCCCGTGTCCGTGTGGCTTCCCGTGGGTGGGGACAGGGTGGCTGCAGCTCTCCCACCTGGGATGGAACTGTCCCACAAAGGACAGGGGACAGATGGGTTAGGGGTCCCACAGAGCCTCTCCTGCACATCTGGCCATATCTGGTGGCTCCCAGTGCTGCACCATGGGGAGGTCACAGTGTCACCCTGGTAGGAACAAATGGGGTCTGGGTTTTGTGCACTCACAGGTGGAGGTGCTGCTGCTGGGGTAATCTCCCTGTTCCTGCAGTGATCCTGCAGGCAGGAGGAGGGTATGGGGTCACCTCAGCGTGTGCAATGGCTGCCTCTTCATCCTCACTTCTTCCGCATCTCCCCCTGGGCTGGTGGCTGAACGGACACAGCAACGGGGCTGATTGCACACGGTTCAGGATCTGCTTCCTCACAGATGATTTCTCCTGCTCCTCTTTGGAGGGTGGACTGCAATGAGTATAATTCTGGCACTGGCTACGGTGAATTTGGGGCCAATCTGGTTTGCTGAGGTGTCAGGGAGCTGCTGCTTGTGCTTCTCCTGGAAGGTGTGCACTGAAACTGGAGGACAGAGAAGGGTTGGAGTTGGTGGCTGGTGACTCTCCAAGGTCTGAGAGAGAAAGGCTCTGCCAGAGGATGAATGTTCTCCTTTGGGAGGATTTCAAACCAAACCCAAGGCTGGTAACCAAATGCAGGCTCAGGGGTGCTGTTTCTGTGCCAGCTGCACATCTCCATCCCAAGCCAGGCCTGGCTGAGGAGCTGGAGTTGCTGGGGCCTGGGAAAGGGCTGGGGACACTTCTGTCCTGGAACTGAGGGGCTCCTTTCCCAGGGAAAAAACGGAAACACACTTCAGGGGGGAAGGAACCTGCTTTTCGCCCAGGGAAGTTGAGGGATGGAAGGGGAGGCTTCTTTTGGTGTCTGAGCTGGAGCACTAAGTTGGTGCCCTGAGGTCCTGGTGACACTGGCAGGGTGGGGAGGTGGCTCTGCTGCTCCTTCCCTTGTGGCACCGACCATGGAGGTTCCCAGCAGGGCCCAGGTAAAGAGTTAGTCTTCTATGAACAGTGGCTCCTTTGGATTTGTCTTCTGCTAGGCTGAATTTTCACCAAGGGTGATTGGATCTTGATCTCCACAAAGTGCCAGTGGCTACTGGCACCTCCTTCTCTTTCTGTTCTGAATGTAAAGTTGGAGCCCCCTCCCTGCAGCTCCTGCTCCTGCAGCCCCAGGTCTAGCTGTGCATGTTTTAGGGATCATGCTGTTACCATGTTCATTTGGATGATTTCTTGTCTTACGTACAAACAATTTTTAAAGAAAATCCTTCCTTTCCTTCTTGAGGATGCACTGAGGCATTAGTGTAAAAAACCATTACCTTGATTTCAATAAAATTCCTGTACAGAAAGCAGAGTTCCATAGTTCTGTGGAACACCTACCTTGGGAATGCTCCGTGCTGATGCAGGGGGAAGTTTTGGAAGCAGGCTCATGCTTCGGGATGAGGGAGTTGGATTTCCTCTTGGACTTGCAGAAATTGTTGGAGTTGTTGATTGTTATCTCAGTTCAAGGCAAAGCTGCATTTTAATGGTATCAGCCAGGACATGGGATGATAGAGAATACTGGGAGCTGAAGTGAGATCACTTGGTGTGAGAACAGCTCAGAAAAACAAAGGGATAAAATTAACAGCTCCAAGTGTGATGGTTCTGTCAGAGCTGTGCTCTCTTCCCTCCTGAAGTGAGACAGCCTCTCCCAAGTGCCTGTCAGCATCAGGTTTGTACTGGAAACACCTAGGAATCCCAGCAAAATCCAACCTCAGCACCTTCCTGCTGCTCTGTTCAGCCTGGAACTGCATCCAGGTCTGCACCTCCACAGCCAGCCAGGCTGGAACACATGGAAACAATCCCACCTGAGGGGCTTTAACTGGGATGTAGCCTTCAACTAATTAATAGCTGACTCTTTCAGGAAGTTTCTCTTCTTCACCTACTTGTTACATGTCCATGGAAGAGCAGCAGCTCTTGACTCAGGTGGGTGGATAAAGGCAGTGACTGGAAAATCCCCTTTGGAATTCAGGGCACAGGAAGGGCAACAGGAGAACCATCCAGTAATAGAGAAATCAGACAGATGTGGCTGCTCTTTTACCTTTCTGTGCCCTGGGAAGATCAATGTGAGCAGGGTCCAGCTGTGCCAGCAGGGAGAGGTCTTGGAAAAGAATGTTCTGGATGAGGGGAGAGCCTCAACAGGGCAGTGCTGGGACCCCATGGAGCTTTATCAGGGTGGAAGTGGCAGCCCGGGACAAAGCAGCAGCTCCAGCTGAGCCTCCTGGGCCCCTTCTCTGCCCTGTGAGTGCTGCTGGTGCCAGCCCTGGCCTGGCAGGGGCTGGGTGATGGCACAGGAACACTCCTGGGCCCCTCACAGCACTGTGGGCACAACTGTCTCTTCTTTTCCTGGATCACAAGAGATCCCTGCAGTGCAGGAACTTCCCCTGTGCTGCTTCCTGCCTTTGGTTCTGCTCAGGCCACGTGTGGATGTTTCAGAAATTGCATACACTGAGTGCCTTGTCCTTCTGATCTCTGCAGAATTAAAGGTAAATCTCACTCCTTGCATCCTACCAGACTTTATTGAAGCCCTGTTTATCCTTGTAGAGCTCTTTTCTGTCAGGAGAAGCCTCGTTCATGGCACAAAACTCACTGTTGGAATAAAGCAGATCTATTTCAGCACCATAACATTTTATTAAACTACACTAACAAAGTCACATTGATGGCAGGGAGAACATTGCTATCAGTGCATATTTCCTGGACTAAGACTGTATTTGTAGCATCCAGCACTTGCTGAGGAAAAGGACACTGGTACAGAATCCTTAAGAGACAGTAGAAAACTTCTACAAAAGTCAGGGCAGTTGGGAACCAGCTGAGATCTCCAACGCTTCAAGACAAAACTGTGAGGGAAGGGGATTTTTAAAAAGTTTACTCTTAAGTGGTGTTGAGCTCGCTCAGCTGAGGTAAGGTGCTGGTGCCCAGCAGTTTTTAACTGGCATTCCTGTCCCTGCCTGTTCACACCCCACACAAATATTGTGTACTGCTCCTCATGACCTGTGCTGACACCTGGATACAACAGCTCAGTGTTCTACAGTTATAAAAACTTGTTGCAGCTCTAGACCAAACAATAAAAAGTAGCAGAAATACATTCTATACAGAAGTAAAAAAAAAAAAAAAACAACCAAAAAAACAACAAACCAAAACCCAGTAAAATTCCAGACAAATATTAGAGTACATCAGGTTGGGTTTAAAAAGTCTCAAACCTAACACCTATGTCACTGTTTCTACTCTCTACGAGCTCTGCCACAGCACCAGCTCAGAGCTGCTTCTGGCACAGAGAGGACACCCCCAGCTCTGCAGCATCCCTGGGAGGGGATGGTGACAGACCTTCCCCAGGGCTGCAGCTGGGGTGTGGATGAAATAAGGCTTTTCCAGTCTTCCTGGGAAGACTCAGGGTTCAATGGAGGGTGGGAGCTGTGTGTCCCAGCCCCAGCTCCTGGCAGAACAGAGGGAGGTGGGAGGTGTGGAGAGCACAGAATGAGGGATATGTACAGCAGTCTGCAGGGACAGGGGCTCTTTCCCAGTGAGGTCATGCCCAGCCAGCTGGGATCTACTTCACGGAGGTGTTCTGGGCTGTCAGTAGCACCCATCCTTCCAGGAGTCATCCTCAGGGGCCTGGGGGGTCTGTGCTGCCTGGAGGAACCTGGGGGGGACAAAACAACATGTCAGGGACAACTCCAGGAAAAGCCCTGTAATGGACACAGGTTTGGGTTACCAACATCCCCCTGCCATGGGTGAAGTGCTGCTGTCACACCCTGAGCATCAGCAAACACCAGCTTGAGGCACTTTAAGGAAATTCAGTAGCTGTTACTGGATGCTTAAACACTGATATCTGACAAAATAACATTTTGTGACTTCAGCCCGTGACTGAGTCCAAGAGAAATATTCTTCTATGCAAATATAACTGAACACATGAAAAATAATCAGGTATGTAGAGTACTGATATCAATTAGGAGATTAAAATTTCCCTTTTTCATGTTTTTAAAGTAAGTAGATACATTTCAATGTAAGGCTCCAATGGGACAAAAAAGATCAACAAGCACCGGCTGCTTATTAGTCTGGTATCAGTCATATCATAGTAACTCTGAATCAATTTAATTTCCCTCAATAATGAATTGTAGCATAACAGTTGTTAAAAAATGAGCAACAAGAACAAAAACTCTTAAGTGTTGTGACACCACTCCCCATGCTCTGCTTTCTCCCATGAAGCATGGCATGAAGTTACTACAATGCCAAAGAGGTCCCCACTCACCTCCTGGACGGGGGTGTTGCCTTTCCCTTGGGCATGGCCACCCCTCCCACACCCGGCCGTGCTTTCAGGGCAGAGGGTTTGGCCACAGTGACCACGGTGGTGGTTCTGGAAGTGCAACTGCTGCTGGGAGAGCCCGTGTGGAGCTGTGGCTTGCGGACTGGGGGGACAGGAGCCGTGTAGCTGCAGGGCTTCCCCACCTGCCTGCCAGGCAGCAGGGAGCTGGCTCCCGAGGCCACCTTCCCGGACTGGCGCCCCGTGAGCGGGGACTGTGCGGCCCCCGAGGAATACCTGAGCTTGCTGGGAGTCAGACCTGCAGGGGACACAAGAGCACCTCTGAGGGCTGGCTAAGGAGAGAAGGGAATGGACGCGTGTGGGAGGTGTGGCACTGACCTGCTGACCGCTGCTGAGTCCTGGGGATGCGGCTGCTGGGCACCTGCAGGTCGGACTCCAGGCTGCGGCTGCTCCGCACGGCCTCGAGGGCGCGCAGGCTGCTGCGGGCCAGGTTGGGCATGCTGTGCCTCAGCTCCTCTGAAAGCAAACACATCCTCAGCCCCCTGCTGCTGCTGCTGCTGGAAGGCTCTCTGGAAAAACCCATGCACTTAAAAGCAGAGCAGTCTGTAGCTAGTTCTTAGCTTCCAGTAACCAGCAGTGATTTTGAAATCACAGAGTAAGGAGGCTGGAAGAGACCTTCAAGACCATCCCATCAACCCAGCACCACCATGATCACCCCTAAGCCACACCTCCAAGTGTCACACCCAGAGATGGTGACTCCACCACCTCCCTGGGCAACTCATTCCAAGGCCTGGCCACTTCTGCAGGGAAACAATTGTTTCTAACATCTAACCTGGACCTCCCCTGGTGCAACTTGAGGCATTTCCTCTTGTCCTTTCACTTGGGACACAGCAGAAGAGACCAACCCCCACGTGGCTGCACCCTCCTGTCAGGAGCTGTAGAGAGCAGTAAGGTCTCTGAGCCTGCTCTTCTCCAGATTGAACTACTGCAGCTCCCTCAGCCACTCCTGGTGCTCCAGCCCATTCCCTTCTCTGGCCACACTCCAGCCCCTCAATGTCCTTTTTGTAGTGAGTGGCTCAGAACTCCACACAGCTCTCGAGGTGTGCCCAGCACAGGGGACAATCCCTGTCATGGTCCTGTGGCCATCCTACTCTCAATCCAGCCCTCGTCCCTTGGCCTTGACCGCTGGGCACGCGCTGGCCCACACCCAGCACCGCCAGCTCCTTTCCTGTCCAGTAGCACTCCAGGCCCCCAGCCCAGAGCCCTGCAGGGGGATCCGTGTGTGCCAGAAGCCCCTTCCCTGGCTCAGATCGCCCTCACCTTCGCTGTTGGCGTACTTGAGGCGCTCCTGCATAGGGCTCTGCACCGCCCTGCGCGGGGCGCGCAGCCGCGATGCCGTGGCCCTGCCCAGCTCCGCGCCCGAGGAGGGCGACTGGCAGCGCGGGGAGCTCAGCGGGGACGGCGAGTAGCGGTGGGTGCTGCGCAAGGACAGCGAGCAGTCGCAGTCGTCCTCGTCCTCCAGGCTGTAGGTGTCAAATTCCTGGTCGCTGTAGGTGCCGCGGCGCAGCGAGTGCAGGGAGGCGCTGGAGCTGCGGCGGGACACGGAGGCGGAGCTGGAGGCGCAGTCCTGCCGCAGGCCTGGGGACACGGGGGACACGAATTCCAACAACACACCCCAAATTCCAAAGCAATGCTTTGGTAGCGATTTGTTTCACACTGGAAGGAGAGACAGGTTAACACCTGTCCTCCCCGGAATTCATCAGCAGGAACAGCATCACCTGCATCAGCACTGCTTAATTACAGCACAATTAGCATTCAGGGCACCTGCAGTGCTCCCTAATCCCACTTGAGATTGTGGACATTGCCACCAAGCTCCAGCAGGTTAAGTAGGTATAGGAGTCTAATTTACAGGTATGGGAGTCTCATTTAGAGGTTAAATCTTTTAGTTTAATTTATTCTGCACCCACCAGCATTTCAAAGCTGGAAACAAAGACTTCAAGTCTGTCTCCCATAAAAACACACCTGCCTGAATGGCACCTGGGTTATCTACAGCTCCTCATCAGCCTATGCCTTTACTGAAGTTTTCCTGCCTGACAATACATAAGCAACTTAAAAAAAACCAAAAAAAACCAACAACAAAACCAAACCAAATAAAACCCCCCCAAAAAACCCCAACTGCCCAAAACAAACAAACAAAACTTACTCTCTTCCTGCAGCCGTGCCATGACCTGGACATCAGTGAGGTCCTGAAGTTTGTAGCCCATGGAGATGGAGTCGTCCGAGGTGCTCAGCTCGCTGTCCACTGAGGACTGGGAGCTCAGGGCCGAGTGCATGCTCAGGTACCCTGGGGGAGAGTGACACAAGCCCGGTCAGACACCCACAAGCCCACCAAGAGCAGCAGGGACCTGTCCCAAGAATTCAGCAGTGCAGCTGGGAGCTTCAGGTCCAGCTGTGAGAAATAAGAATTTAGAAATTCCAACACTCCATTTTTAACCTCCTGTTTTCAGATGCTTTTCAAAGAAGGAATGTGAGGCTGACTGGCAGGAAGCAGCTTGGTCAGTGCCCATGTATGAAATGCATTTTACACCTGAACTTCACACCTGGGTTTTCCATGTCAGCAGTTACTTGTCTTCCAAGCTGGTTGAAGAAATCATGTTGGGAACCTGCTGCTTTTTCCTGCCTGGCTGGGTTTGATCACAGTTGGTGCCTTGCCTTCAAATCTTCTCAGAACATGGCAGGAAAACTGTGAGCTTCAGGATGCTGAAATAATACAGTGACAGAAGTGTGGCTGTACCTTAAAGGTGTAGCTGGGTCTATGCTGCACACACACTCCAAGTCAAGATATTCCATTATAAAATCCCATTTTTTTCCTCCTGAGTCAGGAAAAGACTGTATGAGTTGAAATAAATCCATCCTGAGCAGGGCTTGCACCTGTAGGATGTGGTGGAATCAACAAGCACAGGTTTCCTGCTGTAATTAACAGCCCCTTCAACACTGATTAAAAATCCAGCTGGACTTTGAGACCAGTTTTCTAAAAGGCAAAACTCCCAATCCAACTTTGTTTAGTTTGCTGTTGCATTTCAGATTGAAGGTCTAGTTAAAAATAGCCAAGGAGGGGAAAAAACTGCTCCTTCTTCCATCAGTAAAGCTGAGCTGATGATGGTTTTCAAACAGAAACCACATCTGGGCTTTGTCAAAAGGGTTGGTTTGGTTTTCAAGCAAAGTCACTGTTAAACATTTTCCATTTGAAGGGTAGGAAAGCTGTTTTTTCTTAGAAATAAAGTAAGATTTGAGTCAGTCAGGCTGACAGGAAACTTAAAACTCGTCTTAGCACTTGCACAAGGCAGAGGGAAGAGGCACTTGAGATGAAGTGAACTCATCATGCTCTGAAAGGACAGAGCCTGTCCTGGCCCTGCCCTCCCACCCAGCCTATTTGCAGAAGCCAAAGACACTTTGGTTTTACTCATCAGGAGCTGCTTCTGGGTGAAAAGGTGCTCAGACACCTGGACTGCCCCCCAACCTCATATGAAAAACAAGAAATTGCCTTAGAGATGTTTCCCTGCAGAGCTCAGCTGGCAAAAATCCTCAGTCCTACGTGCATCCTTTTGTTTGCAAAACAGAGATAAGTGTTAATTTCTATTTATAGCAGAAAATCAGACCTCAAAAACAAACTTGCACCTGTGAAAACAGCCACAGGCAACCCTTCTTTTTTCAGAGGGGAAAAAAATTCATTTAACATCAAGTTTGGAGGCAGAGACTGTTAAACATGCTTTGTGTTTTGAAACATGCAAAGTAGGGTTTAGCAATTTCCACACAAAACAAACAAATAAGGAAGAGTCCTTTGATAACAGAACCAAGAGGCTTTTGTGCTGGGAACAGCAGGAACTGCAGCAAGGATAACAAATGGAGCTCCTGGAAGGGTGTTCCTGCCTCCTCAAGCACAGGGAGGCTGCAGGCCACAGCATTTTGGAGGAGCTTCATTATCAGGCTGTAACAAGAGTTGTGGCTGAGCTGCCTCTAAGGCAGGGAATCTTCTCCACACACGATTAAGGCTGAAGGAAAACTTCTGGTATTTTGTCTTAGCTGCCCACTCAGGCAATTGAAGGCCTTACCCTGGAGACTTTGGCAGCTTTTTGTTCCCTGCATTGATCGATATTCCCAAGAGAAACCTTCCCCAGAAAACTGAATCCAAGTGACTCTATAAAGATCACATCTACAGACTACAACATTATTCAAGAGCAATATATTTTTGCCCCAATAGCTGTTTTCTATTTTAAGCCACTTAAAATTAGTACAATTTATAAATATATATATATAGAGAGAGAAAAAGTAGAGAAACCCAAACCAAGAAATAACTACAGGACATTTAGAATGCAAGGAGGTTTTCTCCCACACAAATGAAACCTGTGTGAGGAAGAGAGCAAATGAAAAGGGGAAAACACCAAGAGTGGCCATGAGAACTTTTCCCTGTGTCAAGCCCTAACCCTCCTTGCATTTTAAAGTGCCCAGTGCTGCAGTGCCATGCCATACCTGAGCTGCCACAGGTTAGTAGTGCTTTGTTAGTCGATTTGAGGTGCCCAGGAGAGTTTAGTGCATTGCTACAGGAGCCTGCCTCGGAATTCAGGTTATGTGCGCTGGGAGATGCCAGGGGGCTGCAATACAGGTTTTTCCATCTACTGGCTAGAAGGAAAAATACAAAAATGCCACAAAGGTTAGCATTTTGGAAACAGAGAGCAAGAACAAGATACAGAGGTATCAAACACGATTAAATTCTGCAGCAGAGGTACTTGGTGCTCCCTGCCACGCTGCAGGGAGCGCAGCAGTGCCCAGTCCCCCACTCATGTCCTTTAACTGCTTTTGTCCCTTCTGAAGAATTCCAAGAGTAACTCCTGACAAGCTTGGCTTTGAAGAAGCCATACATTTCACAAAGTTCCAGTGCTGGATGGATGACTATTTCCATCACTATCTGCCACTGCTACAACCCCTCATTTAAAGAGCTCACTGAACTTTATGTTACCAGTATGTTTTTCTGAATTTTTGTGATGGAACCAAGACAGTATTAAACCACAGAAACTATGCCAACCCAATATAAAAAACAACTCTTTGAATTAACTTTGTTAGCTCACACACACTCACATGTTCATAAATGAACCAAAATAAGGCAGGTGGCAAAACCAAGTATTCCCATCCTTACTGTAGGTGTTAATGAGCAGCTACAACACTGAGGAAATTACTCACACCATGATCTGGAGATACTCAAGGGGCTGCTGAACTGCCCACAGAACTCAATTCTCCCTACTGTGAGTATATCAGCTAAGAATATAATGAAGATTCACCATATTAAGTTTGCTTTTTTTATTTCTTCCACAAATATTAACAGGTCAGACTAAGTACAACTGAAGCCTGACACATTTCAGAGAGAAAGCAGGTTATCAAATAGATTTCATTCCAATTTCTAAGCACAGATGGTTTATAAAAGCAAATGAAGTTTGTGAACAAAGTCTATTCAGTTATCTCCAGTCAGGAATGCCAAGGTTAAACTCAAGATCTCAAGCAGTGCCAAACACTGTTAGAATGAAAACTAAAATAACCAATACCAACCCCCAAAGCAGTGACCTCAGACTCCAAACCATAGGGCTCAAATTGTTGGTTAAACTGAAATCAGAATTTCTGCATTCCCATGGAGACAAACCCTCAGACACCAACGTGGGGAGCCAGCTGGGGTTGGATTCCAGCAGCTCAGGGATATCCCTGAACTTCCAAACAGTGATTCTCTCAGAAGTGCCACTTCTCCAAACACAGCTTTTGTGTCTGAAGGTTCCTGAGTCTAGCTGGACAGAGGAGACTGCAGCACGTCTCTGCAATAAACCTGCAGCTGCAGCAAGTGCTGACCAGGAGAGCTGGATGAGAGGGAATCTAGAGAAGGTAAAAAATAGTTACTGATTCCTTTCCAACCCCTCAGGGTCCAGGCTGTCAGGACTTCCAGCCCATTTTACACAAACCTGGGGACCATTTGAACTGACGCAGGCAGGATATGCACCAGGTGCACCACAGGTGATGCAGGACAGAGGTAGGGGCAGAATAAATTCATTTTTGTCCTGTGAACTGCATCTGTTGTGACAGCTCTCCCACCACTGAAAGCCCAGGTGGCAAAGCAAAGCCCCACAGCCAGGCCCCAGAACACTGCCTGTGATCAGAGATGTTCACACTGCACACAACATTCCAAGTTTTTGCATCAGGCAGATGAAATCATGATTTCCCTTCAGGATTAACACAGCTCACAGCCACCAGGAAGTGCTTTTAGGGGATGATAAAATGGAGGAAAAACCTGGTTTCCAAGTGACACCATTTCTTCAAGTTTAATATTTCATTGTTGTAAGCTTTGAGCAGCAGACAATTTTTTCACCCAGGTAGGAGCATCTGGGAAGATCCAGCAGGAATATCCAGTAGGATATTCAGAGGAGCAATCATCACCACTAGGAACACTCAGCACCAGGAGTTCTCCAGAAAGAAGCTGCAAGAACAGTTTTCCATGTCTCTCTCCCCACTCCCCAGCAGCACATTTTTTCCTCTACACAGTTCTTACACTTAAAAATGTTTAAATATTAACAAAATGTAAAAAGTCAAGAGCCTGACGACACTAAGCTCGATTTTCCCGCTTAGAATGAGATTTGCAAGGGACCCCAGAGCAGCAGAGGCTGCAGATGCCCTACCTTGGTCCAGCCTGTTGATGAGGGTTCTGCAGGCAGCCTCAATCTCGGGGCTGGGGTTATCCAGCACCTGCCGGCACCACTTCAGAGGAGAGGCTGTTTTCTCATCCATGGATTTCCTTGGAGACACATAGAGCCTTTGCAAGGATTCAAAGGAGACAGGAAGAAATGCTCATTAATTCAAAGCATACAGCTACCAAAGCAGCATTTGCTAGAGTGTAGGCATCAGGAACCAACAGTTACCCAAATTAAAAAATTCAGGTTTAAATCTCATATTATGACTCAGGAAGAAAGTTTACTGCCACAACAAGAAAATTCAATGGCTTCACAGAGAAACCCACAGGTTCTGCAAGGCAAGGTGCCATTCTAGGCTGTTGCAACACTGCTGGAAATGAAGTGGTTTGAATACTCACCTGTCTCATCCTCTACTCCCCTCTTCCAAATCCCCCCCCCACCTCCCCCAGAGGGAGTGAGGCTGTAGAGGTGCTCCTAACTTGAGCTGCAGGGTGATCTCCTTCCAGGAGTTGTGGATTTTGTTTAAAACCCTCTGGACGTGTCCTCACAGCTGTGTCCTCCCAGCAGCTCTGAGACACCTGAAGGTGCATTCCCAGATTCCAGGGATAAACCCCTTCACTGCAGGATTCAGACATTCCCAGATAGGGAATGTGCCTTATCTTCCCTGTACAGTCAGATAAATTCTCCTCCAGCCTGAGTGTCTGCCACATCTCTGACACCTCCATTGCTTTGCATGGACACCCAGGATTAGCCTTATGGATAGACACATTTAATCATCTTAAACTCCTGGATTATTTACAAGGGATTGGGTGGAAAGCAACATCTTCACCAGATTTCCAAAGCAGAACATTCCTCTGAGGAAAGGTCAAAGCTGGAAGAACCTTTGCTATAAAAGCAACTCAAGTGTTTTATTTACACATCGCACATTTGAATTTTTAAAAGCAAAAAGTAGTTCCCTATTTTTTAATGTTTTTGCTGCTCAGCAACACATTCAAAACTTGTAAGGGGAAAGAAAAATCAGTCCTCTGTACATCCCAAAGTGAAACTGTTTTTAATTCTTGCAGATCTCTTGGAGAACACCCTGGTGCAGAGGGCAGTGAGACCTTGACCTACATCTGGAACCTGATGGTCTTCAATGTCCCAGCCAGCCCAAATCCTTCTGGGATTCTGTGATTTGTGGACATCAGGTTCGGCTCTCAGGTTCCCCCTCTCCTGAGGCTCTGATGAGCTGCTCCACAGCCTTCAGCTGCTCCCTCTGCACCAGAAAATCCCCAGCAGCAGCTCCAGGAGCTCCTGGCCAGCCAGGAGCTCTCTCATGCACACAATCACACAACTGCTGCTTTCCAACCAGCACCTCCCTCTCCTGCTGCTCCTTCACCTCAGGACCTGCTCCCAGGTGACAAAGAACCCTCCTGGTCACCAGCAAACCACCTACAGCCACACCTGAGCATTTATGGTGCTCCCAAACCTGGCCTCACTGATGCATCCAGAGGATTTCACTTTCATCAGGCCAAAATCATGTATTTAAGCATAAAGTAACGATGGGGGTGGAGTTAAGATTTCAAGAGATGTCTGCCTGTGCTTCAGTTGTCTCCTCCTTTCTCCCCCAACTTTTGCCAATCCTGCAGCAAGGTACACCGAACCTTTCTGCTCCAGTTACTCATTCTCTCACAGCAGCTCAGATCCAACCCATGAAACATTGATTTCCACAACAAAACTGCTGTAAATCAGCAGGAATGTCAGTCATTATCCCACTCATTCCTGAAAACCTAGGTTTAAAATACAGAGAAACACTGTGGAACTCTCAGCTGTCAGGTATCCTGGCTGTAACACCAACACCTGGCCAAGACAGAACATAAACAGCTGGGATATTTAAAATATTGTACAGGCCTGCATGACCTACTGCCCTGACCCCAACCCTAACCCAGGCAATGATAACAGGGAATGCAGAAAGCAACACTCCCCAGACCTGGCTGGTTTGGGGGTTATGAGATAGAACATCACTTCAAGCAACAGCTCTCAAAATACTGTTTGTTACCTGCAGAAGGATTATTCCCTGTTTTTTTTACCTGCATTATTCCCTGTTTTTTGCCTCCTGACACATCACTCCTGACTTGCCAGCCCTGCATGTGGCCAGAGCCATCTTTTTCAGGGAACAGACTCAGCCTCTTTTAGTCACAACTCACACAGGAGCTTTCCCCCATCAAGCTTTACACAAACCCAAATGCAAATAAAAAAATCCAAAGGCTAATTTGTTGTTGACAAAACAAATGCTGAGGAATGAATGCAAATATTCCTGAGTCTCCAAAGGTACCTCTCAGGGCAGACCCCCCAGCCAATCCTGCTGTGTTTCTGCACGGAGAAATGAGCATTACAAGCACTCAAATCCAATCAAACCCTGGAAGCAAAGTGCTCCCTCTCCCTGGATTTATTGTACAGCTCAGACCACAAAAGGAGCAGTAAAACCATCACACAAAAAAGAGGCCAGCAGCCTCCTCAGGGCAGGTCAGGCTGCTCTGCACATATTCCAGGTTAAGGGAGAGATTCCTGCCCTGCTCCAGTTGTTCTGCCCAGCTCCTTCCCTGCTCCTCACCCTGTTTCCACCAGGAGCATCCCAGCTGAGGATGGCAACACTTGTTTGCTTGGCAGAGCCATTCCCACATGGAGCAAAGCTGTGGAGTCCTCCGAGCTCTGCCAGAGGACTCTGATGTTTTCTGCTGACAAGTCCATTGGCAAGAGCAGCTCTCACAATTTCCCCAAACTTTTCAGAGCACTGACAGGCAACTTAGCTAAAAAAAAAAAAAAAAGGAATTCTGGTTTGATTTCACAGCACCAGGGTTCCCATTTTCCTTCTGCAGGAGCTTTGGGAAGGGCTCAGCACTCTGACTTATCCAAAGGTGCTGGCACAGCACTAAACTAAAAGCACCAGACCCTCAAATACGTGAATGTGAATCTTTCTCTGGACATGTAAAGAGCCAGAAGTCACCTTTTCCTAGGCTCAGGAAAGTCCAGTGACCAGAGTCACCCACCAGTCACCCAGCCTCACATCCAGGGAGCTAAAACCTTGGAACAAGGAGGGTGTGAAAAGCTAAAAACTCATGGCTTTGTTTAAAAACACTCAGAATATTTCTTTCTGGTACCTTCAGCCTCCTAGGTTGTTTGATTTGCCAGGTTCACTGAACCCCAGAAGCACTGGAAAAGCAGGAGCAACCCCAGAGTCAGGCAGAGCTGAACACAGTCCTGCTCAGGACCAAGCCTTACCCTGCAGTTTGCTCCTCCAGCTCAGCAGTTTGGGTGCTCTCTCTAAATGTCTCTGAATGTTTTCTTTTGTCAAATTGCAAATGAAAATCGGTTATTTAGATACTTACAAGGCCTCATACAAAATGCACAAAGCAAACATTTGGGCAAATATTCCCAGTTTGATGTATTGAGGGTTTGTCGTATAAATTATTAAATACAAATGAGATTTTCTTCAGCTTCTGAGAGGAAACCCTTCAGTAATAAAGTATTTTTAGTTTCTGCTTACTAACATTTGTGTTTACCCTGTAAAACAGAGTATTTTGTGACAAACATCTCTGGTAAGGAGCAAGTGCCACAAGGATTTTTTTCTTCCATTAAGTTGTAGCCATTCACAAATAAATTTATTATATACTCTGCACTTTATTCTGACATAATCCAGAGCACTAAAACCAAGTAATATTCCAGAGATACTATTTCCCTTATGGAATCAATGTCACAGAAGGATTTACAGGAGTTAATGGCCACTATTGCTGGATTTTGAAATGCCTGCTTTAAAAAATCCCAAACCCCAAAAATGGAGGAAACACACCAACTTTCTCAACTTGCACAATGCACCAAGAAAAAGCATCCTCACGCTGAAAAACTGATCAGAGGAGGTCTAAGAGTGAAAGCTTGAGAATTTTAGATCCTGCTCAGGCAGAGTATTTGCAGCAGAAATCTATAAATCCTAAGAGCAGAATTCAGGTTGCAGAAGGCTCTAGAACCAGTGCATTAGGAAATTAAACTGAGCGTAAAGCAAAACCCATTTCTGAAGACACAGCTTGGGTTATTATCCATCTTCCAAAGCACTTGGCACCAGTGTCTGCAGCAGCTCCGAAAATGGCAAACACTACACTGATTTGCAGACCTTTGAGTTATACACAACAGAGCAAGGAGGAGACCTCAAATAGCTGAAAGTGTTTAGAACAATTCAGGCTTATGAGATACACCTCCTTCAAGTGCTAAAGGGCAGCTAAATTCCTCTCCAAAGCATGGATTTCAAACAGGTAATACATTCATTTTACTTTCTTTTACATATCAGACTTCAGAGAGTTGATTTTCAGATTTAGTACTCTGCTTATGCTCTGCTAATATCAAATCTAAACACTCCTGCTGAACAGAAATCCTAACACAGACAAGACTGGAGTAGAAAGCCACTGTGAAACAATATTATCCAGGCTCTGAAATGACAGAAACATAAAAGGAAAAAATGGGAAAAATCCTGTGGAGAACACTCCACACAAAAACATTCTCCTGTTAGCCCAAGGAGAGGTCTAAGCTTTATTCCCAAGAAATTGCAAAGAGAGGAAAAAATGACACTACAAAGACACTTTCTCATGTCTATTTAGGGACTAATCCTGCTGAACAAAACAGCAAAAATCAGTCCCCAAGTCAGAGCAGCTCTAAAGCTCACGTTAAATTAATCTCCTGACCCAGCCAGCAGCCCTTACAGAGATGACAAGGCAGCTGGGGTGCAGCTCCAGAGTGATGCTGTGAACACACACACGAACACACACCCCAGCACACCCGCAGCAGCAGGGCCAGCCTGCTCCCCACCTCTCTACCACTGACACTGAGGATTTCCCTGCCCACCCCTCATTTTACAGAAATGTGAGGAACAGGAGCCACAGCCTGGAGCACTTCCCAACCTGAGCCAGGGGAAGGCAGGCTCAGCCATCAGAAGCAGCTCCCCCTCCCAGGCTGAGCTCTGCACTCGATGTCACCTCCAGGCAGGTCCTGCCTTTCAGCTCTGCCTGGAGGGAGATGCTGGGGACACTCCCACAGAGCTGCACTGGCTCCTGAAGCAGCTCCTGTACCCAGAGATTGTCCCAGCAGGGCAGATGTCACCCAGCACAAACAGGTAACACTCTCCTCAAACCAGTCAGGAAAGGTTTGGAGAAGTCACTTGTGCATTATTTAATGCAACAGTGGTAAAAACACCTCATAAAATGAACAGTCTGAGAGAACAAGACTTGCAAATCGCTGTTTCTAAGTCATGTAGATCTTGTCAGCAGCACTCTGTCACCAAGAGAGATCACAGGGAAGCTACAACAAAGCCTGTGAAGTGTATAAATGGATTACACAGAGACACTCTGTAAGTAACCTTCTCCCCCAAGCTGGAGGCACAAGGTGCTGCACTGGTAGAATTCCTGGATTTTGTGCAGCATCATATCCTCCCTTGGTGGAATTTCTCCAAGATTTCTCTCCATGTCTCTGATTGTACAAGCAGCAATGATTTCCTCCAGTACACTGAATTAAAAGACTTAAACATGAATATAGAAGAAGGTCACTGGACACAGAGCTAAGGCTGAGAAATCACATACCCAGGAAACTCCCACAGGCTCATTTCTGAGAGCAAACCATGCTCCTGCTCCCTACCAACACCAATTCAAGGGCACCCCACTTGCTGTGCTGAGCACGGATTCAGGCAGGAGACAACACAACACTGAGGAGAAGACAGCGTGACCCAGTTTCAGTCGAGACAGACTTTTGGGAATGAAAGCAGCAACTCAGGGATTCACCTGAGTGCCAGGGATTCCTTCTTCTCCTCACCTCATGGAAAAACCCCAGAATGACAAACACTGGGAACACAACATATGTAATGCTGTCAGCACCAGATCAGGTTTGTTCCCTGGGTGAGAGGGCATTTGGATGAAAGCCTTCCCAAAACAGCTCAGGAGCTGCCCTGTGCTCGAGTCCAAGGTGAGCATCACTGAGCTCCTCAGTGCCAGAGCCCAGCTCCGTGGGATTGGTCTCCAGGATATTTACAATTTTGAGCAGCTATTTGAGAAAGGGAGCTGAGGGAGCAGGCCAGGGCAGAGTTACAGCAGCTGGGAGTGGGCTCTGCCTCAGGTTTCACACAGCTCAGTCACTGCAAACACAGCTCCAAAACACAACCTCAGAGCTGCTGAACCAGGGAGCTGCACAGAAACTCCTGCAACTTCCAGCTGAATAAAGAGAATAATTTCAAATTAGAGCAGGGATTGAGACTCCACCTGCACCTGCAGAGAACAGCAAGAAACCCTCTGACCACTCCATCCTTCTTCCAGGGAAGAAGGATGTACAATACTTTAAAAAGGACTGCAAATACACAATACACTCAGCTAGTCCCTTTGGATTTGCTCAATGCAGGCAGCACTAAATATTGCCCTCATCAGCAAAGCCACCTTGTTAGAGCTGATCCTAAATTCACAGAGAATTAAGCGGCATTTGTTGGAGTTTTTTTTTTGTTTGTTTCAAGAAAAACCTCCCTCCCCTCCAAGCAGTTTACTGGTCCTTGCTGTGGAAAAGCACAAACACCTGCAGGGGCTGCATGTGGGATGTGTTTATGGAGACAGTTCGGGATATTTGGCAATGAACACAGGCACTATTGATTGTACACAGGATTCATTCCTCACTTTCAGAACAAGCTCCACAACAAGAAGCCACCACGAAAAGCAGCTTCCTGTTCCAGCAGGTTTGTATGACAAGAGGAAAAAGGAACAGATGGAAGTGATGCAGCACAATCAAAGATAATTTATGGAAACAGCACTTGCACAAGTGCTCTGGATCACCACCCTTACCCAGCTCCTCAGGGGCCTCTTTGTCACAGACTGCCCTGTTCCAACCAAATCTGGCAAGAAAACAGAGCAAACAAACCCACAAGGATCCTACAAGGTGCAGACTGAGGGGTACTTGGGAAAGAAGGGCCTTACCAGCTACCAACTGAAGGAAAGGTCAAAGAACAGAACTCTCGGGCACAGAATCTCCCCTGATTTCACTGGGCAGCATCTCCTGCCTGGGTAAATCTCAGCCTCTGAGACTCAACAGAATTTGAGAACTCTGCCCTGTCACAGGTTCTATAAATGCGAATATAAACCTGGCTGCTTCCATTAATATGGAAATAATAAAGCTAGTCTTCCATATGCAACCTGTTAAATATATTCCCTTATTTATTTTTAAGAAATCTGCTCAAAATGCTGTTTAGGTATATTGAAGAGTTCAAGTGATCAAGTTAGAACCAGTATTTGGGTTTTAAAAGCACACTTGCAAAGAAAAAAAAAAAAACAACACGTTTTAAATATAACCTCAAATTCAGGCTGGAGCTGATGCCATGACCTCATTGAGCTCCACTCCATTAACAAAAACATTACCTTCCCTTCTAACAGCTAATGAATGTTTGGAGCTGAAGATTTGGTTTGTGTTCAGCAGCCCTGTCCTTGCTGCCAGATTAATCTGGCTACACAAATTTGAAACCCAATTTGCAGAGCCCTGAGGCTCTTCCTCCCAAGTCTTACAAATTAACAACTCTGGGTTAAATCTCAAGTCCCAGTTATTGCGGGAGCTGGAATCAGCCTTAAACTTTACATTTCCCTTGCCTCCCAAAGGTTGTTAATCTACTGATTTATAAAACAAGTTCTAAACAAGGCTGGTGGTGCAGGGGAGAGTCACAGAGAGTTGGGTCAGTTAAGGATTACATCATTGATCTGGTTCAGTTCATGTCTCTGAACAAAAGAGGTGCTCAACTGGAAAGAAACAGCCTTCAGGAGCTGGGAATGGTTTGTATCCTCAGGTCCTAGCAAAAGCCACAAATTCCAGATGGTCTAGGGATTCTTATTGACAAAATTGTTATTAAAATATGGTATTTGACAGTTGTGTTCAAGGTTTAAAAGCTCCATTATTCATTCATCTGCATGTGCTATATATAACAAAACTTAGAAGGAAAGGAAGCTGCAGCACTGGCTGGAATGAAGGGGGAAAAAACAGCACCTACAGGTAACCTTATTTTTTAAAAAATAATGGTCTGGCACAATGGACATAAAAATAAGAACAGTCACTAATGAGAACTGCTTTCTTGCTGCTAAAAATCCAAGTCCTGTTCAGAAATCAGTTTATAGCTTTAAAGGAACTGCTCACCTAACCACAGCACGTCCCTCTCCCCCAGGCCTGGGGGTACCTACCAGCAATCCTCCTCTTCAGGGCAATTTTCCAGTTCTAACACTTTGACTTCATCCAGATCTGTGTGACTTGGAAGCCCTTCTAGATCTGCACCCTTTTCACTGGGATTCTGTTCATGGATTGCAGCCGGGGTGTGGATCCCTGCCATGAGCAGGCTGCCCAGGAGCTCGGAGCTGTCACTTGTATCCACAGGTGAGGGACACTGGCTATTGCTGTGGCTCTGCTCCCCATTGGGAGACACCTCCTCGGGGGCACTGTTGCAGCTGTATTGCATTGGGGCATCCAGGCCTCTCTTGAAGTTGCTCTCTCCTTCCTCCTGCCTCATCTTGCTCAGCTGGCTGTGCAAATCCGCCATCAGCTGCAATTCCTGCTGCTCGGTGATGGCATTGATGCTGTTGTTGATCTCCATCCCGTTGAGGCCAGGCTCATGGTTACCCACCCCGGCATGGATGTCCCCTGACACGTTTGTCCCCAGCAGGGTCCTGCTGCTCCTGCTCCTGGCGTGCTGATTGTCCAGCTCCAGTCTCTGGACCAGCTCCCGCAGCTTCCGCACCTCTGGGCCCACGTCCTCGGGGGGCTCCGTGCCCGGGCCCATGGCTGGGTGCTCCGGGGCGTCTCTGCCCAGGGCTGGCTCCAGAGCGGGGTCCTGCTGGATCAGGGGGGCATTCCCGGGCACCACCATCCTCCAGGACACCCAGTCCCACTGCAAGGCACAGCAAACACAGCAGAGATCCACAAGAGTTTTAGGCAAATGGAATTAGACACCGAAAATTCTGGCTTTTATAAGCAACGGCTAATTACACTGGGGTGGAAGGTGTCTGAATGTCATCCAAATCCAAAAAGAATGACTGAAATTAGGGTTGAAAATTGCAAAGCCCACAGATTCCTCCTTTTGAACTGAAAGGATGTGCACCTGTTCTGAATCAATGAATTTAATAGAAGGAAGCTGATTTAATCCCCCACCAATAGTTTAGTTTCCATCTGTTTACCAACAAAATACTTGGGAAAAGCACCGATGGAGCAAAGTCAGGAAACATCATTAACAAGGTGCTGATGTCAGACAACAACAACATCAAAAAAATGGTGAAAACATCCTTTGTTCATTACCAGGCTTATCCTGGAAAAGCAGAAAAAACTTGGAAAGATTTCCCTGTCACCTTATGCCAAAGTAACAACAGGAACTGCAGTTACTGTGGTACATGAAAATAAGATTAAGTAACATTTTTACTGGTGTATTTGCCTGTTCCAACTGAAAAGAGAGGGGTGTAAACAGGGGAAAAAAAATCCCAACTTAAGATTACATACTCCACTAAGTCAAAAAAACCATTAAGTGCATTTCACACTAGTTTCACAACATGAGCAAACACTGCTTTTCCCCTCCACCTGATTTACATGAGTTCTCAGTTTTACTGGGCACATTCATTTTCAAACTGACTCTTCACTGAAAACCCCTAGTACTGAAAATCCCTTAATTAACAGTACACGGAGCAGTAAAATGGGTTAAAAGTCAGAAATCCTCCCTGTTTTGCAGGAGGGCAAACTGACTGAGAGAACAGGGAATGAGTCAATATAGCCAATTCAAAGTTTAAAAACTGATGCACTTGTTACAGCTGCAAACCCTGACATTTTGTGGCTGTGGATGTTCTTCCCCCTCCCTCTGCTGCCTGAAAATATCATTTGTTTTTATGTGACAGTGGGCAAAGGAAAGCACAAAAACTCAGAGTCACACAAAGCAAGGTTACAAACAGACACCCTCATAGGTACCTCAGCATCTCTCTATTATTTAGGCACTTGTAACAGCAATAGCTGGGTACATTTCTTTAAAAATACATTTTGTTTTGTTGGGGTTTTTTACCTGATTTTTTTTTTATTATTATTATTTTGGTCCTCTATCTACAAGATGTAAATTTTCAACTTCCACTTGAGTTAATAAAAAAAATACAAACAGCCCTTAGGAAGAGCTGTGAGTGAACAGAGCACACCTTCCACCCATATTCCAAACCCGTGCCTGTAAGCAGCACTGCTGAAGGCATTTTGCCTTGGGGAAAGGAAATTGACTGCGGAGTTACCAAGCAATCCCATTCCCACCCATGTGCCAGCTTCAAAAAGCTCCTCGCACGGATTCTAACTCCTATAAACCCACAGGATCCTCTCGGGTAACTGCGTGGTGTGATTTCCAAAGAGATTTCCGAGGAAGGAAGCAGTGTGATTCCCAGAGATATCCCAAATCTCAGCAACTCGGAGGATGCACCATGGAGAGTTCTAGGAGTTCCACTGTCCAAGCAAAACAGTGGCTCAAGGAGGGGAATTAAGGAGATGGGTCACCCAAAAAATCGCTTCCCTTCCAAGGGTGAGGAGCTGCAAAAAAATCTCACGTGAGGAAAAAACACACGTTGAGGGGGAAGAGCAGCTGAAAAGCGCTGTCTTTCCCCACAACCACTACGCCTAAAAACCACCCCCCCAAAAAAAACCCAGCAAAGACATGCAGGGGAAGAGATACAAACCTGTCAAAGTAAACTTCATTGTGTAACGGGGGGAAGACATAAAACACGTTTAGAAGAAGGCAAAAAGGCGGCAGCCGTGAGCGGGTCGGAGACAATAATTCGGAGTTTGCCGAGCAGACATCCGGGTGTCTCACCGAGGGTAACGGTCCCCTCACACCCCGCGGAGCTGCCAGGGCCATGGGGCTCTGGGGCCTCTGAGAGCTGCAGGGGCTGGGAAGGGCGAGCGAAAGGACTCTGAAGGGGCTGCGATGGGGTTGGGGGGTCTTAGGGGCAATGATGGCCATGGGTGCAGGCTCTTGGGAGGCTCTCGGGGGCTCTGAGAACCAGAAGGGGGCTATGAGGGGGCTCTGATGGCCATGGGACTGCGTGGGGTGGGGTTCTGGGGGGCAATGATGGCCGTGGGGCTGTAAGAGCTACAGGGAAGAGCTATGCCGGGGCTGCGGGGGCTGTGATGGCCATGAGCGCTCTGAGAGGGCTCCGAGAGGCCGGGGAGCTGTGATGGCCGGGGGGCTGTGGAAACTCTGAGCAGCTCCGAGAGCCGGGGGGGGTGAGGCAAGGGACGGGCTGAGGGTCTGAGGAGGGCTCTGATGGCCGTGATGGGGGTGCGCGCTGTGCGGCACCGGCGGACGCGACCCCCGCGGGGGGCACGGGCGCGGCCGGTCCGCACCAAGCGCGCCAGAGCCGAGCGCGGCGGGCACCCCCCCACCTCGGACGGTACCTGGATGGATGGACTGACGGCCGGACAGGCGGATGGCAGTCGGTCGGAGGGCGGGCGCCCGTCCGGTCGGTGCCGGTGCCGCCTTTCTCCGGCGGCTCAGCCCGGCCCGCGAACGGCGGGAGGCGCCGCTCCCCCGCCCCTGTGTGGGGAACGGGGATGGGGGCGCTGCGCCTGCGCGGGGCCGCCTCAGGCGGGGAGCGGCCCGGGGAGGGAGCGCGGGCAGCCCCGGGTGAGGGGACGCGAGTGAGGAGAGAGGGGTGGGTGAGGGCAGAGGCGTGAGGGGCCGAAAGGAAGGGAGGTGAAATGGCGGTGAGAAGGGGAAAAAGGGGATGGATGAGGGGGGAAAGCGGGGAGTGATGATGGGAAGGAGGTGAGTGGAGTGAGGGGGATGTGGACGTGAGCGAGGAGGAAAAGGGATGGATGAGGGAAATGGGGATTAATGAGGAGGAAAGGGTTAAAAGGGGGGAAAGGGAGTGAGAGGGAAAGGGGTAAGTGATGGCAGAAAAGGGGTGAGTGAGGGAAAGGGGCAAGTTAGGGGGAAAGAGGCGAGTGAGGGTGAAAGAGCAGAGTTAAGAGGGGAATGGAATGGGTGAAGGAGGAAAGGGAATTGGAGGGGAAATTGAGCAGATGAGGGGGAGAAGGGTGAGAGGAGGAAAAAGGGGATGAATGAGGGGAAAATGAAGGAGTGATGGTGGGAAGGAGGTGAGTGAGGAGTGGGGTTCAATGAGGGGAAAAGGTTTACAAGGGGGAAAAGGTGAATGGGGCAAAGTGATGGCAGAAAAGGGGTGAGTGAGGGGGTATGAGGGTGAGTGGGAGGAAGGAGAAGGAGGGAGAAAGGTGAGGAAGTAAGGGAAAGGGAAGGGAGAGAGGAAGAGGGGCAAATGAGGGGAAAAGGGCTGCACAGAGAAGGGATGAGTGAAGGGGGAAAGGGTCTCTCCCTGTACATGTGATCAAAAAAAATGCACAAAATACACCTTAACTGGGATCTCCCAAAGCTTTGGTGTGTGTAACACCTCTTCAGGACAGTTTTATCAACCAACAATAAAACCAGCACCATTCCTTGACATCCTCCTCCCAAATGTGTGTGTTGGACCCACACACAGCCTCTGGCACCTCCTGGTAAGAAGTGTTGGATGTTTGGCAGTCACCAAGGCCACATGCTATGAGCAGAATCTTGTTTCTGTACCAGTTGGCCTGAACACCACGTCCACTGCTCGAGGTCTGTCCTGGTGTCAGCTGGGCTAGTGTTGATTTTGTCACTCTGTTGTTAGTTTTCAGATGCTCTGGGGAGGTTTGGTCTGTGCATAAGATGGGATTTCCAAAATAAGAGGTCCCTGTGCCACCATGGGAACTGCAGTGCCAGGATGGGTTTGCCTCTACCTCTGCTCATTCAGCACCAGCACATTTTATACCCTTTATATATTTATTTATTTGATTTAATGTGAAATAACCTGGTCAAGATTTGTCCCCACAAGCAGCAGAATCCCAAGAGAAATAAGATCTTTTTGTGAAAGAAAATGCATGACCTCATCCATCATGTAGGAAAAAAAATCTGTGTGCAGGTGACCTTTCTCCACAAATACCAGGACGATTCACCTCTTTGAATAATTAATTTGTTTTTTATTCCTGGGGGGTAGGTCAGCAATTCTTCAAACCTCAGATCAATACAAATTATAAAGCATAATATTTTTAGAATAGCTGCAGGTTCCTTTTGGGTGATACATGTCTTTAAGGGGGGAAAAAAGCCCTCCTGTCAGGGAGTTGTGCACAGCCAGAAGGTCCCTTCATTGTCTCCTTTCCTTCAGGTTGAGCCCCTTTCGCAGCTCCCTCAGCAGCTCTCAAACACAAACAAAAATTCACATGGGGGATCAGGGTTCCTTTTTCCCCAGGTAATCACAGGATTTTAGGAGAAGCTTGGTTTGCAGCAATTCTTGGCTGTGAGGATGGGGAAGCCCTGGCTGCCCAGAGAAGCCGTGGCTGCCCCTGGATCCCTGGAAGGGTCCAAGGCCAGGCTGGATGGAGCCTTGGTCCCTGCCTTGAACTTTAAAATAGATGAACTTTAACTCCTTCCAGCCCAAAGCATTCTGGGATTCTCTAGTTCTATGACTCCTCATGCTTCCCTTCCTAATGTGAGGAAACAGTACAACTGGACACTTTTAGGACACCTGCCTTTCAGGTTTCACTATTCAGCATTCCCAACCTCTCAGCTCTGAGTTAAGGGCTAAAATGACACAATTCTGATTTTACTGAGTGCAGCATCTGCTGGAAGTTCAATGTTGTTAGTGAGCATTTGGGCTGTGAAAAATCTACAGCAATGAGAGGCCTGGGCAAAGCCCTGGTGAGGGGGGAAAGTGGGATTTCAGCTGAGCAGAGCTCTTTGTCAGGACAGGGAATTGAGATGCCCCTGCTCTGGCACAGGACACCTGCCCTCAGAGCCTGAGTTAAACACCAGGGGAAGGACACTGTTATCTCCCCAAACAGGCAGCAGCCACAAGTGCTGCTGCTGCATCCTCAGGGAAGAGGCAGGAATGGGAATTAAAGCTGACACACAATTAGAATAGAGTTTGCAAGTGCTCCTGGAATCCTGGAGAAAGCAAATGGAAATCAGGCAGAAGCTATTTCTAGGCTGAATTTGGGAGTGAAAAACACAGAAATAGGCTTTTGCTAGGGACTAAATTCAAATCCTCCCAATAAATCAAATTTAGTGTTTAAGGCTCCCAGTGTCTGTGTGGCAGCTCGCACAGCTTGGCTGCACGAGGGAAAGAAATACAAATAGCATCAGGAGAGACTCATAGCAATTAGCTGGGATGAACCTGAGGAGCTGTGCTTGACTCCCAGCTCCGTGAGTGCTCAGAATCTTCATGCAGCTAAAGCCAGGCTGACAGGCTCAGCACCTCTGGAAAATGTTATCTTTGAGGAGGAGGCTGCCTTATCTCGTTCCCATCACTCTTATCTGGTGCAGGTGACAGCATCAACCAGCAGGTGCTGAACTCATCCACGGCCACGGGGCAGCGAGAGGGAGAAGAACTCGAGGAAAGCGGGAGCAGGAATTCTGCAATCTCATCCAGTCAGGAGCTGCGGTATTCCCAGACGTGCCGCCGGGCACGGGTTGCATTCCCAGCTCTGCGGGGTCCTGCAAGCACACAAAGAGCGGCTGAGCACGGGTTGATCTCGCCAGGAATGCGGCCTTGGAGGTGGTTGGAGCCGGGAGCATGTGGGGATGGGCACCTCACCAGTCACATGCCATTAGCAGGTACGGGGAGCAGCGAGGCAGAGCCCCGTTCCCTGCTCCTCTCCTCCTGCTGCTCTGTGCCGGGAGGCATCGGGAGCACACGAGGTCTCCCAGCGACAGCACAGCAGCTCTGGTGGCTGCCATGGCACCTCCTGCTCCTTCCAGATATTCAGACAAAACCAAACCGTGTCCAACCCGCTCCTGTCAATCTGTTGGAATGTACAACTCTACCCGAAGGTTTTCACCTCAAAGGATCTTCTTGTAAAGGAGTAGCTGCACCTGCTGCCGAGGAGCCGTGTCCCTGTCAGGGGAATGTCACAGCTCCGAACCGCCCGCAGTCCCTGCACGGGGTCAGCCCAGGACACAGCGAGGAGCCTTTAACTGCCTTCCGTGGGGACTCTCCACCTCCCAGGGACATTTCTGTCATCACTCAAGCCATCCTCTGCCTGTCACCCCCGGGAAGACACCACAGCCTGTTTGTCACCGAGATTCTGGCTCCAACCAACAACCCTGGAACAGTGTGAGTGAGTTTCCAGCTACTGCTACAGCAAGGTCACTGCTTCCCACTGAACAGCCCAGAGAGATCCCTGCCAGTCACCCTGGAAATGTGAGGGTTAAATGCCCTTCACCAGTGAACTCTGAGCTCTCACCCAGCCATCCCCCTGGGAATGGCTTTGGAAAGGAGCCCTGGAAACCCACCTAGAAGAGCTTCTCGTAGCACTTGTCACAGTGGACGATGTCCCGGTGGATGAATATTTTATCCAGCAGATCTCCCATTGCTTTGTGGCAAATTCCACACTGCCAAAGGAAAAACAAGGAGGGTGAGCAACGGCCAAAACCCCACACAGGAACAGCAGAAGGGAGGGGGCAGAGGTCTCTGCACCATTCTATTAAAAGGTGAGGATGCAACCTTTGAGGCTGCACTTTCCTACAATGGCCAAATGTCCCTGCAGGCCTTTTCCTCCCACACTCCCTATCCCTCCTCCTCCCACCCTCCCCACATCCCCACACACTTTCCTTGGAAACCCTGCAGGGTTTGAGGATTCAGCCGCCTCCACTAGAGCACAAAGCAGGAAGTCTGCCCCAAGGACAGCGGGGCAAGGACATGAGGGTGTTCTGATGGTGCTGCCAATAATAAAGAATTCTCCTTGTTTTAACATTTATTCAAGGACCTTCTGGGGACACCTGTGACTTACTGTTTTTGTCCCAATGCGAGGTAAGGATTTGGCAACACCCCACGTATATCCCTCTGAAAGCCTGGGGATGGAATTTGCAGGAAGATCCCTGCTGCCAGCCCTGCCACTCCCAGCAGACAGGCACTGGGGCTTACCCTGAAGCAGTACTCGTGGCAGTGGATGTTCAGGTGCTCTATGATGATCTTGGGGCAGTCTCGGATCTCCCGGCTGCAATAGCTGCACAGGGGCTCACTGGACCTGGGAAGAACAGAGCAGTGGATTCCTCTGTGATGCTCTGGTTCCAGTCCCAGCACTGGTGCCAGGGGTTTATCCCAGCCATCGCAACCTGCTCCCACAGGTGTGACTGTGTGACTGACAGAACAGGGGACTGTGCTGTCCCAGCGGTGCCCCACAGCAGTGGGGCAGGACAGATCTCAGAATCCTACAGCTGTGGAATCATGGAATGGTTCAGGTTGGAAGGAACCTTAAAGCTCATCCAGTTCCACACCCTGCCATGGCAGGGACACCTTCCACTGTCCCAGGTTGCTCCAAGCCCCATCCAACCTGGCCTTGGACACTTCCAGGGATCCAGGGGCAGCCACAGCTTCTCTGGGCACCCTGTGCCAGGCCTGCCCACCCTCCCAGAGGAGAATTTCTTCCCAATGTCCCATCTAATCCTTCCTCAGTCAGTGAGGAGGCATTCCCTTTTGTCCTGTCACTCCAGGCCCTTGGAAATAACGCCTTTCCATTTTTCTTGCAGGCTCCCTTCAGGCACTGGAAGGTCACAGTTAGGTTACCACAAAGCTTCTCAGCTCCAGGCTAAACAATCACAATTCTCTCAGCCTTTCTTCACAGGTGACGTGCTCCATCCCTCTGATCACCTTGGTGGCCTGCTCCAGACTCTGACTTGGAGTCACTGTATTTCCATTTAGTGTGCTGCTGTTCCACAAACACACTGCAGTGTCCTCAAAATGGAAACCCTTACAATCATTTCTGATTGAGAATTTTTTGAACCTGCCCAAGGCAGCCCTGCCCCATCCTACCTGTGCAGGGGAGCACTGGACAGGTAACTGTGGTGGCTGTAGCTGCTTCTCTCCAGGTCACTCAAATCCACAAGGCTGCCACTGTGGAAGGAAGGAGGCAAATATCAGCACTTGGCAGTGATATGTGGGAAAAGAATTTCGGATGGAATCATAATCCAGTGATTTGGAATATCCTGGCTACCTGTTCCTTAGGGAGAAGGTCCTCAAAGTGCCTTCCCGGGACACAAAGAGGAACCTTTAAGTACTCCCAGAGAGGACTCTCCAGGCAAAACTCCCCTGGCCTCACAAGAGCCCTCATGTTTACATCTGGCCCTTACAAATAGCAGCTTTTCACTACTAAAACTTCAAATCCTGCACTATTATGCAGGAAAAGGCACGAAGCACATCCCTGGTTTCATCCCTCATCCAGCTGAGTGTTCCCTCTCTGCCTGAGTTTCCTGGATATTTGGCTTATCTTTGGCTGCTGACAGCAGCTTTGCTGAGTTCTGGGACAGGCTGGAGATCTAGAGACTGTAATCAGTTCTCCCAGGGATGCCAGCAGAGTGCTGAGGGAGGATAATGTCTGGAGGGAGCATCAAACTGGTGTGAACTGGTGCCACATCACTGTGAGGATGATGTCCATGGGGCCAAATTCTGCTCTTGTCATGCCGGGGCAAGTGTGGAGCAGCTTCACTTGAGCAGAACTCAAAGGACTGAAGACTTAAGCTTGAAAATGGTGCAATTTAACTTTTTAAAATTCATATAATGGACGTTTTACCACTGAGATCCCTCACCCTCCACATTCTCCTCATGCATTCCAGTCATTGTTTACAGGCGCAGGGTGAAGCCTCCCAGTGCCAAACCGGCAGTGTGGTGTTTTCACCCACTTCAGAGACCAAGCCACTCCAGGAGGAGCTCCCCTGTCCCGTGGGAGCAGTGGGACACAGGTCCTGCTGTCACCAGCACAGCGGGAGGAGAGGGCAGGACCCCACAAAGCAGAACCTGCCTTCCCAATAACCCCCCGAGCTGATCAGCTCCAGCTGCTCCCTCCTGGTGGGATGTGTGAGGTGGCAAAGCCCGGTGCTGGGCTCTGCACGCATGTGTGACACACGGTGTGACACCTGGCAGTGACACAGGG
This sequence comes from Vidua macroura, assembly GCF_024509145.1. Lineage (NCBI taxonomy): Eukaryota > Metazoa > Chordata > Aves > Passeriformes > Viduidae > Vidua > Vidua macroura. The sequence goes on along the minus strand of NC_071584.1, from coordinate 4,331,237 downwards.
TGTCCCCAACGCTCCCTACCTGCCGTGGCGTGGCGAGGCAAAGCCGCCAGTGTTCACGTACTCCTTGACAAAGAGGATCCCTCTCCTGGAAAATGGGAAGCATTTGCATGAGAAAAGAGCGGCTGGGGCTCGGGAGAGCCGGGCAGGGACGACGTGTGCCCCGGACACGGAACGCGTGTGGGACAGGCTCGGAGCAGGATGCTGTTGTTCTGGAATAAATCCTGCATATCTAGCATTGTTGCTAAATAACAACTCCTCTAATTACCCCACCAAAACAAATCGAGTTAATTGGAAAGAATGGGATGGATAATGTAACCCTTTCATCCAGTTACGGGTTTGAGGGATAAGTCTTTCCCAGCTCCCGTCAGGATTAGGCACACAATGGACACTCCCAGCTCCCCCGTTACCACTGAGCCCTGTGGCACAGTGCTGCTTCCAGGGGCTGCTCTGCCTCTGGAATACTTCCAGTGTTTTCAGCCAGTGTGTAAACTGCTGCTGCTTGGTTGGGGATGATTTTACCTCTCTTTCATATTCCTGCCTTTTTCCAATCCCAGCTCTAGAATTCCATGTCCCACCCTGGTGCAGCTCTGTGCAGGCCGAGGGGAGCCCTGTGCCCCCCGCCCTCAGCCTTTTTCCATGATGCATTTCCTGCATTTACTGCTGCCTAAAAGGCATTAATAAAAGGCATCCCCTAAAAGGGATTAATCCTCCCTTCGTACACTAAGACTTGTCATGGCTAAGGAAAGAAACCTCTTTTTTTTCCTTAAACTGAGCATGGGCTCTTTCTACATCATGGAGTCATGGAATCATTAATGTTGAAAAAGACCTTTAAGATCATCAAATCCAACCATCAGTTAGGGCCACCACCATGGTCACTACCAAACCATGTTCCCAAGTGTCACATTCACATATTTTCTGGACACTTCCACCACCAACCTCAGCCTCCCCTGGCCTAGCCTGAGGCTGTTCCCTCTCCTCCTGTCCCTGTTCCCTGAGAGCAGTGCCTAACCCCCCCAGCTGTCCCATCCTGTCAGGAGTTGTGCAGAGCAAGGGCCCCCCCTGAGCCTCCTTTTCTCCAGGCTGAGCCCCTTTCCAGCTCCCTCAGAAGCTCCTGGGGCTCCAATCCCCTTCCCCAGCTCCATTCCCTTCCCTGGACACGCTCCAGCCCCTCAGGGTCAGCTTTGTCCTGAGCAGCCCAGAACTGACCCCTGGATTCCACGTGGGGCCTCAGCAGTGCACACAGGGGGACAATCACTGCCTGGACCCTGCTGGCCACAGTGGGTGATGCCAGCCAGGTGCCAAAGCTAGAATTCCTCACACGCAGGATGGCCCCACCCTGCGGCGAGGGAATTGTGCCCCCCTCGGCTGTTTACCCGGCAGTGCTGGAGTCAGGCTGGTACTCAGAGCTGTGGTGGGAGCTGCAGAGCCTCTCACTGGAACTGGAGAGGAGCCTGTGGAGAGAGGGAAAACTCCGTGAGCCATGGCAGGATCCAAACTGGCAGCCAGGAGAGCAGCCGCCACTGCTGGGAGGGCAGATGGACAGCACAGCCCTTTGCCAGACCTTGTCATGGACCAAACCAATCCCTTTCTCCTTCTACCTCTGCCACAGGACAGGACTGCTTCCCTGGAGAAGGGATTTGGAGAAGTCTCACTTGTAGGGCCATGAGCCAGAAGATCCAATGAGATCTTCCAGTGAGGATGGGCTGAGTGAGTGGAAGCCTGACTGTGAGCAGCCACTGGGAGAAAGAGCCCAGGAGGAATTGCAGGAGATGGGAACATTCCCAAGTCCAGTGGAACTGTCCCCAACTCAGTAATTTGAAGGAAGAATGCAACAAAACTATGGAAAACAGCTCTGTCCATCCACTCTGCAATGAGACCTGGAATGAGGCTGACCTTCCCTGGAGCCAATCCAAGGATCTTGTGCCTCCCCTTCACCCCCACAACTACTCCTTGTTACAGATCGATCCCTCAGCCTTGCACTGGTGGCTGCATGGAGCATCAGACAGCTGATGGGTGGGCTGGCACTGCCAGGAGGGACTGCAGAGGCCCAGGATGATGGTATTTCATACCTCCTGCCCCTTCCAACAGCCTTATTCTGGGAGCAGTTCTGTCATTTAACCATTGACCTTCTGGAGACAGTGACCCTCTCTCTTTGCTGTGATCTCTGTTTTCCTGTAGCAAAGGCCAGTTTCCAGCCAGGAATCAGCTCCCCATTCTCCTGTCCCTCTCTTCTGGCCTCCCACACAGTGAAAAATCTCCAGGGATTTTTCTGGATGTATCCCAGACCCTGTGCTAGGCAGCTCTAGCTAGGAATGGTTTAAGAGCTGATCTGTATCATGCATCCACTCCCTGGAAACCAATCCTCCCTCTCTCAGCTCTTGGCTTTGCCTGCTGGCTCCTATGTCATAAATTTCTGGGAAATGCCCCTCGGAGCCCTTGTGACTCCCCGTTTACCTGGAGCTGGAGTTTAAGCTGTCCATGTAGAATGGCACCCTGTGGCTTCTCTGGGACATGGATATGGTGGGATCTCTGGGAAGGGAGTCGTGGCTGGGGACAGGAAGTGGAACAGTCTCAAGCTCTGAGTTTGGGCACCTGAGGGATCCTCACACAGGGTGGGAATCTCAGCTGGAATCTCCCTGCTGGGCACACCCAACACCTGCTCTCAGCCAGGGAATCAGCAGATGGACCAGGACACCTGGACACTGAGTAAGTGTGGCACTGGGGAGTTGCTTGGTTTGGGAAGCTGGGATCCCAGCCCTGGACTCACCGTCCTGCTGGGGGGCTGAAGTCCCCGTGCCCCCTGGCACTGTCATACCAGCTGCTCCTGGGGCTGCTGCTCCCAGAATAAACGCTCCCTTTGGGATCCAGGCTGGGCCTGCAGAGGGGACACAAAGCCCTGAGCACACAGCAGCAGGAATCTCTGGAGTGCCCACGCTGGGCTCACAGTCACTGCCAGCTTCTGGCACTACCCTGGCATAGCAGTGTGATTCCTGTCCCTGAAAGTGTCCAGGAAGTGTGTAGATGTGGCACTTGAGGCTGTGGCTTGGTGGTGGCCATGTGACACAGCTGATGATCACAGAGGCCTTTTCCAGCCATGAGGATTCCATGATTCCATCGTGCATTCCCCCATGCTCTGCCCATTTCTCTGTGCCAGGTCTGTGCTCCATATGGACAGCAGGCTCCAAACCCAACACCTGAGCAAAGCCAAAGCATTCCCAAATGGATTGCCTGGAGAAGCTGTGGCTGCCCCATTCTTGGAAGTGTCCAAGGCCAGGCTGGCTGGGGCTTGGAGCAGCTCAGGATAGTGGAAAGTGTCCCCTGCCAGCAGCTTTCCCTGTCTCTGCATCCTAAACCCTTCACCCCCAAACCCTCATCCCAAAACCCCATCCCCAAATCCCCACCTCCTGCTGCTGAACACCTGGCTGTCCACATAGGCTGGAATCCTGTGGCTGGGCACGGAGCCTCCGAAGGATTGGTGTTCCTGGAACAGGGGCACGGCGGGCTGGGACTCGTGGGCACTGGGAACACTCTCCTGGGAGCTGAAGTCAGACCTGCTGAAGAATTTAAACCAGTCTGACCATAAAGCCAAGGGGTGTCTGCTCTGAGCAGCTCACACGAGTGTTCAGGGCCTGCTGAGGGTGGATCCTGCCACTTCCTACAGGGAGCAGAGAGAAATGGGACACCATGGTGTTAACAGAACCATGGGATCAGGGAATTCCAGAATCCCAGAATAGTTTGGGTTGGGAGGGACCTCCAAGTTCATCCCAATTCCACCTCTGCCATGGGCAGGGACTCCTTCCACTGTCCCAGGCTGCTCCAAGCCCCAGTGTCCAGCCTGGCCTTGGGCACTGCCAGGGATCCAGTGACAGCCCCAGCTGCTCTGGGCACCCTGTGCCAGGGCCTGCCCATCCTCCCAGGGAACAATTCCTAATTCCCAATATCCCATCCATCCCTGCCCTCTGACAGTGGGAGCCATTCCCTGTGTCCTGTCCCTCCATGCCCTGTCCCCAGTTCCTCTCCAGCTCTCCTGGAGCCCCTCAGGCCCTGGCAGGGGCTCTGAGCTCTCCCTGGAGCCCTCTCCTCTCCAGCTGAGCACCCCCAGCTCTCCCAGCCTGGCTCCAGAGTGGCTCCAGGCATGGACTCTCTCCATGCAGCTCCAAGTCCTTCTGACGCTGAACTGCAACAATTCCTGTGGGAGATCCCAGAGGGCTGTGCTCCTTCCAGGGGGAAAGGTGGCACTGGCAGAGCCCATATTGGTTCCTGAATTCCCCAAGCCAGGAAATGAGCATTTGGATGCCTTGGGCAGGCCAGGAAGGAGACCTGGAGGTCTGTGAGGGATGTCCTGGTCCCTCAGCTCTGTACCTGTCCCGGCGTGGCTCAGACTCGTTTGCATGTGGAATCTCTGGAGCTGGGATGCTTCTTCCTTCCAGAACAGAGCTGGACCTGCCAAGACAAGAGACCTTTACGGTCTGTGGAAGCACCCTGAGCACAGAATTCCTGTGGGATGGAGATGCAGCCCCTGGAGAATCTCCTGCCTCAAGGAAAAAAAAAAAAAAAAGTGCAATATCCCTGCATGGAAATGTGCCAGATACAATCATGACATCACAGAATTGTTTAGGTTGGAGAAGCCCTCTAAGATCATCAAATGCAACCACCCAGCACTAACCTAAGTCCTCAAATAACCCAAAGTGATGTGAAAAAAAAAGAGATGGAAAATCCAGAACTCTTAAAAATCAGGGCTGAAAGGAAGGACCCCAACCATGGTACCTTCTCCAGAGCCCCCTACAGCAAATTCCCCACATCCTCCCACCAGAAAAAGCAGTCCCATGATCACTCTTGCCTTCTTGCAGTGGTTTCCTCACTCTGCATACAGGATGACATTCCCATGTCCCTGTCCTTGCTCCCAGCAGTGTCCTGGGAGTGCAGCTCAGACCTGGGGAGAAGAACACTCTGGTCACTCTCTGACTCCAAGGTGTTCTCACTGACACACCTGAGAGGGAGCCCAGTTTAACCAAGAGCCTCAATTCTTCCAACTGAGGTGGAAAATATGGACAAAAGAAAGGAAATCAGTCCATAAAGTCCTCCCATGTGGACAGCCAGCCCTGACTGAGGAAGTTCAAAACCATACCCAGCTTTACTTTGGAGCCAAATGCCAAATTTTATCACTTATTGTCTCTCCCTAGACACCCTCTGCTCCCAAATTTAAAGTCTAGGAAGCAACTCCTGGCAGTCCAGCTGGACAGGGTTTGATGGCTGCAGCTAAGGATGATCTTTTCTCCCAGGTTTTCCTATAAAACCATGGTAAAAGGTTCATCCAGTAGAAGCAGCACTAGAATCAGGCACAAGAAGGCCCCAGATTGCACTAGAGGAGGTTTAGGTTGGATATTGGGGAAAATTTCTTCATGGAAAGGGTTGTCATTTCCTGGAAATGTGTGGGTGTGGCACTTGAGGACATGGGTTAGTGCTGAGTATGGTGATGGTGCTGGCTGATGCTTGGGCTTGATCCAAGAAGTCTTTTCCAACCTTAACAATTCCATGATTCTATGAAAAGGAGAACCTGGGAGGATGTTTATCAGCAGGGGGGAAGATGCCCAAGGAATGCCCCCTCATCCAACAGGAAAAGGCAGGGGGAATATCCCATTCCTTACCCAGCCCTGCTGGGCTCAGTGGCATCCTTCAGCCGGGGGGGTTCTGGGGTGGTGTCATGACCAAGAGCTCCTTGGCCCCTCTCAGTGAGGCTGGCTGAGTCCAGAAACCTAAATCAGAGATCCAGGATTGGGAAAATCCATGCTGGGATGGGCAGAAACCCATTCCCTGGAGAGGAGCAGGCCAGGAGCAGGAGCCAGTTTGGCCAGAGCCATTTCAAACATCCCAGATCACCGACCCCAGACATCCCAGTCCCCCCAGTCCTCACCTTGTCTCATGCCAGTAGGGCTGGTGGTGGGATGGACCCTCAGGATTCATGGAGCTGCTCCTCTCCTCATAGCCCAGGATAGAGCTGGAAACCAGAGCAACACCCATCACATTCCTAAAACCTGGCACCTGGACCCTGGCATGACTCTGCTCACCAGGCCAGACTTGTGCCAGCCTGCACTGGCTTTTCTCTGGGACAGTCCATGTCCCTGTGTTCCAGCTGCTCCCTGCTGCTGCTCCAGCATCCCTGGATTATCAGGGAATTGAAACTGAGTGACTGAACCCCACTGAGAACACAAGAGGAGGAAAAATCTGCAGTGCTTGGCTGCTCTCAAAGGAGATGGAGGGGGATACAACACAAAGCTCTTGGTTTATTTAAATCTCAGTTGTTTCCATCCTTGGGAAAACAGGAGAAGGAGCCTCTTTCTGTGCCTGCCCATTCAGGTTTCCCTTAATCCTCAGGATTGTTCCCCCACCCACTAAACTCACCCTACTCTTACCTTTTAAAGGGATATTCTGTGTCCTCAATATGCACAGGGGTTCTCTCAGTGGGACGAAAAGGGACATCAGGCTGCAAGGATGACCTGGCAAACAAACAGGGAATTTAGAGCTTCCAAAAATTTCCAGGGGATTTGTTTGGAGCAGCAACACTGTACTTTGTATCAGCCCAGGAAACAGGAAAGAACTGTCTAAAAAAACTGCTTTTCACTCAGAAAAACCCATTTTCCATCCTAACCAAGAGGAGAGGCTGCTGGTGGAACTGAGGGGGTTACTGGGATTAAATTCCCACACATCTCAGAATTTCCTGTCCTGTCCCAGATGGAGCACCTGGACAAAGCAAAACAGGAGTAACTTGGAGGAAGACATTCCTACATCACCAGCAGCAGCTCCAGGCTGTGGGATCCTCCTCACCTCAGCTCAGGGGGCTGAATTCATTTCATAGAATCCAGGAATCACAGAAAGGTTTGGGTTGGAAGGACCTTAAAGCTCATCCAATCCCACCCCCTGCCATGGGCAGGGAGACACCTTCCACTGTCCCAGGGTGCTCCAAGCCCTGTCCAACCTGGTACTGAAACCTGCTCACCTCAATGCCTTTGTTGGGCCAATACAGGGAAATGAATCCCAAAATAATGGACAAGGGAGGGAAGCAGCTCCAGGGAGATCAGTGCTGCCAACAGCAGCAATTCCTCCCTGACCATGCACCCCTGGCAACGTCAGGGGAGCAAAGACTCTAAAATCCTGTGGGACAGAGGCACTAAAGGCAGTGCTAACACTGCTGGATCTGCTCCCAGCATCCCAGAGGCTGGAAAACCCCTCCAGGATCATCAAGTCCAACCTGTGACCCATCCCCACCTTGTCCCCAGCCCAGAGCACTGAGTGCCACATCCAGGCCTTCCTTGGACACCTCCAGGGATGGGGACTCCAGACCTCCCTGGGCAGCCCCTTCCAATGCCTGATCACCCCTTCCACGAAGAAATTCCTCCTGAATTCCCAGGCAGCTTCTCTGGGAAGAAGTTGTGTAACAGTGAACAGAAAGCTGCTGTTCCTACTGTTTACCCACACAGAATTTCCCTTTCCCAGTTGCTTTGTTGCCCAGTTTGGATTCTAATCCCAGCTTTACTCTGGACAAGTTGCTTATTCCCAGCCCAGCTCCCTCTGGAAGCAGAAGGTGCCAGCCCCAGGCCCTGTGCAGGTCACACCTGGTGTCCCCCTGGGAGGGCTCGGAGGGACGGAGCAGCTTCTCCGGAGCATCCCCAGGTATGTGCCAGGAACCAGAGCTGGACCTGGGAGAGAAGGGGGTTGGTCCCAGCAGGAAGCTCAGCAAGAGGAGAACACCAAGAAGTAAAAATATCCACCACCAGGTTTTCCTGGCTCCAGTGGAACAACTTTTCCTCCCTCCTGCTTAGCCTTGGGAATTTCCTGAAGGGCTGAGCCCCAGCTCCAACCCACTTGTCCTCATGTGAGGAAAGCAGCTGGAAGAGCCCAGGCCTTTTGAGCTGCTGGGTCAGGCCCACCTGGCTCTGCAAGGGCTGCTCCCAGAGATCATCCACAGGGCAGACCCGGGTCAGGAGAACCACCCCCCCACCACCCCCCCCCAAAATCTAAAACAAAGGAGAAAAAAGGAATTTTCCACTTACTCTGGTGGGTAAAACCCATTCTTGGCTTCTGTGTGCTCAGGAAAACTGGAAAAGAGAGACACAAGTTGAGGAATGCTCTATAGTGACTTTCCCATGCATTTCATAGAGGAGAGAGCAGTTCTACAAAGCCTACGTGGACTCTAGAACAGCAGTTTATGGACTGCGTGGTGCCCAAGTCAGGGATCCCACAGTGATTCTACCTTCCATTCGTGGAAGCCCTGGTGGCTCTGGGGGCCCCTTCCTCCCATGGGAACCTCTCAGGCTTTTCCTTCAGAGATCTGTCACTACAAAAAAAGGAAAATTCCAGTGAAAATGGGACTTGTCAGCATTTGTAATGTATCATCCTAGAGAATTCTGCTGATATTTGGTTGGGGGAACAAAATGGGGTTAAATCATTCCATCAGGATGGGCAGGGCTGCATTCCCGAGCCCAGCGGGTGTGACTGCAGATCATGGAACCATGGCCCAAGACCAGCAGGAGCCACCAGCCAGCAAGGACCAGCACAGCCCCTGGAGGTGGGACAACTCCAGGGAATGGCAGTGGGAGGCAAAGGGAGCAGCAAAATCAAGGGAAATGCAGGGAGTGGAGTGTTCAAGGGGTGGAGTGTTCAGGGGGGAGAATCCCAGAGCAGTGAGGGAAGGGAGGAGATCTCTGCCAGGCTGCAGCTTTGCCAGCAGATGCTGCTCTTGGAGTGCAGCCTGGGCTGGGGGACACCCGGAGCAGGGAGCTACTGCTCCCCAGCAAATCCAGGGTCAGCAGCACAGAGCAGCCCCTGCCTGTTCCTTACCCATCTCCATGCTGGGACACCGTTTCCAAGGAGAATTTCTCATGCAGGGCCTGTCTGTCCTCACCATTCCTGCAGGGAAAACAGCAGGAGTGTCAGGGAGGGGGGTGAGGAGCCACAGGAGCTGCACAGAAAGGGCTGCAGGTCTGGATTCCAATTCCCAGCACAGGGCTGGGCAATGTTCAGCCTGTGGCAGGCCCTCAGCTTCCATGTGGGAATGTTTCCTCCCAGATGTTTTTGCCCCTTCCCTGGAATTCTCTGTGTGGTGTTTGCTGCTCTGTGTCCTGGAGGATTTTGTGTCTCCAGGGAATCCCCCCAGGCAGAGCTGAATTCCCCATCCTGCCCTCAGGGGATCCTGCAGGGCCTCCAGACCCACCTGCTCTCAGCAGAAGCGGAGATATTCCCCAAAGTGTCACTCAGGGATGGGGATGTTTGGCTCCTGCTGCCTGCCTTGGGGCTGCAAGAGAGGACAAAGGACAAAATTGTCATTCCTGGTTAAACCAGCTCCAGCTGCAGCAAATCTACCCTGCACTGGAGTGTTCCTTATGGGAATGAACAAAATGGGAATGAATCATCACTCTTCTCAATCCTTTCACTGGCAAGAAAGTGAAGCTTCTCAGAAGCAATTTTAAATTAAAAGCACAGATTTTGCCACTTTCTACAGTGGCACACCAGTAAAAGCACCAGGACAAGGGCAGCAGCCAAAGTGCGGTGTACAGTGAGAACTATTCCACCTTTTGTATACACCAGGCATGGATTCAGTCAAAATCCATGGAAAACAACTAAAAATGATTCCCTTATACCTGTTTGGCAAGAAAGGGGCTTGGCGCAATCTTGGACAGTGGAAGGTGTCCCTGCCCATAGGGTGGGACTGGGTGGGTTTTAAAGTCCTTCCAACCCAAAGCAGTCCAGGATTCTACATGTCGGAACCCAAGGTGTCCCTCAGACACTCTTGGATGTTCTGGGCCCAGGGCAGAAGCCTCTGAGACCCTGGCAGGCGGCCAGGGACCCCTGTGGTCTTGAGCTTGACCCATGGAACAATTTACCAACCTTGCAGGAAGAACAAGAAATCACAAAAGTTTAGATATTATAATAGAAGTAGTCACAAGGTGAAAGGTAGGATTTTTGAGTGCTGTACAGGGGGGTTTTAGGCCTTGTACAGGGGGGTCTGAGGTTTGTACATGGGGGTCAGAGGTTCTAAGATGGAGGGATTTGGGCGTGCCCTGTCCTCCTTCTTTCTTCTTCCTATTCTCCATGTTCTTGGTGGTGTTGGCACTCACAGATTGGTTTAGAGTAGAAAGTCACTGTTCAACATAGGTAGTAGGCATTGGGAAAAAACTATAAACACCTAATACGTAATGTGTGATATAAAAGATGGCACCCTCCCTTCGGGGAGGGGAGAGGGGGACAGCCAGAGATGGGGACAGCCAGAGACGGGGACAGACAGAGTCAGGGACAATGTCAGGGAGTCTGTGTGCCTTGAGATAATATGCAATAAACTGCCTTGAGACCGGACGACTGAAGACTACTGAGTCTTTCTTTGAAGGCACGGGTTGGAGAAGAGACTTTACCACCATCCGGAGTCACCCAAATCCGGGGAAGACTCCGGCATCTACATTTGTTTTTTTTTTTCCTTTTGGGTTTTGAGCCCTTCTATCAGGATATTGCCAGATCCTGCCATGGATTTCAGCCATAAAAACTTTATTAAGAGCTGTCTGCATCCAGGAAGGGTTTCCCATGGAAAGATGGATTTGGTTCCTCCCCTTTCTCAGAGTGGTGCCCACAGAGTTCTCTGACCTTCAGCCCAAACTGTCCCACCCATCCTGGCTGTGCTGGAACTCTCACCTGGAGGGAGAAGCTGCTGCTGCCTTTGGCTCATCCCAGGAAGACCCAGGGCTGGTTTTTCTTAGCCCATTAGCACTGACAAAAAAAAAAAAAAAAAAAAAAAAAAAAAAAAAAAAAAAAAAAAAAAAGGAGAACAAATCAACAAAACATTAACCCAGGTGATTTTTAGGAGCTTCTCCCATGGAAGCACAAATGCAGCTTTGTGCCCACAGCTCCTGTGCTGCTTCCTGAGCAGTGTCCCTGTGCTCTGGGGCACTGCTGTCACTTACATCTGCCCTTCTGCTTGGGTTTAGAAACTGATTTTTCCCATTTATCCCAGCTGGAGCTGTTTCTATCCCCAGTGTTTCCTGGGAGGTCTCCTCTGCAAACTCTCCACGTCTGGTTGTGTTTGGACAGCTGATAAATGCAGTTATCCCCAGAGCTGGCAAAGCCCTGGAATCAGACTTCCCATCCTGAGGAATGAGTACCTGCTGCTATCCGGAGCAAACCTGGCTGAACCCGGTACAGTCGGACTCCTCCTCTGCTGTCCTTCCTCCTCTTCTATCTCAATTCTTTCCACGGGGAGAAAGAGACAAATGGCATATCATTTCCTCTTCTCTGCAGCTTTCCAGGCAGTTTATCCCTGTTTTCCCCCAGCCATGATTTCCCTGTTTCCTGAGCGGGTTATTGCTGCTGCTCCTGCTCCCTGTGCTCCTGCTGAGCATCCCAAGGGGCAGAATGCAGCCAGGCCAGTGGGGTTTTTCCACACAGCATCAGCTGAGTTCTTGGACTCCAGAGTGTGGGAATAGGAAAAACAGAAACTTCCACAGACACTGAAGGGTTTGATCTGCAGCCTTGAGAGAAGCTTGGATTGATGTAAAAATAAAGTACACAGACATTAAGCAGAAAAACCATAAACTTCTGTTCCTATAGTTGTATGTAAAAATATGCCTTAAGTAAGTGAGAAACTGTACTGGGTGAGATGGTGAAGGGTTTATAGTGCAGTAATATAATTATATAGAGTAACCTAAGAGTTTAGATGTTATAACAGAAACATCTGTGTGCATGTGAGACAGAAGCCCATTAGGCAAAAGTATCTGCAGTGCAGCAAAGTTAAATGAAAGTGATAAGTTAGAAAAGCAAACTAAACCTTGTAACATCTGTTCATTAGATCAGAAATTTCTATATTGTCTTGTAACAAAGAACTTGTGACCACTCTTGACAGACTACTTGCTCCTTTAAAATCTCACAGCCTCTGAGACTGATGTTTATCTGAGCAATAAATTGTTCTTAGCTCAAAAATAGTCCCATCCCTTCATTACCAACAGTGACAGTAATACCAGAGGGAGCCCTGGGCACGTTTCCCTGTCCCACTGACATCTCTAGGAGGGAGATGCCTGAGGAGCATTCTCCTGGCTGGCTGGAGCAGCTTCCCAGGAAACGGAAGCTGTGGCTGAGTCTCCCCAGTTTTAGGCTGTCCATAACCCAAAGCACCATCAGGATTGCATTCCCAGTTTTTCCAACATTGTTTCTCCCAAAAAAACCCCAGCAGGATCCAACCCCCAGCATCCATTTTCAAGGAATTGTTCTTCCTCTGCTGTGAAACTGACGGGATCAGGCTATCCCAGCCTGATACATGCACCCAGCCCAGCAGTGCTCCCCGAGGTCCAGCACCTACCTCTTGGCAAACAGGGGTGGGAATTCCTGTGTTGGGCTGCTGTGGAGGAAGGATTAAGGAGCAGTTAAAGGATGGGAGGGAAAGACATTTCCTGGGCAGGGGCAGAGCCCCCCAGGACCCTACCCCAGGTGTGCAAGGCCCTGTCACCCCTCTGGGCAGAGCTGGCCCCAACCAGGGGTGTCAGACCAATGAAATAATGCAACAAAACTGCAGAGAACAGCTGAAGGACTGAGGCTGAAAATGGGACTCTTGATTGCCTTAGGGAACTAGGGACTCCCATGGATTTTCTTTTCTGGAAGTTTCATTCCTCTCAATAAGGCATACGTGGGGGATTTCCCAGTTCTGCAGAAACCTGCAGATACCACGGAATCATGGAAAGGTTTGGGTTGGAAGGACCTTCAAGACTTTCCAGCCCCACCCCTGCCATGGGCAGGGACACCTTCCACTACCTTAGGGTGCTCCCAGCCCCAGTGTCCAGCCTGGCCTTGGGCACTGCCAGGGATCCAGGGGCAGACACAGCTGCTCCGGGCACCCTGTGCCAGGGCCTGCCCATCCTCCCAGGGAACAATTCCCAATTCCCAATATCCCATCCATCCCTGTCCTCTGGCAGTGGGAGCCATTCCCTGTGTCCTGTCCCTCCATGCCCTGTCCCCAGTCCCTCTCCAGCTCTCCTGGAGCCCCTCAGGCCCTGGCAGGGGCTCTGAGCTCGCCCTGGAGCCTTCCCTTCTCCAGGTGAGCACCCCCAGCTCTTTCCTTGTAGGGAAGGAGTTCCAGCCCTTGCAGCCTGTCCTTGGCTGCTGTGTTGGAGAGGCTCCCTTCAGCTCCAGCAGCCCTTCCCTGGCTCCTGTCCCACTCCCACCCTCTGGACACTGACCCGTTGCTCTTCTTGGCCGCGGACAGGACGTAGGCGCGCTCCCGGCTGGCCGAGCGCCGCAGGACGCTGTTGGCAGCCTCTGTCCTGGAGGGGAGGGAGAAAGCGAAGCAAAGGGTCACACCCTAATCATCCTGGTGCTCCCAGCTGGCTGGAGCCTTGGATGGGCAGGAACAGCCCACTGGAGGCTGGGCTAACCCTGAACGAGCTCCTGCGCTCTGGGGAGCAGATTTCATGGAATCGTGGAATGGGTAAGGTTGGAAAAGGCCTTTAAAATCATCCAGTCCAACCACCAGCCAGCACCACCACCATGGTTACCATAACCCATGTCCTCAAGTGCCACAGCTACAGGCTTTCTGAGCACTTCCAGGGATGGGGACTCCATCCATGGGGACATGGGCAGCTGTGCCAGGGCTGGAGCATCCATTGCAGACCTGAACTGCTGCAATACTGGATTCCATGGACAGAAAAATGGGATATGGGTTCCGTGGGTGACACACTCCATGGAGTCTCTGCGCTGACCTGGGTACTACCACGTGTCCCAAGGGAGAAGGGATCACTTCCAGGGATCCAGGGGCAGCCACAGCTGCTCTGGGCACCCTGTGCCAGGGCCTGCCCACCCTCACAGGGAGGAATTCCATCCCAATATCCCATCCATCCCTGCCCTCTGGCAGTGGGAAGTCAGAAGTTCCCTGCATCCTGTCCCTCCATCCCTTATCCAAAGTCCCTCTCCAGCTCTTTAGTGGCTGGACCCCAGGGGACAATGACCAAGTTTTCCTTTGCACAAGCCTTGTGGCTGAGGAAAAGGGTCCTCAGAAACTCCATCAAAAGCAACGAGGTTGAAGCCAGAGAGACCAGACTGTTCCTGTTCCTGTCCTGTGCCCCACCCCTGGCAGCGCCCAAGGCCAGGTTGGACAGGGCTGGGAGCAGCCTGGGACAGTGGAAGGTGTCTCTGCCCATGGCAGGGGTGGCACTGGATGGGCTTTGGGGTCTCTTCCACCCAAATCATTCTGGGATGATTCTCTGATTCTACTCCCAACAGGAGAAGGACAGCCCTGCCTGGAGCTGCCTCAGGTGCCAGTTCTGGAGTGATCCCGGCTGCGGGGCGCACCCGCAGTGGGGGGAGCTGGGCTCCTCCCTCCTGCCTGTTTGTGCATCTCCATCTTCCCCATGGACACAACGCAGCCCAGGCATCCCACAGCCCTCCCCAGCTGCCTGGGTAATTGGGCCAAGCTGTCAGGCTGGATCACGTCAGGATTTTAACGCTGTTTTGTTGGGAGCACGGTGGCCCATGGGCAGAGTGGGGCTTGGGGCAGGGAGAGCTGTGATTATCCTTGGATTGCACCCAGCCCTGAGCCGTGCCTGGATCCACCAACCCTCCAGGATGGAACAGAACTTGTCACTGTCCCTGCAGGCGCCTCCAGGCCTCACCTCTTCTTGTGCTCATCCGGAGAAAAAGGCACATCCTCCTCCTCCCCATCCATGGATTTCTGCCGGACGTTGTACGGAGCTCTGGGGAGGAAGGGAAGGGAGAGCCAGGGTCAGGGAATTGCTGCTCTGGCTGGGGCAGAGGCAGCAAGAGCCAAACAGAAGTGAATCCAAGGGACTGGTTCAGACCCTGGAATACACCTGTATTTTCCATAGGGGTGTCCTTCGTCCAGAGGCCCCAGCCCCATCTGGGACACAAAAAGCTGGGCAGGAAATGCCCACAGTGCTGCCCTGCCTTTCTCCAGGCTTCAGGAAAGCTCCAAACCCAGTTCCCAGGCTGCACCCTCCATTCCTGCCTGGTGATAAAATCCCCTTCATGCAAAGGCCAGTGTCAGCTCAAGGAGCACCTCCTGGCCCACAGAGAGGTGGCCCTGGGAACCACTGCAGTTTCCAGTGGAAGCTCTGGAAGCTCCAGGGGCATTCCCGAGGTTCACACTGAGCAGGAAGAGGAGGAGCTGCTCCCTTTGCCCACTCACAGTTTCTTGTAGTCCTCTGTGGTCATCCTATATCCGGAGGGGGAGCGGCTCTGTCCCTTCAGGGAAGTGCTGTGGGGACACAAACCACACCTGGGAATGTGACCTTCCCATCCCTCCCCACCTCCTTCCCCAGGGGAGCTCCACAGGGAGGGGGACAACAGTGCCACCCCAAATATCCCCACACTGATTGCAGGAATGCTGCTCAGTTGGAGGGCAGCATTTGTCTCCTTTTCAGGAGGGGACAGGTGGACACACTCGTACTTTTTCTGTGCTTGGCTGGAAGGTGAAGAATCCGGCACGGACGAGCTTTTATCGATGGTCCTGGTGAACACACCCCTGGGGAGGGAAGGCACATCTTACATTTTTGGCTGGAAAATGTTTGGAGCCAAATTCAAGCCAGCAGTGAAACAACAGGGCTGGCTCTCGACCCTGAGCAGTGGGATGTTCCCAGCTGACAGAACCCAGGAGGGAACATTTTCTGCCCCTGATCCAGTTCTCCTCCCCCTGCAGCCCAGATCTCTCCCATTCCACACCCACCTGATGAGGTATCCGGACTGGGGCTTGGAGGCAGAGGACCTGTGCAAAGAACAGAGATCAGGGAGTAAAAAACATGGGAAAACAACAGCAACAGCAGCAGCACCAGGATTGAAGGAGAATGTCAAACCATGTGCATGTCAAACCAAAAATCCAGCTAAGCAGGCCTGGAGGGATCCCACAGCTGGATTGACTCTGGAGGGATGTTTTCAAATGAATAATTATCAGAACAAGCTCTATAAATTATTTTTATAGGGAAAGTGAATTTTAGAGTGAGACAATTAATATTAGCCATGCTGGCAGTGTTCTCTGGCCCAGGTTGGTGGCACAGGAAAGGGAAATCAGACGTGATGCAGATCCTGATTTTTTTATCACTGAAGAGCAACAGCTGCACTCCAACTCCTGCGAGGTGCATTCCCAGGAGGCAGCACAGCGTGGCTCCTCTGGAGAGCACTGTCTGACTGGGAGTGGGGAGAGCTGCCACAAGGAATGGGAAGCAAGGAAGTGCTCAGGGGAGAGGGCAGAGCTCTCACACAGGGCCAGGCCCTTCCCAAGAGTTTGGTATTTCACGATATTGCTCCAAGCTCCTGAGTTCCTGGGACCCCTCTGAACCAAACTCAGCCCCACCCAGGGCTCCCCCTGCCCTGAGGAGCCCTTGCTTGGAGCACCGAGGGGTTGCACCAGCACAGCAGCTGATGTCCCATCCCAGCCTTGTGGCATCAGTGGCTCAAAGGCTCCGCTCCTCTGAATGAAAGTCATCCCTGCATCCCACTGGAGCTCTCGGGAGCCAAGCCATGCTCTCTCCAAGGTGAGCCATCCCTGGGAGCAGGGCTGTGCCCAGAGCTGTGCAGGCAGCAGGAGGTGAGGGGGGCACACAGCGAGGGCTTGCACCGGCCCCAGCAGACAGCAGAGCAGGGAAGGAGCAGGATGGGCCCCTGGAATTACCTGTCCTGCTGGGGAGCAGCGGGTTTGGGGGCTGTGGGTCCCCCACCAGCCTGTCCAGACCTGAGGGAACAGGAAACACAAGGATGTGGTTAACTGATTGCTGAGCATGGGTTTGGAGAGAGGGGAAGAGAAGAGGGATTTGGAGCTGGGTTTGCTCCCAAGTAAAGAGGAGCTGGAGCAGACTGGTGTTCCCTGGCACAGGGCACTGTGTGACATCCAGGGAACTGTTTGATCTCCTGCCTCTTCCATCCCGAACTCCCTCCATCCAGGCCTGCCCTGAGTTTGTCACTCTGAGATGCTGAAGCACAATCTGGCTTCACAAAACTTTGGAGCTCTCCTGAGCCTTCCAATCTGTCTGTGCTGCTGAATTCCAGCTCCAGCAGAAGACATTTGTCCGAACTTCTGCCCACCCTGCATTTATCAGAAATAAACAGGAGCAGCAATTCCTTTGGCATTGTCACTGCCTGGCACCACGGGGACCCCAAAACCTGTCACAGCCCATCTTGTGTAGCTGGAGACCGGGGTGCCCAGAGAGCCCAGAGCTCCAGGAGTGTTTGGACAATGCCCTCGGGCACAGGGTGGGATCCTTGGGGTATCTGCAGGGCCGGGGGTTGGATCAATGATCCAACTCAGGGAATTCTGATGGGGAAAGGGAAGGAGAAGGAAATGTTCTTACAGGGGGCTGCTCTTCTCCTCATCCGAGTCGGAGTTGTGGTGCTGGATCCAGCTCTTGTCCCCCCGCAGGGTGGTGCGAACCTTCATCTGCCGGATGATCCTGCGGCGATCCTCATCCGTGGGCGGGATCAGCCCTCCTGCGAGAACAGGGGGAGGGAGGGAAGCACTCACAGACCCCGGGGCGGATGGGATCCATCCTAGCATGGAGCCCTCTCCTCTCTGTCAGAGGTTCCAGCGCTGGGTGAGACTTTCACCAGCTCTGATGGAAGATAGAGACGTGGCCATCCAGACCTCGGGATCAGCATCCCACTGGATCACAGAGGTTCACGCAGGGTTTCACACCTCACTGAAACACCTCTCTGGTGGTCTGTCCAAGCAGGGACATTCCAGCAGCTCCAGCTGGGCAGAGGAAACCGAGGAAAACCAGGAGAGGAAGGAATTACCTTTAGTGACACCCAGGGACATCATGGTCTCAGCAGCACCTTCCCCTTCTGCCACTGCTCACAGCCAACAAGACCCTGGAAGAAGTGGAAAAGGGCATAAGCAAAATATCAGCTGTGGTATAAAAATCTGGCAGGATGGGGAGAGGAGAGCACAGCCACAGTGGCACAGCAGTGGTGGCACTGCAGTGGTGGCACAGCCAGAGGATGGGGAGACTCTGGCCTTGCACCAGAGCTGGGATTCCTCCCCATCCATGAACCTGCAGCATCAAGGGCAGGGAAAAATCAAACCCAGCCATGCCAGAGGTGTTTTCCCAGATCTGGGAGGAAAGTGGTGGATGAGACTTTGCAAAAGTGCCCAGAGCCACTCAGCTGGGCCAGACCTTCTGGAGTCCACAGAACCCCGAGAATTCCGGAGCACCTTTGGGATTTGTGTCAGGTGGGATGAGAAGGACCCAGGTTAATTCAGCACCTGGCTGTGTTTGTCAGAAATGGTTCTCTTCTGTTTGCACTCCTAGTTTTTCCATGGAAGCTGGGGGATGAGCTTTTGTTTTTGGAGGAGAAAATCCCACATTGAATCCCAGAATGGTTTGGGTTGGATGGGACCTTAAATCTCCTCCAGTTCCAAACCCTTCCATGGCAGGGACACCTTCCAGCTTTTACCAACCCCAGTCTTCCCTTGCCAAAACTCTGTCCTGGATTCTGGACTGACTCTGTGAGTCAGAAATAAGAAGGCCCAACCCTCTTTGGGAGAATCTAAAGCCAGGTTGTTGTTCCCTGCCAGTGCGCCTGTCCCTGCAGCATTCCCAGGAAGCCACATGCCCGGGGGGAATGCTGGGTGCTGATCTCATGGCACTGGGCTTGCCAAAGCCTCCTCCCCTGGCTTGTCTCAGCCAGGGATCTGCGCACTGCTTGTCCCCTGCTCTTCCCATCGAGATCATGAACAATTCCCCAAGGCTCCTCTCCCTCTGCAAACATTTCCAAGCATTACACCCACCCACATGCAATGCAAATATGCAACAGGCAGCTGATAGTCCAGTATTCCTTCTGGTATTTGGAATAACCTGTGATTTATGGTCCATCTCATGTCCCTGATACATTAAAACCTTCATCTTGTGTGCTGGATAAATGCACCTGGTGCTCAGCTTTGGATACCAGCCTCTGGGATGGAGCACTGGGATGTCCCAGGCAGCAGGAGATCCATAAAAATTGTTAATTCCCACTGACAAAGCATCCAACATGAGCCACCCAGCACAAGAGATAAATGTCCTATCTGCACAGGAACAAAATCCCATTAAACTGTGTCCCCAAACTGCACACTCCAAACAGAGTTGCTGCTTAAACCCGTGCTAAGAAACACAGAATCCCTATTTCCAAAGGCATGGCACACCACCAAGACAACACACACAGGTCATTCCCACCTCTGGGAAGCCCTGGGGCTCACGGGCAGCTTTACTGAGAGCCAGAGATCCCCTGGTTTGGGATCAAGCCTGGCTGCAGTGTCCCACTGAGGACACTCTGAAGCTCCTCATCCTGTGAGGAAAGCCATTCCAAGCTATTTAATGATGAAAGCAATTCCAGGCTATTTAATAAGGAAAAGGGAGCTGGAGCCTTGTTTGGATGCCCCTTGTTCAGGGGCTCTGGGGCAGAGCCCAGCCCAGCTGTCCCTCCCCACTCCCTGGGGTCCCTGCCCTGCCTCGGCACTTTTCAGTGCCCTGGAGTTTTCAAGCAGCTCCAGCACCTCAAGCTCCTCTCTCATCCCCAGCAGGGAGTGTTCCCTATGGATCACTGCCCGCGGGATGAGCCAGGGAGCACCTCCAGCTGTGCCCAAGGCTACGGAGCTGCCTGGCCCTGGAGGGGGTGACCTGTCTCTACCCACCCATCCTGTCCCTTAGGAGTGTAGGCACAACCACACCAACTCTTCCCTAATAAATTCTTCAAGTGTGAAATCAGCAGCCCAGTCCTTAATTGCAAAGGATCTGCTTTCCACCGAAAGCACTTAAACAGCTTTAATTACCTGCAGGAGAGGAAACACTTGCTGTTCTTTCAAAGCTGCTGGGAGCTCCTCTTCCCTGCTAGCCAACCTCCTTTGTGATGGCCCAGCTGGGACTTTTAAATGTTAAAAACAAGTGTTCAGCCTGCTGTTTGTAGGGCACCTGGGGTAATGGCCCCTTTGTGCCTAACAGCACCTTGCTGTCCCTGTGCTTTGGTATGGGAAATCAGGTGACCCCCGATGGGAAGAAATGCTGATGTCTGGCTCTAGATCAGGAGGCTGAAGGATAGCTTTATTAAAACTATACTATATTACATTAATATACTATTTAAAGAGATGCTATCCTCTTCTACATACTTATTTCTTACTTACCTAACAAACCCATGACTCTCTGCTGAGAGTCTGAGCCACAGCTGGATCATTGAACCCAAACAACCTTCACCAGAATCCAATCCAGCAATCACTTCAGGTAAACAATCTCCACACCACATTCCACATGGGGAAAACAAAGGAGCAGAGGTAAGGATTGTTTTCTCTTCTTCTCTCTGTGCTTCTCCTGAGAGACAGAATTATGTCTCTCTGTCCAGAGAATGTGAATGTCACACTTTGGGGATGAGCTAGATTCGAGTTGGACCCAACTCTGAGGTTTGAAGGAATGCCCTGGGAGCTGCTTCGATCCCATAAATCCAGCCTTCCTGGGAGCACCCCAGGTGCCCTCAGACTGCTGAAGTGTCTGTGCAGGCAGGCCAGCCTCAGGCCCATGTTCCAGCACTCCTGCTCCCCATGTTTTGTTTCCTGGCCCTGGGATGGGATGCCACAAGCTCCACACTCACTTTTCCGTGCTGATCCCTGTCTGGGTGGGACCCTTTTGGGGCAGGAGCCCCGAGGTGCCATTCTGCCTCCCCTGTCCGTGCAAGGCCTCGCTGGCCCTGGATGGATGATGAAGGTCCCTGGATGACCTTGAAGGTCCCTTCCGGCCTTGATGGCTCTGGGACTCCTGGACAAGGAGTGGAACTCTGGGTTCCTCACACAAAGGGCATCCACAGATGCCAACCTGTGCCCTCACCAGGGTTATTTCCCTCAGCCCAAAGCCCACGTGGCATCACTGATGGTCCCAGCTCTGAAGTGATCCCATCCTGCCCACGGTGATCGGGGCTCCATGGTGATCCAGGTCCCACCCGAGGTGACCCTGCAGCAGCTCCAGGCTCTGCTCCCACCAGCTGAGCCCATGCTGGAGCTCTGCAAGGATCTCTCCCGTGCTCCCCCTGCCCCTGGCTACCAGCACGGGACTCATTTCCCCCAGGACTGGGCACTAATGGAGGGCTCGACTGCTGACCCGAAGGCTGCAAACAGCACCCAGGGCAGTCATGCGGAAAAAGCTCCTGCTCTGAGGATAACTGATGCCTGTTCTGACCTTCACAAGCCTCAAATTAAAATGTATTTAAAGCTTGCAAGAGGTTTGAACCTCCTTCCTTTGAGCCTCCTCAAGCCTGCTGAGAGTTTTGGCCTCCAGGCCTAGCTCCAGGCCAGGTCCCCACTTCCATGTGAAAGGTGGGAATTTGTGGATTTTTGGGGTGGTTTTTTTTTGTTGTTGTTGTGGGGTTTTTTTTTGTTTGTTTTTGGTTTTTTTGGGTTGTTTTTTTTTTTTTGTTTTGTTTTTTTTTTGTTCTTGTTTTGGTTTTTTTTTTTTTTTTTGGTTTGTTTAGGTTGGGATTAAATGCGTGAGATGGTATTTCTTGTTTGGCCTTAGATGTTTATTAGTTTTTATTTATCTACATATATATACTATATTTATAAGTAGTGAGTTTTATAGTACTTTACTAACAAACTAAAAAAAATGGAGTTGTATTTTTCTCTTTATAAGGGTTTTTAAGGATAAACTGTCTAATTAAGAAATGAGAAATTATTTTTATTTTTAACTTAACTAATTACTTGTGGTTTGTAATGTGGACTTTTTCATTCAATTACACATTCATTACAATTACACAATTTTTCATTCAATTCAATTGACTTCTAAAGTCAAGCTATGAACAATCAATTACACAATACTACTTAAACTCATGAAGAAGAAGGTAAAGAAGAAGGACTAGCTACTGCTTTAAAACTTCTATTTTGGTATATATATTATTATAGTCTAAAACTTTAAACTCTAAATTTTCTACTATGTGGCATTACATACTTTTATTCAAACTATATACTTATAATCTCAATTTTATAATTCCATTTTGGGAGCCTTCTCCATGGCCTCGGGTCAAATGCAGTGTTCTCTTGGGGGTCAGTGCCTGTCAGCACAGAAAGTCTGAAATTCTGAGCATCCAGGGTTCCAACATCAATCTGATGTGGCACTCAGCAGATGGAGCCCAGCTTTTGGACACTCACAGGAAGGAGAGCAGGGGGAGAAGCCTTTTCCTTTTCCTTTGGCACAGATTACCTGGCCCAGCAGGCAGGTCCAGACCCTGGCACTGCCCCCCCGAGAGGGCACAGACTCGAATTTCTGTGCACCAGCCCTGGCACACAATGCAAACCTTGTCCCTGCTCTGCCCTGATGTCACCCGACACCTGATCTGCTGAGAAAGGACAGCAGGAGCTGGAAGGAACCCTGCCAGATCCACCTTAACCCCTGCTAGACCCACCCTAAACCCTGCAAAATCCACCCTAACCCCAGCCAGACCCACCCCAACTCCTGCTGGAGCAGCAGCTGGGCCAATGGCTGTGACGTTTTTAAGCCAGTGTTCTAAAAACTGGATTTAGTTCACCTTTGAGCTCTGACTGGAAGCACATCCTGTTCCTGGGAGGGATGGACACTCCTCTCCTGCTGTCTGCTCTTGGGGACACAAGGGACAATGGGAATTGCACCTCAGGCTCCACACTGGCAGCTCCCAGGCTGCACCTGAGGATCTCAGACCACCTCCTGCACAGAGGGGCTCTGTGTTTGGAGGGGGAGGTTCTGAGGGAGTCTCTGAAAGTCCAGACCCGGCCTGAGGCCCTGGCACAGGGTGTCCAGAGCAGCTGTGGCTGCCCCTGGATCCCTGGCAGTGCCCAAGGCCAGGTTGGACACTGGGGCTTGGGGCAGCCTGGGACAGTGGGAGGTGTCCTTGCCATGGAGGGGCTTTAAGGTCCCTCCCAACCCAAACCAGTCTGGGATTCCAGGTTTTAGATGGTGCTCAGCTACTCTGAAGGACCAGCTTTTTCTTCCTGCCTTTCCCTTTTCCCATGCAGTTACTGTTTGATGCTGTTCCATAAACATTGGGGATATTTAAGAAGCACCAGGAGACTTCTAAAGTCAAACTATGAACAATCAGGAATTCAATAATTGAAACAGTCCAGGCAACCTTAAATCAAACACTAAATCCACCCTTCTGGATTTGTGCAACACAGCAGCTCATGCCTACCTGGTTCATGAGCCAGAAGCACTCCCAATCCCAGAATCCCTGAGGCTGGAAAAGCGCTCTGGGATCATCAAATCCAACCTGTACCTGTTCCCCACGTTGTCCCCATGCCAGAGCTCTGAGTGCCACCTCCAGGGATGGGGACTCCAGACCTCCCTGGGCAGCCCCTGCCAAGCCCTGACCACCCTTTCCATAGGGAAATTCCTGCTGATTTCCATCCTGAAGCTCTGTCCTGACCCCCCTTGTGGCTGCAGCAGAGCCTGGGAGCTCTGAGGAGGAGCCTCATCCCACATCACCACATTCCCTTGGGATTTCCCCCCCATGACCTGAGGACAGTGAAGGTCTCTTTTTCCCTGAATTTGGGGAAAAGGGATGGAAACCTGCAGCTGGAGGGGGGAAATCCTGCCCAGACCTCACCAACAGGAGCAACACAGACCCGTTCCAGACAACGCATGAAAAGCTGCAAATGCACAGTTAGAATTTCCTTTCGTTCATTCACAGCCACACATCCCACAAAAAAAAAAAAAAAAAAAAAAAAAAAAAAAAAAAAACAAACCCAAAAACAAAAAGCCACACACACAAAACAAATCCTCTTGAAGCTGGCACAGCCTGGAGCTGCTGAAGCCGGGGAAGTGTGGCATAAACTTCCTGAGAACCTCCTGAACTTCTTCAGCCCTACCCACCCCCAGGGATCATCCCGGGCTCCCAGCAGGACCACCCCCAGCACAACAACTCATCCCTGCTACTGCCAGAAATTCTCGGGTCATTTTCACCATCCTGGGTGTGCAGTTTCATTGTTCTAATTACATGGAATTAATTCCTAATTGCTCAGCTAATTTCTGTGTTTAAAAGGAAGGATGTGCAGGACGTTCACCACACCCACACATCTCTAACCTTGAGCCTTGATGTCCGAAGATGAAAGGAAAAAGGAAGGAAAAATAGGTTTTCTGTCAAAGGTGGAGCTTTGTGTTTGTGCCACGGACCCAGAGACAGAGCAGGACAAAAGCTCCTTGAAGCCTCGTGACGTCACAGAGACACCACAGAGTTTTGCCAAGAAAACATAACTTTTTTGTAAAAGGAAGCTAAAATCTGCCACTTGTGGAAATTGGGACTTCCATTTAAGTCCTGGTAATTTTTTTTGGGAAGAAATGTACTGAATCATTGGCTGGATGAATAAAATAGACTGAGTTTATAATAAAAAGAAATAAAATATCCTAAACAAAACCTCCTGGTTCAGCTGAGGAGGAAGGACATCCCTGCTTCCCAGCCTGCCCAGCTGAGTGCAGCTCATCGTCCTCTGTGGGGTCTGTCCTGAGCAGGGCTGGGACAGGGAAATGGGGATGACATTCCCTGGATGAAGCAAGGACAGAGGGAGGTGCTCTCTCCTCTGTGCCAGCTCTGCCACTCCTTCCCAGGGTGCTGATTTCACACTGATTCAGGGAGAAACAAAACAAGGCAGAGCAGCACAGAGGGAGAAATCTCTGCCTGCAGCCCCTGTGTCCCACAGGAGTCCTGGCAGGGAGGGGATGGGGAGGCAGAAAGAGCTGAAGGCTCCCCCAAACCTCTCTGGAGGCTCTCAGGGGTCACAGGATTGAATTTCCCCGGAGTTTTCCGGACCCTGCCCACGCCCAGACCTGTCCCAGGTAGGGCACTGATGTGCCCCACGGAAATCCAGAGGGGAAAGGGGTTTACAAGGATGTGGGGCCGTGGGCAGGGAGGGAATTTGCGATCAGACAGGTGCAACAAAGCCCCAGAGCCTAACCTCAGCCCCACCCCGTTCCTGCAGGAACCCCATCCCTGCAGAGCTCACACCCCAGCAGAGCCGCGCTTTGATCCGAGACACCCCTGGACAGCCGCACTTGCACGGAGCAGGAGGATTTACGGTGTCCCCGGCAGGGCAGGGCAGCACAGCTCTCCTGCTCTCACGCAGCTGCAGCAGCCCCAGCTCCGGCCGTACCTGCGCAGTTTCCCCCGGTGCGGTCGCTTCCCAGCGCGGAGCTCTCCCGGCAGCGGCGGCTCCGAGCGGCCCCGGCACGGCTGTGGCACACCTGAGCCCTTACCTGCCGAGAGGGCCGGCCCCGAGAAGCCAAGCCTTGTTTTGAGGAGGAGACTTGGGTGTGTTTCGCCCTTCAGGGGAATCAAACAGGTTTCTCCGTTCGGCGGCACGGGCTCCCCTCCCTGTAGGCTCTCCTCTGCATTCCTGGCATTCCCCAGCGAATGCCACGGTCCCCAGCCCTGCGCGCCGCTGGCACAGCCCAGAGCAGCCCCCCAGCTCTCACCCCATGGAGTTTCTCCTCGGGACAAGCACTGCCAGGGCTCGGCCCCCAGGCAGGGGGAGCGGGGCCCCCGATACTGCTCGGGTACTGCAGGCTCGGAGCCGCTTTGGAGCAGTGGTACCCAGGGAGCATCAGGGAGCGGGGCTGTAATTAGCCCTCGACACTGATTGTCTACTTGGAACTCATTAATGAGGCCAACAGGTGTGATAATCCCACAGGAAATTGCCGGGCATTCTGCTCTTCCTCACTTGATTTCCCTTTCTAATTGCTCTGGTCACCGCACGGTCCCCGAGGGCCGGCTGTGGGGACAGCCTGGCACAGCCAGATCCTGGCACTCGTGTTCTACCCATCCCTAGAGCCTGAGAGCTGGGGCTGGGTGTTTGGAGCTGTCCTGAGGAGTCAGGGCTTCAGCCTGGCACTGCCACAGTGTAGGAAGAACCAGAAAATCACACGATGGTTTGCGTTGGGAGGGACCTCAGAGCCCACCCAGTGCCACCCCTGCCATGGGCAGGTATACCTCCCACTGTCCCAGGCTGCTCCAAGCCCCAGTGTCCAGCCTGGCCTTGGGCACTGCCAGGGATCCAGGGGCAGCCCCAGCTGCTCTGGGTACCCTGTGCCAGGGCCTGCCCATCCTCCCAGGGAACAATTCCTAATTCCCAATATCCCATCCATCCCTGCCCTCTGGCAGTGGGAGCCATTCCCTGTGTCCTGTCCCTCAATCCCCTGTGCCCAGTCCGTCTCCAGCTCTCCTGGAGCTCCTCAGGCCTTGGCAGGTGCTCCCTGGAGAGCATCCCCAGCTCTCCCAGCCTGGCTCCAGAAGGGCTCCAGGCCTGGAGCAGCTCTGTGGCCTCTTCCAGCCCTGGAGGTGATGAAGCCCAAATCAAGCCCCCACCAGGATCCCCTGTCCCCGATTCAGGCACAGGTAATGCTGAGCCTGTAGCAGCTGGAAAGGAAAGATCCTGCTGTGGGATGATGGGCAAATATCCCATCCCATCCCATCCCATCCCATCCCATCCCATCCCATCCCATCCCATCCCATCCCATCCGATCTGGATGTCTGGAACAGGGCTGATGACCCAGCCCTGGCTCCCAGCAGCACAGGGAGGATGACATCAGGGATTTTCAGGCATTAAGGCATTACTGCCGCCCCAGATCTTCCTCTCCGATCTGCTCGGGCTCAGCAGCAGCTGGGATCAGCGGCGAGCTGAGCTCAGCTGAGCTCGGCTCGCGGCTGATCCCGGCTTTGATAAGCCGGACTGTTCCCAGAGCCGCGCCCTGAGCTCCCGGCGGGCTCGGGTGTCCAGCTCAGGGAAACTGGAGTTGTTCAAAGCGGGCTGGAAAACGCAGCCCAGACCCTTCCTGGGACAGCATCCTCTGCTCCGGGCCTCTAGCTGACAGTGCAGCTTTATTTTCGGTAAGCCTTGAGTCATGCCAGGGTTTGCTGAAGGTTTGTCCTGGCTCTTCCCTGCAATAACAGTGAGTAACAGCCCGGCCTAACAGCCCGGCCTGGCCAGCCCTGCAGGTACACAAGGTTCCCAAGCACAACAGGGACACCCAGGCACCCAGGGCTCTGGTTTTTCCTGGGGGGAACACACTGTTTCATGCTGAGTGTTCAAAAACCGGGCAAGAATAGAAGGTATTCGTTATGAGCACCTGAACATCAACACTGAGAGCAATGGATGAGGAGCTCCCAAAGCAGCACCCCAAGAGGTCACTGCTGCCTGACGAGATGCATCCCCAAAGCATGGGCAGCAGGAAAGGGATTGGGATTGGGCCCCTCTGCCCCCTCAGGTGAGACCCCACCTGCAGAGCTGCCCCAGCCCTAGGCCAGCACAGGAGGGACCTGGAGCTGCTGGAGAGAGCCCAGAGGAGGCTTCAGGATGGGCAGAGGATGGAGCAGCTCTGCTGGGAGAGCTGTGATTGTTCACCTGGAGAGGAGAAGCTTTGGGGTGACCTCAGTGTGGCCTTGCAGGGCCTGAAGGAGCTGACAGCTTCTGGCAGAGGCTCAAGGATAGACTACAGATTTCTGTTAGGGAGCTGCTCACAATGGGACTTCAACAAGTCCAAATTCAGATGCTCCAGGAAAAGACACCAATCTTGGTCTCCCTGGCAGGAGCAGCCCCACCTGGAGCAGCTCTGGTGCCCTGCACACCTTTGGAGGAAACCTGAGTGTGCTGAAGTCAACAACACAAGAAGTCCTTTATACTCATCTGACCTGAGTGGAACCCAAGAGGGGAATTCTTCCATTTTCCCACTGAATCTGGTTAAAACCAAGAGGATCTGGCTTGAACCTCCACCCTGCAGGCCTGGCCCCCTCCTCAGCCACCAGCCAAGGCTCAGGTAAAGCTGTGCCTGAGCCCAGCCCAGAGCAGGAGCAAGGTCCCGAATCTCATCCCAGCCCCCCAAGTTCTCCAGGGACACACACACTCCTCCTGCAGCACGGGAGAGCAAGAAAAAAGAGTCTTTTCCCCAACTCCAGTTAAAAACATTATTGTTACAAAGTAAATTTCAGCATGGAATTTACCAGGAAATGGATTTTTATGGGATCTCCTCTCTGAGGAAAGCACAAAGACCCCTTTCTCAGGAATATGTCCACAGCTGGCACTGACTGATCCTTGTTCTGCCACTTCCAGAGCAGCTGGGTGCCAACAGCTGTAACCCCACAGCTCATTCCTGCAGGAACAGGGATGTCTGCAAGGAACCTGCTCACCCTGGAAATGCAGGCAGCCAATTTTATGGGAAGGGGGCTTTACCAAATCATTCCTATGGCAAAGGTGATTCCTGTCCAGAGACAGCCCCATAGCCCAGCCTGTGTTTGAACAGCCACTGCAACATCCTGTAACATTTTTCAGTATTTTCTGGTGGTGAGAAATGCACCAAGCCCACTCCAGAGCACTGAGCTGCCCTGGAACATTTCTTGCTTTCCCGATCTCACTTTCTGCAGCCCCTCCCTGGGTCAGGTGAGTAACCCTGCAGTCCTGTGGTGCTTTGCAGAGATGCCACCAGCCCCAAGCCCCAGCAGAGCCGGGATGAGTCGCAGGGTGTAAAACCACTACACCCATGTGTTACAAGGGAATCAAACTGGTTTTTCATGAGGTGTCACTGCAGAGCTCTGCCAGAATGCCAGACCTCACCTTCCTAATAGCAGGTGGCAGCAGGGCATTGTCTATCCCAAACAATTCCCTGCAGGAGCACAGCAATCTCGCCATGGTCACGGACACACCTGCACACTCCTGGAGCTCAGGAGTGCCAGCACAACACAAAGTGGTGTTGTCAGCAGAGTCAGGGCACGGCAGGGGCAGAGCTGTGGCGGGGACACCGTGGTGCCACCACAAAACCCAAACCCGCTCTGGCACAAGCAGGGAGATGCTGATTTATCCTCAGCAGCTCAGTGAGGTCCCTGCAGGCTCTGAGGCAAACAAGCTGCTCTTCCCCCTGCCCTGACAGGGCCCGGGTTGCACCACTCTCCCCCTGTGGGCCTGGCACCAGCCCGAGGTTTGCACAAGCAGCAGCGAAACTCGGGAGAGAATTCTCCCGGGAAGCAGAGCCAGCCCATCCTGCCATGGCTGGGAGGTGTGGGAATGTCCTGCTGCTCCCTGCCATCAGCACCCTGGGGTAACTGGATGTACTGGGATGGAAAACACCCCTTCCACAGCTTCCCAAAATGCTGAGCTCGAGCCCTGCAGCATGTCCTGGATCCCTGTGTCTGGAAATCCCCCAGTGCAGGGTGCAAGTGGCACACTGCTCCCAAAACTCACTGAATGACAGAATGGTTTGGCTTGGAGGGGACCTTAAAGCCCCTCTTGTTCCACCCCACAGACGGACACCTTCCACTATCCCAGCTTACTCCCAGCCCTGTCCAGCCCGGCCTTGGACACTTCCTGCATGCCCCTGGAGTGCCCTCCGAGCCTTTCTGCTCCCTGAACATGCAGGGTCATTTTTGACCTGCTTTCGTCCATTTTTCCTCTTACCTATTTCTGGGAATTACACCCAAGCCACCCTTTTTCCTCTCTGGAGGTGTGTCTGGACCAGGGCTTCCCCCACGTTCCAAGGGCAGCACTGAAAGGACAATTTTCCTGAACAAGTTCCCTTTGCAATCCCTGTAAGAGGGGAATGGAGGTTTTGGTTACCTTAACTCCACCTAGAAAAGCACTTGTAATCCTCTCTCCCTTCCCTCCCTCTCCCTTCTCCAGGATAAGCAGCAGAAGATCTCTCTTTATCTCTCCCACTGCCAAAACCAATCTCAGGTCAGCAAAATTAGGAGCTGCAGCAAGGAAAAGCCAGAAAAGCAGAGAGAGGGAGATAAGGAGTTTGATGAGAGCCCTCCAGGGAACTCTTTGAAGTCGTGGGGAGCTCCTGTTGAGTGTTTCTGACAGGGACAGACTGCACCTGCATTTGATCCTGGGTGTTTGGAAGGAAAGTTTGATAATGGCAATTTTGCTTCACAGCCTCTGCTTGCTAAGACACACCAAATACAGACTGGAAGCCATAAAAGTCTCTGAATGGTTTGGGTGGGAAGGGAATGCAAAGCCCACCCAGTGCTACCCCTGTCATGTCAGGGACACCGTCCCAGGCTGCTCCCAGCCCCAGTGTTCAGCCTGGCCTTGGGCACTGCCAGGGATCCAGGGGCAGCCACAGCTGCTCTGGGCACCTGTGCCAGGGCCTGCCCACCCTCCCAGGGTGTGGATGCCAGCCTGGTCAGAGAGAGAGAAACTACATTCGTTTCTCACAGTGGCTTGTGAGAACTTTAGGGAGTAGTAGGAACGGTGATAACTTGTTAGTATAAACAACCTGGAGGTGGTGTTTTTTCTACTCTGTTTTTCTGTTCTTCTCAAGGACTGTTTGTGAGAAAGATGTTTTTGTTAATTAGCCAATCAAGTAGAATGTGTCGAATCTGTCTATAAAAAGGGAAAGAGCTTTTGCATTAAACGCTTTCTTCTTCTTCAGCTGCAATTCATCTCCTGTGAGATTGTATCATTTCGGGCTCAAGGGTGACATCTGGTGACGTGCACTGCACCGACCGGCCCCTCGCGGATCGCGGGGCACGCGGGGACACCCGGGACCCCCGCCGGACTCCGCCGGGACCCCGCGACACCCGCGCGGTCCGCCCGCCTTCGGACATCCCGTTTCCCCGGAGAGGTAACGACCTTTCCCCGCGTCCTTCTGAAAGAGACTGGTTCCGCTGCTTTTGCGGTGTTCCGGCGACCAGCCCTGCTCCCTGCGTTTTGAGGTGGTCGCCGACACCTCTTTCTGCGACATCAACGCCGCCGAGAGCAATTGCCGCATCTCGGCCGCGCCGCGCTCGGCCCCTCCGTCCCCGGCGGGTCGGCTCTCCCTTTTCCTGGGGGACGGGGCTGGGGGTTCGCTGCAGTGGTCACCCCGCTTTTTCCCCCCGCTGCCACCCGGGGGCTGGCTTTCTCCCGGCCGGTGGAGTCGCAGTTCCCGGCTCGGGATCCCCTCCTCGATTCACGGGAGGGGGCGGGCTAGGCTCCGGCCTCAGAGGTCGCCAGGACAACACGGGTCGCCCCGCCAGCTTCCTTGTCGCCAGCCATGGAGCTTGCGCGGCCGTACCGGCCATGACCATCGTCGGTGCCTGTCAGCGAGGGCCCGCTCCAGCCGAAGTCACGCTCCCGGCCAGCTTTCCTCTCCCTCCCCGTGGTGCCTGCGCGGACGGCGACGGCTGTGACCGCGGCTCAGACACTGTCCGTTCGAACGCTGAATCAGGCGGCGGGGGCTGTGCCTCCTCTTCATTCCGGCGCGGCGGCCGGCTCGGTTGACTTAATGTCTGTTGCACCTCCGCCAGGGCAGCCTGCGGCGGCGGTGGTGCTGTCAGCCGCGGCTGCGCTGCTCGCTGCCCCGCCTCCGGCCGCGGCCGTGCCGGCGGTGCCGGCGGCCGGTCCGTCCGAGTCTCGGCTTGTGACTAGCCCTTCGGTCTCGCAGCCCGCGGTCGGCTTCTCGAATCCGAACCCTTTGGCTAGCATGCCACCCCCTGTTACCCGCTGGGCGCCCTCCCCATTCCGAGGTGGGGACTCGGACAGCGATGACGACCAGCGGCCGGTCCCCCGGCGGGGGTATGTCCCAGGGGGAGACCGCCGGCACTGGCAGGCGGAGTCGGCGTCTGCTCGTAACCTCTGGGCTTTGCCTCCCTGCTGGGTGACTGTGCGCCCCAACAATCCCCGCAGCTTTTGGGAAGCGGTTAAGGCGCGGGTTTCAGAGGCTGGGGTTGAGGATCCTTTGGGAGGGCCGGGAAGGTCACGGTGTGCAGCCGATGACACGACACCCACCTCGGGGGGTGGGGCCGCAGGTGTCGGTCAGGTGGCTTGTCCGACGTCTGGGGGAGGGGTACGGGTGGTTCAGGAGGACCGTATTCTGCCACAGGGCGAGGTGAAAGATCTTCTCATGATTATAGCTGTCCCAAATTCAGGACACGCCAACAAACGTGGTGTGATTGCCTGGCGGGTGATCCAGGATCTGCAAGACCAGGCTGCGAAACATGGCCTTGGCTCTGAGCAAGTCATGCAGGCTCTCAGAGTGATAGCTTTGGACCTGCTTGCTCCATTTGATCTTAAACGTATTGCTCGGGCACTGTTCCAGCCTGTGCAATATGTGATTTTTATGAAGTACTGGACACAGGCTGCTGCAAAGGTTGCAGCAAGCAACAGGCTTCTGCCTCAGGGTGACCCTAGGTATGGTGTGGGGGTGGCTGCTCTCCTCGGCGAGCATGCCTTTTCCAATCCTGATTTTCAGGCTACCTGGGACTCTGCTGTTCTTGAGCAGTGTCAAAGTGTAGGATTTGGTGCATTGTTGAAGACCATTGAGATGGCCTCCCCCGGGCCACCCTATGCAACAATAATTCAGGGACCAGGTGAGCCTTTTTTGCCATTTGCCGAGAACCTTACTGCTGCCCTGGAGAGACAGGTTGAGGATGCTACCGTAAGGGAGATCTTATGCAAGCAATTGGCCCGGTTAAACTCAAACAGTGAGTGCTGGGGGATCATAAATGCTCTTCCGGGCGACTCGTCGGTGGCAGACATGGCCATTGCATGTGTTAGGATGGGTGCTGGTGACCACAGGGCGTCCGCTCTGGAAGTTGCTTCACAGCCAGGCCAGGTAGCCTTAGGGGGAGGACAACGGAAGAGGAACAAAAATAAGGCAAGAAGCAGCAAGGTGCACCCAAGCTGGCAGGTATGGGTGCTGACTTCCTGTGCGCTAGATGCCTAAAGGCAGGTCACTTTGCAAACCAATGCAGGTCCCAATTTGATGCTAACAGCCAGCCTTTGGCAGGCCTGGGAAACGGGAAGAAGAGCGCACAGGGGAATTGCACTCTGACAAAAGTGATTCCTCAGAGCACGGTTCCAGCTCAGGTTTGCCCAGCCAGCTCGGAGACATCACCCACGGCTCTGCCAGCGTGGATGTACGTACCGCAACTGCAGTCATCCTAGAATCCTGTTGTGAGCATAAGGTTCCTTTGGACGTGTTCGGACCTTTGGGACAGGGACTGGGCGTGCTGCGTGTGGGGAGATCTAATGTCACCCACCAAGGGGTCTTTGTTCACCTGGGAGTCATTGACTCTGACTTTTCAGGTCTGGTTTTTGCCATGGTTTTCACACCCTCCCCCCCATCACTATTCTGGCAGGGACTCGGATTGCTCAACTTGTGCTTTTTCAGTCATGTGTCCCCAGGACTGATCTGCAGCCTCGTGGGACTGGTGGCTTTGTATCCATGGGACTGCCACGAGCCCTCTGGTCTGCGGCCATTTCCGCAGTGACCCCAGATGGTGTGTACCCTGACCCTGCCGGGTGCCCACCTGCCGAAGATCGAGCTGCGACGTTTGATCGACACAGGGGCGGACGTGACTGTCATCTCCCTCTCTGTGTGCCCTTCAACGTGGCCTTTGGCCCCGTGGGAACTCCCATTGTAGGGGTGGGGGGTCTAGCACATACCTTGATGAGCCAACACTTTGTGCTCATCGGCAACGCAAGCGGGCAGCTGGCTGCAGTTCGACCCTACGTTGTTTCGGCCCCAGTCACTCTGTGGGGGCAGGATGTGTTGGCTGCCTGGGGGCTGCGAATTGGGGCAGATTTTTAATGGGGGCTACTGTTTTGAAGGGGGAAAGGTATCCTACGCTGCCTTTGCAGTGGCTGGTGGACAAACCCATTTGGGTTAATCAGTGGCCCCTGACTGAAGAGAAACTGGTCGTTCTTCGTGAATTGGTTTAGTCACAACTGCAACAGGGGCACATTGAGCCTTCTACGAGTCCCTGGAATCTTCCCGTCTTTGTGATAAGGAAAAAGTCTGGGAAGTGGAGGTTGTTACAAGACCTCTGGAAAATCAATGCGGTGATGGAAGGCATGGGGGCATTGCAGCCTGGTATGCCCTCACCCACCATGATCCCTGCGGGATGGGAGATCTTGGTCATTGATTTGAAGGATTGTTTTTTTATTATTCCTTTGCATGCTGATGATAAGCCAAAGTTTGCCTTCACAGTGCCTTCAGTCAACAATGCCAAACTGTGCAGAGGTATCAATGGAAGGTTTTGCCACAGGGCTGTCACAACAACCCAACTATCTGTTGGTGGTATGTGGCTCAGGCCTTGTCCGGGGTTCACGTTCAGTTTCCTGACGCGTGTTGTTATCATTATATGGATGACATCCTGGTGGTGGCACCCGCCCAGGATCAGTTGCTGAGGATACGGCCTCAGCTGTTTGCTGCTCTGCATGCTTACAGGCTGCAGGTGGCCCCGGAGAAGGTTCAGCAGCACCCTCCCTGGAAATATCTGGGGGTCAAAATTCTTGACCAAACCATTCAGCATCAGGAGGTGCAATTTTCAGATTCTATTTGGACCTTGAATGATGCCCAGAAGTTGATGGGTGTCATCACCTGGTTGCATCCTTCTTGGGACTGACCAGAAAACAACTGTCCCCATTGTATGAGACTTTAAGAGGGGACCCTGACCTGAGGTCACCTTGGGAATTGACTCCTGCAGCACGGCAGGCACTGGAGGAGGTCCAAAGGGCTGTTTCTGCATGTCAGGTACATCAAATAGATCCTTCCATTGATATCACTGTTTTCATTACCAATCCAGATTTTCATCCTATGGGTATCATTGGCCAGTGGAGTGACAAGTGGTCTGGTCCCTTGCAAGTTTTGGAATGGGTCTTTTTGCCCCATCAGCCAAAGAAGGCAGCGCTCTCATTGTACAAGCTGATTGTTCGTTTGATAATCAAATGCTGTCAGTGGTGTTTGCAATTGATGGCTGCTGATCCTGCAGCGATCATTCTTCCTGTGGAGTGGGAAGATTTTGAATGGAGCCTTGCTGACAGTGCTCCTTTGCAGAGTGCACTGCAGAACTTTTCAGGGCAGATTGCCTATCATATGCCCAGCCATAAGTTGCTGCAGCTGGCAAAGATAACGGGTTTGTCATTGCGGCCAAAGAGCAGCCGCAGGTGCCAGTGCAGGGGCCTTCACTGCCTTCACTGACGGTTCTGGAAAGATGGGGAAGGCCATTGTTACTTGGAAGGATGAATCTGGATGGCAGGCACTGGAGGGCCATGAGTCAGGCTCGGCTCAACTGGTTGAGTTAAAGGCCGTTGCCATGGCGTTCCAGGAATTTTCCCAAGTGCCTCTGAATTTGGTAACTTATTCCGCCTATGTCGCAGACATAACCAAGCGTTTGGATTGTTTGCTTCTGAAGGACATCAATAACGCAGTTTTGTTTCAGTTATTGAAAGCCTTTTGGAGTGCAATTCAAACCCAAGTCTGTCTGTATTACATTTTGCACATTCGGAGCCACACCAATTTGCCGGGTTTCATAGCAGAAGATAATGCCAGGGCTGGCAGATTGGCTAACCCTGCGTGGATAGCGCCTCAGGCTGATGTGATTGCGCAAGCCGAAGCGTCACATGATTTTTTCCATCAAAGTGCACATTGCAGAAACAGTTTTATTTGACGCCAACTGAGGCTCGTGACATCATCAGTTTTTGTGCTGACTGTCGTGGATTTTCTACACCTTTGCTGGCGGAGGTGAACCCCAGAGGCTTAAAGGCTTTGCAGCTTTGGCAGACAGATGTCACTCACATCGCTGAATTTGGCTGATTCAAGTATGTGCACGTGTCCATTAACACATTTTCCTCCACTATGTGGGCCTCTGCTCACACTGGGGAAAAGTTGCGATGCAATTGCCCATTGGAGGATGGCTTTCGCAGTCTTGGGAATACCTTCTCCTCTGAAAACTGACAATGGCCCTGCCTATGTCTCGCAGAAGACGCGGCAGTTCCTACGCCTATGGGGAGTGTCACACAAGCTTGGTATCCCACACTCTCCAACGGGCCAGGCCATTGTCGAACGTGCTCATGGTACCTTGAAGCGTGTTCTGGGCAGACAGAAAAGGGGAATGCCTGGCAAGATGCCACACAGTTGATTGGAAAAAGCTCTATATGCAATCAGCCACCTGACAGTGCCACAGAATTCGGAGAACCCTGTTATTCTAAATCACTTTCTTAAATTGCATTTTTCAGGTGAGACGCGCCTGCCTCAAGCAAAGGTTTGGATACGGGATCTATCCATAAGTGGGAAGGCCCGTATGACCTTGTCACTGGGGGTCTGCGTATGCATGTGTCTCCACAGATACTGGAGTGTGATGGGTACCCGCAAGGTGTGTCCGCCCTGACTTGCAACACCAGAACCAGAATGTGGCCAACAGGCAACCTCTGAATGATGATCAAGATGACAACCATCAATCCGATGGCCCCTCCACGAGTGGGGATTGAACATTTCATCCTGCTTCTGAAAAGGACTGTTTTGTATTAGAATAAGTACATGATTTAGGATTGATAGCGCATTTTTGTAAGAGGCAATCACAGGATCTGATCTCTCTGGCCATTTTAATTGGCATCTGATTGAGGGACCTCTGTAGCCGTGTTTGTTCTCCTTTCTGCAAGGGGCCCTGCAGAGGATTACAAACACAGCATCCATCTTTAAACATAAAGGGGGACCTGTGGATGCCAGCCTGGTCAGAGAGAGAAACTACATTCGTTTCTCACAGTGGCTTGTGAGAACTTTAGGGAGTAGTAGGAACGGTGATAACTTGTTAGTATAAACAACCTGGAGGTGGTGTTTATTCTACTCTGTTTTTCTGTTCTTCTCAAGGACTGTTTGTGAGAAAGATGTTTTTGTTAATTAGCCAATCAAGTAGAATGTGTCGAATCTGTCTATAAAAAGGGAAAGAGATTTTGCATTAAATACCTTCTTCTTCTTCTTCAGTCTCCTGTGAGATTGTATAATTTCGGGCTCAAGGGTGATACCAGGGAACAATTCCTTCCCAATATCCCACCTAACCCTTCCCTGTGTCCTATCCCTCCCTCCCTTGTAAATTGTCTCTCTCCATGTTTCTCCATGTTTCCAGTTGGTTCCTTCAGGCCCTGCAAGGCCACAGTGAGGTCACCCCAAAGCTTCTCCTCTTCAGGCTGAACCATCCTAATTCCCTCAGCCTTTCCTCCCAGCAGAGCTGCTCCATCCCTTTGCCCATCCTGCTGCCTCCTCTGGACTCACTCTAGTAGCTCCAGGTCCTCCCAGTGCTGAAGAGGTGGCACAAAAATATATCCAGGCAGGACAGAACAGAAAGATCTCATCACTGCCCAAAAAAAACCTGATTAGAATTGGAAAACGAGGGGGGGAGGCTGGAGCAGGGCTGGAAGAGGCTGTGGATCGAGCAAGACTCTGCTGTGTTGTGGCCAGGGATTGAGGCACAGCCACGCTCTAGCACTCCCGGTTTATCTGGGCTTGGGAAACAGCAGCACTCAACAGCCAGAGGAACCTGGCAGCTCCCTGATTGCACTGGGAGAGCTGCCAGCCCAGGTGTGTACAGCCCTGCCCTGGGTGCCACTTGGCCACTGCTCCCCAACCCAGGTGTGCACAGCCCTGCCCTGGGTGCCACTTGGCCACTGCTCCCCAGCCCAGCAGAGCTCTGGATCCTTTCCTGGGAGAGGGACCCCCCCTGCCCTGCTCTGATCCAATTGAGCTCAGCTTCCAGGGCCTTCTGCTCTGGGAGCCCCTTCAGCTCCCCCTGCCAGGCTCCTGAGGACAGGGAGAGGAATGACCCTGCCCTGACCTGTGTTCAAGCACTGCCACGGCATTTTTGGGGTGGATTGGAGCTACCAGGCTGGGAAATGCCACCTGGAGGGTGAAGGTGATGTGTGTGAAATGAATTTGTAGAGAATTTTTAAAGTTTGATAGAAAGCTTCTGATTGTAATAGTGTGAATTTTAACATCTGTATTGTCTCACTCTTCACATGAGACTGAAAATAGAATAAGTTTTTAAAACTCCTCTCAGTTGCCCCATCTCTAAGTAAGAAAAGGGCATAATCTGAGAGTGATGTAGTGGATTTACCTCTGGTTTGTCTTCAGGGAACCCTGGATCCTTCCAGTTCCAGCTGACACCATTCCCTGCCTGTGGGAGGGCAGTGCTATCCCCACTCCCAGTGGGGCTACCAGGGCCCATCAGAACGGTGGCAGCTGGCCCAAGCACCTGGCCAGTATTTGCTGCAAGATCAAGCAAGGCCAAGGGTGGCAAAACCAGCTGTTAACCGGCAAATCAAAATTCCCAGGAAAAAAAGGCTGGCTTTTTTTTTTTTTTCCAGAAAACAGTCAGAAGTTAAAATAAAACCCATTTAATCAGACATTTAATCGGACTATAGCAGCACATTGAGGTTAAGGCTCATTGTGCCTGAGGATGTGGCTGCCCCTGGATCCCTGGCAGTATCCAGGGCCAGGCTGGAAGGGGATTGGAGCAACCTGGGATAGTGGAAGGTGTCCCCGGGGGTGGAACGGGATGAGCTTTAAGATCCCTTCCAACCCAAACCATCCTGGGATTCCATAATTCTGTGACTGAGACACTTCCCAACCTTCTGAAATTTGAAACACCAGAACTCCCAGGGATCCAGGAATTTGCACAGGGCAAAATTCCAGCTCTAACCTAAACACCTCATTTAAAAGCAAACCAGAACTGAAGTGCTTAGAAAGACTAGAGGGCAAAGAACATTTAATATACAAGTCAGTGGAAATAGCTTGGGGACTGTTGCTTTCTATCCATTTCCTTGTGGAAAAGAGGTTTTTTCATGGACTAAGTGGTTGGAGCGCCAAAAATCCCCGTGACCAGCACTGACAGGGCAGGGAGGAACTTGGTGCTGCAGGATCTTCCCAGCACTGGAGATCTGGTGGGAAGGGAGTTGTGGTAAAACAGTGCTGGGCTGCTGTCAGGCAGCTCCCAAAGATCTCTGCCCCTAAAAGGGAATCACTAACATCCTGTTTGTGCTGAGAGTGGGATCTGCCCTCTCAGAGATGGGACACAAAGCAAAGTCATCTCTGTGTGATCTGGGTTCTTTTGGAACAGAAATAAATTCTGCATGGACAAAGGAACACACTCCTTATGGGTTCCTTCTGCTGCCTCAGGGAGAAGCCAAACCACTCCCTGATCACAGAGGGAAAACCAAAAGAGCTGTAACGATTTAAAAGATGGTGGCAGAAGTCCTTTTTGGCAGGGGGCTCTCTTGTGGAGTGCAAAGCCAAAGCCCAGAGGGGAACCAGCCATAGGAAATGTTTGTGACTCAGCCTGCAGCTATGGGAAGTGGTGGCTGCTGTCACCAGAGCAACAAAACACAGGACAAGGGTGGAGGGACAGGCTGGTGTGCCTGCTCGGGATTGAAGAGGGCACAGCAGGGTGTTTATTCACAGCCCAGAGTTCAGCAGCTGTTTCCAAACAGAAAGTCATATCCAAGAAACAAACTGTCAGCACAGCTCCCACACGGAATGGCGAGGAGGAGGAGGAACAGAGATCTCAGGAAAACTCCTCTTTCCTGGGAACTGGTGACGTTTGCTCCATGTTAAGGTGTCAGAAATGATGGCAGTCAGGTGGGAGAGGCTCCAGGCAGGGCTGTCAGGCCCTGGCCCGGCGCAGGCCGGGGTAGCTCTGCACAGTCCTGGCAATGGCCTCGTCCAGGCTGACCACGGGGCTGTAGCCCATGACCCTCTTTGCCCTCTCACAGCTGTAGTAGTGGAAGGTCCCAGCCAGGGCCACCCTCATGGGTGTGAAGGTGGCCTTGATGGTCACCAGGGGCCTGAGCAGGGCCAGCAGCAAGGACAGCAGCAGGGCCAGGTAATAGGCCAGCCAGTAGGGAATGTGGTACTTGGGAGGGTCGTAGTCCAGGCCGGTCAGGATTTGGGACATGAACGTCCAGAAGGGAATTGGTTCATCATTGGTGATATGAAAGGCCTGGAAGAGAGGGAGAGGAGAAGCCAGGGCTTAAAATCATGGTGGATTTCCCAGGTTTGGCTCTGTGCTGGCCCCTCTCCTGCTCATGCTGAGGACATGACCCCCCTGACCTGGGCCAGAGCACATTGTCCTGACAAACTGCTTTGCACTGCCCACCTCTGTGTGAAGAGGGGGGAATCCCTGCTTTTCCAAGGAAACTAGCTACTTCCAGCACTCCAGAGGCCAGGATTCCTCATAAATGTCAACCCAACTGGCTGCCCCAGCACAGAGCAGACAGGTTAAAACACCCCAGTGTGCCCAGAGCACGGCAGGACCAGGAAAAGCTCCTCCTGTTCTGAACTGTGTCCCAAAAGCTGCTGTGTTTCCATGTGTGCCTCCTGGCTGCCCCCAGTTCTGCCTGGATTGCTCTTCACAAGGAGTTTTGGAGCTGGAAATTCCAGGATATCCATCCAGCTCATCCCAGGTGAGCTGACATTGTGAGCGCACAATGTTCACCACAAATGGAAAACCTGGAGCTGCTGGCCTACAGGATGGATGCCCAGGACCCTCAGGAATCAGCATGGATCCCCCAGCAGAGGGTGGGGATCCCTTCCCTCCCCTCCCCTCTTTCCTCACCTTCCCACACAGGGGAGAGCCTTTGTGCAGCTTTTCTGCAGCCAGGATGTGCCCATGCACCACGTTCTCCACGTAGGTGAAATCCACCAAGTTCTTTCCATCCCTGCACACAGAAAAGGAATTTAGCCCCAGGGCAAGCTGGGCTGAGAATCTGCCTGTGGCAGAAGGAAGGACTCCCACCAGGATAAATTCATCCCAAGTTTCCCCTTCTCCCCCCTCTGGTGCTGCAATTTCAGGCCATACTTTTAGAATTTCACATTTAATAGGGATTTTAATTGCCAGAACCTCAAATACTACAAGTGGTATAAATTAACAGCAAGTAATCTGAGCTGCCTCATATTAATGGCACAGCTCTTTAACAGCTCAAGCCATGCCAGCTTTCCTCGTGGATATTCCTCTGGCATTATGGACACTCACCATGACAGGAAGTGAGCCCCTAAAACAGGATTTTTAAAGAAAAAAAAAAACTGGAAAGTGAAAAACAAAAGAAACAACACAACTGATTTCCTTTTGCTCCCTTCCAAAAGGGCTTTGTAGATCCAGCATCGACTTTGCCCAACGCCTGGGCCTTGCTCACCCAATGATGAACTTCATTTTGCCACTCCGAGCTGCCTGGATGAGGATGGGAACCAGCTGAGGGTCCCTGGGACCAAATATTCCATGGGGACGGATTGCAGTGGTGAAGAAATTGTTGTCTGGGTCGTTTGCACTGAGCACCTCCTGTCGGGAAAGAGGAGAAGAAAATCAAGAAGGAAAACAGAGCTCAGCAATGCATCCCACTGTGGAGTCTTAACTTCTTTCCTGCCAAGGTTGGGATTAAATGGCTGAGATGGTATTTCTTGTTGGTACTCAGATGTTTATTAGTTCTTATCTGTGTCACAGTCTCACAAACCCTGAGTTCTACAGCACTTCACTCTAACAAGCTAAAAATGGAGCCCTCTCTCTCTCCCTACAAAGCCTTTTAAGGTTAAACTGTCCAATTAAGAAATGACACCTAAATTATTTTTAACCCAATAACCAACCACCTGTGGCCTGCAACACAGACTTTTTTATCCAATTACACAAAACCACCCAAACCCACAGAGAAGAAGGTGAAGAAGAAAGATCAGACTCCACACTAAAACCTCCATCTTAGCTCTCTATATATTACTATATTCTAAGCCCTTAAACTCTAAGTTTCCCACCATGTGATATTACACACTTCTACCCAAATTACACACCCACAATCCGAGTTCTACCATTCCATTTTGGGAACTTTCTCCACGGCCTCAAATGCAGTGTTCTCTTGGGGGTCAGTGCCTGTCAGCACAGAAAGTCTCAAATTCTCAGTAACCAGGGCTCCAACATCCCATGATCATCACTGAAGGGGCTGGGGGCTCCCCATGCCCTTGGGAAGGAACTATTGGAAGAATTGTTATCCCCTCCTGTCTTTCCAAGTGATCCTTCCTTTGTTCCCACCTCTTTTCTCAGTTCTCCTCGATAAGAAAACCAGACAAAACCCGGTTTTTATGGTTGAGTACCTAATGAATTGACAAAGGAAGGGAAGGCTTTGCTTCTCTCTTTGAACACCCCAGAAGCCAGAGGAGCTTTCCAAGCTCCTTCACTCCATGAACTCTGTGCACGAGCTGGAGCAGAGGACACTCAGGAATTCCATTTCTGTCCCTCCCAGCAGCTGTACCCACCCCAGCCCTCCTGGATCAGCCTCAGGAGGGGGTGATCCCATCACCCTGGAGCTCCAGCAGCACATTCAGCAGCTCTGGAGCAGAT
Source organism: Vidua macroura (assembly GCF_024509145.1). NCBI lineage: Eukaryota > Metazoa > Chordata > Aves > Passeriformes > Viduidae > Vidua > Vidua macroura. The sequence continues at coordinate 4,289,162 of NC_071584.1, read as the reverse complement.
TTCATCCTCCTTGGAGTTCCTAAACATGTTTTCATTTCCAGCAGCTGCTGGAATTTCTATGGAGGAGGCACAGAAGAATCCTTTCAGTTCCCCCAAAACAAAGCCATAATCACCAGCACTGGGGCTACCCGATTGCTGCTCCTCAGCTTCCCCTTTATCAGTTACTGCAAAGTGCTGGGGAAGGAACAGATGTTTGCACAATTAAAATTAAGCTCATGTGGAGGAAATTCCTTCCAGCCTCTCACACTGTCAGCATCAGCATGGAAGGGACTCTCAATTATTCTGGCACAAAGAGCAGATTCTTCCCACAGCCAAAATGCAAGCCATGGGAAAAGGATCCAAAAAAGGTCTGTTGCCTTTGATTGAAAACATTGTTTTCCCATATTTAAACCACAGATGCTGCAGCAGTAAGAACTTGAGAAGAGCAGATATTGGTGCTGTGCAAGTGTCCAAAGCAGTGAACTCTCAGATGTTTGGAGATCTTTTTTTAACATTAATATTTTCAGTAATGGCCTGTGCCCCTTAGCTCAGGCCACATTCCCACCTCCTCTCCTCCTTACTCAGTGCCTTTTTCACATTCCCAACTCTAAATTCAGGCTGCAAATCAGGAAAAGCAGCAGAGAGGACAAAAACCTCCCCTGACTGCTGCTAAACCAAAGGTGTGGCAGGTGAGAAGTGGGATTATCCTGTGGCTCCTCCATGGCAGTGACACCTTTAGCAGTTCTGGAACCACCTCTGCAGTGTCACACAGCATTTCATTCAGCCTCTGTGACAATTCATGCCACAGCTTGATTTAATTCTCTTTTTATTAAGTGAATACATCCAAAAATAACAGTTTACCCATTGGCAAATACCTTCTCTTGCAGGATCTTGGTCTCTGTGTAGTAATCAATAGGTTTTTGTGCATAGGGGAGATCTTCTGAGCCATTTTTTATGTCTGTGCCCTCAAAAACAACACTGGCACTGCTGGTTAACACCAATTTCTGCAGGAGATAGGGGAGAAAAGAATTGTTTAAAGCCTAAAATAAAAGGGTCATTATTTACAAAGGCTGAGTAAAGATAATAATGATATTAATATTTAACCAACTGATCCTACAGAAAATAACCAAACAGAAAATTAATAGAAACTGCAGGTAAGAGAACTCCCCCTTTTTAATTATTCTGCCCTATCATTTAGTGCTACCTAAAGGAGATTAAAACATTCCAACAAACCCCCAAAGCAGTCAATCCAGGGGAAACATCTCCAGGAAAATCAGAGGCTTGGTACACTTAACACACACCCAGTGTTTTAAAGAAAGATTTGCTCATCTTGGCAATAACAGATCACAGTGGATTTAAAAAAAAAAAGAAACCTTGGATGTTTTTGTTTGGTGATTTAATTAAACTAAATAAATGAAATTAAATGAATGTAATAAATAAATTTAAAATAAATGAAATAAATTAATTTAAATGAAAACTTATGGGATATCGAAGTAATTTAAGGAGAAAATTCAGTCTCTAATTCCAGGCTGGCTTCCTCAGGCTCTTTCTTTTGTGGGCAATTGACTTTCTAAACCAAATGGCACTGAGATTTTGGCAAAAGTGTGTTCCTCCTCATTCCATGGTGAGGAATTCAGGGAGGGTATCAATGCCATGAATATTCCCGCTGCTGGAAAAGCCATCTCCGGGGCTGTCCCCTTAGGAAAGCAGGAAAGAAGCCACCTGTGAGGTGGTGTTCTCCCAGGTTGACTCCCAGGTAGGACAGATTTTACTGGATGCTTTTCCATTCCAATCACAATGTGGTTTTCTGTGGCAAACGGGGATTGAGTTTACACTAAGCAGGAGACCCACAGAGTCTCTCTTCCACTGGTTTTCATGGACCAAGTGGGAATTCAATATCACAGAGCCCTTTGTCCCCCTCTCAATAAGGCTGGCCTGTGCTGCCAGTGGTACAAAGTCCATCAGCATCTCCTGGCCTCCAGGGCTTTTCCACCTTTACCTGCACTCCAGCTTGTCTGCAGGCTTCAATGACTGCCTTGGTTCCCATAAAATTCACCTTATAGAACAGCTCCCTGTTGTCACTGGAAGGGGCTGGTGAGGCACAGTGGAACACCACAGACACACCTTGCAGGGCGGGCAGCAGAGCCTGCAGGAAACCAGGGTGAGAAGAGAATGGAGCAACAGCCACGGCAGATATCAGGAAAAAATAACAGCAGGGAAATAAACCAGCTCTTTTTTCATGGGAACAGCTGCATTTCAAGTCATGTTCCCTCCATAAAGGTGGGCAGCAGGAATGGGATTAGCATCCAGGATCTCCACAATGTCCTGTCCTCACCACACACCATATCCTCTTTTCTTCCCAGAGAAATCCTGGGAGCTTCACCAGAGATGGAGGCTGTCCAGGCTGTGCTCCCTGCAATCCCCAGGTGCAGGTACAAGGCTCAGGACTACCCAGAGCTGGGACACTGAGGAAGCAGCAGGTTTAAAGCTCCCCATGGCACTGGCTGAGTGCAGGTGACTGTCCCAAAATCACCTGCCACTTGGCTCACACAGGCCTTGGCCAAGGCTCCCACTCATCCCACCCTGACTGTTGGCAATATGAGTAGTGCCATTCTTAGGGAGCTGAGAAGAGCTGGGAGAGTCCCCTGCAATTAGCCCAGGGGCTGTAATTACCCTGTAAATCTCAGCTAATAGTAATGCAAAGTACCAGGCACAAAGCAGTCCTGCTCTTTTCAGCTCGAAGCAGAAGCCACACATCAGACACCAGATCAGTTTCCTTCAGAGGCTTCCAAGGAAAAGTGCAAGGCCTGCATTTGCCCTTGTTAATTTGCAGCCAGTCCTTCCTCACCTCCTTGTCACACAGGTCTCCCAGGAAGAAGGTCACCTGCTCATTCTCAAAGCTCTGCTGGATGTCAAAGATGTTGACGCTGTAGCCCTTGGCCAGCAGCTGCTCCACCATGTGCTGCCCCAGGAACCCCGAGCCCCCGATCACGGTGCAGCTCCTGCCAGCCTGTAGGGACAGGGACAGGGACAGGACAGGGAGAACCTCCCTAGCACACAGGCACACACAGCAGACTGGCCTGAGCTTCACTTGGGCTCAGTGAGCTGGAATTCTGCTCAGCAGCTCCACCAGAGGGATCTGAACTTGGATATCAAAGCTCTGTGCTGTCCCAGGGAGGTATGAGTGCAGGCACTGTGATTTTGGGATTTTGGAAGGACTCTGCCTCATGCTCACAACAAAGAGCCTCAGAGAAGAGGAAAGGAAAAGAACATTGGCCCCCATGAGCTCTGCTTGGATAGCAAAGCAAACAGAATTTGAAGGGAGCCTGCATGATAGATGGAGAGAGATGATTTACACGAGCACAGAGAGGCAGGACTCAGGGAATGGCTTCCAGTGCCCGAGGGCAGGGATGGATGGGATCTTGGGACACTGGGAAGGAATTGTTCACTGGGAGGGTGGGCAGGCCCTGGCTCAGGGTGCCCTGGATCCCTGGCAGTGCCCAAGGCCAGGCTGGAGCAGCCTGGGACAGTGGGAAGTGTCCCTGTCACCGCAGGGGGTGGCACTGGACAGCTTTAAGGTCCCTCCCAACCCAGAGCAGTCTGGGACTCTGGGATGATTCTGTGATTTTCTTCAGCTCCTGCCACACCTAACTCAAACATTAAAACCATCACCATTATCAAAACCTGTGACACTCAGAGCCAAGAAAGCAACCAGGTAAAGGCAGGGGCTGTCCTTTAGAGCCATTAGTTCTTCCTTCCTTTTTCTTTAAGCTTTGTAAATCAGTGATTGGTGTCACTAATTAACAGAGTTCAGTCTGGCCACTCATCTGACTGGACTGAAACCAAAGGCCTCACTGCCAGCACAGAACATCCAGGCCCTGCATCTGAGGGAGCTGTTACACAAAGAATGCTCTGTGCTGGCTGGGTAGAGTTTTTCTCCTGGCTGTAACAAAACCCCCCCTCCAGCAGAGAGCTCTGAGGGAGCCACACAAAGACAATGATTGTTCACAACTCTTTGAAGGCCACATCCTCAAACAAAGGTTCTGCTGCCAAGTGTTGGGTGATCCACAAGAGAAATGTGAGGAGTTCCCTGAGTTGCATCAAAGCTGGAGCAGTTATTTGGGATGGACAATGAAAAGGAGAGTCTGATCAGGGTCTGAGCAGCTGGGAAAGGGGCTCAGCCTGGAGAAAAGGAGGCTCAGGGGGGCCCTTGTGGCTCTGCACAACCAGAGACAGGAGGGGACAGACAGGGGGGTCGGGCTCTGCTCCAGGGAACAGGGACAGGAGGAGAGGAAACGGCCACAGGCTGGGCCAGGGGAGAGGCAGAGTGGAGAGTGGGGAAATTCCTTCACTCAAAGAGAGACCAAACCCTGGAAAGGGCTGCCCAGGGAGGTTTCCTGGAAGTGTTCAGCCAACGAGTAGATGAGGCATTTTGGGATGTGGTTTGGAGAAGATGAGGGGACTCAGTCAGAGGGGGGATGGCTGCTGAGGAGACAGAAACTGTTTCAGCCTCTCCTCAAAGGCAGTTGCTCCCTTCCACTGACATTTTCCTTTAGGTCCCTTCCACCCCACACCATGCTGGCATTCCCTGATCGCCATGCACTCTGCAGGAACCAAGAGCACCCAAACTGCTCTGAGATGTGCTTGAAGTGAAGTTTTACTGCAGCAGAATGCTGCCCTCTGTCTCTGAGCCCCAGAGCACTGCAGAGGCTTCAAAGGGATCCCAGAATCCCAGACTGGTTTGGGTTGGGAGGGATTTTAAAGCTCATTTTATTCCACCCCTGCTATGGGCAGGGATACCTTCCACTGTCACAGGTTGCTCCAAGTCCTGTCCAATGTGGCCTGGGACACTGCCAGGGATCCAGGTGATCCACAATTATATATAATTTTATTATAAACCTTCTATAATTTGATTTTGCACAGCATAATATTTATGTCAAGTCAAGCTACACATCTATATTGATTTTAAGGTATAAATTCAACCTATCCAAATTATACCCTGGAAAATCATGTTTTCTCCCCAGAATTACCATTAATGCAGGATCAGCCTCATGTCTTCCCTAGTGATGTGCAGAATGTTTATGACTTTGTTTCTGCAAGACAAAACTTCCCCAAGCAGCATTTGAGGCCCCAACTCACCGATCTGAGGCATGTGGCCATGGCTTGGGTGAGGCACTGTCCACCAGAATCCTTGAAAAAAGGGAGAATATTCTTTTATTCCCAATAAAATAACACATTTCTAGTTACAGAAATCAAGCTTTGAAGCCACTATGCTGAAGAAGGATAAAGAGAGGGAGTTAGTTCTCCTTGTTCTTCCAAACTAGATCAGCAACTACAGGTGCTGGCCTGGCTCTTTGGTACTGATTTTTCTGAAACCTCTTTGAAATTCCAAGGAAAAAGCCAAGAAGAGGCGGGATCGGTACGTGTCCACCTGGAGCACCGAGCCGGTTTAAAGCAGGGGCACAGGGTGATCGCCCTCCAGCTGTTCCCTCTTCCACCCCCCTGTCCCTCAGCACCTCATGCCTCTCCAAAATGCACTTCACGAACTGCTGGATCTCCAGTTCCCCCTCAGCTCTTTCAGCCCCATTGCAGAGCCCCCCATCCTTCCCCCCTCGGCCTTCAGGACCTCACCCACGGCCCTCAGGACCCTCCCCACGGCCCCAGGACCTGCTCCCGGCACGTTTCCACAGCTCCCAGCTCCTTTCCCACAGCCGCCAGGACCTTTCCCCATTCCCCCAGGCCCTGTCCCACAGCCCCAGCCCGTTCCCCGCCGTACCCAGCACCTTTCCCGGCTGCCGGATCCTCCCGCGCCCCTCTCGCCGCCGCCGCCCTCAGGGAGCTCTGGCCACACCCCGGACACGCTCCCTGCCTGCTATCCACCAATCATCGCCGCGCTTCCGGAGAGACCACGCCCACCCACCCTGTTCCCGCCTCTTTCCCTGAGGCGAGCATCGCGCCAGCCCGCTTCCGCTCGCTGATTGGTCTAACCCCTCTTCACTCCGGCTAATCGCGTTGAAGGAAGGAGGAGATTCCCCCACGCGCTCATTCACCTTTGGCTCCGCCATCACGGCAGCCAATAGGAGCGCGCGTTACCATAGCAGCGGCGTGGGGGCGACAGCCAATGGGAGGGCGCGATGTTGAGGCTGGCAGGCGTGTAGCCGGCGGGATGGTGAGGGCGGGGAGCGGCCGTGAGGGGCTCAGGAGCGCTCAGGGGGCGTTCAGGGGCTGTGATGGGGCTCACGGGCAGTGATGGTGGCTCAGGGGGCTCAGGGGCAATGATGGGGCCCATGGAGCTCAGGGGCAGTGATGGGGGCTCAGGGGCAGTGATGGGGCTCAAGGACTGTGAGGGAGGCTCAGGGGCACTGAGGGGGGCTCAGGGGGCAATCGGGGGGCTCAGGGGCTGTGGTTGGGGGTCAGGGGCTGTGATGGGGGCTCAGGGGCAGTGGTTGGGGCTCAGGGGCAGTGGTTGGGGCTCAGGGGCAGTGATGGGGGCTCGGGGGCTGTGATGGGGGCTCAGGGGCAGTGATGGGGGCTCGGGGGCTGTGATGGGGGCTCGGGGGCTGTGGTTGGGGCTCAGGGGCAGTGACAGGGCTGAGTCCCCCAGGTACCCCGTTCGCCCCCGACCCCGCTGTGCCGTGCCGAGGCCTGCGGCTTTAAGAAGCCGTCGCTGGGAGCCGCGGCCCAGAGGAAGAAGGCGAGCCCCGAGCTGGAGCTGCCGGAGGAGCAGCAGCGGGAGATCCGCAACGCCTTCGAGCTCTTCGACACCGACGGCAGCGGCAGCATCGATGTCAAGGACCTGAAGGTCGGGGTTTCCCTGCGGCTGGAAGTCACTGAGGTTATAAGGGAACAGGGCCATAAATGTTCAAATAACCTCAAAAGCACAGGAGTTTTCTGGGTTTTCCCCCTCCTCCCACCAGCAGAAAACCTGGTGGGCAAAAGGCACGGTTTTCTCTTTAATTGCAGCTCTTTTCTGCTCTTATCCAGTGTGTTTAGGGCCAGGCTGCCCAAAATTCTGTGCTTTGTGTCCCAACTTCTTCTCTGTTCATAAATTATCAAAAAAGGGCTTGTGCTCATTAAAAAGGTGTGGGGGGGGGGGTTCCCCTCTTGTTGAGGATTTAATGCTTTGTTATTATTGTTATTGTTGTTGTTGCTATTATCTGGCCCTTTATCAAAGAAGGAAAATGTTTTCCCAACAAGATTTTTATCGCCAGAATGTAAAATAAACTTATTTAAATTCCCTGTGGTTGACCAGTTAAAGAGGTGAGAGTCTGTGTAGGAAATTTCTGGATTAGCTGAGGGACAATTCCAAAACAGGAATGTTTCTGTCCCTGTTTTCTGCATCCTGTTGTGAATGCAGAGCAGCCTCATTCTTAGCCTGCCCCTGTTTTCCAGAAGACACGGAATTTTTGACAGGAAGTTCACTTTTTCCCCCTCTCCTGTGGTTTTGGTGATAATTTTGTAGGATTTGTAACTTATTTTGTCCTTCCAGGTGGCCATGAGGGCCCTGGGGTTTGAACCTAAGAAAGAAGAGATCAAGAAAATTATCTCAGACATCGATAAGGAAGGGACAGGAAAAATCACCTTCAGTGACTTCTTGGCAGCAATGTCACAGAGAATGGTATGGATGTTTCACAGCTCCAAACAAAGGGAAGTTTGAAGGTGGATGAGGAGACTTTATCTCCTTTTGGGTTTACAGGGAGATTAAAGCACTATATATTTTAAACCTAACTATTAAATGTATAAAAGTTGAGGTAATCCCTATCCTGGATTCTCTCATTTTTCAGGGAAAAGTTAAAATCATTATATCATTAACAGGTGTCTTTAACAACCAGGGGTGAATTTTGTGTTTGAAAAAAGTTTTTCTCACAGATGGAAACCAGCTCAGGCCTGCAGGAAGCTTTTGGAGGGTTGATGTGTGGCATGGGGGTGTTTTCTTTCCTTGAATTCTAATTTATAAATTAAATCTCTGGTTTGAAAAATCTTTTCAAAATCCAGATATTTAATAGCAGAAGACCCTGATAGTGAAATCCCAAAGATATCTGGCTGGCAAGGACAGAAAATAAATCCCTGAAATTCTGGAATTCTGGTTGTGCCTCTATCTTTGTCTGAATTTTATGTGTAATTCCTGCTGGCTGGGTTCCTTTATTTGTTCCCACGTCTATCAGATCTTTTATAACATTATTTTGAGTGTCACCTACAACACAACCACTCCTGTTTTACCTTAAATTTGTTCTTTCTTCCTTAAGGCTGAAAAAGATTCCAAAGAGGAAATTCTCAAAGCTTTCAAACTCTTTGATGATGATGAAACTGGAAAAATCTCTTTCCAAAACCTCAAACGTGTGGCCAAAGCACTGGGGGAGAACATCACAGATGAAGAGCTGCAGGTTTGGACCTGTAGGTTTTGGGGTCTTTGTGCTGGAGCTGGAAGGAAAATCCTCTCTGTGCTGGTAGGAAGGGAGGAATTCCTGGAACCTGTGGATTTTGAGGTCGAGGATGGGTTGAGCCCACATGGATGTAGAAATGAGATCATCCAGTTGCAGTTTTGTCCAGTAGCAATGATGTGAAAGGAATGACTCTGCTCCAAGCACTTTGTTTCCCCCCAGGACTTTTCCTATAATATTGCCTGGTCAGATTTCTCTATAAATACACCCAACAAAACAGATGTCAGGAAATATTTTGTCTGAGCTTGAGCCAACACTGGCCCCTCCAGCACAGCTAAAGAGTGGCTGGAATTCTGCATGAATCCAGTGATTCCCAATAAAGCCCACACCTAAATCCTGACCCCAAATCTCTTGCAGGAGATGATTGATGAGGCAGATCGGGATGGGGATGGGGAAGTGAGCAAGAAGGAATTCCTGAGGATCATGAAGAAGACTGGCCTTTACTGAAGCCCAGTGGATTTATTCCTTGGCACTTGGGTACATTCCTTAGGCAATGGGAGCCTCACTTTCGTAGTGTCTTGATTTCTTTGGAGGCAGCAGAAAATACAGGTCAGTTCTGTGTAAGGTTTTTGTGTAGAATATTTTTGTTTAGAAGTTTTAAAGGTATTTGGGAGCAGTTTGCACCACTCTGTTTACAGGCAGCAACGTGGTTGCTGGTTATGATGTTTACACTGCTTTAAATACAGAAATCACATTTTTGGGACCAAATTCAGATCCTTTTCTGACTCAAAAATGGGTCCAAATGATTCCAGTTTGGTAAAGAGATGACTCAAAACCAGACAGTGTCAATCTATTGCTCAATGTAAATCTATTTTGGGTTTATATCTTGGTTTGGGCCCTACAATGAACTCTTTTTATGACATATTTGCAGGATCCACCTTTTTAGAACCTGTTTTATGGGATTATCCCTCCCCCCCCTTCTCTAGGGCCTTCTTTAAACTGAAAATAAACTGCTGCAATTTATCTTGTGTTCAGTTCACATGGCTAAGGAAATCTTTGCAGAAGAAAATTCCCAGTGCTGCTTCTGAGAGCTCTGTGCTTGCAGGAATGCTCAGAGGCTGCAGATGGGATTGGATTTTATTTTCAAATAAAACTTTACTTGAAGCCATTAGAATTGTGGAAAGGGTTTTGATCCCCACTTTGCCAAAAAAAGATGTGGCCAGGCTGGAGAGGATCTAGAGGCCACAATGATGATCCAAAGCCTGGGAAGTTCCCATGTGAGGAGAGGCTGAGACCTGAGCTTGCTCAGCCTTGGGAAACTGAGATTTAGGGGAGATCTTGTCACTGTGTTTGGTATTTGAAGGGTGGCTACAAGGAGAAGGAAACTCCCTTTTTATGAGGAATCATGGAAAGGACAAGGAATTTGCTGTACAGGATACTCCTGGGAAGATTCTGAATGGGCACCATAGGATAATTTTTCCCCATGAGAAAATCAGCTGTTGGAAGTGGTGGATTCCCTGGGTTTGGGCACTTTGGGATCCATCAAGACAGACTGTTGGGACATCTTCTCTAGACAGCATTTTTACCAAGAAAAGTTGGACCAGGTGACCTGGAATTCTCTGGTTCTGTTAATGCAGGAGAAGAATTTCACCTCTTCCCACCAGAGCTGGCTGGTGGCGTCGGGCTGGTCCTGCTCTCACTAGTGTCACATTTCTGCTCCAGTCTGGGTTCTGACAAATCCCAGCAAAACAAGGGGGGGCTGGTGCTGGGTATTTCTTCCTGTATCATTTTCCCAACTGACCCAGAGCTTGTCCTGATCCAGAGGGAAAGGCAGAGACAGGAGCAAAGATCAGAATTCAGTAGAAGCATCAGGTTTTATTTGGGAGCAGAACTGGGTTCCTTCCTTTGGCCACAATTCACTGCTCTGAGGGAGGGGTTGGGGAGCAGCTGACCCTGGGCACTGTGGGAGCCTGTGGCAGGGATAGGTGGGATACTGGGATAGAATTCCTCCTTGTGAGGGTGGGGTGGCCCTGGCACAGGATGCCCAGAGAAGCTGTGGCTGCCCCTGGATCCCTGGAAGTGTCCAAGGCCAGGTTGGAGCAGCCTGGGATAGTGGAAGGAGATTGGAACAAGATGAAACAAGATGGTTTGGGTCCCTCCCAACCCAAACCATCCCATGATCCCATGGCAGCTCCCAGCCCAACTCCTGCCAGTGTGTGACATGTCCTTGGCAGAACACAACAACTCCAAAATTCTCCCTCCTCAGCAGCCACCAGAGGTCTGGGGCAGAGCTACCGAGTGTCACTTTTGCTGTTGCTGTGTGAAGGGAAGGACATTATCCACGGAGACGAGCTGGGTGCCTGTGGGAGCTCAGGCCAGCCTGAGCACTTCCCGCACCATTTTCCCAATGCCGTCGTGGACGTGGTGGATGGGGGCGTTGCACATGAAGGCGCTGGTGCTCACCAGGCGGTTCCTGGCATCCACATGGACCTCGCTGACCTGGCTGTTCACGTGCCTGCAGCCCAGCTCCCTCATGGCCTCAGCAGTCTTGGCATAAGGCCACCTGCAAGGGAATGGGGAATGAAAACCTGGAGTGGGGAATCTCCTACATGCTGTGCTTGGGGAAGGGCCAGAGGGAAGATTCTGTGGTCACTGCACAAAACCCGTTCAGTCGGATCCAAATCTTTTCCTGCTCGAGGAGTTTCTCCAGGGTTGTACAACAGGAAAACCTCCTGTTCACATGAGTTAAAAATCTGAAGTAAAGCCAAAATGAGGCCTGAAGTTCCACTTTGGATGCTCCACTACCTAATTCTGCCCACTCCAGTGTTCATGTTAGTAAAAACCTGGGAAGATTTGGGTGAAAAGGGACTTCAAAGCCCACCCAGTGCCACCTCTGCCATGCCCAAGGACACCTTCCACTGTCTCAGGCTGCTCCAAGCCCCATCCAGCCTGGCCTTGGACACTGCTAGGAACCGAGCAGCCACAGCTTCTCTGGGCAACAATTAGATTTAGGTTTGTGGTGGGTTTTTTCCACTAGCTTCCTCAGAGCTAGTGACAAAACTCCTTCCTAGCAAAAGTCATCAACATTCCTTGCCTGCCCTTGGGAGAATCCAATCACAGCTTCCCTGTAGGACTGAAGACAGTTTCACTCCCTCCCTCTCTTCCCACCCCAAGCCTTGGGTAACCATCTTGTTCCTGCCTTGGATACACTTAGCTTGGAGTCAGCAAAGGCTTTTCCTACCCTAGGTCTGTGAGGCATCAGGGGGGCAAATATTTAATTTAAAATAATACTTTACATTTAAATTAATTAAAGTGTCTCATTCAAAGCCATCAGAGTTGTGGAAACAAGACACAAAAATGCAAACAGATTGGGTGTTACATCATTCCTTCTGCTGTGCAGAGAAATGATAAAATCAGTCTTCCAGAGTTTCTATTTTTCCCTGTTTTCCCTGTCCCCAAGAGGCCTGGAGTTGCTGAAGGCCTCACTGGAGGCAGCAGAGCTGAGTTCTCAGCAATAGCGTTCAGCTCCTTGTGAGACTTCCACCACCTGGCCAGGATTCCTGGGGACTTTGGGGGGACCCTGGTGTGGCTGTCACCAACCCCCCGGGGGTTGACACTCACTGCTCACACTCCGTGTCATGTCCCACAGTCACCTCACAGCCCGGGAAGATTTTGGCTGCCAGCACTGGGGAGATGCAGCACAGCCCGATGGGTTTGTGGGCAGCGTGGAATGCCCTCAGGACACCCTCCACCTCTTCGGAGACGCTGCAGTTCTTGCCCTGTGTGGCCCAAGTGCTCAGGTTTTTTGCCACCCCGAAGCCACCTGAGGAAAGAGAAACAGTTTAGGCTGCAAATTATGTCCAGGGCAGGATTTTTGCCAGGTGTGGTGTGGTGAAATGCTCAGGTGCATTGGATGGTTGGCAGCATTTGTCCAGAATCAAGAAAAAAATTAAAATTTGCTCTCCTTCCAAGCCCTGCTCCAGCCTGTCCCTCTCCATCTCACGACTCCCACACCATTCCAGACCTATGGAATATCTAAGCTGCGGACAAGCAGACCCCACACAATCGTACCTGGAATGATGAGGGCATCCAGCCCCTTGACATCCAGCGTAGCCAGGTCCTTGATGTTGCCTCTGGCTATCCTGGCACTTTCCACCAGGACATTGCGCTGCTCCGGCGTTGGCTGCCCCTTCACGTGATCCACCACGTGCATCTGGGGGATGTTGGGAGCATAAACCTCAGCCTGGAGTGAGGGGAAAGGACTGTTATTCTTCAGAAATTATGGAGAAACGTGGTAAAGGCACAGGCAGTGAGAGGGAATGCTGCAGGGCTTTCTTGGGAAAGAGCTGGCATGGAGGAAGGAGGGAAGGGAGGAAGGAAACTTTCAGCAGTTTGTGCCCAGAACTGCTTGTCTGGTGGGCTGAAGAGTCCATCCATATCCCAATAAATCTCTCTTGCTGGGTGAACACCCAGAGAGCTGCTGACCCACCCCATCTCCCACTGGTACAGGACTTGGGGTTTCCTCTCCCTACCAACTGTTTTCCCAAAGCCATTTCTGGAAAATGCTTTCCCTTTCTTTAGCACTTTCAAGCTCATATTCAGAAATTAAGAGTGGAGGGTGGTGAACAGATTTTGGGACTGTCCCACCTGTGCAGTTCTGGGCCACACAATTTAAGGAACACCGAGGTGTCCCAAGGAAGGCAGGGCTGGAAGGAATGTCCTTGTGAGGAACAGCCAAGGACTTCGGAATTACCTAGGTGGGAGACAAAGAACCTGAGGGGCAACCTCACGGCAGCTTCCCGTGGAGAGGGAGGCACTGAGCTCTGCTCCCTTCCAGCTGAAATAATTCCATTCTGTGCTGGTTTGTTTCCTTAGAAAAGGAGGGATTGAAATGACGCCCGAGTTTCCTCCACTAGAGGCCCCTGCCGATCCAGGGATGAGGGAGGGACGGGCTCCGACCCTGCTGGGTTGGGATATGGCAGGAGGGAAGGACTGCAGCGGCTCCAGGAGAGGAAAAGGCAAAATTACACACAGTGGAGAAAACGTCTGGCCAAGTCTCATCCTGGAGCCAAACAGCGAGTGCAGGGTTGGAATGGTCTGGAACTGGGGGGGCTGGCACAGGTAGGTCATCCCTGTGCCTCTGTGTTCCACTGAGCAGTTCCCATTCCCAGGGGGACGGCTCCGACCCAGACACGTGGGTGCCTCAGAGCTGAGTGTGATGCTCCAGAGGCTTTCCCTCCCTCCTTCCCCATTCTCACGGAGCCGCTCTCCCGACTTTTAGAGCAGCTGCACCTTTTTTACCCCTCAAGTTTAACTCACGAACCCCTATCTGTTCTCTCATCCCTGGAAGTGTCCCAGGCCAGGCTGGACGGGCTTTGGAGCACCCTGGGACAGTGGAAGGTGTCCCTGCCCGTAGCAGGGGATGGGAATGGATAATCTTTAAAGTCCTTCCCAGTCCAAACCATTCTGGTATTCTCTGATTCTATTTTCACTTCTACTCTTTGAAGGTTTTAAAAATATGAACTTCAAACAGCCCAAACTGTCTTTTAAACAGAGATACCAGGAGAGAAAAGACGATGTGAAGCCAGAAGTGAAGAGAGAAGGCGTTCAGGAAAGTCTGTTGGAGAGTTTGGATGCAGAGCCCCACGCCAGTCCCTTTGTACAGGACAGCTGAGCAGGGAGTTCTCCACACCGTTCCCAGTGACTCCAGGCACTGCTGCTTTGTCTTCTGGGGAGTTTATCTCAGAGACAAGGAGTGGAGAGACTGAGGAGCAGAGCCGGGAAAGGGAGCCAGAGCCAGGAAAAGGAGCTCGGGCAGGACCCTGCCGGTGCCTCTTACCTGAGCCCCCTCCCGGCTGAGATGCACCAGGACCGCCGAAGCCTCGTGGATCTCGCTGCCATCGAACACCCCGCAGCCAGCCAGCACCACGGCCACCCTCTTTGCCATGGTCCCCCGGGAGCAGAGGGTTCCCTGGAGAGCCGCACGCCGCTGTGAGCTCTGCCCGCCGCCCGCAGCCCTTTATAGCGCCAGCCCTCCCCAGGAGCAGGTGGGGCCGCGAGGGTTGGGCCGAGTTTCTTACTGGCAAGGAGGTTTTATTTCCAGTTCCACAGGCAGGGCATATAAATATTATTTGTTTCTTCAACTGGCTGCTGCCTTACAGATCTTCCTCCCAGCACGTTGTCTGCAGAGCAGCCCCAGCTGACATGCCCTGCTCAACAGAGCAGCTGTGTTTTTCCTCCTCGGCTGTTGATTTTCCATTCTAGTTCAGACTGAAGCACCAAAACCTTTGCACAGGAGATTGTGTCAAAAGGAGCCTGCCCAGAGCCAGGATTTCAGCCCGTGCATTCCCATCTCTGACCAATTCTTTGAACCCTGCACTGCATAGGCTGCTTTAGACTTTTAACACCAACATTTCCTTTTTGGCTCCTGAATGTTCCTTCCCCCAGATATCATCTCTCAAAAGTGGATATTTTACACTTTGCTGCAGTTGTTTGCTGGCTTTTGCACCCTGAGTTAAGAAGTTAATGAAGTCATAGAGTTGGAAGGGACCCCACAACATCCAGCTCCTGGCCCTGCATGGGCACCCCAACAATCCCACCCTCTGCCTGAGGGCATTGTCCAAGCACTTCTTCATCTCTGGAATAATGGGATTCTTCATCAACAGCACCATCTCTCCATTTATTTAATTCCAGGGAAGTGGCACTGGGAATTGGGGGAGCCCTGAGCTCTGGAGGGGCCCTGGCAGCCAGATTCAGTGTCTGGAGCTTGTTCCTCCCACCCTGGCTCTGCTCTCGTGGAGATGATCCTGTAGCTCTCTATTTCAGCCTGGCCCTGGTGAAATAACTGTGCCCTGTGGAGGCTGAGAGAACAAAAAATTCCCACAACATGGCTGCAGGGTGTTTTTCAGGGGTTATTTATAAGACATGTTCCTTGGGGCTCTGTCATTTTTGGGAGAGAGGTGAAGCACATCCTGTGGGTAATGAACTCGTGGCTTGGCAGAGTGTTCAGTCAGGGCAGGCCTGAGGAGAAGGCTCACTGCTGCTGTTTGGGACTTCATTTATGACATGTTTCTCCCAAAATAAGGTATTTCAGGCACTCAGCTGCTACCTGAACAAGCAGGAACAAGAAACATGGGACCGAGGCCTTGCAGTCCCACTAACCCAAGCCAGACTGTGCCTCTCAGTTACTTTTATTGCCCAGAACAGGAATTAAGTTGAGATATGCATAAAAAAACATCCAAAGCCTTTTCCCTGCTGCTTGTTTCGCTATCTAAGGAATCCTAACTATGGTTTAGGGGTGTATTATTTCCTCTTGCATAGAAAAACAGCCGAGTGATGTTGCAACCTGAACAAGTAATTTCTCCTTCCTGCAGCTGCTTCAGGAGCAGTCCTGCTAGCCATGGAACAAAGTAGCCAGAGGCTGAGGATTTCCACAACCTGCCTGCTGCAAACCACATCAGTCACCCTTGCCTGTTGTAAACTGGCTGCGCTGGTTCCCCTTACCGGGGTGATTACTTCAACTGGACCAGCCAGGCTTGTTTCCTCCCCTTGGAAAAACATCTGTCACAACAGACATGTCAGCCCTAAAGATCTCTCTGCAATGAAGAGATGAATGATAAATGACATTTCTCTGCTGGGTTATTCCAGCCTGGGTGGCCTTGGCTGTACAGATTTGTTGTGGGCATTGGTACTGACAAGTGGCTTTAATCTGCATTAAGGTTCTAGTGAGGAGGGGTGGGAAGGGACCCTCTTCCTGCAGGCTGAGCACAGTTAGAGATACCAGGAAGGTTTGGGAGCAGTGAAGGGGATCCAGCTGGATCCAGCTGCCATCGTGCTGCAGCTGGCTCAGGGGCAGGAGGAGCAGGGTCCTGATAAGCAGAGTGTCTGATGCTCTAGGGTTGTTCTGGATGCTGTCACGGCTCCAACACCCCTTGGATGACCCCACAGGCCTGACTGTGAGCTCCAGCCAGTGCAGCTCTCAGCCTCATTCCCAGCAGCTTTCCTGTCCTCCTGCCCTGTCTGTGGAACAGGATTTATGGGGCATCACAGAGCAGGATCTGCTGAGGGGAACATCAGAGCTGGCTGCTGGAGGAGCTCTGCAGAGCCATCCCTGGGCAGCCCAACAGTATCAGTACAAAGCTCTGCATGCTGTTCTGCACTTTTTACCTTGTCAGGAGAGTGGGAATTGCTTTAACTGGAGCCGAGTCCCTCAAAGGAACAGTCCCTACACTGCTCCATTCCCACAAACAACACAATGGAGGAACTAAGCTGTCAGCTCTCACAGAACAGTTCTCTGACAATTCCCACCCGAGCCATGACTCAACACGATCCCCAAGCCAGTGCTTTCTGCAGCCTCCCCTCCATCCATAAACACCTTTGTGCCCTGACCATGCATTCCACATGGGGAGCAGCAGGAAGCTGCCCACAGGTCCTTCATGTCCCCTTTGGGACACAATCCTGGCAATGCTGGACACTCACTCCTAACCTGGAAAGCCAGCAAGGCTCCTCTGGGCTGGAGGAGCTGGATATGGAGTGACAGGTGGACAGAAGTCACCTTTAAGGGAATGGCACTGGGTCTGCCCTGGGTTTGCCCAGCTCAGGGGGCTGGTGCCAGGCAT
Organism: Vidua macroura; assembly: GCF_024509145.1. Classification (NCBI taxonomy): domain Eukaryota; kingdom Metazoa; phylum Chordata; class Aves; order Passeriformes; family Viduidae; genus Vidua; species Vidua macroura. Next base: position 4,272,184 of record NC_071584.1, on the reverse strand, counting down.
TCAGAGCTGTGACAAGGACAAACAGTAGGCCCATGGCCAGTGTGAGGAGAAACAAGTGGTCCCCAAGGAGCTGCTGGGCTTGCAGAGGGCTTGTTTGCTCCATCAAGGTGGATGCTTGCAAAAACCTTCATTTTAACCGGTGTAATTTCCTCACTGGCAGGAGCAAAAAAAGGCAGCAATAGCAATAAACCCTCAGCCTTATTTTACAACTGTCTTTTTGAACAAGGGTTAATCAACAGTAAAATTAAGAGGCCCCTGGAGGGAGCTACCAGCGGCCCACGCTGACTCACAGCCCCAAATTTACTGCAGCCAGAACTTCATTTGCATTTCCTCCCGCATGCAGAGAGGAGCAGGAACAGAAGAGGTTTGTAGGGAAAAGGGGTGGAGAGCAGGGAGGACCGGCGGCAGCGGCGATGGTTTGGTTATAAAGAGCATGGGAGGAAAGAGAGGCAGCAGTGCAGCCCTCGGCCGGGGCTGTGGCGCGCAGGGATGGGCGAGTCACTGCATTCCTGCATCGGACTCCTGGGCATTTCCGCAGGTAGGGACCGCTCCTGGCATCCTGGCACGGGACACGGGCTTGGGACGAGCTTTCCGGGACACCCTCCTTTTCTGAGGGGGCTAAAGAGGCTGTTTATCCACAGGCTTCTCTGCCTGGGGTGAGCTTTTCTATCCAGAGATCCCTGCGCCTGCTTTGGCGGCCAACAAAATATTTTTCTTGGCTTCCAAGGGCTGGCCTGAAGTTTTGTACTCGTTCCACGCTGGGTGGGAAATAAATCCAAACTTTTTCATAGTCACTGTAGTAAATCATCTTGGTTTGGATGCAGTTTCCTCCCCTTTCCTTTTCCAACCCTTTTCTGTTTTCTGTGTTCACTCCCTTTCACTTGCTCCTCCTTTGTGTTCCATCTTCCCAGATTGTTTCAGCTGGTTTTCCATCAGTACTAGGCTGGAGGGATCAGCTGCAGGGTGTGTGTGTCTGTCCGCCTTTTGTATAACTGGAATTGTGGATTTTTACCTTTATCTGGCAACAGGGGAGCACTTTCAGACTCTTTCATACATTCCCAGGATGGTTTGGGTTGGAAGGGACCTTAAAGATGATCCAGTTCCATCCCCTGCCATGGGGCAGGGACACTTTCCCCTTGACCCAGCTGCTCCAAACCCCAATATCCAACCTGACCTTGATGGGATGGGGCATCCACAACCTCTCTGGGCAACCTCAAATGACTAAATCCAAGCACCCAAACCAGGCACCCAGAAAGAAGTGAGACCTTGGGCACAAACCAAATCACACTCCCCCAGCTCCTTAGGCTTTCCTATTTGCAGATCTTGCACTGTTATTTTCCCTCTATTCCGTGCTCTGTCCACCCTGATCCTCTCCTGGCTTTTGGGCCACGTTTACAAGCTCTGTGTGCTTCTCTCCTCCGTGTCCCACAGGATCTCTCCTGCTGGCCGTGCATTTGTACAGCTCCCCCCGAGCTACCCCGCTGATTCCCAGCATGGCTCTCGGAGTGCTGCTGCTGCTGGTGTCAGCTCTCCTGGTGTATGCAGGTAAGAGCTGGGGCTGGCCAGCCCCACAGCCTCCCTCCCATGGCTTTGCACATCCAGCTCTGCTCTGCCAGCAGTATACAAACCATGGCAGCCTCGCTGAAGCACTCATCCCTTCTCCCAGAGGAGTGTGTTGTCCAGAGCAGCTGTGGCTGCCCCTGGATCCCTGGAAGTGTCCAAGGCCAGGCTGGACATTGGGGCTTGGAGGACCCTGGGATAGTGGAAGGTGTCCCTGCCCATGGCAGGGGTGGAATGGGATGAGCTTTGAGGCCTCTCCCAACCCAAACCATTTCATAGCTCTGTGTCAGCACAGCAAATTTTTCCTCTACAGGCAAGAAAATAAATCAATGTTTGTCTTAAGCAAATGCTCTAGCAGGATCTTGGAGTTTTAACACACTGAATGCACATTTATCTCCCAGGCTTTCTGAGAGTGCTTTCAGCAGGCATGCATTGAAATGTCCATGGGTAAATGCCAAGAGACAGTGCCTCTACTTATCTGAGAGAAAAAAAAATCACTGCCTAGAACAAAACCCACACTTTCTAGAATGTTGAATTATTTATTCTTTGTAACTCATAGCAACATGAAATCACAGAATCATCAAATCATGGAATTATTCAGGTTGGAAAAGACCTTGAAGACTGTCAAACCCAACCATCAACCAGCACCACCACCATGGTCACCACTAAGCAATGTCCTCAGGTGCTACATCCGTGTGTCTTTTGAACACTTCCAGGGATGGGGACTCCTCCACTGCCCTGGGCAGCTGTGCCAGGGCTGGACAACTCTTTTCATGAGAAATTTTCCCTGATATTCAATCTAAACCTCCCCCAGCACAACCTGAGGTCATTTCCTCTTGTCCTTGATTCTTGTTCCCTGGGAGAAGAGCCTGACCCCTCACTACAACCTCCTTCCAGGTAGTTGTAGAGTGGGATAAGGTCCCCCTGAGCCTTCTTTTCTCCAGGACAAATCCATCATCAGGCAGGACCCGTGCTGATCCTTGCCCTGTAGTGATCCTGCTTCCCACCTTTCCTAACTCCTGCTTCCCACACTGTGCTGTCTGAAACCACAGCCCTGTCTCTGTTTGTTCACAGGGATCCGGAGAAGCCTCAGGAACGCCTCCCTGCTGGTGTCCCTGTGCCTGACCCTGTCAGCCCTCTGGAGTGGCTATGGAGTGATCCTCATCCTGGCAGGGCAGGGAGTGCTGCCTGGCCCGGGGGATGCCCGTGATGCCCTGCTGCCAGGCCTGGTCACCTTCACCCCAGCCCTGCTCCTGCTGGCTGTGGTGGGCTTCCTCTGTGGAGAGCCCCTCCTGGCCCTGGTGGCTACCACCGTGTCCCTGGCCAGTGCCCATGAGGCGGCCCTGCACTTCAGCTCCTCGCTCGGCCCCTCGGCCGTGGCGTGCAGTCACCTCAGTGTCTGCTTGGTTGGGGGCTACTTTGTTCTGGGGAGGATCCTTTACCTCCTGACCAAAGGGAAAGTTGCCCTCCCTGGCATGGATCTCGCTGAGAAAAAGGCCCAGGAGCAGGGCCGGGGCAGCACTGGCAGCACCAACCCCTTTGCAGCCCCCGGGCTGCTCCTGAACATGCTGTCAGCCAGTGTCTTCTGCTGCAGGCTCCTGGGAGTCACCCCCAGACTCTTCCTGGGCCACGTGCCCTGGCTGTGGGCAGCTGGCACCTACCAGATTGGCATCTGTGTGTTGTCCTACCGTGCAATGGACGTTCTCATGGCTACAGCATTTGGCTTCACTTCCATCCTTAAATTCGCTGGAGGCTACTGCCTCCTGTACCCCGCCTGGCTGCCAGAGGAGCCGTCTCTCCCGACCCCATTCCTGGTGGTTTTCTCCATTCTTTTTGCTGTCTTGGCTCTTTTTCTCTCCTTTCAGAGCCCTGTGGATGGCCTGTACTTGCTGGTTTTTGTCACCTACTGCATTGCCTTGGCTTGCAGTCCCAGGGGTTTTTTTGCAGGTGGCCCCCAAGGCGTGGCCGTGGCCATTTTTGTGGCCTCGGCCTTGGTGGCTCTGATTCACCTGTACAATGTGAGGGGCAGGGCCAAGATCCCAACAGGGAAGGGTGCTGTGAAGGCCCTCCTTGCTCACAGCAGCCTCCTGAAGCTCCGGGAGGGGACAGACCTCCACGCTCCCTACCTGGGCTATTCCAAGTATGCCAATGCAGAAGTCCTTACCTATGCCTGCAGTGTCCTGGCTTCTTTTGCTCTAACAGCCACAGGAGACCCCCAGGCTCCTCTTGCCACTGTTGTCATTCCGTGGGTGGTGGTAGCTGGTGGGATCCTGAAGTTCCTTGGTGGCTCAGTGGCCTTTGCCCGGGGTAAAACCCTGGAGAGCAGTGCTTTTATCCTCTACTCTGTCATGTGGACCATCTGGGGCCTGACAAGGTACGGTGGTTTCTATGGCACTGCCAGAAGCTTCCATGCAGCTGTGGGCATCATTTCCTTCATGCTCTTCAATAGCTTCATTGTCTTCTGCTCGCTCTTCTTAAACATGGCCTGGTTCTTCTACTCCCTCGCCTTCACGCTCATCTCTGTCAGCTTCCTGCTGGATGCCATCCATGCTCTTCCCACTGGATACGACATCGCTGCCACCCTCATCTTTGGGCTGGTCAGTTTTTACTGCTTCCTGGCTGCCCTGGCCAGCAGCACCTTTGAGGGTTGCTGCTTGCCCATGGGGGGGCCCATGGTGCAGCTCAGTGGTGTTGGGGCAGGAACGACCAAGTGCCTTCACCTGCCTGCCAGGAAAGCTTCCTCAGTCAAGAGAATTGCAGGTAAGAGAAAAACAGAGGGCACAATGTGGGGATGGAGGGGATATTCTGTGAGGTTTTATAGCAGAACACTCTTAAAAGGACATTATCCCAATCAGAGAATCACAGAATGGTTTGAGTGGGAAAGGACCTTAAAGCCCATCTTGTTCCATGGGCAGGGACACCTTCCACTGGACCAGGCTGCTCCAAGCCCCATCCAACCTGGCCTTGATGTGGAAAGCTGGATGATGTGGTGACGTTTTGGTAAAGTGGGCCAAGTTACAGGAGTCACGAGCTGAGTAGAGCAGTGAATTCCCTGCTGTGCCTCCTGCATTATTTCCCTGTGTCCTCATCTGCCCTGAGACCCAGGAATCCTCCAGGCTGGGGCTAACACCCAAAGCTTTGCACAGAGAAAGCAGAGCCAATGCTTGGTCCTTACTCTCTGCACTCTGGCCCAGAATCCCCCTAAATGCCAGATATACCCTTGGAGGAATGTGGGAAAATGCACTGCCAGAGCAAGGGACAAGGAGAGGAGAGCACCACGTTGTGTGACAACTCTGCCACGGGAATTACACTCCTCCCCTGTCACTCAAGGGCTCCTGCCCTGCTCACATGCCAACAGATATCCTGAGGAACGGCGGCACCTGTGGCATCCCCACGGACACCGTGTACGTGCTGGTGGCCGCCTGCAGCCGGCCTGATGCCGTGGAGAAAGCTCACCGGTGAGTCCTGGCACCCAGGCTGGGCTCAGGAACCTTCCAGATCTCAGAGCTGCTACTGAGTGCTGGCTACAGCACCCACTGAGAGCAAGGCAGCTCAGCCTCAGTGGGAACAGCAAGGGAGGGAGAAGATCCAGGTGAGGAAAGGAGGGAACTGAGTTGCAGTTGTGTTCTGGGACACCAAAGGCTGATAGAGCCAGGTAACTTGGACACCACAAGAAGCCCAAACCAGTGGCAAAGGGGGCAGGGGCTTATTGTTCTTACTTGGAGGTATGTGTTGTCACAACAAAACCCCTCTGGTGTAAGCTGGAGCCCCTCATATTGGGGGGTTTCCTCAGGACTTGTTGGGACCTTTACCCACCACTACACAAGAAGTTAAAGCCTTGATTTGGAAATAGATGTTCCTGATTGGCAGTAGCCAGTAAAGTTCCTTCCCATCCAGTCAGTGGTTGAACAGTCTTCTGCTCCAGATGGTGACCTGGGGCAGAGCCTACACATCTTCTCTTAGCTCTAGACCTCTCCAGTAGTTTCCTTTCCTTGAATTTAAATCCTCATCTTACTTCCAGCCTCACCTTTTCTTCCCTCATTCCAGGTCCAAGAACCAGGCTCAGGATCGCCCCATGTCCCTCTGGATTTCCAGCCTAAAGCAACTGGAACCTGCCAAGCATTTGTTCACTCCCCTCCTCTGGGACTTCATGGAGGCTGCCTGGCCATCTCCCATTAGCTTGGTCATTCCCAGAGGTGAGGAAATGCTGGTAATGCCAAGCTCTCTGGAGAGCTTTGGGTTTGAAATTCTTAAAACTGTGAATGCCTGCAACACCACATGTTCCATAGGGATATTTTGGTTACAATCATTGTGTTTGGGCTGGTGTAAATCTCTAAGTGCTGAGTGACTCTGCTTGGTGCAGGTGAATGGGTGGATTTCCTGGGAATGAAGGACTCTGCTAAGTACGTTGGGACCCGCCAGAGTGTGGCCATCCGCATTCCCGACTGCTCTGTCACCACACACCTCATCGACCTGGTGAGTCAGAGCACCTCAGCCCTGGTGACCTGACCCCTTCTTTGAGAAGGGCTGGGGCCTGAAGGCAGCTGGGAGGGATCTTATGGCAGCAAAGAGGGGAAAAGGAGCAACCACCAGGTCAGGAAATCAGGACAATGCCCTTAACAGACACAGTTTCATTTCCAACGTAGAACACTGTTGGAAGCAGGGACTTCTCTGAGGCCGGAATAACTTCAGAAGGTGCAGAAGGTGGCCACAGGAGCTGTGATACCCTGAGTGTGCTAGGTCTAGGCAAGTGCTATTGCTGGAAAGCAAGATGTCATTTCATGGCCATCATCACTAAACCCAAATTTGTCAGTGCTGGTCACTCAAACACAGTTTGGTGGGGTTGTGGTTGACTGTAAAAAAGGTGCCTCACCTGGGTGAGCCACATTGAGCTCTCTTCAGAGTCTGGGAATGCAGAATGGGATGAATTTCAGAGCTTGAGTCACCAAGTCCCAAAAGTCCTGCTCAGAGCTTTGACTGCTCTTTTTCTGTCACCAGGTTGGCCCCATTGTGGTCACATCAGCCAACCCAACGGGAGAGGCTGACACGACCCACCACAACCAAGTGTATGCCAAGCTGGGAGATAAGGTAACCAAGAGATGTGGGGATGGGAAAGTGCAACCACTTTGTTTCCAGAAGGCAAATCAATAGATGGTATCAGGAATCTGGGAAAGCCTCTAATTCAAAAAAATCTCATGGATGCTCCTCATGCTGGTGTCAAAGAGAAGGAAGATTTTAAAGCACAGGTCTTGCCATGAAACCAAAACTCTTCTGCTTTACATAGTGTAGTTATGGCTTGGCAATGTGAGTGGGTTCATATTCCAACATGGGATGATGGGAGCAATAAAAAATTCATTCTTGCTTACAAGCAAGCAAATCCTGGTGCCTGGATGTGCTGGCATTGGGCTGTGAGAACTCAGGGATTCCCATCTAAGGCTGGGGCTGGTCTAAAACTGGTACCAAGCTCCAAAATATTCCTGGCTGTTAGAGCTTTCATGGAAGTGGCCTTTCATTGGTTTAGGTAGGAGATCAGGAAAGGTTCTTCCCTAGAGGGCGCTGTCACTGCCCAGGCTCCCCAGGGAATGGGCACGGCCCCAAGGCTGCCAGAGCTCCAGGAGCCTTTGGAAGGGTGGAATTGTTGGGGTGTCCTGTGCAGGGCCAGGGGTTGGATTGATGGTGCCTGTGGATCCTACCAGTTCCAGATGATTCCATGATTCTAAGATTTCACTGCTGAATTCTGAGGGTTTTACATTTTGTGTCATCGCGGCAGCTTTAAACAAGAGGTGGTACAAGTCTTCCACCTCTAGCTCCTCAAAAATCAAAACTTCATACACATTTTCTTTGTGGATGGGACTTCTCCAGAGCTCCTCAGCTGCTGTAAACCTGCCTGTGCTGTGCTGCTGACCTGCACCCCGCAGAGCTCTCCCTGCCCTTGCTTTGAGGTTCATTCACTCCAAATCTAGCGCTGGTGTCGCTGCAGCGGGGCAGGAAGGAGCAGCATTGCCTTTGATGAGAACTACTTCCTGTTGAGAGGGGAAACTCTCCCTTTCCAAGAGGAATTTGGTGTGAAAATTTGCTGGTTTTAGGTGGATGCAGTCCTTTGTGGTGGGCCTTCTCCAGAGAACATTGCCTCCACCGTGGTGGACTGCACAAAGATCGACAGTGGGAACATTGGATTCTTCCGAGTCGGCATCATCCCCAAGTCTCAGGTGAAGTTCATCTGGATTTAATTTCCATTCCCTTTCTCCACTGAATGAGTTTCAACCTGGGGCTTCCTAATTCAGTAAGGAGACAAGTCTGTGATAGCGCGAGGAGTTATCTCAGGCTGGTGTGAGGGACAAGAGCAGAGCTCTGTGCTTCTGTTCTGATCCTGCTCCAGAGCACCTCTGTGGAGCTGGGGAATGGGAAATGTGGGGCTAATTCATCCATGGAAAGGGCTCTGAGATCCAAGGTCATGGACCTCTATGGGGCAGGCTCTCCATGTTCAGCCATCCCATACACCTCTGAGCACAGAAATTATTTGTGTCATCCCAAAACCGAGCCAGACACTTGAAAGAGATCTTGTGGAAGGTGTCCCTGCCCATGGGGGACCTTTAAAGGTTACTTTCAACCCATTATTTTATGATTATTTGATTATTTCAACAGCTGGAGAAGAAATCAGTGCTCTCCCTTAAGTCCTAACCTACTCCCAGCTGTGTCTCCTCATTCCAGGTGCTGCAGATCCTGGAGCAAGTGCAGAAGAAACACCTGGTGGTCCCTAGCAGTGGCCCTTGCCCCACAAAAGGCTGGGAAGAGCTCCAGAACCGTAGCCATGCTGTGCCAAACGGGGTGGGCAGGGCTGCCTTGGTGGAGCCAGGGCCAGATCCCGATCCCAAGCATCACACCCGCTTCTGAATCCCACAGCTCCATGCTCACCGCGATGTCGGCTGCTGGAAAATGCCATTTCGGCCAAATTGGGGAATGGGAGAGGCTTCCCAGCTGCAGGGGTGACTCATTTGTCTTTCTGTGGACACTGCTCAATTATCCCAGTGCGGTGTTGCCTCGCAAACCACAGGCACCCAGCAGGAGCATCTTCCCTTGGGGACACTGCCAGCTTTCCCTGGAGATCAGTCACAGCCAAAGCAGGCTTTCCTTTGGGATAGGCTGACCCCAGAGTTATAGAGCTTTATCCCTGACACTGGGAAGGAATTCCTCAGATTTGGAGCAGGGAGTGGGGCGTAGCAGTGCAGAATTACCTGGTGGGGGAAAAACACTGCATGAAACTTGAATCACACAGAATCCTTTAGGTGGGAAAAGACCTCTCCAATCCTTGAGTCCAGCTGTCCTTCCAGCACTGCCAGTGCCACCGCTGACCCGTGTCCCCAAGTGCCACACACGTGGGGAAGGAGGAGGGGAGATGTGTCCAGGTGCTTTGCTGGTGGATCCAATGGACTTGGCAAAGTCTGAGCTGGGAGCTGGGGGTGTCTCCTGTGTTTTCTTCAGAGAGAGGTCACCCATGTTTGACCCCACTTGGGAGGTCTTTCCTCTGTTGGGAGAACCCAACACTTCAAAGAAATGCCATGACCTGAGGTGCCATTTCTGTATTTCACACTCAGTGTCAGAGTGGAATTCCCATCTGGATGACTCCAATGTTATATCTTTAAAGGTGCTGGAGCTAATTTAGGTAAGACCCTCCCTTCCCATGTTAGGAATTTCAGGAGGGCAATCTCCAAGTGTTTGAGGAAGCCAGGAGCTGGTCTCTTGCCTTACAGCCCAACTCTTCCCATCTCATGGCACGTTTCCTCCAGAGTGCAAATCCCATAGGATCAGAGGAAGGAATTCCAGCCACTACAGGCAGTCATTTGTCTTCTCCAGCTTCTCTGCAAGCTCCTGAAATACCAGGAAGGAGTTGGAGACGTGCTCACCCATGACCTTACTAGCCTCACTGGGACGTGGTGGGATGGCTCCTGGAGTGCAGCAATGGGAGGATGTGGACTTTTTAGGAAGGACAGGCAGTGTGGAGTGGTGGCTGCTGAGCAGGAGGAGTTGGGAAGGCATCTCAAACCTTTGTGAGGAGTTTTCCTTGGCAAACACTGCAGTTATGGCTTATTCTATCTCCAAAAACTGCTGATCTTATTCTTACCTGACTCAGGTGCAAGGTGCTGATCAAACTGCAGCTGAAACCAATCCATTGATCATTGATTTCACCTGAAGCTGTGCTGGAATTTAAGGATAAAAGTGGTGCAGTCAGAGGCGCTCAACCTCTACAAACTCTGCCAAAATGGGGTCTCCTCAACTTGTCCTCACAGAGCTGGCTCTCTTCCTGCAGAGAAAATTCCAGAGAATTAAGTGTGTTCAATGATTCTGCTGGTCTACTTCCTGTATCTCCTTGGAGTTTCTTAAAACTGGTTTTTAGAAAGCAATAAAATATTTTCAATAAATAGATCATATGCAGGGATGTGCAATTGTGACAAAACCTTGTGGGGCAATGGGTTCTGGATGTTGTTGTTCCTGGCCATGCAGGATCCAAGCTGGATCTCAGGAAGAAATCAAATTGTGACACTTCCAGGGTGGGGAAGAGGAGGAGGGGAGAAGATAACTCCTCATAGCAGCTCCTGGTACCAGCTCAAAAAATGCCAAGGCTGAATTTCACCCCTTAACCACTAGGAAAACCCCATAAGCACCAAAATCTGAGGGAATGTGGTAAGAAGTGGATGGAGGTGTGTTGAGACATCACAAAGCCTTTTGGTGAGGGAAAACTGCCCTGGCTTAAATGTACCAGGGGTGCTGCTGCCCTGTCTTGCAAATAATGATTTTTTTAGTGTGGCACAAGTTAAAAGTGGCTCAAAAAACTGTGTTCTTCTCTTGATGCTTTGTCTGAATCCATTTTTCCTCTTTGTCTTCTTTTTTTTTTTTTTTTTTTTTTTATTCACAGAAAAGGTTGGTTTCAGTACTGGGACACTGGGGGAAGCATTTCTCATTTTGCTGAAGTGAGACAAGGAGAGGTTTCATTTCAGGCATGATTTTACCCCACCCACAGCTCTCCCCTGTACCAGCAAATCAGAAAGGAACAGTTTAGGGAAAAGGGGATTTAAATGGGATCTTTCACTTAAATCAAGGCAAAAAAAAAAACAAAAAAACAAAAAACAACAGCAACAAAAAAAACCCATTCTACTATTTCCACCGTTTCCCAGCATTTAAGGGGAAGCAAAACATTTTTGAAGATAAGTGGAGAGAGGAAAAAAGTTGCTGTTTTAAGTGGCAAATCCAATCAGAGAGGGCTGAGATAAACATTTGAATATTTGGGTACATGTGCTGAAAAATCACAGATCAAATCTATTTTGGGCTATCAACAAGAGTATTTTCATCACTAAAACTGGAGGTTATGGTGAAAAAAGGTTGTCCAGGCCTCCTCAAGGGAAAGCCTCACTGAGCCCTTCTGTCCTGCTCCAGGGGAAGGAACCACTCCTGTGTTCTGGATTAGGGGGACAGAAGGGGGTGTGAGGTCCGCAGACCTCCACCACAGGAGGGGAAAAACCAGAAGAGACTCCTCTGAAACCAATTTTGGTTGCATTGTCAATGTCTCAGAGATCTTTAGTCCTGAAAGGTCAGCCTGGGAGACAAAACAACCTCATGAATGGGGCTCTTTGTGAACCAGCCAACTCTGCAGTCCCACTGGGGCTGGAAACAACCCGGGAAGAAGGGCTGTCCCACCTTCCTTCTGCCCTTTGTGGAGTCTAGACATCCGTGTCAATGGAAAAAAGATTAAATAAGGATGTAAAAGTAAGGATGTATTTTCCAGTGGCAGGAAAAAGCCAGCTCACCCTTCGAGAATAGAGTGGTGCCATGGGGACAGGAACTGACTCAGTGCCATCGCCCAGGACGTGTCGGTGGGGTGGGCAGAGCGCTTCCAAGGGGAAGGGAGGCTTCCCAACCATGGCTGGGCCCACACCAGCCCGGCAGAAGCCTTGGGACATGGACAGTAATGTCTCTTGGCCACTTCTAACCTACAGGAACTGGGAGCTTGGGGGCGATGGGAGCATTGGAACCGATGATCTCAGAGATCTTTTCCAGCCTTATTGGTTCTATGGGTTTATGACTCTTCTCTTGGGATCTTTCTCCTGAAGAGTCAAAGTCTGCCTGTGGCTTGGGATGGAGGAAAAGCTTGATTGGGTCATCTTCAGTCAAAGCCAAGCCCAGTGGTCTTGGCAGGGTTGAGGGCACAGCTTCTGCAAACACGGCCCGCAGTGGGTTCTTGTCACACTCACCTCGTTGTGTTCTTCCACCAGCAGCAGCCTGGGGTTACTCCTGCAAAATCACCAGATAATCAGCTCTGTCAGCAACAGAGAAACACCGTTGTTCAAAATCTTGGGGCAGGTTTTCAGCTGCTCCACAGAACAACTGGGATTTAACACCTGAGAGGGCTGAGCTGGTTGCCCAGCTAAGCAACCTGGTCTAGGGCCATCCTGGGGTCCCCACATTCCTGCCAGAGGGAATGCTGCTGGATTTAGAGATGACTGGGTGACAGCAACTGGGCCCTCAACCAAAGCAAAGAACAACTGCTAAATCCCAGAATCCCAGGCTGTCTGGGATTGGAAAGGACCTCAAAGCCCATCTCATTCCACCCTCTGCCATGGCAGGGACATCTTCCACTATCCTGGATTGCTCCAAGCCCCAGTGTCCAACCTGGCCTTGGACATTTTGTCCTTTGCTGTGCATCTCCCTCGTTGTGACTGGTGCTCATGGAGCTGCCTGCTGTGGAGCAGCAGCAGAGAACTTACCTCCCAAAGGAATAGATGGATTATGTACAAAAACTTGGAGGAAAAAACAGATTTCTGGAAATAGAGTTTTTCAGACTTAACAACAATTAATGGGATTAATTAAATCCAGTTGTGACTCCATCATGTTCTTCCTTTCTGCTTCCCCTCTGATTTGAAGATTTCCATCCCCTCTTTCTGCAGAACACTGCCAGCTGGGGCTGAGGGAGGAAAAGATATGTGGGACCTGCATCCTTGGGCAGACACTGGTGGGTTTATGGGGTCACTGGATTCCCCTGCTCCATCCCCATGGGTGCTGCCCCTCTCCCCCTCCTTCCCAACCCTACAATCGCTCCAGGCCCTCCTTCCCTTGCAAAACCAACCGAGTCCTAATTGGAACCACAGGACTGTCTTGTGGGAATTAGGAATGGCAAAAGAAGTGAGGAATAAGGAAGGAGCAGACATGGAAGCGCACTGTTGTTCTGAAAGTGAAGAAGAATCCAAGTCCAGATGGTTGGACTGATGATCTCAGTGCCAGCGGATCCCAGGGGATAACAGAGCAGTGAGGGCAGGGGGTCATGAGGGGCTGGATGGGGAGGTCTGCCCTGAACATCCAGTTCAGCAGCTCCAATAAATACCTCGAGTGAAAATCTCGTGTTAAAGGGTCAACACTGTCAGTTCTTGTGAGAGCTTTTCATTCCTTCCTTCCTTCAAAACATGCAGACATCTCACTCATGTTATTATCTTGTTCTAGATAGCAAAACCCAGGAATTTCAGCAAATTCTTCTGCTCTGGCCACGAGATGGATGTCAGGATTGGGACAGTTGTCCTGAGAGAGGTTCTGCTGTCCAGCAGCTGTGGAACAGTCACTGAGGTCCCTCCAAGGCCCAGGCACCTCTGAGGAACCTCATGTTCTCACATCCTGCTGCAAAAGAAGATTCTTTGACCATGTCTCTGCCTTGGCTCTGTGCAGTTCTCATGGTCCTATCCCAAATTTAGAGACATGACTGGCATTCCTTGTTCACTCAGGTGATCATCTCGTCAAGGGGGATTCTCCATGTGAGCACCTCCATTCTCATACCCCATTTTTCATGTGACCCACTCAGCAGGAAGTAACGTGGGCCTTTTGTGAGGTGTTTTTGTTCCATGAGGAGTTTCAGTAAATACCCAGCCCCAAACTCCTTCCCTGACACAGCACCAATTCCTGAAGTGCTACAACCCCTTTCTCCTTTGATCTCCCGTGTATCTCTGCTGGTTTACATCACACAACTGCTCTCTTATCTGCTGAATTAACGTGGATTCAGGTGATCATTCCCACTGCTGTGGGTTCCAGCATGACCCAGTGACCCAGCATCACTAATGAAGACTCCCTAAAGGACCAGGACATGCCCTGGTTTCCTTTCAGGAGTTCTTTAGAACCTGGAGGGCAGGTGGGTATCAGTAGCACTGACCCTACCCCAACCACCCTCACCTTATCTCCTCAAAATTCCCAAAAGTCTCCCCAAACCACCTCTGACATCCTGTGCCTGCAACCTTCCCAAGGTCCCTATTGTCCCACACTGGGTTATCAGATCCTACGTGACCCAAGGGGTCCCACAGACCCCTCTCCCCCTCCTTCCCAACCTTACAATCACTCCAGGTCCTCCTTCCCTTGCAAAACCAACTGAGTCCTAATTGGAAGCACAGGATTCTCTTTTGGGAATTAGAAATGGCAAAAGAAGTGAGGAATAAGGAAGGAGCAGACATGGAAGCTCACTGCTGTTTTGGAAGTGAAAAAAGAAACCAAGTCCAGACAGCTGGACTGATGATCTTACCAACCCCAACGAGTCCCTGGCTCCATGACTGCTGGGACATGGGGTACCAGCTCCTTGGCCACAGGAGCTTTCCACAGACATTTCATGGTGACCCTGTTCTCCAGCTCACTTCCAAGGTCTCGCTCAAAGACCTGAGATGTGAGTCAAGGAAAGGTTGAGGCCTTGTCCAGGTCTCTTCATTGCTAAACCTTAACATGAAACAGCAGCTCTGGGAGATTCATAACTGAGCAGCCTGGCCCAGTGGAGCTGTCCCTGCCCATGGGAGCTCAACGAGATGGGCTTTAAGGTCCCTCCCAACCCAAACCAGTCTGGAGTTTTGGGATTACTGAAATGGGTTTTGCACAGCAGTGAGTGGATCCTTTGAGGTTGCCTTGTGTGTGGTGCTACAGATTCTGGAGACTTTGAATTTTCTGGACATGCTTTGCACAGAACTATTCCTCCTGTCCGTTGAGGAAGTGAGTCCCACCAGATCCCTGGTGGAAGGATAGGAGTTGGTTGTGTATGTGTCTTCACAGGTTGTTTTTTCCTCCTACTCTGCACGAAATTACGTTTAAATTGATAAAATGCAAATTCACAGAGGTGTGACCTAACTGCCACCAGGAAGATGCATTTTCCTGCCTCATAAAATTATTTGACAAATATAATTCTTTGATCAATCAGTGAAAAAAAAAAAAAAAAAAAAAACAAGAAAAAGGAAGGAGACAGGTATGGGCAGGGCAGGACCAAAACCAGACTGCAACAGCCTTGATGTGGGGCAGCTCTGGAAAGGATTTAATCAAGTTCTGGAAAGAAGGACTAGGAAGGACTAGTCCTAAGAAGAACTTCCTTATTTCTGGACTAAACCATGAGTTGGTAAAAGCTGCCGTAAGAGAGTCCAGGCACGAGGATGAGTTGGTTCTCTGTGCTGAGACAGAGATGGAAATCCAGTTCTCTGGGAAGCTGAGCTGACCAAATCCTTCTTTCCTGATAAAGGAGCCCCCTCCGAGGCATGGGAGCCCTGGTGGTACCCAAATGTGCTGCCACCCCCCAGGCATTGGTCCCGCAGTCCCAGAACAGGCCATGGTCAGTCCTCAATATTCCCTTCACAATCTCCTGGAGCACAGATGGAATGTCCTGCACCACCACTGGCATTGGTGCAAATTAATTCCCTGACAATGTGAACACTCAGTTTTCTACTAACGCTTTCCACCTATGTTTCTTTTAATAAAAGAATTAATAAAATAATGTCCTGCTCCCTAAAGCCTCTTCTTTCATCCCTGCCTCTCCTTCCCTCTCCCTGCACACACAGGGGGCTGCTCCTCTCTGCCAAACCTGGTCCCCATCCCTGAAAATGATTTCACTGGAGCTCAGCTCACTTTGGAGCAAACATCAAGGTGAGAAGGGGGGTAGAAATTATTGAAACCATCCACAAGAGAGATTTAGGGACATATATGACAAGGTTTGCACCCTTTACCCCTAACTCTGGTTGACATTGCTGTTTCCACTGGGAGATGAGCCTTCCCGATTGGGAATGAGCCTTCTCCAGGGTGCAGCAGAATGGAAAACACAACAAGAGGTGTTAAAAATCAGCAATAGCTCTGATGAAAGGCCCTTGTGTTTAGAGAGCCTGACTAAAGAAATTGAGGGCTCCTGTTGTTGATCCAAGGGAGGTGTGTTTGTTTCCCTCTGAACTTGCAGAAACAGTGACACAGGCTGTGGAGACTGGGGGAATTTACTTTGGAAGGATTGTGGGAGTGTGACGATGGGGACCTTGCTCCAGGCCCCAGCGTTCTTGTGCTGGGTTTATGTGTCAGAGCCCTAGCACGGTGCTGCTCACCCCTGTGGGGCATGGGGTCTAAGACATTTTCCAGCCTAGCTTGTCCTGGGAGCTGCTCAGAGCCCAGCAACCAATTCCATCATATATTTGGCTAAAGTGGCTGAACCAACAATGTAATCAAAGAACCCCAGAATTATCTGGGTTGAAATATTTGGGAATTTAGAGATCATCTCGTTCCATGGGCAGAGACACTTTCCACTATCCCAGGTTGCTCCAAGCCCCATCCAGCCTGGCCTGGGACACTTCCAGAGATGGAGCATCTTCAGTATATTGCTACCATGAAAAAGTCTTTTTGTTAAAATGCTGTGAATTACATTTCACAATAAATCAATTACATTTCACAGTAAATCAATTCTTTGCCATTTATCTGAGATTTATCAGCAAACCCAGCCAATCTTTGCTCCACAACCTCCATGATGTTGGTCAGAAATTCCCAGCTGTGTGTGCAAGGCACAAATGACCTAGTCCAGTGGAAGGTATCCCATGGCAGTGATCCTTAAGGTCCCTCCTGACCCAAACAATTTTATTATCTGATTCCCCTAAACATGTTTTTTTTTTGTTTTTTTTTTTTTGAAGGAAATACTCTACTTAGCAGCACCACTGAAAAATCAAATTTATTTCCTTCTTTGCAACAAAGAGAGGTGACAGCTTGTTCCTGGCACAAACTGATTGCGCCATTTATTGGGTTAATTAAAAATCCCCTGTTTTTCTTCTTTATCACCTGACGGTGGAAAACAGGTGCAGAGCAAACACCTCTGACCCATAATTACACCTGAGTCACCAGAACACTCATGAGATGCGAGTGCCAAAGTGAGCAGCCCAGACTATGGTGACTGTTTGGGTTTTTTTTTTTTTTCCCTCTAACATAATTTGTTTGTTTCCTTACTCAGTAAATTATAAAAACTCCATTACTGCATAAAATTTTACATCCCTGCCTCAGCTGCCCATAAGTACAGACAGTTTATTGATTTCATTGTGCTCTGCTGGGAGGGGACCCTTTTACATACGTTTTATAAGGAAATACTAATCCTGGTTCTCCCGGAAATGAAGTCTTAAACTCCTGTAATTTTCTTCTCTTGCCCCACTTATAACATAAATTCTGGATTTTTCGTAGCTCTGGTTGGAATCTGTTTCTATTATCACCCCTGATTTCTGATCCAGCGCTTTCCTTAAGGGCTGACACATCCCAAGCTCCCTTTACCTGCTACAGAGCTCCAGAGGTAATTTTTCCATCCTTGCTTGGATTTACCAAATCCTGGCTGTTTGGCATGAGCAGTGAAGGGGCAGCTGGGGAGCTCCACACCCTTCCCTGGAGCTGACATCTCCCATGGCACCAGCATGGAGATGGTCTGACACAGTCCCAGGTCACAAGTCAAGAAGGGACCTTCTCCTTTTCTATTTTCTTGGGGTTTTTCTGCTGTTCCAGTAGTTTATAGCCAATATTAACAAACCTCACTTGCTCAGGAAGTTCAAGTCGTTTTTCAAGCATTAAGGTGTTTAAACATGAGAGGAGTCCCGTGTTGTGGGACTTCGCCACATGCCTTAAAGTTAAGCCTCTGCTGGGTGGTGATGAACCTCAGCTGGCACTTACATCCGTTTATTGAATAAGTGTTTATCACACAACCGTGGAACGCTTTGGCTTGGAAGGGACCTGGAAGCTCATCCCCTTCCACCAGCCCAGGTTGCTGAGCTGTCCTAAGGCATGTGCAGGGAGGAGAGCCTGACTAAGTTCCACTTCCAGATGCTGGCACGGGCTGGGAAACCACAGGAGGCTGGGAATGCCCAGCTGTGCCCGAGTGGGTTTGCAGGGTCAGGAGGCTGCGGGGTGAAGGGGAGCCCGTGTTCCATCCCAGGAATGGCTGCCAAGGATCTCTGACCAGGAGTTTGGGGAGCTGCTGGAATGAAACAACATCCACGACCTGGAGAAAGAGTAAGAGCTGCTATTTATGGTGACTTCTGAGTGCAAACGGAGCGGCAGCACCAGCTGGACAACAACGGCAGCGCCAAAGCAAGCGAGCACACTCAGGGCTGGAGTCGGTGTTGACATGTCAGCAACGAGGCCTGGCTGGAATCCAGCCCCAGAGCTCCCAGGTTTTCCTGCCCAGCTCCCACAGCAGCATCAGGTGAGCAGGTGGGATGTGGCCTGAGGGAGAATTCCATGAGCAAGATGCTCCAAAACAATGATAAGGAGAAAGAGAAGGGAAGGGTCTTGTCCCCTGGGCGGTGGGAGGTGGGACTGTGGCTGTGCCAGGGGAGTGACCTCCCTGCCCTGAGCAGGAGGGAGGAGAGGGAACAACAATAGGGAACTGGCAGAGATCTCCCACTTGGACACTGCCTCCAGGATGGGAAAAACATTACAGAAAACCTCCAATCTGTCATGCACCTCACACTGTTTTGCAGCCTTTGGGTCTAAGTCATTGTTTCCTTTGTTGAGGTTTGTCTTTAGTGATTGGATTCCCTCATCCCTGGCTCCCCCTGAGGCTTGTTTGCTTTGGGAGAGAAAGAGAGGCTCTGTTCTCTGCTCTTGGAAGAAACTTCTGCCCCTCCACAGCACCTGACACAGGGACAGGGGTGGGGACAGCCCTGAGGACTTGTGTGGGGACAGCTCTGGGGCAGCAGCACTCAGCCCAGGGGCATGGTGTTGGAACGAGATGATCCTGAGGATCCCTTCCAACCCAAGCCAAACCATGATTCTGAACCCTTGGCAGCCCCCAGCTTGGCCATGGATGTTCACTTTGCATTTTCCTTTGCATTGATGTTCCTTTGCATTTTTCAGGAGCTGAGTGCCCTGGGCTGAGCTGGGAGTGGCTAGGAAGATGGCAGGGAAGGAATGGGGTGAGCTACTTGCTGCAAACCCTCTGTCAAAATTGCACCTCCCTGTAGTGACTCCTTCCTCTGGTGTTTAGTCATGGAGCTTTGCACTTTGGGAGGATGAAGAGCTCGGTGGGGATCAAATGAATCACAAAGCCTTTTCCTTATGTTTCAAAAAGAAGATTTATTTAGTGGGTTTTAGGATTTTAAAATACACAGATCTGAGTGTCGTGGAGGGGGATGCACAAACATTGCGTTCACAGTCCAATGCACTTCAGAAGCACAGGAGCTCTGGGAGTTCCTGCAGTAAATCATCAGCTCCTGGGCAGCTCTCCTGGAGATTCCAGGCACTTGCTGGGGATAAACAACAAATCACTGC
Source organism: Vidua macroura (assembly GCF_024509145.1). Classification (NCBI taxonomy): domain Eukaryota; kingdom Metazoa; phylum Chordata; class Aves; order Passeriformes; family Viduidae; genus Vidua; species Vidua macroura. The sequence goes on along the minus strand of NC_071584.1, from coordinate 4,253,068 downwards.
AGCAAGGTCCCAGGAGAGGCCCCAGGTGGGGAAGTGCTGCTGTTCCCAAGGAGGTAAGAACAGATCAGAGAAGGAATGGCTCTCCCAAGGCCATGTGCTCCAGCTAAACATGGGACACATCATGTTTTTAAGGAGAGCAGACTTTGTTCCTTTGCTCAGGGAAGGTTCCTTCGGTTCAGACCACTCTGTTCTTCACCCTTTCAAAAATCTGCATCACTTTTCCAGCTGGGATGCAGCCTTCCCGCACAATGGTGATGCCACCTTCCCAGAGGGAGAATGAACAAGTTAGGACAATCCTCAAAGTGGCACAGAAAGGAATATAAAGGAACACCTCGCACCAGCAAAGCCACTCAAAATAAACTGTGTGGAAGGACCAGAAAGTGAAACCACCGATGAACACTGACCTCACACTTTGTTCAAGGGTTTGGTTTTCCACTAATGAATCTCTCTCAAATGTCAGCCCAGAGCCACCCAGGACACCTCAGCGTGTGCTGCTGCATCACTGTGGGCAAGCTCCTGTCCCACCCTCGTTGTGATGGGCCGAGACAGCACCCACCCCTCCTTCCAGCAGCACCCACCCTCCCACTCAGAGCATTTCCACCCTGAGGAGGCAGATTTTCCTTGCACAACTGTGTTTGTCCTCCTGCCTTGTTCCCTGTCAACACAGAGGTCCTCCCAGGACATCTTTTGTTTGTTTCCCTTCATCAACATGTTTGCAAATGTCCAGGCACTCAAGAGCTGTTACTCTTGGAGCACTCTGTGCTGCCAGACTGATACTGGGAAAGGCATGGAAGCCTCCCAGGAAAACGCCGTTGCTGACACGAAGGGCGGGTCTCACACTCACTTTCATCAATCTTTGTGCAGTTGACCACAGTGGATGCCACCACCTCGTCAGACTCTCCATCACAGAGAACACCCTCCAGCTTATGGCCAAGGCGCCTGTGAAGCAGAAAATAGCAACAGCCCTTCACAGACCTTGCTGTGACCTCCTGCTGAGGTTCCCCTGGGTGCAGGACACCAGCCCAAGGTCTGCCACCACTGGAGCAGGAGGGTGGCACTGCCAGTGACCAGATACTCACGAGATGACCATGTCATGGTGGGTGCTGTCCACCTCACCACTGGGGTTGGCCGAGGTGATGGCCAAGGGCCCGGTCATGTCGATGAGGTGCACCAGGACCGTCAGGTCAGGGACTCGGATCATGATGCTGTCCTGGGTTCCCACCCTGCTGTATCCTGCTCCGACCCCTGCAAGGACAGGCAGAGGATGTTGGCAGGGGCACAGCTGGCACAGCTCCTGTCGTGGCACCAGGGGGGATCTCCTGCTGCCTTTGGAAGTGACCCGGCTCCGTGCACCCAACTAAATGTGTCTTTGTGGACGTCCATTCCTGGGCAGAAATCTGTGAGAGCAGAGGTACAGTTTGGGGTCCAACTGGGTAAAAAGGAAATGATTCACAACTGGAGACATCACAGCCGTTTCCAAGGACACAGGATCTCCCTGTATCCCAAAGTCCAAAGATTTCCTGTGACTGCTGCCCACCCTCCCATCCTCCACCACCTTCCTCCACCTGTTAAACTTGATTAACTCAGAATCACTGAATCCACGGAGTTGGAAAAGACCCTTGAGATCATTGAGTCCAGCCTGCGATCCAGCACCGCCTTGTCACCCCAGACCATGGCATCAAGTGCCACATCCAGGCTGTCCTTAGACTCCTCCAGGGATGGGGACTCCAACACCTCCCTGGGCAGCCCCTTCCAATGCCCAATCACCCTTTTTGTGAAGATTTTTTTCCTAATAGCCAACCTAAACTTCCCCTGGTGCAGATTAAGGCTGTGTCCTCTCCTCCTATCCCTGTTCCCTGGAGCAGAGCCTGACCCCCCCAGCTGTCCCCTCCTGTCAGGAGTTGTGCAGAGCCACAAGGGCCCCCCTGAGCCTCCTTTGCTCCAGGCTGAACCCCTTCCCAGCTCCCTCAGCTGCTCCTCACAGGACTGGTGTTCCAACTCCTCCAGTTCCCTCACTCCCTGGAAATCCACAGAAGCCAGGGTTGAGGTGGATCGTCCCAGTGCTCCCAGTGCGTGCCTGTGTCCACGTGGTGGGAAGGCAGAGGTGATGAGCAGGGATGACTATCGGAACCCTCTCATCTCCTGGGTGCTCCACCCTGGTTTGCTCATTCCAAGTGAACAGCGGGGGGCCTGGGAGAGGGGACCCTCCCAGGCTGAGAAGCCTCCCTTGCCTCTGGTTAGAGAACTCATCCTGCTGGCTCCCACTGCTGATGAGTCATTCCAGCTGATTAACACCCTCTGCTAAACATCCACCAAAGCATCTGGCAGCTCCAGGGGGGACTTCTTGGGAGAAAGTGACTGGAATCTCTCCCCATCACATCCCAAAGGGTGTTGGGATTGCAGACCTGCCATGATGAAAATATGAAAGGGGGACAGAAGGGTTGTCATCTGCTCATCTCACCCAACTTCTTCAGCCACTCTCCCTTCTGGATAATGCAGCCAATGCCACCGGGATAAACGTTTTCCATGAATTCCCAGAGCAGGGGGCTGATGGGCGGGGCAGCTGCTCGCAACTGTTCCAGGTTGGAAATAAAGATGCAGATGGGCTTCTCTTGAGGCCTGTCCTGAAAAAACAGAGGGGGGAAATAGATGAAGAGGGAAAGTTTGCCTGGAGGACCTCGAAGCCTGCTGGGATCCTGGTTCGTGTGTTTCCCAGGGAGCAAGAGTTCCAGGCAAGGAAGACGCTGTGTCTGCACAAATGCTGAGCTGTGATGGATGCGCCAGCTCAGATCTGCACGTGAAAATCAAAGAAGAGACAGAGCAGCAGCCTGCCCTTGGGAATCTCTGGGATGCATTCAATTCCTTTGAATCGAGCACATCCATCTTTAAGCACATCCATCACAGGGACAGGGATGCTCCACTCAGTATCAGCAGCTTTGGGATGTTGCACACCAGGGGCCTGATTTTTTTCCAAACTTCTGCTGGTATAAACCGAGGTCAAACACACCAATTTTTGATGGGATAAGGGATGGAGACCTCAACCTCCTGCAAACCACCATCTCCATTATCACCCCTCCAGAGCTTTGAAAGAAGCTTGGTGAAATAAGCTGGGTGCAAAACCAGCAGTGGAGATGGAGGGGAAATAAAACAAGCTTGCAAAGAGGTGTCATTTCAGTCCTCAACTGACATCAGCTTCAGTGGGGCCAAATGACTCAGGAACTGGGCATGTATTTACATTCTGTTTCTATTCTCTCATCAGCAGGGAAGGTCAGCACTGGCACCAGGGCAGTGCAGAAGAGACGGTCTTTGTGCCGCTGCTCGCGCTCAGGGCCAGCTGAGATCGTCTGTTATGGTTATTTCTCCAGGCTAGCCAGGAAATTGCCTCATGGACAGCAGACAGGGCCAGGCTGCAAAAGCTGGATTGAAGGTGCAAACTCTGCGGCTGGTTCCAGCACTGAATGGCTCCAAAAGTCTGGGGGAATGTAGCCCTGGGATTCTGATTCAGCACTTCGTGAGGCACAGAGGACAAACACAGGTTTGGACCTGCTTGTGAGTGGCCGTTCCTGTTTGGAGTTTTGCTTTGTCCATCCCCAGGGATGTCGCTGCCTAATGACCAGTGCTCCAGCCTGGAGCAGAGGGGCTATACCCTGGGTTCCTCAGAAAATGGTCCCTGATGTTCTGGTGTGGCTGCTCATGAACTCTGCCCACAGTCACCTCCTGAGTCTTGGGACAACCTGAAACCAGGGGCTCCCCTTTCTGCTTCTGCAGAAACTCATGGACGGGACACAGAGCCAGGTAAGCAGAGACATCCCTGAACTCCCACCTTGATCCTGTAGACCTTCTCGATGGCTTGAGGGTGCTTGCAGGAGGCTGCCAGGGCATACACGGTGTCTGTGGGGACCCCACACACGGCCCCTGTGTTCAGCAGTTCTGCAATGGTCCTCAGGCCACTCGTGAGGTGGGACTTGGGGCAGACACAGGGCAGGGGATCCTCCCTGTCCTTCCTGGAGCTCTGGACCTGCCAGGAATCAGGAGGCAGTGAATAAGCAATTATGTGGAACAGAGGGTGGGATTGCATTCATCTGAATGCAGGGATCCACCATGCCGTGATCCCTTGGCTGTCCAAGGTCACAGGCAGCACCTCTAGGAATGCTTCTCCCACAGCAGGGGACAGAATTCCAATTATTAAAGTCAAAGAGAGCAGCTCGGATTGGACGTTTCAGCTGCCAATGCCTTAAGTTAAAGGAGATTAATCTCACCCAGCACAGCTTCCCGGGAAAATGGCTGCTCTCCAAAGTGACCTAAGGAAAGTGTTCGGGAATCCAAAATCCAGACCAAGATGGAGTTTCAAGTGCATTCCCATGAAATGCTGATTTAATGGAAATGTTTCTCTGCAGCAGGAATTGGAGCTGGCAGATCCATCACCCTGGACAAGGGGAATTGCCCTAGTCAGACACAACAGATGGCAGAAGGAGTTTGAAGTTAAGAAAAGACGGGGAAATCTTGCTGTCCAATCTGGGAAACTTTTTAAGCTCCCTGCTCCCAAGGTTGTGGCTTTAAAACTCCAGTCTATAAGGAATTCTTAGACTGGGCATAGCTGATTCCCCAGGAGCAAGATATCAGTCTTGTGAACATTCTTGCCCTTTCTCCAATGTTATTCCTAATGGAAGAGAGCTCATTTCCAGCTCACAGCTCCCTACAAAGGAACCGGGACTTCGAATGGCACTGAAGGATTCAGCAGAAGGGAAATTCCATGGGAAGCTGCACTGAAGGCCCCAGAACATCCCCTCTGAGCAAGGAAGGTACACCAGCATGCCAAGATCTCTTACTGTGAGCAGAGGAGGTCCCATCACCAGGAGGTCCTTCCCAAACATGCAGTTGGTGAGAGAGGCTGTGGCTCCGTAGAAGCAGATGACACTGAGGATGCTCAACACCACAACTAGAAAAAATCCCAGAATCAGAGGCAGGAAAGGTGATTGAATCCCCATCCCTGGAGGGATTTAACAGTGTGGATGTAGCACCTGGGGAGGGGGTTTGTCACTGCTGTGGGGATGGTTGGACTCAGTTGCTTGGATTTCATGGTGCTGTGATTCTATTCTGTGGTGACAAAGTCCTGGTGGAAAAGCTCCTGCTAATCCCCTTGCTAAAGCACTCCATGGAATCAAAACTTAAATTGTCACTTGCAGCAAAGTCAAGGCTTCAGCAAAATTACAGCCATTGACAGCTGTGGCACATTCAGCTCATCCCACACCTCAGGAAACATCCGCTGGGAAGTAGAGCTGGACAGAACCTCTAGAGGTGCTCTGATCCAGCAGTATTGGGTTTATTTGGAACCTCAAGGCCCTAGGGGTGGTAGGAGAAAAGATTTCCTTCTCCAGTCATGCTTGCACACACCCCAGACTTCCAGGGAAAGAGGAACACTCTGCTTGATTTTCCCACACTGCTCCCCAGCCTAGGACCCACTCTCTGCGCTCTGTGGGTGAGGGTTTAATGTCCAGGTTCCCCTAAAACTCACTTTCAAATGGCAAAGGGAGGTTCTCCAGTGTAAAGAGCAGAAAACAAATGGTCAGGAGCTCCATGGCCAGGGTCAGGCAGAGCAGCACCATGTTAAAAGAGGAAGCTGTGGAGAGAAACACAAATAAGAGGGACCCACATCAAGCACGGCCCATAAAATGTCCATGAACCAGCAGCAGAGTTCCTAAATCAACTGAGGCTTGTTTGATTAAACCGAGCAGCCCCAGCTCTGATTTCCCTGTCGGTGGAGGAACAAACAGGCACAGCCAGGGTCTGTTCAGTCCTCAGGTTCCACGGACACGCTGCCAAACCCTTGATCTGCCAGGACACTGTGCTCACACGGAAAACACTTCTCTGGCAGCCAAGCAGGTTCTGATTTACACCAGCTAGGCTGGAGTGTGGCTATGGATTGGTGCCAGTGGCCCAGTGTGTCAAACACTTTCACCTGATTTGATCCTTTTATTTTCTTTGAAATGTTCTTCCATTCCCTTGGGGCTGTTTCTCCTAAGCCCAGCTCAGCTTCTGTTACTGGCTGTGGGCAAAACATCTCCATTCTTGCCTAATCAGAGCAACAGGCAGAGCTGGGCCTCCCTCACTGGTGCATCTCCACGGAGCAATCACAGGAGGATTCATGATCTGACCCCAGACGCCCCTCCATAAACATCCCATGTGGTTCTGAGACTTACCCAAAATGATTAAAAAAGCATTGAGCACCAAAAAGGCAACGGAGCCAGCAGCGAATCCCTCGGTGTTCCCCGCCCCGATGTCCAGCAAGTGGCCTGAAACAGGAGCAGCACATCTGGTTACGAGCAAACCACAAAGAGCAGCATGACAGGAGAGTGGCAGAGCCTCAGCTGGGATTACCACAGCTCCAGCTGTTGGATGGTGGCCTCCCAAAAGCCCTCCCTCACCGACACCCGCTGCTTCTGCCACCCGAAGTGTTTGAGTATTAACTGTGGGGCTGGTGACGGTTATCCAAAAAAAGCTCTGGATTTCACCTCCAGCTTGGAATACTCAGAGCCTGGCTGGACACTTCAGCAGCTCCTGCCACACGTCCCAAGCCACAGCTTTAAGCGTCCCCACAGGTGCTCACTTTAAGAGCACCTGGCACAGAGGCTGTGTGAACACTCTGCCCACCTGGAGCAAAATGCAACTTTTAAGAGCCAGGCTCAGCTTCTGAGAGCTTCTTTCATGGCTGTGACCAGCTGGGATAGATTTCTCCAGGCTCCTGAAGGAGAAATCCAGAACCTGGAGTCTCCCACTGCCTAAAAGCATCTCCTGAGTTGTTATTCTGAGATAACAGCCCAGAAACAGCCCTGTCTCACAATGTTTGTGCAAGGGAATCTTAGGCTTTTATTGGAGTTGAAGACACAACTTGGACTCCTGGAACTGAGAGCACCAAGTGCCTGCAGCAATGGCAACCCAGTGCAAACTGGGGTGATTGGTGAATCTTCCAAGGAGGAATATCAGTAAACCTGATGTCACTGACTCTCCTGAAAGAAGGAATTCCGTTGGAGAAAGCAATCTGAAATTCCCAAGGAGCACCCCTTAAACCAGGAACCATCCTGTGCTTTACCTGCCAGGCGCAGCCAGGTCCAGGCTGCCCAGAAGGCAGCGTAGCAGAAGGGGAGCACAGACCCGAACCTCTTCCCGCCCTGCACCTGGATCCGGCACACAAACAGCTGCCCCAGGGTTCCCGGGATGAGCACGAAGGGGATGGAGAGCTGCTGCCTGCCCGGGTCACCCACGCTGCCCTGCACGGCAGCGGCCGCAGCCAGGCCATTGCAGATGTAGAACAATGAGTCCGGCACGGCAGCGCTGGTGCCGCTGGGGATGTCCTTGGACCTCGAGAGCCAGGTGTGGACAGCTCCCAGCGTGGCCTGGAGAGCTGAGCTGGGCATGGCCTGGGTGCCCACGGGAATCAGAGCCTTCTCCCCAATGGAGTTGATGAGGCTGGCGAAGGTGGCGTACAGGGAGAGCGCGGTGCAGAGGCTGCAGGCAGCCCCCAGGAAGGGCCGGGCGCCGGGCAGTGGGATCTGGTGGATGAAAGCCGAGGTGAGGAGGATGAAGGAGGCATTCTGCAGCATCTCCAGGGTGTCTTTGTGGGTCGACATCAGAAACAGCAGGCAGGCAGTGGCCAGGAAGAACCACGCTCCAAACATTCCCAGCCTGCTGTCCTGAGCCGCGGGCAGGCCGAGGAAGGCGGTGAGCACTAACTCCTCCCAGGACATCACCAGCCAGAGGAGGCTGTGGACACCAAACTTGGTGGTGTGGTAGCCATCCCCTCTGAGGTAACTGTAGAAGCTGGAGAGCAGCTGGCAGCTGGAGATGATGGAAATCCATGCTGCTCCCACACAGAATGTCTTCATGTACCCAAAGAAATAAAAGGCAAATATAAAGGGCGACACGGTGTCGCAGATGTTCCCCAGGGCCATCGGCTCCGCATACTTGGTGTTCTTCTTCTTTTCTTCCCCGAGGGCCTTGGAGGAGCTTTTCTGTGCCGATCCCAGCAGCAGGACGTTGAAGAGGGGGTGCCCAAAGCCGGGCAGGACGTACCTCTGGGTGATGCCCTTCAGGAGCAGAGCCACAGCTCCGTACAGCCCGCACACGACAATGCCCAGCTCCAGAACCCCAGACACCACCAGGGCCCAGTCCCCGAAGAGCGCGGCTGTCTCGAAGCCCAGGGCAAGCGCGATGGCCCCGAAGATGAAGGGCATGATGTAGTTGACGGTGGCCGAGCAGAAGGACAGGATGAAGGAGATGGCAATGTAGGCCACCAGCCCAGCCACGGCACTCTGGCTGGCCGAGAGCAGGGCTGTGCCGGCAGCTGGGAGCTGGCTGGCATTCCCAGAGGGAAGCGTTGTGTTCTCCGGGGAGGGATACGCGGCAGACAGGACCTTTGTGGCCCCGTAGCTGCTCCACAGAGCAGAGAAGGTGAGGAAGGCTGTGCCTCCAAGGTGGTCATACTTGCGGAAGGCAAGAAATCCGGCCAGGAGCTGGACAAAGCCTCCAATCAGGATGAGGTGGACACCTGAGGGATGCAGGAAGGGGTCAGGTGTGAAGCCAAGTACAAAAATGCTGGAGCTGCAGGAAGCTCTAGGGCACACCCCACGGCAGGTCCCATGGCCTTCCTGTGAGCAGCCCTGTGGCCTCTGCCTGCCCCTCTTCCCACCTTTATGGGAAACTTCTCTGTGTGCCCCCTAAGCCCCTTGGCTCAGTGTGGTGAGCAGGCCCCAGGGACACTTTGGATCTAGCAGGGAATGGCATGTGGAATATTTGGCCCAGTGGCTGGGGAAGGAGGAGCAGCCATCCCCAGGAGCACACTGACCTGTGTGGATGGACACAGCCCACATTTCCCCACCATCCCACCTGTGGTAGGCACTGGCCCATGGAGATGACCCTCAAAGAGCTCAGGGGACGTTCAGCCCCACCCACGCCACCCTGAGCAGCAGCACCCACCTGCCAGGACCTGCTCTGCTGCCTGAGGCCCGAGGCCAGTGGTGGCCACGGTGAAGTTCTGCAGGCACAGGAGGAAGGCGCTGACCACATTGCCGAGCAGCCCCAGCACCCCCGGTTCGCTGTAGAAGACGGCGGCAAAACCCTTGGCGCTGGCCATGGCCCTTCCAGACAAAACAGCAGAGTCAGCCCTCGCCCCCACAGCCTCCCTGGCCATGCCCTCTGCACTGGGCTTGGGCGCCTGGCCAACCTGCAGAGCCGTGCCCCTGCCCTGAGCAGGGCCAGGCTGGTGACAGGCTCAGGTGTTTCCATGTTCCTCCCCGCTCCTCAATGCAGACAAAGGCTCGATTCAAAGCACCACTTGAGGTGCCTACTTTCCGCAGCCCTATCCAGAAAAAACACACACAACCTATTTAGGCGACCGGGATTCCTGGCAAAAACATGTTTAGGTGCCCCAAAGCGCTGCAGGTGGTGGTGATGGTTGCTGTCCCCTGTTCTCCAGGCTGCTGGAGATGGAGACACATGAATAGCCCAACATAAACCAACAAACATCCAGACAAAACCCACAAGGTATTTTTTGAGCCGTTCCAGGACGTTTCTTATCCACTGTTGCAGACAAACAGGGCAGGCATGGTGCGCACACACACTGTCTCCCTTCCAGATGGAATTTTCCAGCTCCATCCCTTTCTTGAAACCCCAGTGACTAAATAGGCTATTTTCAAACCCTTCATATTTCTCCCATGAACTTGTCTGTTTGCAGGCAGCCCCCACATTTCCACTCCTCGGCACTCCTGGGTACCAGGAGCTGAAGTTTTCTCTCTGGAGGGTTTTGTTGGGAAACAAAGATGAAAATAAAACAGTAATGTTCTTGTTATTTGGGTATTTTTAGAATATTTGGTGAGCTAAAAAAGCTGGAAAGGGAGAAGGTGATGTATTCTGTTCTCAGCCATTCCAAAGAACCCTTTGGAAAGGGAGGAAAGCTCCACAATTGTCAGGGGGAGTGAGGAGGAGGGAAGGAGCACCACCCAAAGAAAAATAATGTGGGAATAATAACAAACCTAAATCCCAGGATCACACAAATGCTCAGGCCAAATTTACATTTTGCAAACATCAGTACCCTCTGGACTCTCTTGTTCTGCTAAAAACCCCAGTGTTTTCCTCTCTCCATTTATTCTAAAGGATGTCACTTCCCCAAAGGAAGAAGGATGAAGGGTAAATCGACTCTGACAGCTCCAAACTGCTTTGGCAACATCAACTCTCATCAAATAAGGAAAGGCTAAAAACGTCCAAGCAAAGCTTGGGGAACAATGAATTATTCAATTACTTGGTTGTGCTAAAGGCTGCATTTTGGGTTCAGAGAGGGAGATGCACCAGATCCCAGCTCCCAGGGAGGAATTCTCTCTTTTCCCATCAAGGCACTGCCTTTAAGGAAGTCCCAAGTAATGCTGTGCCCTTGGGTAGAGCTGAGCGGATTCTGTGATTTTGTCTCTTTTATTGTTTTAAATGACACTTCTATATAAAGAAGCAGTTTGGTTTAAATGGTTATACTTGGAAATGAGCCACAAAATTAAGCTCCTCCAGATGTTTTGCCCTGAAACAGCCCAGCCAGTGGCTCAAAGGCACACTCAGAGCCCCTGATTGGAGTGGGTCCCAGGAAGAGGGTAAGATGGGATTTGGGAGGGAGATGGGCTGGCCAGGTGACTCCTTGGCTCCCAGCAGTGGTTTTTGATTTGCCAAAGCTCATTTTGTTGTTTCTTTCTGAAAACAGGCCTGCAACAAAGAGCTGGGGCTGGGGAGGGAAGGAGAGACAAAACTCACTGGGATGTTTTCCACTTCCAGTGCAGGCACGGGAGAAGGGAGGAAGACAAACAACAGATCATGCTGTCAGGCTAAGGGGAAGGATTTGAGATGATCCAGACCAAGACGTGGAAAAGGAGGAGGAAAAGTTTTGGGGTTGGAACCAGCTGCAGTTGAACCCACTGCTCACACCCACCCCCCACACACCAACCCAGGCTCATGGTCCCTGCCCTGAGACATTGGGCAAAGGTCCCTGGGCACTGTCCCTGCCTCTGTTTGCTGCAAGGTCAGGACACATCAAACTGGGAAAATCCTCCTGGTGTTGCCTCAGGAGCAGCAGCACCAGAATGCTGAGGGCTGCACTGAGCTGGAAAAATGAGGCCCAGCAGGGGAACTCCCAGGGGGGTTCCCTGATCGAATATGCCCTGGTTTGGCCCTGGGATAACCCCACCCATGGGTGCTGTCACTGGCCCTAAGGACCCATTTCTCCACACACACCACAGAGCCCTGGTGGTGCAACAGAATAACGCGGGGCTGTGCAGGAGGCAGGGGAGCAGATGGAAAATCCCTCTCCCCCCGGTGGGATTAGCAGCTCTCTGCAGCCCAAGGCACCAGCAGCACAGCCACTGTCCAGGGAACCACGGGATGGAGATGTCCCCGTGCTGAGGAGGCATCTGGACACCTGGGGTGCTGCCTGAGAGCTGCATCTCCCGGAGGGATGGGGCAGCCCGGGATGATCCTTCCCTTGCTCAAATCCCTCGCGCAGCGAGGCCAAAGCGAAAGCCACACCCTCCCTCATCCTGCCCCTTCCACCTTCTTTCCTCTCCCTGCCTGCCCCCGACATCCCTCACCCTGGGGGTTGCAGGAATGCTGTGTGAGGTCCTCCCTCCCTCCTGGCTCTTGGCCCCCGCTGATCTCGGAGCCACATGGGACAGGCTCTGCACACCACTTCCTTCACTCCCTGTTATCCTCACAGCAACTTCCCTCCACCCCCTTCCAAGAAAGGTCATTCCTATCTCATCCCATTTCCATGGGGTTCTCAAGTTTGCAGGAATCTCTCTATGCATCCAACAGCTGCTGCTGCTTCTCTGTGACCAATGTTAACAAGAATATTCCAGGGCACGGGCATTCTGACCCGAAGAGGCTGGAGCAAGGCTCCCCACGCCATGGACACATCTGCAAAGACCAAATCACTCCGTTTTCACTCATCCCCTGTGGCACCTTGCCATTAGTTTTCCATCCCACCTTGTTAGTGATAACAAACATTTACAGAGCTCTGAGGAAACACTGCTTCTCTCCAGATAAACACGGAAAGAGAACCAAATTCATTTTGGATAAACACACAGTGAGATGAACAGTGCACAGCCACAACACACAGCTGGATTTCACATCACAACCCTGCCTCTCCTCTGGTGCAAACCACAATGGAATTGCCAGGGATGCATTGCTGCAGCAAAGGTCTGCATGGGAGTTAGTAAAGAATCCAATTTTAAATAAAGGTGTGTCCCACCAGGCTGTTACTCTGCCCAAAATAATAAATGTTCCCAGGTTCCACTGCTGAACAAAGCAAAGAGCCGTGGTATTCCCCCACAATCCAAACATTGCTTTGGGAGCAAAGGCTCCCGGTGTTCCCTGGAAGCTCCAGGGTACACTCCCAGTTCAGTGACCCAGCAGAGCTGGAGATGGAGAAGGAAGAGAGCTGGGAAAGACTCAGCCAAACACCCAAACACTGAAGGTATTCAAGAAAAGCATCCAAGAAAACCACCACTGCCTCACTTCTGCCTCTGCAGCTGGGATTTACCTGCTTTGGTGACACTTCAGCTCAATGGGAGGATGCTCTTGTCCCTCTCATTTCCTGGTAAATCCCACTTTTATAGTCCTCCTCGGGAGGAGGAGCCTGGAGCCAGTTGCTTCACCCATTGGCACCTGTGGCACTTTGGAGACGGGAGTTTCCTTGAACCTTGTCAGTTATTGTCTGAAATCTTTATTTATTTCCTGAAACTGGGGGTGTGGGGGGGGGAGGTTTCCCTTCTGTCCAGCAGGGTCAAACCACCCCTCTTCACGGATTCCCCCCACCCTCTGGCTCCCCAGGGGCTGATGTCATCCCCCTGGAAATTCAGTTGCACAAAACAGAAAGCAAATTGCCTTTTGGACGCAGATATAAACCCTGCCACCAGCACCTTCCAGACACACACCTCTGCCATCCCTCGCACCGAGCACACCGAGCCGGGAAAGGCACTGGGAAAAGCAGCCACCAGCATGCTCTACTCCATCTTCCAGGTAAAACTCTTCCATGCAAACCCTCTCCATCCCTGAGCTCGCCTTTTGCACTTTAAGGAGGAAATGTTGCTTTCCGAGCAGTTCCTCTGCTGGTCCACCTGATTGTGGCATTAAACGGGAACCTGCCCCAAAATTAACAAATTCCAATGGTTTTTAGAGTCACTTAATTCAGCTACTGACCTTTTCCTGCCATCTTGCTCCTTTCATGTGTCCCAAACATCCCCTGGACCGTGCCATGTGGAGATTGTTGTTGTTGGGATGTGCTCTGTGGGTTCTGCTCCTTGTGCCCACTCTGAGCTGATCCCACTCGCTGCAGGATCTTGTGACAGGGCTGCAAAGGCTCTGCTGCCCCTTCGACTGTGTGCCTTTATTTCCCTGGATTTTCTTGGCATTCCTGCTGGACGCAGCTTTGGAAAATATTTTTCTCCCTCCTTTAAATATGTCATTACTTTTACGTGTTCATTTGATCTGTGAGTGTTTCACGATGAGAGGCACAACCAGGAAAACTGCTCTGAGAAACCTTCCAGCAGCTCCAGTGACAAATTCCTTCTCTGTGTCTCTCCTCTAGAAATCCCAGAAGTTCTTGTCAAGCTCTCGGCAAGTCCACAAAACTGCTGCCCACGGTTTGTATCTGTCAGCATTCTCCATCCTTTCCTAGCGAGCATCCCTAAATAATTGCTGGAAAAGAAGGTGCTGGGCTGAGCATGCCCAGAGAAATCCTCAAATCCTTGGAAGGAAAGGCTTCCAAAAGTTTAGGGGTACTTTGGTGCTTCTTGCCCTCGGGGATAAAGGACCAGGAGAAAAGCAGCAAAGAGTAAAAATGTGGATTGTTAGTCCTGTGCTAAACCAGATCTTTAACTGGTTTAGAACCAGACTTTCCAAATTCTTTGACCACAAATATAAGATGTCGAAAGGGTGGCTCAGATCCTTAACTCCTTCACTTGTCACTGCTTCCTACTTACACCTGATCCTACCCTGGGCATTGCCTGGAGACATTCATGGATCTCTTTCTGTGGCTCCAGCACCGCCCAGCTTTGGATAAATTAACCACACCTTGGCTGTGTAGACACTTGGTCTATTTTGTCTCTTAACTTGGTTTGTCTATTAACTAATCTTAAAATATCCTTTGTTTTATTATGCTTATTAAGTTATTTCTAAAAGTTTTCTTGGTTTAGTATAAGTTTAGTATAAGTTTATTAACTTCTTTTAAAAAGAGCTCTTGGTTTATTGTAAGTTTATTATAGGTTTATTAACTCATTTTAAAATATATTCTTAGTCTATTGCCTCAATTTATTTTAAAATGAGTTATTAACACAATAAATGCAAAGAATGTTGCTTAATGAGACCTGAGGACAAGAGAAATAATAATCCACAGGGATTTATTTGGTCTTGTATCAAATTTAATTTTTTTATGAAGTCCTGCCATACCAAGAGGAAAACCCCGGAGTCATGGAATGCTTTTAGCCGAAGGGTTAAAAGCCCCGCTGCCTGCTGAGGTGACAAAGAGCATTTGATGCCAACCCTGGCTGGGAGGAGCCAACCCAGCTTTTCTGGGTGCTGGGTGATTGGAGCAGATTTTCCTGCAGCCTCTCCAAGCCCTGACATCACCGCTCCTGCTCCGGGAGGGTGCGGAGGGACCCAGGGATACTCCGGGGGGACCCGGGCTGGGCTCGGCAGCGGGTCCCGGAGTGCTGAGTGCCGGGATTCCTATAGGAACGCGGTCCCCGGAGGGGGAATGTTCTCCCGGTGAGTCAGGCGGTGATGGCATTCCCAGCTGTGTTTACAGGAGCCTCAGACTGGGCTCGAGGTGAGCCCGAACATGAGCCAGCGCTCCGTGAGTCACTGATGTGACATTTCGGGATGAATCCAAACTAGGGATATTAGAGAATGGTCGTTTCATTAATTGCCATGTTTGCTGTTCCAAAACCAAAGCCTCTTGCGTACCTGCCGATCTGGATGAACTTTCCTCTTAGAGCAAAGTTTGTTTGTTTTTTTTTTTTTTTCACCTGTGATTCATTTAATTTGGACATTAATTCATCTTTTATCTCCATCTGTGTGTGCACCCCCACATCCACCCATGAGTAAATGTTTGGATTTGCCATTCTGCAAATGTCCACATGGAATTTTATTTTTCCTGCTCTCCTGTGCACTCTCAAATTAAAAGTATAAATTGTAACAGGCCATAGCAATTTTCATTCTGTGAGTTATAAATATAATTATATTCATTATATTCTGTATTTGAACTATAGAATTTAGGATAATTTTATAAATTATAAATTACTATATGAATTATAAAAATTATTATATAAAATTAATATAGAATAATGATATATATATATAATCTAAACAAGGCAGTTTTTTCACTGAAATTAAAACATACAATAGACACAAACTGGGTATTTTCCACAGAATTTTAACTTACTTTTAATGATTAGCATCCTTTGGAGTACATAGAGCTTAAGAGCTTTGGTGTCTGAGTCAAGACACTTCAGTGTCTTGTAGGATGAAACACCTGGATAAATCCAGGTTTTGGGTCTAGTCCTGCTTTCCAAAAAATTATGGAAGTTTTGGATTTCTGTGGTCCACTCGTGTTTGGCTTTCCTCTGAATAAAGGGACATAATTTGTATTGATACCTCCCAAAAAATGGGTGTTGGAACCCCAGGGTGAGGGGATGGGGCTGAGCTCTGAAGTTTCTTCACCTGAACCTTCTGGAAGCCATCCCAGGAGGAGCCCAGAGCATCTGTGGAATATGAAATTTTATGTATAGAACATATGGAACCAGAGAGTATCCCAAGTTGGAAGGGAGCCACGGGGATGATGAATTCCAGCTCCCTGCCCTTGCAGGACTCCCCAAACTCACGCACCTGGCTCGGGCAGGTGCAGTTCCCTGAGCCTGGTGACACCAGGGGCGCAGAGCTGCGGTGCCAGCGCAGGGCTCACCGCTGTCCCTGTCCCCTCCCCGTGTCCTGGCGCTGCAGTGGCCGCCCGGAGCGCTCCCGAGGACACAGTGACCAGCAGCTTTGCCTCATTCATCCACGCGGCGCGGCCTGAGCACCTGTCCCAGACCGTGCGGCAGAGGAGCAAGAGGATGATCCTGGACAGCATCGGTGTGGGGCTCGTGGGCAGCACCACGCACGTCTTCGACATCGCCCTGCGCTACTGCCGGGTAGGGACAGCCCCGCCACCGCCACTGCCACCAGCTCTGCCACCACCACCAGCACTGCCACTGCCACTGCCACAGCCACTGCCACTGCCATCCCCACTGCCACCACCTCTGCCACCACCACCACTGCCACTGCCACCGCCACTGCCACCACCTCTGCCACCGCCACTGCCACTGCCACTGCCACTGCCACCACCTCTGCCACTGCCACTGCCACCAGCTCTGCCACCACCACCCCCACTGCCACCACCACTGCCACCGCCACTGCCACTGCCACCACCACCCCCATTGCTACCGCCACCCCCACTGCCACAGCCACTGCCACTGCCACCACCTCTGCCACCACCACCACCACTGCCACTGCCACTGCCACCACCACTGCCACTGCCACTGCCATGGCCGGGATTATTCCCGGTGGCTGCTGGGGCTGGGGGTGGCTGGCACTATCCCTGTTCCCTCTGATGCCTTGTGAAAGCTGCCCTAGAACAGAGACTAGATGGAGCTAAAGAATAAAGCAGGGATTTATTAGGAGGCTTCAATCGATTCACCTTGGGCAGCACAAGAGCCCAGCCAGGGCTGCACCCCAGGTGAACCCAAAATAGTCACGAAATGTACGACAGCTCACAGGGTCCCACACCACTCTAAGCCTTGGTCCACCAGCACACTGGAGTTAATTGCCCAACTATAACCCCAGCCTGCGAAGTCCCAACCTTCCTGCTTTTCTCTCTTCAGTCCACATTGTTTATGCTCTTGGGCCTGAGACTTGGATCATTTGTCCTTGGTCCCCAGCTGGAGAAGGAATTGTTTTGTCTCCCTACTCTGTGAAGAGAGCTCACCATCCCCTATTGTGAAGCCCAGACCCATACACTAAAGCAGCTCAGAATCTGAAAAATATAAAAGCTAAAACATGAGGCATCACTTCCAGGGCTCCCCTGACATTCCCTCCTTTCCACAGGAGCTGTACTCCTCCATGGCTGTGAGCTCAGTCTATGGAAAGCCAGGAGTGAAGCTCTCCCCGACGCTGGCTGCCTTCACCAACGGCGTGGCGGTGAGGCTGGATCTTCCCAGGGGATCTGTGTTCCCAGATTTTCTGAGGGGGATTTGTGCTCCTGGATCTTCCCAGGGGGATCTGTGCTCCCAGCCCTTCCAGGGGAATCTTTGCTCCTGCCTTTTCAAGGGGGGTTTGTGCTCCCAGCTTTCCCAGGGTAATCTGTGCTCCCGGCTTTCCCAGGGGAATTTGTGCTCCTGGCTCTTCCAGGGGATTCTGTGGTGCCAGGAATTAGCATTCCAGGAAGCAGAGTGGTCACTGGTGGGGAACAAAAGCTGGGAATCTCCTGGCTTTTAGAGGAGCCAAATCACCCTGTGGGGACACTGAGTAGAGGCTTTGGCAGAATTTCCTCAGGAATATCAGCAGGGAGCCCTCATTCCCTCAGCGTCCAGCCAGCACATTCTCACCTCTGTTTCCCTGGCAGACTCATTCCATGGATTTTGATGACACCTGGCACCCTGCCACTCACCCCTCTGGGGCTGTCCTGCCGGCTCTCTTGGCAGCTTCCCAGATGCTCCCTCCCAACACCAAACCCAACGGCCTGGATTTCCTGCTGGCTTTCAACGTGGGCCTGGAAGTGCAAGGGAGGCTCATGCACTTCTCCACTGAGGCTCACGATATTCCCAAAAGGTAAAGCTCCTGTTCTTCGCTGAGGATGAAGAGAGTTGGCGAGTCTGGGTTTTAAAATGTTCATTTAGGTTAAGCCAAGTTTAAGTCCAGTTTAATTTAGTTCTACCCCAGGGTAAAGTCTTAATGAGAGCCAAATGACAGAGGTGATTGCACCATGCACTTATTTGGTGATTTCCAGAGATTTTGTCTCAAAAATAGCCCTCAGGAAGACTCCCAGGGAGACTGCAGTGCCATTGTCTGACCCAGCCAGGGCAGGATCCCAGAATTAAGCAGTGTTTGGTGGTGGGCATGGCCCTTGGGCCAACTGCTGCCACCAGCAGTGCCCTGGTGTGATCCAAGCAATGGAATCAAACAGGAACTGTTCCCTTGGGTGTGTTTGAGGCTGAATTATTTGTTTGAGGGATAGAAAGTTTGGCTGTGTGGACACAAACCATGGCATCTCCTGGAGATAGTTCAAATTGCTTTTTGGAGATACTGAGCTCACCCTGGTGTTTCTGACGAGGTTTCAAGGAGAAACTCCATTTTCAGACTGAATTTACATTAATTAACTCTAAATTCAGAGTTAAACTAAGCTGAAGTAAAACTTTGATTTTAAAGTTAAATTATTAGTTAAAATTTATTGTTAAATTCTGAGTCAGGTGAATCCCACCCGCACCAAAACCATGAGGGAGTTCCACTGGCTGATGGGTCTCTCATTTCCCATTAATTTTTCTGTGGGAGGGGTCCTTTGGTGTTCCCTGTGCCAGGCAGCCAGGGCTGCTCATTCCTGCCATTCCCCTGCAGGTTCCACCCTCCCTCGGTGGTGGGCACCCTGGGCAGTGCCGCGGCCACGGCCAAGCTGCTGTCCCTCAGCTCAGCCCAGTGCTGCCACGCCCTGGGCATCGCCGCGTCCCTGGCCGGGGCACCCATGGCCAACGCTGCCACCCAGGCCAAGCCGCTGCACGTGGGGAACGCCACCCGCCTGGGCCTGGAAGCCGCTCTGCTGGCGGGCCGAGGCATGGAGGCCAACCCCTTGATCCTGGATGACATCCCTGGGTGCTCGGGGTTCAGTGCCTTCTACAGCGTCTACCAGCCCAAACCGCTGTCCGCACCCGGCGAGCACCACGAGTTCCTCCTGGAAAAGCAGGACATTGCCTTCAAGCGATTCCCAGCCCACCTGGGCATGCACTGGGTGGTGGATGCTGCCTTGTCCGTCCGGAACCTCTTCATCAACTACGCGGGGTCCTTCTCCCCCTCTCTGATCCACACCATAAGGCTGAAGATCCCGGTGTCCAAGTACATCAACCGGCCTTTCCCCAGCTCGGAGCATCAGGCGAGGCACTCCTTCCAGTTCAACACCTGTGCTGCCCTGCTGGACGGCGAGGTGGGCCTGGGCTCCTTCTCTGAGAGCAGCATCCACCGGCAGGAGCTCAGGGAGCTGCTGGACAAGGTGGTGGTGGAGCACCCTGAGGACAACGTGGCCAACTTTGACAAGATGTACGGAGAGGTGGCCCTGCTCCTGCACAGTGGGGACGTCCTGACGGGCAAATGTGACACTTTCTATGGGCACTGGAGGAAGCCCCTGAGCAAAGAGTCACTCCTGAAGAAATTTCGATCCAACGCCTCCCATGTGCTTCCAGAAGAAAAAATAGAAGCCATCATCACTCTGGTGGACAACCTGGAGAACCTGTCAGACAGCTCCCAGCTGGCCTGCAGCCTGTGAGGGGACAGCATGGGGGCTTGGTGAGGGGCTTGTCCTGGTGAAGCTGTGATTCCTTTCTTCATTGGTGCTTTCCTACTGATTCCCAAGGACAGGCAAGTTCCCACCCCTTCCAGTAGATAATTCCAAAGGAACCCACAAGGCAGGAGGTGTGTCTGGGTTAGCACACAGAGTAAACTTCAACTCCTGGTTGGTGCTGGCTGAGGAACTGAAAGGCCACCATAAGTATAAAAAAATTCCCATGGAAATCTCTGAGAATCCTGGGGTATCATCCAGTTCTCCAGAAGGAATGGTGCTTGTGCATTTCTTACAGCTGGATTCTGAACGTCTTCCGTGCAGAATGCCTGACTGCTGAGTCTGGGAAGAGAAGGAAGTTCAGCTGCAGAGCCTGTGCTTTTCTTACTGCTCTTCTGGGCACTTTTGGGGTCGGGGTCAGGCAGTCCGACTGGCCACAGGAGAAATCCATTCTTGCTGCAAACAGCCCTGCCTGCAGAACTCTCCAGCACAGAGGGATTATTTTCCTTCCCAGTGAAAGCCTCCCATTTCTCCAACCTGTGGGCAGTGATTGCCACTTCTCTGTGTACAAAGGATGGTTTGTGGACCCTTGAGACCTGGATGTCTTTTCTGAAGGGGAGACAATTGGTAGGTGAGGAATCCTATATCCGTTCTACACCCTGACGGTGATCCCTGCCCATCCCAAGGCTGTCTCACACCATTCCTCCTGGCTTTCCCAAGCTTTCCCAGGCACCTCTTCTGAGCTGGCCCACCAGATGGCCCATGGGCTTTTCTGGGAGGTGACTTGGGTACATACACTGTGACTCCCACTGGGAAACTCCTGTTTCCCTCCTGTGAGAGGAGGGGAAGCTCATTGAGACTCAGCTCTTAACTCATCTTTCCATGAAAATGGATGAAATCTGGAATCTGTGCTCGTGAGCAGCCATTCCCTGGAAGACTCCTTCCCCTGCACCCTCCCTGAGTGGTGAGATGGAGAACTCAACATTTCTTCACATTAAACACTGGGGTTGCTGATCCAAAGAGCTCCTTTCCAATATGATTGCGATAAAATTGTGGAATCTGCTGTGGGAATCAGTATTCAAGAGGGATGACATGGGAGCAGACAAGAAGGAAGATCCTTTTCTCTTGCTGGTCGTGGTTTGTGCAGGGAATGAACCATCCAGAAGAAAACTGTTTTCCCACCTCTGTTCATCCACTCTCTCCCACTGTCCAATATTGACAATGAATCTTGCTGAATAAAGAACTGAATTAAATTCATTTTCTCCAGAAAGATTTAATGCTGCATTATGAAAACCATTAGTTTTAATTGGATTACTCACAATACAGAGGCTTTTCCAATAGATGGGGAGCCCAACAAAGGCTGGGGCAGGGACAGCTGCAGTGCTGGCCTGTGGCCAGTGGTTCCTCCAGGGAAAAACCTTGAGCCCCACAGTTTCTTTCTCCCAGAGACAACCACAACCATCAGCCAGCAAAGCCTCCAGTGCTCCAACACCATCACTCTGAGTGAAGTTCATCCATCATTCCAAATACTTGCTAAATTTCCTTTACAAGTTTTGAGTTTCCTGTGGTTTGGGCCAGGTTTGAGATCCCCAAAAGTGTCATTCCATGTTTCACCCTGTGGTGAACAGGAAAGCCATGGAGCCAGGCAGGTCCACCAGGCCAGCCAGCACTTAAAGGGATCAATGTGTGGGACTGAACCAAGGTGGGCTTCAGTGGAAGGAATGAAACCCTCTCCCATGGGCTTTGGCCCTCTCCCATGGGTACTGACCCTCTCCCATGGGCTTTGGCCCTCTCCCATGGGTACCGACCCTCTCCCATGGGCTTTGGCCCTCTACCATGGGTACTGACCCTCTCCCATGGGTATCGACCCTCTCCCATGGGTTTTGACCCTCTCCCATCGGTACTGACCCTCTCCCATGGGTATCGACCCTCTCCCATGGACTTTGACCCTCTCCCATGGGTACCGACCCTCTCCCAAGGGTACTGACCCTCCCCCGTGGGCTTTGACCCTCTCCCGTGGGCTTTGACCCTCTCCCATGGGTACCAACTCTCTCCCATGGGCTTTGGTGTTGTCCCGTGGGTACTGACCTTCTTCCATGGCATTTGACCCTTCCCCGTGGGAACCAACCCTGCTCCATGGGGATTAACCCTCCCCCGTGGGCTTTGACCCTCTCCCGTGGGCCCCGACCCTCTCCCATGAGCAGGACCCTCAGAGGGGTCTCGCCGTAGCCGGACACGGCCGGGGGACATCAGCACCCTGGAGAGCAGCCGCCGGCTACTCCGCGGGCGCCGGGAACGAGGGGACTCCGCTCCCGGGGATCCCTCCCTGGGATCCCATCCCGGATTTCCATTCGAGGAGATGCCCGTGGCTTTCTCCCATGGCATTCTTGTCTTTAGTTCCCACAAACAACTCAATGGAAACCGTCTCATCCCCGCTGATCATCCAAAGCACTGAATATCTTGCGACCTTGCCTTTTTTCGCACCATGAAGAATTTTGGATTTCCCACGAAATTACAGCAAAGAAAAAATGAGCACGATTCACGTGTTTCAATTTTCTATAAAATTGTTTCAATTTTATAGAGGATTTGCTCTGTAGAGGTCAGAAGAGTCCTCCCTCCTTCCCAGCGCTGTTCCCGTGAGGATACCGATGCTACCTCAGTGTGGCCAGCCTCGGAACTGCTCTGCTTGAGAATCCCCAGGACCTTAATTGTTTTATACTTTTTAGATAACTTTGAAATGGCTTTTTAAATAACTAAAGGAAGAAGAAAACTCAGGACAGTCCCACAAATAACCAGGTGCCATCAGAGTCAGACTCCTCTGTGTCAGACCGTCCTCAATTCCTGCATAAATCCAGGTGAACTCCTGGACTTCTGACACTCTGCCCTTCATGTAGGCTCCTCATTCCTGCTTTTTCCATTTCCGAGTGACAGAAACTGTATCTTATTGATACAGAGCTGAGGATGAAACTTGGAGCTTCAGTTTAAGGAGTGTTTGAGTGTCACACCGAGGCCAAATTCCCAAACCCCAGGAGAGGAATGTGTTTGGACAGCCAGAGCTGGATTTAAACCTCTGGCTTGGTGGGAGAGCCACCAATACCAGGCAGCTTGAGACAAGAAGCAGGACAATGAGAGGAAGGGAGACAGAAATGTCCAGCTGTGGAATAGTCACTCTGGAGAGGAGAGGAGTGACAGGTGGACAGTGTAGCAAAAGGAATAGCAGGAATTAGCAAAAATGTCCCAGCAATTGCAGTGCAGCAGCAGCAGGACAGATCTTCCCAGAAGGCCATGGAATCTCTTTGATGGAGATGTATAAAAGCAGGATTCACACCCAGAGCAGAGGAGAGCAGAGCAGAGCAGGCTGCTTTGGGAAAACTCCCAACATCCTTGCAGCCCTACTTTGTGGCTATGATTTGAGGCTTGTCCCAAGTTTACACAATTAAAGCTTGGACCTTTAAATGGGCCAGCCAAACCTGGCTTCTGCACCCCACCTCCTGCTGGGACCCAGGCAGAGCATGGGCTGTGGTCAGGGCTCCCCTTCAGTGCCTGCCACCACATCCATGCAGTACCTGGAAACCTCAACCTGGTTCTCGTCGGGGTCTCGGAAGTAGATGGAGATTATTGGACCCACAGCACCAGTTCTGGCCATGGGACCTTCTTCAACGGCCACCCCACAGGCCTGGAGGACACAGGAGAGCAGGTGTCTGATGGTCACATCATCACTGTGCCCTCTTCCCCCAGCCTTGACAGCATGAACTGTTGGATGAGACAACCCTGACTTCCCCAGGAAAGTGTCAATTAGAGGCTCTGGATTTGTGTCTCCTGGGGTGACACTGCCCTGGGGACACTCTGGGCCTGCCTCACCTGCAGATGCTCCAGCAGCTGCTCCAGGGGCACCACTGTGATCAGGCAAAAATCTGCAGAGCCGGGCACGGGGCACCGAGCCTTGGGCTCAAACTCCTGCCCAGCCTCGTGCAGGTTGAACTTCTGCTGGCCAAAACGCAAAGCTTTGCGGTTCCCCTGTTCCCAAAGGAAAAGGCCAGAGTAAGGGAGGCTTCCTGGGCTGGACACCTACCCCCCCGGGCATCCTGGGCACCCTGGGGGCCTGGTGGGGTCCTGCTAACTCAGGTCAGAGTTACCTTGAAGGTCACCACCTCCATGCCCAGGACTTTGGAATAAAAGGCCACAGTGTCCTCAATGCTCTTCACAGTCAGCACAAGGTGGTCCAGGTGCTGGATGAAACACGAGGGTGGGCTTGTGCCCTCTTCCTTCCAAGCCATGCTCTCAGGGCTGGGAACTGGCATGGAAAACCAGAGAATATGGAAGTTAGGAGCATCCAGCTATGCAGGGAAATGGAAAACGGTCCAGGGAGCTGACGGCTGAGTGGGGATCGCCCAGGTTTTCCTCTGTCCTGCAGGTGGCAGAAGTACAGAAGCAATAAATCCTCCTCCCTGCAAGAGTCTCGGACTCTGGTCTGTACCTGGTGGCACCCGAGCCTGTCAGAGCCCCTTGCTGGGCCAGGTGTGGGGGACCAGCTGGGTGACATCGCCGAGGGCTGATATCACCAAGATGCCACGCTCCCAACACACAAACCCCGTGTGCACCAAGGAAGGGACCATGTGTGTGATCCTTCCTCCAGCCCCCTCTGGGTCCTCCCAGGTGTGGACACTCATCCAGGTGGAGCCAAGCCAGAGAGTGGAGACAAACTGGGGCCTGGCACAGCAGCAGGAAACATCTGGGGACGTTTCTTGTCATTTGTCTTTAAGCTGCCAGATGTCACCACCAGGCAGAGGGTGAGGCCAAGGGCTCAGGGTGATGCAGCACCAGGGCATGGGGACTCACCGGGCTGGGGTCACAGAGGTTCCTGGTGGCTTAGGTTGGGCTCAGATCCTCTGGCACTGCCCTTGGCTTTTAGGGACATGGGTTAGGGTGTTGGCAGGCCAGGGAGGATGGTTGGACTCAATGGTCTCAGAGGGCTTTTTCAGCCTAAATGATTCCATGATTCTGCATGGGAAGTGGTTGGTGAGGAGAGATCCCACACCCCACTGGTACAGGAGCAGAGTCAGTGTTAAGCCAGGTGCAGTTTCACTGGGATATCTGCTCACTGCAGCCAGAGGAGCCCGTTTGGAGCAAGATCCCATTATCCTATTCCATGGCATGGCCTGGGCTGTTCCCAGTGACTGCACCATTTATGGGGGAGCCATCACCAGACCCAGAGGGATCCTTGCTGGTGTTTGGTGTTCAACAACCTCGGAGCCACCTGGCCCAACCCTTCTGCAAATCCCTTCATCCCGGGTGTCCTCTTGGGTGCTCCCAAATTGCAGCACCTTCATGTCCCAGCCTACAGCCCTCAACTCCTGCCCGCCCATCCCAGGTGAGCCTCTGAGCCAAAAACTGAAAGGAAACGGGGCTGCAAAATCCCTGTTACCTGCAGGAGGATGAAGAGCTGTGAAGGCAGCGCTGGATGGTTTCCTATGACCATCCTCTTCCTGCTGGGAGCAGCCACGTCACGGGACAAAGGGAGGGCATGATGAGATTGGAAACAGGAGCACTAAATGTTTCTCCCTGCAGAGGTGGACCTTGGCCCAAAGGCCAGCTGCTTGAAAAATCCCAGAATAATAGTCTGGATTTTTCCCTTTACAAGGGAAAGCTGGGTTTATCTTCTGGCTTAAAGCTCCCACTGAAGAAGCCAGGATATCCCTGGAGAAGAGGGGCTGTCCAAGCAGCCACAGCAGCCTCCCACCTCCCTGGCAATGCACAGGGAATCTTGCCTCCAAGAGTATTTTCTAACATGCAAAATAAATAAAATAATCTTTGTCCTGTGAGGCAAGTATCAAGGAGTTCAGACTCTTCAGTTGTTTAGGAAGAAGGTTGTGATGGGCAACATGTAAGTCCCATGATCATCCCAAGAAACAGAGACAACATTTAAAGAATGACAATATACTGGTGAGTTGCTGTAGGAAGATTCCTAAAAATGGGTTACAAGCAGGAAATTCCCTGTGGGATTGGTTTGGATCTCTAGAACTGCTTGTTTCTCCACTCCAGTTAAGGTGTGAATAAATCTGAGGTAAAAGCAATAAGTCCATTAATATTTACAGCTCTGGACTTCCATCTGCTGACGACTTTCAGTGGAGAGCCGTGGAGCAGTGGTGCCTGTTGGGACACCTGGATGTGGGACACTCGGAGTGTCTCCATGTGGTTTAACCCTCTGGTTCAGCACAGGCTCACTGAAATTCGAGCACAGGAAAGGAGAAAGTCCCTGGAGAGAAGACATTTTCCCATTGTGAATGTTCTGCTGAGGAGTTGCTGCACCAGCACTCACTTAGGGGGAAATCTGAGACTTGGAGTGTCATTTCCTGGTGACAAAATGATTTCCTGGAGCAGGGAAGTTGTGGTTTGGGTCTGACAACTCCACTTCCCCAAGAGAGATTTAGTCCAGAACCAACAAGTTGGAGGAACTTTGGGATTAAGTTCAGGGTAGGAACCCAAATATCCAACTTGGGAATGGTTTTGTGTTCAGCTCCTCAGAGGTGTGGCTGCAGACAAGGATTCCTGAGCTGCTCCAGATTTCCAGAGAGGGATTTCCCGACATGTTGGATGTGGTGATGGAGTTGAAGTAGCTCAGCAAGTCCTCCATGGTGAAATCCAGGGCAATCCCTGTTCCTGTATAGCAGCGTTGGATGAGATCCTCAAACTCTCGGCACTGCCAGATGAATCCCTGCTCCATGGCCTGCCACACCACCTGGAAAAGCAAAACCCCTGCTCCATGGGCTGCCACACCACCTGGAAGAGCAGAACCCCTGCTCCATGGGCTGCCACACCACCTGGAACAGCAAACTTCAGCTCCTTCCGCTGCCCCTGCAGCCACACAGGCAGTGCAGTCCTGAATCCCAGCCACCCCAGTGTCACACCCATCCCACTCCAGTTACCGGCAGAAGATTTTCCTCTGGGGACAGAAGTTTGTGGATTGTCCTGTAGAGGGTGTCCAGGGCTCTTTTGACTTCCTTGCCAGGATATTTTTCGATGACCTTCCGGAGTTCCTGCTTGCTGTAGGCCAGCTGGAAGCTGACCTCCTCTTCCTTCACCCCCTGAGCCAGGCAGGCTTTGACCCCCTCAAAGAAATGCTGGAAAGGGAAGGAGACATTCCCTGGTGAGCCATGAGCCATCCCGAGATGGATTCCTGCACCAGGGCTGACACCTGAGTGCTGCCCTCAGCTCCCATGTCTAATTCAGTTGAAATGAAGAATTTAGGAATGTTTAATAAAATGTTGGAGATTTTTATCCTCCAGGAAAGCAGAACTTAGGGAATTTCATGGTTCTCTCCCCTCCCTGTCCAACAAGCAGCATCCCTAAGGGTTGCAGACCCACGGAGCAATGGGACTGCTGGAAAATCCCTCCAGTTCCTTGGTGCTCCCTCCAGTTTTCTCGTCACAAAGGGTTTGGAGCCAGAGGTGCGGAAGGGGGATCCCAAAACCTGCAGAGGTGTAAAGCAAAACCTGAATTTTCTCAATTCTCCTGACGTCTCTGCCAGAGCTGGACAGGGCATCCCCCATCTGCTGTAAAACAAGGGAATAATCCCTTCCTTCATCCTCCTGTCTCTTCATATAGCCCAAGAATCTGTTTCAGTATTCCAGCTGCAACTTGGCTGTGGAGAAATACCCTAAATCCCAAGGATTTTGAGTTCCTAAATATATGAACTGTTTCCAAGAACCAGGAATTGGCTTCTGCATTGCTTGAACCTCTTTGCACCTCCTCTTTATGAAGACAACCTGGGAGATCTGGAGAAGGCCATGCCAGGATTTCCAGGTGCTCTCACATCCCACTCACTTTGTTGTGAGCAATAAAATGATCCTTTCTCTTGGAAAAGGAAGGATTTGAAGCCATAGAAGAACTCAAGTAGCACAAGACACGGAGCTGATTTTCCAGCCAAGCCAACAAATGTTTGACAGCAACAACTGGAAACAAATTGGAAGTAACAGGTCCCATAAATAATTCCAGCTGAGCTCCATCTGCGAGACATTTTAGGGGGAGGGAAGGAGCGGAAGAGCTGCAGTCTCAGGAAGGAGGGAATGTCTGTTTGAGTTAGCAGAGCCAGATGCTCTTAGCTCAGTTAACAAAGCAGCCACTTGGGAAGTGTTGGATAGATCAGCCCAGGCAGCTGTGAAAAAAGAGCTGGGGTCTGCCAGATGCCGGCACGCAACCGGAGTGGGAATGAGAACAAACTGGGAACAAACTGGGAATAAACTGGGAACAAGCTCCCCACCAATGCTTTCAAATTCTGCCCCCCTATCTTGGTCCACCATTTGGAAATGGGCACGAGGACAAGGCAGCAGGAAAATGAAAAAACCCCCACATGGTTTGGATTGTCAGAAAGGAGAGGGAGTGGGAAAGGCTTCCTTGGGGAAAAGGTGGGCTGATCACATTGTCTGGATGTAAGGAACTTTCTCCAGTGAGAACAAGCTGGGATGATCGATCAAACCTGCCCAGGGATGTGATAGAGTCCCACCACTGGAGCTTTCAGGATGTGACTGGAGAGGGAGCTACAGAATCTCATCCAAGCAGCCTCCCCAGTGAAGTTTGGACTGGGTGATCCTTTGGGATCCCTTCCAGCCTGGGATTCTCTGCTGCTGCTGAGGTGGGACTGTACAGCCAAACCCAGCAGTGGTCAGGGATGGGAACACTGGACAGGGCATTCCACATCTACTGTAAAACAAGGGAATAATCCCTTCCTTCATCCTCCTGTCTCTTCATACAGCCCAAGATTTTTTTTGGGTATTCCTGCTGCAATTTGGCTGTGGAGAAATACCCTAAATCCTAAGGATTGAGTTCCTAAATGTACAGACTGTTTCCAAGAAACAGGAATGGGCCCCTACACCCCTTTGCACCTTCCCTTGGTGTCTGTGCTCACATTGGGAGAGCTGGAGAAGGCCATGCCAGCATTTTGGGAATCCCTGAGCAGAATGAAATCCCGGTGTTCTTATATCCTGTGACAACAAAGTAGCATAATCCCAGACTGGATTCAGGGCAGGGAGATTTGAACACCAGTTAATCCAGAGTTTTGGGAAGAGCCCTTGCCCTTGGAGGCCCAGGCCAGGGTCCTGTACTCACCTTGAGCATCTCCAGGGGCTGGCCCACGTACGTGGTGACGTATTTCTCTATGTGCTCCCTGGACCTTTGCTTGGCTTCCCTCTTCTTGCCCTCCAGGCAGGGGATGTTCCTTTGGCACAGGAAGTTGTGGATGTGGTGGAAATTTTCCATCATCACCATATCCGTGTTCACCTTCAGGTTTGCTGAGGAGAGGCTGTTGACTGGAAAGGAAGGAGGGAATCAGGTGTGGAGAGAAGCCCCTGCAGGCTCTCAGGAGGGGTGTGCCTTTGGGATGGCTCATTTGAACCATCTCACTTCAGAGGGAGTAATTATAACACAAATCCTGATCCCTGTCCATGATTCCCTGCCTGACCTGCTTCCCGGCAAATATTCCTGGAGCCTGGCAGGGCCGTGTCCATGGATTTATCAGTGGGTCTCCCCAGGCTCACCTGCAGGTGGGAGCTGTCCCTCTGCACCACCTCGTGATCAGTGGTCAGTGCTAGGAATTCTGCAGCCCCTCGGGTCTGCTCCAGGGAGGAAAACAGGATATTTCCACTGACAGGAAGCTGAGGGCTCCAGCTGGCACAACACAGGGATCTGCTGGAAGCTCCCCATCTTGCTCTCCCAACCCCTCTCTCCCTACCAACACCCCTTGGTGGTTTTGGGGGAGTTTTTCTGGTTCCCAAGACGTTGTAAGAGGAGTCTGATCCATGAGGAGCCCTGCTTCCACCGTGGAGCAGGAGATGTTGGAACTGGACCCAAAGCTGAGCCCTTGTGTGTATCAGTCCTGTCACCCCCAGGCCTGTCCCACTGTGACAGAGCACCTGGAATTTGCCTGGTGCTCCCAGGACCTTGCTCAGGGAAAGGGGTTTCAGGTGCAGGCAGTGCTCAGGCACAGGCAGCTCCTATCATGCCACTCTTGGAATGTGCCTGGTGCTCCCAGGCTGTTGCTTGGGGAGAGAGATTTCAGTGCCCAGGGACAGGCAGCTTACCCTGCCCTGGTGGCCCAGCTGGTCCCTCCTGCAGCTGCAGGGGGACATTTCCTGACCAGAACACCCAGCCTTGGCACTCACTGCTGCTGAAGACACTGCTGGCCAGCCTGAGCAGGGCCTTGTCCAGCTCGCCCCGGCACTGGGATGTCCGGAGCACCTCCTCGGAGAAGGCCAGGAACTCCTGGAAGCGGCTGACGCAGGACAGGATCCCCTCTCTCATCCTGCTGGGAGGCCTGGTCTCCTCTATCTCCTTGCACAAGGTCCCCTGAGAATGACACAAAGAGGTGGCACCCTCAGATCCGACCTCGTCTGGTGGAGCACAGGCCAGGAAACAAGGCAAGGAACTGGGTTTGGGAAGGCTTCTGCCATTTACAATGTCTTCTATAATCCAAGGAATGCGATAGTCCTTGTTTGAGGCTGGCATGGAGCTGTGCCATTGGCAGGGGCTGCCCAGGGAGGTTTGGGGTCCCCATCCCTGGAGGTGTCCAAGGGACACCTGGATGTGGCACTCAGAGCTCTGGGCTGGGGACAAGCTTGGGCTCGGTGATCATGGAGGTCTTCTCCAACCTCCATGGTTCTGGGATTCTGTTTGGAAGGTTCTGGAAGAGGTCAAACATCGCACGGGTCTATTGGGCTCCCTCCCACGATGGACACTCACGATGCACTTGTTGAAGTTGCTCTTGGCCAGGAGCAGCACGTTCCCCAGGAGGGCATCGAGGAAGGATGAGGGGGGAGCTGAGGAAGGGCCCCAGGTCCCAAACATAGAGTCACTCAAGGTCACCAGGACCTGCAGGCAGCCCAGTGGGTGAACCTTGTTGCAGACATCCAGAAATGCCCTCAGCTCTGGCTCCAGGCAGCTGAAGATCTCACTCAGCAGTTGGCTTGTGGCTTCTTCTGGCCTTAAAAACCAAACCAAATCATGGGAAAGGTCAGGAATTAACTGGGAAGGGACACTTCAGCCTGTCAGACCACCCAGGGTATCCCATCACCCACATACTGGCTCTGGGTCTTGGTGTGAGAAGGGTCCTCTGGAGGTGCCATAGGCTCTCCTCCCTTAGTGGCAGATCCCTGGAAAAAAGATTAGAGTGGAAACTACCAAAGGATCCCAGAATGCCCCAGGCTGCTCCAAGGCCCAGTGTCCAGCCTGGCCTTGGACACTTCCAGGGATCCAGGGGCAGCCACAGCTGCTCTGGAAATTCTATCCCAGCACCTCCCCCCCTCACAGGGAGGAATTCCTTCCCAATATCCCAGCTAAATCCACCAAATGATGATTTGTCTGCTCTCCCTCAGCCAGGAAAATGAGCTCTGGATTTATTTCTGCTTCCTCTTGTTGAATGCTTGGAGACCCCTGATTTTCCTGGAGCTGTGAATTAAATTCCATTTAATTCTCCTCTTAAGCTTCCCCACTGCTGGTTCTGGGAGGATGAGAGCCCGGGTACCCCATGGATGTGCCAGGCTGGGTAACGGGCCTGGAGAGGACATGGGGCTCACCCTCACCTCCAGCGCCTGCAGCTCCACGGAGTCGCAACCGAGCCAGAAGAATTCCTGCAAGAATTGCTGCTCCGAGGTGCAAAGGGGCTGCAGCTCGCTCAGCACCTGCTCCAACACCTGCTGAGAAACCACCTTTGGTCTGAAAACCTTCTGGGATTCACTGGGGACACCGGAGCAGGTCCATGTCCACCTGAGGGGACATCAGGCGGCACAGGGAGTGCCTCAGGCTCTGCTCCAGGGAGGGACCACGGGGTGGGTGGGACCTGGAACATCTCAGGAACCCTCAGCTCCTTACCCTGCGGATGTTCCCCCTGGCCAGGGTGTCCTCCTGGCTTTCCCTGCTCCTGGGGAGGCTCCACCGGGGCTGCCTGGTCCCTGTTGGCTTCTCCCAAGTTTCCTGCGGACCTGCACGGGGTGTGGGATGTCAGAAATCTCATTCCTCTGGGATTCTCCAGCTCCTGGAGTCCTGGATATTTAAAGTCTTAAGTGTCTCTTTTTATGTCTGACCTTCTACATGAATTAATCTTTTCCTGTTGCATTCAGATAAATGGGGAATTCAGATGAAGTTCCCATTTTTTTCTCTGCCTTCTCACGTGTTTCTCCCTCTTTTTCATTATTTTTGTTTCATTAAACTGCCTTTTGATTTCACTGATTGGGGTGTTTATCCCTTTGCTGCCTTGTGCTTAGTCCTGACAGCTGGGTTGTGGAAAATCCCAGGGGATAAGAGAACAGATTGGCACAAAAACCTGCAAAAGTCTCAGGAAAATTATTTGGTGCTTAAATTTTATTGTAAATTACCATCAAAAATATCCAGGGGAGGTGGGAATGGCTTTTTCTCAAAAAATGCCCTTTTAAAATGAAAATCTTTCATCTGGAAATAAATATATTTCTCCAATATTGGCAGTTTTAGCACTGGGGGCTTGGCCTGAGTGGAAACGTTGAAAAAATCCTTTGAAAGAAGTGCTTAAAAACCATTTTTCTACTCCCTGAATGGAATCAGTGGGGAAACATCCTGATTATTTCCTAATTATTTCTAAAAATGGGAACCATTCCCCTATTCCAAAGGTTCTGGGGAAGTCAGGTCACCTCTACATTCATCATAGTATCTCAAATATTCTTATTTGAGGCACTCCCTGAAGGGTTTTCCCTTTGGGAAGGATTTATGAGCTCCACGCTGAGCAGGGATGAGGGATGAGCCAGCCCTGCTCACAACCTCAGCTTTGCTAAAACTGGGACTAAATTAAAGAGCTGCTTTCTAGTCTTTTTCTCACCATTACATTATCATTTCACCAGCTGGGAAGTGGAAAAACCAGGAAAAAATAAATCTTCCAGCAGCAAATGGGAAAGAATTTAACCAGCCTGCAGAAAATGGAATGGCAAAATGAGAAAGGACTTAATTACTGGCCTCTAATTAATTATAAACAGCTCAAGGTTGCCTTCTAAACTCTCCCATCACATAAGGCAAGAAATCAGCAGGTGGTGCCATAAATAAAATCCTTTATGAGGGCGGGGAATCAACCCAAAAAATTTACTGGGATAATCAGGAGAAAGGAAGTGGCCTGGGGACCGGAACTGGGATATTTCCCAGCAGAGATGAGGGAGGTTTGACAGCAGGGATAAGAGGTGTTTTGGGGCAGGGACAAGGGATGTTTTGGGGCAGGGATGAGGGAAGTTTGACAATAGGGATGAGGGATGTTTTGGGGCAGGGATGAGGGATGTTTTGGGGCAGGGGTGAGGGGTGCTTTGGGGCAGGGATGAGGGATATTTTGGGGCAGGGACAAGTGATGTTTTGGGGCAGGGATGAGGGAGGTTTTGGGGCAGGGATGAGGGATGTTTTGGGGCAGGGATGAGGGAAGTTTGACAATAGGGATGAGGGGTGTTTTGGGGCAGGGATGAGGGGTGTTTTCGGGCAGGGATGAGGGGTGTTTTCGGGCAGGTTTCCTCACAGCCCGGGCTCCATCCATGAGCAGGAAGGACCTTGGATGAGGTTCCTGCAGAAATTCAGCAAAGACAAAGCTGCCCTGCAAAACATCCCGGGAGCAGCCAGCTCTGCAGCAGGAGGCTCCGGGAGCAGGGACAGCCCTTGGTGCCAGCCTCCTGCAGCGGGACACGTGTGCAGCACCCTGGAGTGCCGCACGGGGAATGTTGGCCTGTCCTGGAGCTGGGAAGGGGTCACCTTCCCCTGCAGAGGGAGGGGACGCTGTCCCCCTGCTCTGCCCCCAGCGCTGCACAGAAAGCTCGGCTGGGACACCGCCAGCCCAGGGGAAGGTACCACGACCTCTGTGGGCACAACTTGCTAAAAATTCCCCCTTTTCTCACGAACTGTGAGGTTGTTCCAATGTTCTGCTCGCATCAAGGGTGGGCTGAACAACCCCAGCCGAGCCTGGGGCTTCCTGTCTGTCCCAGACCTGTCCTCACCCTCTAGAGCAGAGCAGGGACATCCCAGGACAACAAAATTCACCCTGTCCTGGCCGTGGAGCAACCCTAGCTCTGGGCAAACACTTTGGGATGATTTCTACCAGAGCAGGAACACCTTGAAGCCTTCCAAGTTTTTTTGTTTTTTTTTTTTTTCCTTTAATCTCTCCTGGTTTACAGACTTGTGTAGGATTTAAAAATGGATAAAATACTGGAAAGAAATCCCAGTTTAACGTTTATGGAAGGGGATGGGGCAGACTGGCTGCCACACATGCCCTGCACCACCTTTTGTTTAATTTAACAACTTTGTTCCCATAAATGGTCCAGTGGTGCCCATTTAGGTGCCATTAGGACTATTTAGGTGAAATTTTCCTGCTTTTTTTTTTTTTTCACGGGCTGCTGTGCAGGTGTTGGTGTCAGCACTCCCCATCCTGCCTTGATGCTGGGTTTTTGAGGTGCCCTTTTTTCCCAGTGGTTGAGTGACTTTCCCAGGGGAAGTGATGCTGGGCAGGAGGAGCTGGAGGGGGTGGTGGGGATGTTTTGGGTGTGAGGAACCCCAAAAGTGGGAGCCACCAACCCCATTCCTTCCCTTCAGCTCCATCCCCTGGCTTGGGATCTGGACACCAGTGATGAAGGAAGTGCAGAGCTGGAAGTGCTGACTCTGATGGACAAAACACACCAGCCTGACCTTCAAAGTGGGCCAAACTGGTCTGGAAATTTCCATTACAGCCCTTTGTTTTGCTGATGGAAAATGCTACTTGTGGGTCATAAAAAATTTCCAGTGGAGACAGATCAGTTTCTCTTTTTATCTTCAGAAACACCTGACTGGAATATTTTAAGTCAGACCCAGTGATTTTGGTGGAAACGAGCACCTTGGGACAACACGGCCTCACAGTCAGCTCACTGTGAAATCATTCCAGAAATATTGCTGTGAATTCCCTCTGTCTTCTGGGACAGGCTTCCCCCTGCAGGGGAAAGTGTCTGAGGAATCTTGTTTGAAATAAGCACCAGGCTTTATAGAAT
Organism: Vidua macroura; assembly: GCF_024509145.1. Classification (NCBI taxonomy): domain Eukaryota; kingdom Metazoa; phylum Chordata; class Aves; order Passeriformes; family Viduidae; genus Vidua; species Vidua macroura. The sequence goes on along the minus strand of NC_071584.1, from coordinate 4,218,460 downwards.
CATAAAATCACAGAATGCTTTGGGCTGGGGGTGACCAAAAATCACCTTATTCCACCCCTGCCACCAGCAGAGACACCTTCCACTCACTATACCAGGTTGCTCCAAGCCTGTCTGACATGGTCTGGAACACTCCCAGGGATGGGGAAGGGTCTTCTGGAGCCTTCTCCTGGCTGAACAACCCCAGATCCCTCAGCGTGTCCTCACCGGAGAGGAGCTCCAGCCCTTGGAGCAGGTGAAGGCAAGGGAAGAGAAAACCTGGCTGGGTTTTTTTAGGAGATAATTGTGGAGTGGGAATCTTTGAGAGCAGGGAGAAGGGAGCTGACAACAGGTTTTGTTTTCCAGGCTTTTCTACATCCCCCTCTCTCTCCTGTGGCTCCTTGGAGCACAATCCTAGTCACCAGTGTGTCATTCCTGAGCCCTGCACAGGGAAGGGAACAAAAGCTCCGGCTCTGAGAAGCAGCTGGACAAAAGTGGGGAATTCATGGAGCCAAAGCTCTCACAAACACTGCCTGGCGTGGAGCAGAGTTGGCTTTTCCCACCCTGCCATCTGCAGACCCAGGAAATAATGTCCTGGAGCAAGCCTGGGGGAGCCACCTGTGCTGGAGGTGACTGTCACCATCCCTGGGTGCCAACAAACCCTGTCCAGCAGCGCAGAGGGCAGATTTTGAATCACTCACTTCCTTTTCCTCTTCCTGACAGGGAGATCTTGGCCTGTTCAAAAAGAGCTTTGATTTCCCGCTCGTAGAGTTGGCCAAGGTTCTGGGAATAGACCTGGAATGTGGAGAAAAGGCCAGGTAAGAGCAAAACACCCAAATTTGGGCATTTCAGACCTTTCACTTCAACACAACTCAGGCACTCCGCAGCTTCCTGCCGGGCACAGAGCTCCAGGTTGGCCGGACATTCCCAGAAGGACAAAACTCTGGCGGCTCAGGTGCCTCATGGCTTTGGTGAGAGCCAGGTCCCATCAGGAGTTCCCCAGCTGGAGCTGCCTGTCCCCAGGGAATGGTTTGCAGTGCTTGTGGAGGGTTTCAGCTGCACCTTGGGGAGGTCCCAAAACAGAGCAGGATTGGTGTTCCTCAGCCAGGCCATCAGCGGGGTGTAGGGCAGCAGTTCCTCGTGGTGGGGTCCATGGTTTGGGGCAGCCATGGGGTGACCAAGAGCAGGGGCCTGGGAATTGCCCTAAAGGGAGAGAAATGACAGAAAAAAAATGTCACAAAAAACAGCCTGGAAAATCTGCGGGGACACTGCACCTGCAGACTTGTGCAGGTGGGATTGGAGTGGGGCAGGTTCGGAGCAGATCCAGATGGAAAAGTTTGCCCAGGGATGTGCCCAGCCAAGGTCTGCAAATCTCCAAGGATGGAACTCCCACAGCTCCTTCCCAGTTCCCTCCTCAGAACCACTGCTCAAAACCAAACACTAAGGATGTAAGGAAGTAAGGATTTGGGAATTGCTCCTTTCCATGGAAGGAAATCTCTGGGATTGCTGCCCATAGGGGTCTCGTCCATCAAATCTTTTAAACTGCCAGATCAGTACTGGAAGGTGTTAATCAAAGGATCACAGGACTGGGGTTTATCCTGGGATTGTAGGTTACAAACAGATCAACAACCCCCAAAATAAAATAAGAAAACCTAAGTGAAAAATCTCCAGACCTAAGGACCTAAGGAATGTCACCAGAGGGATTTTGGGAGCATGGATTTCTCCTACATCCCTGAGGAGAAATCCCCTGAGGGATGTAGGAAAGGACTGAGGGACAATGGCAAGGGGAATATATGTGGGAAGATCTCTTTGGGAGACAATTTGGGAAAATCCTGTCACAGTGGGATCTCCTGCACCACTGGCCTGACTTCCCCAGAATATTCCAATTTCCCAGGATTTCAGGCTACTATGAAGAGTGGAGCCCACCTGCAGCTCAAAGATGTTGGTGATGTGGTGGATGAAGGTGCTCTCAAAGTTCTGCTTGAGGGTTTCAAACAGGATCAGCTGCTCAGCCACTGCCTGCAGCTTCCAGTAACCTCGTGGTAGAAAAAAGGATATTTTGGGATTTGAGGGGATCTGGGGGAGTTGCAGACCCACATCCCTCAGAAAACTGGGAACTCAGACAGAAGTCTGAGATAAATCCACTCAAAAGCTGATGAAGGTGCAAAAGCTTTCCTGTGGTACCAAGGAAATACAGACAAGGAGTGGAAAATAAAATTTAAAAAATAAAAATAATCCATGAGTCTGACCTCAGCCAAGATGACCCACCCAGTCTCACCACAAGGAAAACTTGGGATTTCCTGCCAGGATCAAGTCCCTGCACACTTCCAAGGATCCAAAAACTCCCACATCCTGCCACAATGAACTGCTGTTTCTCCACGCTGGAGCACAGACAGCACCGACCAGGATTTCCAACCACAGCTTCCCCAGCTCCTTTCCGAGCTCCAAGAGGTGTCCACCCCTGGCAGGGTGATCCCGAGGGAGGAATCCCTGCTCCTACTCACTGGGATGGACGGGAAGGTCCATGCAGGAGGACAGAGCCTGTGCTGCAGCCGTGCAGGCTCTGATGGCTGCGGGGCTGGACAGATCCGCCCGGCTCAGGGCAGCGCAGTGCTCCCCGCTCAGCTGCAGCTGGGTCTGCAACAAAGCCAGAGAGGGCAGCTGCAAACACAGCCAGTCCCTCATCCCTCCCCATCCCTTCCCATCCCACTGGGAATGCTGCTGGCTGGAACAGCCGAGGGCTGCCCTCAGCAGCAGCTGCTGTGTCTGTCAGGAAATCCATGGAAGTCTCCATGAAAACCAATGTTCTGCACAGGAGCAGCTGCAGTGGTGGGCAAGGTAGGCCTGGTGTTGCAAGCTCTGCCTCTAATTAATTAATTCGTTGGTTAATTGCTGGTTTAGTATTACCAGGTCATGATTATTGGCTATTAAATCACTAATCAGCTTTGTCATTCCTAATCCTGCCCTGGAAAAGGACTTTCAGAGACCCCTCTGGGCCATGGTGAGGCTCCTGCACATCCCAGCTCTTCTCTGTCCATCCCTGCCTTACATCACCATCCCCCATTTCCCAGCCAGAGGAGCTCCATAGCCCTTGCAGACAATCAGAGCTTTCAGTGTTTAAAATTCCCTGGAAGTTTTTCCCAGCAGATTCACCAGCTGAAGATTAATGTCCTTGCAAACCCACACACCGTGAGGAACAGGATCTCATCCATCAGCCTCGTCCTGTTGGAAGCGAGGCAGTGCAGCAGGGAGTTCTCCCGGTCGATGTGATCCATCTGCTGCCTCACACCCGCCAGCAGCTCATCACAGACCTGCAGGGTCTCCTCCAGCCTGGCCACCTCAGCCAGGGCCTCGTCAAGGGAGCTCATCAGCTGGGCCACCTGCTGCTCCGAGGAGATGATGGCCCGGAAGTTGGACTGTGGGAAGCAGGAGCAGAGGGATTCAGAGCTTGGCAGGGGATGTGTCACCATCCTGGGGTCAAATGTCCTGCCTCTCGCCCTCCTGAGGCACAGCAGAGGCTGTGTCCCTGTAACCTGCAGGATGTTGGTGGAAGTGCCACTGTCCTGCCGTGGCCAAATGCCACCTGCATGTCCCCAGGGCCAGGGCACACGGCACCCTGCCCTGGGCAAGGTGTCCCCTCAGAGCACTTCCCCAGCAAGCCCCAGCAAGCAAATTCCTGTGGAGTGTCCAGGAATATCTGGCCTTGAGAAGAAAAGTCTCTGTTGGTCCAGAGAGGCCACCAAGCCCTGCTGGTTCTGTGCCCTGGGAATGTGTTACTGCAGGGATTGCCCAACCCTCACCTCCACAAGTGGTGGCGTCCCCTGAGGACCTGAGTGTCCATCACACAAGTTTTCAGAGAATCCCAGTCTGGTTTGGGTTGGGAAGGGACCTTAAAGCTCTTCCCATTCCACCCCATGGCAGGGACACCTTCCACTGTCCCAGGCTGCTCCAAGCCTCAGTGTCCAGCCTGGCCTTGGGCACTGCCAGGGATCCAGGGGCAGCCCCAGCTGCTCTGGGCACCCTGTGCCAGGGCCTGCGCCTGCCCACCTTCCCAGGGAACAATTCCCAATTCCCAAGATCCCATCCATCCCTGCCCTCTGGCAGTAGGAGCCATTCCCCGTGTCCTGTCCCTCCCTGCCTTGTCCCCAGTCCCTCTCCAGCTGTCCTGGAGGTGCTTCAGGCTCTGGAAGGGGCTTTGAGGTCCCCTCTCCAGATGGACACCCCCAGGTCTCCCAGCCTCTCTAACCATGGACACTTATCTCCAAAAGCACCAGCCATGCCCCAAATTCTGCTTCCCTGCCACACCCAGGGACCCCATCCCATCCCATCCCATCCCATCCCATCCCATCCCATCCCATCCCATCCCACCAGCTCTGCCCAGAGCTTCCCATTTATTAATTGTTCTCTAATTAGAGCCACCAGCCTCCCCCGCACCTGTCCCTGCCACTCCTTCAGGCTGTCACCACGGGGAGCATCCCCGGTGACATTGATGGGACAGTGCTGCTGGAAGGGGCTCTCCAGAGGCTCCAGGAACAGGAATATCATCCAGCTACAGCACAGAGCTGCTGGGAGCTGCCTGCAGTTCCACATGTGTTGGGATCCTGGAATTCTGGAGGAATATCAATGTCCAAATCAGAGCCTTTGGCCTCCCGGTGCCCTGGCCGTGCCGTCCTTCCCTTTGGAGAAATCAACTTTTCCTTGCTGCCAGTGCAGGGATTTTTGTGATTCCCAGAACAGCTGGGTTAGAGGAGGGTGATTAATATGGGAGAGAAAGCCAAGGTGCTATCACTGGGATGTGGGGAAAACATTTAAATGGATGCATGTGCTGGTCTAACTTGCTGGGATTAATAACATTTAATATTGGAGATTAAGGCTCGGAAATGGAAATGCTCATTAATTAATTTGTATTAGAGGGAAGTCACATTTATTCATTAGAGGGCATTAAAATAATGTATTCAACGGTGCCTTTCATCTCAAAAAAACTTAATAAAGATGTATTTGTTGTTCTCACAGGGTGTTTTACAGCTGGGAACAGTCACAAAGTGTCTGAATTCCTTGCCAGGAGCTGGCAGGAACAAACCTCAGGAGTTTGGGCTTCCAGATTAATTTCCAAGTGTAATAAATCATATATGGGAATACAGCAGACTCTGCAGCTAAAGGAGGTTCAATTTAGGGTTTGTGGCTTCTTGTATGGTTTAGGATATTTCCTTTGGCTTATTTTTCCCCCCCTTTTTCCTTGGCTACCAACCATAAAATCCCAGCTATTTTAGCAGAAGATAAATGCTCGGAGCAGCTTTCCTAAGATTTTGTTCCAGCACTTAAAGGAGAAATTTCCTCTGCAGAAATGCAATAAATCACAGCAACTCAAATGGAGTCAGTAAAGCTCAGTAGTCAAACGTCATGGAATGGTTCGAGTTGGAAAGGACCTTAAAGCCCATCCAGTTCCATCCACCCAGGGATGGCAGCCAGGGATACTGAAGGATCCTCTTCCAGGGGACCCTTGAGCTCCTCGGTTTCATTTCCTCCCTTTCCCTTCCAAATCTATGGAAAACACAGAATCCTGGAACGGTTTGGGATGGAAGGGACCTTAAAGCCCATTTTGTTCCAACACCTCCCACTATCCCAGGCTGCTCCAAGCCCCTGGACTTGGGCACTTCGAGGGATCCAGGGGCAGCCCAGCTTCTCTGGGCACCCTGTGCCAGGGCCCCCCCACCCTCACCAGGAATTCTGGAAATATCCTGCGCCTTTTCCACTGGCCCTTCCTACTGGTTTCTATTTTCCTTTTCAATCTCCTTCTGGCTCTGTTTCATTGTCCCCCCCCTTTTCACTCCCCCTGGATCCTGCTTTTCCTTCTGTAGGGACCCCTTTTGTCCCTTGCTTTTCCTCAGCCAGCCCCAGAGTACCGCACACCCCAGCGCTCCAGTCAGACCCTTCCCTTCCCATTCTCCTTCCTCCTGGAATTTCTCAGGGAAAGAGCAGGGAAAGAGCAGGGAAAGAGCAGGGAAGAGCTGCTGATGCCCAGAGACCCAACCCCTCCTTCCAGGCGCCTCCGTGGCTCCATACCTTCTCCAGCCCCTGCAGCTTCTGGCCCAGGTGCTCCACAAAGGCCACAGAGTGGCTCAGCAGGGGCTCGTGCTCCTCCACCAGTGCCAGCACGGCCACGGCCTCCTCCGGGGTCACCTCCTGGAACGCGCTCAGCCCCTCCTGCAGCTCGGCTTCCTGCCCATGCTCCTGGGGCTGCTGCATCCCTGTAGGGTGTGGGCATGGCCAGAGCCTTTTGGAGAGGTCATTTCAGCAGCCCTGCTCAAATTAGGGCCCGCCGAGGCCGAGGGGTGAGTCCAACAGGTGGAATGAGACCACGGAATGGGGCAGAGAAAGATGGGTGTGGGATAAAGGGTCAGCTTTGCAAGAGGGACAAAACAGACACGGGGGTTGGGTTGGGTTGGGATTTTCCTGGCTCGTGTCTCCAGGATTGTGTGCTGAGCCATCCCAATGTGTCATACAAAGCTGGGACAAATTCCAGAGGTGAAGAAACTCCTTGATTTAAATTAGGAATTCCTCTGATTTAAATTAGACATGAGGAAGAAGGGTTTGATAATGAGGGTGGGGATGCCCTGGCACCACTCCCATGGAAACTGTGGCTGCTCCTGGATCCCTGGCAGTGCCCAAGGCCAGGCACTGGGGCTCGGAGCAGCCTGGGACAGTGGGAGCTGTCCCTGTCCATGGTCCTTAAGGTCTCTTCCAACCCAAACCCGTGTTTTTCTATGAAATGGACTGAAAGTTGTCTGTTGTAGAGTTAAATATACATACAAATAATACATATATAAAATACATTTTGGATTCACAGATGTATTTATTTCTTGATGAGGGGATGTCACCAGGCTCCTGCCCTGCTGTTACCAACCCTCATCTCCCCAAACCAGAGACTCCTGGAAATGAGATAAATTGTTTTTATTCCCAGTCTGGCTCCGTGTACCCATGGACAGTGGATAAATCGATGGCTGTGCCACCAGACACCCAAAGCCAGCTCCTGCTGCTCCCCTCTCCAGATACCACCTCACCGTGTCCCACTACCCCCATTCACTGCCTGAATTTATTCACCTTTCACCAACGGGGACACTGCAAAAAGCTCAGAGTGCTCCGAGTGTGACAAGGCCATTAATTCATTAATTAATTCATCAATTACCTTCCACTGCACCCGAGGGGACGTTCACAAAGGGGACAGTGCCGGTTCAGCTTCCACAAGTACTGATGAAGGTTTTCTTCTCCTCCAAGCTGCTGGAGGTCCACTTGTAAAACTTCTCCAAGTGAAGCTCAAAGTCCCAGACTGGCCTAGATATCCACAGGTAATTAACACATCAATTAACGAGGTTCAACCAGTCCTGGCCAAGCACTGCTCATTTAATTCCACATTATAGAACCCCTTCACCTTTTCCTGCAGTTTTGGGGGATGAGTGATGAGTTTTGACAGTGGCCAGTGGCAGATGCTTGGGATCAAAAGCAAGCCCAGAGTTCTGGTGCCTTCAGGATTCCCTGGCAGCTTCCAGGATCCCATGATCCAGCCGCTCCCCGAGCTGGAGGCTGGAGGCACAGCCCTGTGTTTAACAGCCCTTGAAAGAGCTGCTGTCCCTGCTCTCCTCTGATGGCTTTTGGGATTATTCAGAGCGTTGGCACTTCCAGCATCCTGCGGGAATGATCTGGAAGTGCCAAGTGGGGAAGGGTGAGCAACTGGAGGTAAGAATCTGGGATAAACCCAGCACCCACCCCACCCCCAATGCAGATATTCCCTCTGCAATCCCCATCCTGCTGAAGTCTCAAAGCTTTCTTCACTCCAGACTGGAAATACACAGAGAAACCCCAGAAAGTCTTCCATGAGCTCAGCCCTGGAATCCCTCTGGAGGCAGTGTGGATAATCTGGTGTCCTGGCAAGGGAAGGGAACTGGACAGGGAGGCATGGCAGCATGGCATTTCCCATGTTGTTTCCATCCATACAAATGCTTCCATCTCCCTGTTCCCAAGGGATGTTGGCTCCTGGAGGGCATCTCCAGCCACAGGAGGTGCAGTTTTGCCACTAAACTTCGTGTAAGTGCAAAGAACAATGGAGGCTGCTGAACTTGGAATATCCCACAGCTGGAAATTCCTTCCTGCACCATTCCAGCTCTGCAGCACAGCCTGACCCTCCTGGAGAATTTCTAATTATGGGTACTAATCACCATCACAGCCACGGGGAGCTGATTGGGGTCACTGCAGTCCTCAAACGTGTTCACTCCTGACCAGGTTGTTCCAAAATACCTTCAAGTGACACTTCCACACGGGTGCCAGCCCCTGAGATGGCACCGAATTTCATGAGGAGCTATTAAAGCAGGGAGACATTAATTAATCGCTTCATGAATATTCATGATGTTTTGGTCAAGGCAGCTGGAGCTTTAGCAGGGCTGGATCTGCTGTGTCAGCATTTGCTGGTGGCAAGGAAACCCTGGCTTGAATTCCAGCTGCTGAGGGGGTCCCATTTGAGGGATGAGAGGGATAATTCTGGCTGGCTGCATGCAAGGAGCCAGGAAGGGGCAAGGAAGAGGCTTCAGGCCTGGTGAGGGGAAGAGACAATCAGAGAATCAAGGAATGGTTTGGGATGGAAGAGACCTTAAAGACCATTTTGTTCCAACACTTTCCGCTATCCAGGGTCTGTCCAGCCAGACCTTGGGCACTTCCAGGTATCCAGGGGCAGCCACAGCTGCTCTGGGCACCTGTACCAGGGCCTGCCCACCCTTCCAGGGAACAATTCCTAATTCCCAATATCCCATCTGAACCTGCTTCTGGCAGTGGGAAGCCATTCCTGTGACCTGGCACCAGCAGAGGAGGATGTGGAGAGGTCATCCTGCTCATCCTGCCAGTAGGAAGGTGAAAGGAGAGGAGGCTGCAATCTAAAATTACATCTGGGAAGGCAAAGAGCTGCCTGAGCTAAAGGACATCACACACAACGGGAGCAATGGGGGCAGGAATGCAGGCTGGGAACCATAGGAAGGAGAACCAGGTTCTCTCTCTGCCTCCCAGCAGGAGGTAGACAAAAATACAGCAATATTTAAGATCAGTATGATTGGTTTATCCCATGGGATGTAAAATGAGAGGGAAAGACTTAAAATCCAGGAAGTGTCTCCTACTCTGAATTCCTGAGGAGCCAAAACAGTTGCAGGAGCCAGGCTTACCTGATAAAGGACTTCTCAGGTGTGGTGGGAGCTCCTGATCTCCTTGTGTGTGGGAAATGTGAGATAATGAGGCATTGGAGCAAATCTGGTATCTGCACTGGGATTTTTCCTGCCAGCCATGCTGTACTTCATTTGTTCTGATGTAAAACTGGGAAGCTGCTCTTTTTCCCATTTATTTTCACGTTTGTGAAACCCTGAATTTGGCGTGTTGCCAAAGCCTCTGGAACATTCCCATTAATAAAAACCCTCATTATCCCAACTTTAACGATGCTCTGCCAGCCCCAGCAGCAGAAAGGGAGAACCTGATCCAAGCTGCGTTTCCCCAAAACCTTAATGTCACCCTAAAGGCACAAATTCCCACTGACTCCAGCCCTCCATAATCCCTCTTTCAGTAAAGCCAATCTTTAAATCCCTTATGGAGCTGTCTGTCAAGGAGCTTTGTCCCCGTGGCCAGATGGGCCTGGCTGTGTCCTGCCAGCGCTGGTGGCCAGACAGGAGCAGAGCTCTGCAGCCTCTATGGGCTGCTGCAAACAGCTCCAGAGCTCCTGGGCCTTCCATGGAAGCTGTGTCCATGCATCACCAGGGAATCATGGAATAGGCTTGGAAAAGAACTCCAAAATCAAGTCCAGCCTTTGAGTGAGCACCACTGTGACTGCTAAGCCACGCTTGGGTATTTGGCCATGTTTGGGCAGCCTGACTTTCCTAAATTAGACATGGATGATCCAGGAGGGAAGGAAACCCCTCAGCATCCCCTCAACACCTTGGACACAGCAGGGCATCTCCCTGCAAAACACAACCAGGATGGAGAGACGACCCATACAAGCTCTGGCTGCCCCATCCCTGGAAGTGTTGGAGCAGCCTGGGCTCTGGAAAGTTCCCTGCCCATGGAAAGGGGGGAATGGGATGGGCTTTAAGGTCCTTTCCAACCCAAACCACTCTGGAATTCTGTGACTGCCAGGTCTCAGGAAGCTGGGTTGGAAGACACCCTAAAGCTCCTCTCCTTCCAACCCCCTAGCATGGGAGATGTTATTGGGCTACTTCTCCATTCTCAGCAGGCCCAGTAATATCAGGATTCCCTGCAATCCAAGGCCTGTAGGTCCTGGGTAAACACCTGGAGACCCCCAGGCATCCTTTCACAGCCTCTGAGCTGCATGGGGAGGGGAAAACCCAGTGGCTACAACTGAAACATTGGGTTTTGCAAATATTTGAGTGAGAACCTGGGGTAAATAAAAATACAGATTGCAGGGAAATAATAATTAAAATAATAATAATAATATTTACAACAGGCACTGGGAATGTTTGGGAGGAGGAATTTGTTGTTGAATTTGTGGCTCTGCAGTGAACTGAAAGCAATGAACCCCTCCCAGTTACTCCCTCAGCTCAGCCACACGTTTAACGAGCTTGGAATCACATCCCCAATTATTAAAAACTCCTACCATGCTTGTGACCTCCCCAAATAAAAAGTAATTTACAGCTAAAATGATTCTGTCAGCACCACATCCCTTTGAACCTTTCTGGGTTACCCTGGTTCCTCCGTTCCTGTCAGGTTTTCAGCCTCTCCAATGGCATTGCCTTCCCCACACCCATTTCCCAACACTAATTCATTTAGAGCAGCACTTGAACTCCAGGAAAATGATGGAAAGGCAGAGTAATAGAGGGCTCCGTGCTGCTGGATGAGTTAATTTGGGAGGCTTGACACTTCCCGTGACTGGAATTGAAAAGCTGTCGGCAGCAGAGCAGGATCACAGCCCCACCACACCCCCCCCAACATCCAGAGACAACCTGAGAGACTTAAAGATGTCAGGGAAAGCTTCTGAGCTTCCCCCATCACCACCCAGCTGCTGGAAAGGGAAAAGGGAAAGCACCTTGGGAAAGGGAAGGGAGGGCAAAGATTTACCAGAGGAGCAGAAATGGAGGAGATCAGTCACAGGGAGCCTCAGAACAGGAAATGATTTGTGGGTGAAATGAAAGCCCTGAGAGCGAAACAGGAAGCCTGAAGGACCTGAGCAAAGCCCTGAGCTGAGACCAGGGCAGGAATTCCCCAGGTGCAGAAGGAGCATCAGAGCTGCAGAGGGAGAAAAGCAAAACAAAGTGAAATCGCACCCCATTTCCTCTTTGTTTGGTTAAAGAGTCAAAATAGGGGTTAAATCCCCCTTCATTTCCTCCTTGTTTTGTTAAAAACAGTCAAAATCAGGGTTAAATTACCTCCATTTCCTATTTCTCTGTTTAAAAAGAGTGAAATAGGGATTAAATCACCTCCATTTCCTATTTCTTGGTTTAAAAATGTCAGTCTTTTCAGAGAGAAATGCTTCCTCCATCTGAGCTCACTTGTCATCCAACAAGCACAGAACTGCAGCTCCAGGGGGGATTTTTCTTTTTTTTTTTTTTTTCTTTATCCCCCTTTTAAAATTCTCCTGCCGGTGCCAAAGGCAGGAAAGTCCCAGACGTGCCAACCCTCCCAGCCCTGGCACTGCCTCCTCCTGTGGGTTCTTGTGTGGATGTGCAGCATTAGGGGTTGGGTGCAGCACAGGCTCCACTGATTTAGATCATCCCAAAAAATCAGGGAAAAGGGAAAACTGCATGGGACATTGTGGAGCTTTTGGTGTTTGTTTTTTTTTTTCTTTTTTGGTGTTTTGTTTTTGTTTTTGTTTTTGTTTGTTTGTTTGTTTTTGTTTTGTTTTTTTAGTTGGTTTTGTTTTGTTTTGTTTTGTTTTGCTAGGGTTGGGATTAAATGCATGAGACGGTATTTTTATTTTTTGTTTGGACTCAGACACTTATTAGTTTTTATCTATATTATACTTTCACACAGTGTGAGTTCTACAGCACTTCACTCTAACAACCTAAAAATGGAGCCCCATCTCTCTCTCTACCTTTTAAGGAGGCCTTTTAAGGATAAACTATCTAATTAACAAATTGAACTTAAATTATTTCTGCTTTTTACCCAATAACCAACCACCTGTGGCCTGCAATGTGGACTTTTTTATCCAATTACACAAAACCACCCAAACCCATGGAGAAGAAGGTGGAGAAGAAGGAGAAGAAGTAGAAGGACCAGCCTCCGCCCTAAAACCTCCATCCTGCCTTATATATATTGCTATATTCTAAACCCTTAAACTCTAAGTTTCTACCCTGTGATACCACACACTTCTATTCAAACTGCACACCCACAATCCCAGTTCTGTCATTCCATTTTGGAAGCCTTCTCCACGGCCCCAGGTCAAATGCAGTGTTCTCTTGGGGGTCAGTGCCTGCCAGCACAGAAAGTCTCAAATTCTCCATCATCCAGCATCCAGGGCTCCAACAGGACATCAGGAGCCAGTGGCACTGGTGGGGACCCGGTGGCACAGCCAGGCCTGGCACGACCCTGCTGTCCCAGCAGGACACCACCATTCCAGGGTGATTAATTAAACATAAAGCCTGGCTTTTCACCTCCGCTGCTCTCTGCTCACATTTTTCTGGCCTGCTGGGTTTCTTCATGCCCCAGATAACTCCGGGAGCTTCATCTCCGACGCTCTTGGCAGCCACCTGCTCTTCGTTCATTTTTCATGAAGACTTTTCTCACTCTGCTCGCATGCTCTGAGCCTCACAGAGTTCAAGGGGGGCTCTTTGTCCTCAGCTCTCAATCTGCTTTCTTGCACACAGAGACAAACGCAGGCCCTGTGCTGGAGCTGCATCCCAGGAAAGCTGATTTCTCCTCTCTTCCCTGCTGTCAGTGAGCGGAGTTTGGGATTGGAGGTGTTCCTGCTTCATTTTTCTAGGAAAAAAATTGTAGAACCCATGGGAAGATGGAGAAATGGCCTTTTCCAGGCTCTTCTGGGTGAAACCACCTTGTAGATGGCTCTGAAAAACTGGGAGGGTGGAAATAGATTAAATAGATGATATTTAAGGTCCCTTCCCAAAGCCAAAACTTTCCACGATCATAAGATCCAAGAACTCAAACTGGGATAGTGCAAAGGCTCCCATTAACTTCTCCTGACATTCCCAGATTCACAAGCCCTGCAGCTCTTCTGCCCATCCCTCCAGACTCTGCATGAGGAGCAGGACTGTGGAGAAGCCACTGGTGGGGGATTCCTCACGGGCTGTGGAGCAACAACCTGGAGGCAGCTGGAAATGGGAAATCAGGTCAGGAAGCAGCTCCCTGCCAGGAGATGGATGAGGCATGACCTGGCCTTGCTCCTATCCCATCCCTTCTCCCAGAGAGCAGGGCTGGAGGCAGCAGCAGCCCAGGGGCATCTGGATGTGCAGACCTAGAATATCAAATTTTTGCTCTCTCGTCTTTGCCACACAGGAATCACACCCGGGATTATAAAAACCTCACCAATCATTTTTTTTTTTCCTGCATTCTGAGGTGCTTCATGTTAGGAAAGGATAGAGCAGCAGAATCAAGATTTATGGAAGATAAAAAATATTTTAGGAGAAGCCGTTTGTTCTGTTCCATATCCCATAAAGTCCCCCAGCATTATTTGTCCCCCCATGCAGGGCTTGGGGACAAAAGCCACTCTGCAAATGAAGAGGAAAAGCTTTAAAACACACAAAGCAGCAGCTTTTTAGGTCACATGGAATTGCCCTGGGGAAGCCACAGCCTCAGGATTCCAGCTGCAAATATGGCTCCAACAGTTTAGGAAAACTGGCTGGAGTGTTCCAAAGGATAACCCAGGAGGGCTGGAATTGCTGATTCCAGCATGGGCAACCTTTGTTCTAGAAGATCACATCCAGGTCTAGTCAGGAAAATGGGCTGGGGCTGCCCCTGGATCCCTGGCAGTGGCTGGACACTGGGGCTTGGAGCAGCCTGGGACAGCAGGAGGTGTCCCTGCCATGGCAGGGGTGGGCTGGGATGAGCTCTAAAGTCCTGCCCTGGTTTGAACAGACAGGCGTCTGTTAAGGAAGGCAGAAGTCTCCCCTGAAATGGAGAATGTAAACCCCTCCCTCTGAATTATAATAAATTTGAAATTAAGGGGCTCTCAGGCAAAGGTATGAGAATAGGAATAAGAGTTCTTTATTAGGAAAAAGAAAATACAAATGCAGTAGTAGTACAAACAAACAAACCACTGCTAGAGTGAGAACAGGCCTGGCAGCCTGTGGGTCAGGGTGCTGGCAGCAGTCCCATTCCATGGTGGCTCAGCCCTCCTGCAGTGCCAGCTGTCCTTCTGCTGGAGCAGGGATCCTGGACAAGGCTGGAGTTTTCCTCTGAAGCTCCCGGGCTGCTGGAGATGGGCCTGGGCTTCCTCTGGGAATGCAGTGGGGAAGAAAGCTGCTCCTCTGGGAATGCAGTGGGCAAAGGCTGCTGTGGTGTTCCCCAGGTCAGATTGTATCCAGGTAGAAATGCTTGGCTCCTCCCCTGGGCGGAGCCTCTCCCCATGGGATGATGGAATTTTCTCAGCCATGCAGGGACACTCACTGGCCATTAATTAATAATAATTAATAATAATTAATAATAATTAATAATTAATGGCCCATGAAGAGAAGAGATCTCCTGGAGGGAGGATTGGCTGTGGGAGAGATAAAGAAAACTGCCCAAGGAACAGAGGATAACTGCCCCAGCTCTGACAGATGGGGATAGAACACACATCCCCAGCCACATCTTGTAACCCAAGACAAGTCCCTTCCCATCCCAACCATTCCATGATTCCATTTTCCATTCTAAAAAAACCAAGCCAAGAAAGCACTGCTTTGTTCCAGGGAAGAATCGAAATGGGTTTTGCCTCGTATCCGTTAATGGCAAATTCCCACAGGATGATTTTCCATTCCCCCAGGTTTCTTGCTCTGCAGCCACAAAGGAAGCACGCCCAGGGATGCAGGGAAGCTGCAACATTTGGGATCTTCCACCCTGGAACCCTGTGGCTGATCCCCTGTACTGCCTGGAGAACTACCCTGGCTCCACCCCAGTTTTTGGGGGGCTCTTTCATCCCAGAGCATTCCCGGGGTGCTCTGATCTGATCCCTGGCTCCATTGACCATCCAAGGGAGCAGAGGCAGAGGGGACAGGAGGGACTCAGCTCCTGGGGCACCGTGGGGCCCTGATTTTTGCAGTGTGGACAGTTCCAGGGCTGTCCCTTCCTGTGGAAAAGCTGCTGATGCCGCAGGGAACTTCCCCTTTCTGTGTGAGCAGCCCTGGAGTGTATCCCGTGCCACTGGCGGGTGACAAGGCTGCACACCCTCATCCTCCCGCCTGTGCCAGGTTTTTGGGATGCTCCGTGGTTTTTTGGGATGCTCCGGAGGCGGAGATCCCACTAGAGGGTGCTGGGAATCACGGAAAGGCTCTGCCTGCTCCCGGGCCATCCCTGCCAGGTCCTGCGGCCACATTCCCTCCCCTCCCTTCCCTCTCTCCTGATTTATGTCCCGCACAGCCAGAGCAGTCACAGCTTTAAAATGTTTTTGCTTTATGGCCCCACTTTCTCTTTTTTTTTTTTTTTCTTTTTTCCCCTTGAGTAAACACAACCAACAAATGGAGTGAGCCCGAGCGAGGGATGGGGGTCACAGACTGGGATATTCCCAAATCCCTGAGCACCCAACGAGACATGGCACACACAGAGAGATCCCTTTCCCACCCCAGCAGCCTCCAGCAGAACTGAAAAATATTCATCCACCTCTGGACCACCTCCAGGTGATCCCACAGACATTTATGGCTCTTTTTTTGGTGTGTATGTGTGTCCCCACCTGGGTGTCACAAGGGTTGGAACTTTGTGTGACACACGTCCAGATAAGATAAAGGTTCGATCCAACATGAATTATAAACTAAAAATGAGAATTTTCCTCTTTCCCCCAATGTTTTCAGAGTTCCAGCCCAGTGAGATGGTAATAAATGTAATGAATTCTAATTAATATCTATTAATTCATCACATTGAGCAGGCTATTAAGATTTCTTTTTCTGATAGACTGCACAGATAATCAGATTAATTGAATTTAATTATATCTGGGGGGGAGGGGAGAGAGAATTGGACACAGGGAAAAGTGGGACTCATCCGAATTTTCCTGTCAGCTGGGAATCCCACAGGAGCTGATCAGCTGGAATTCCATGGATTTTGCTCCTTAACTCTTTAGATAAATTGGAATGATGGCTCCAGCTCCAGCCATTAACTCTGCCAAGGCCACCCCTAAGCCCTGTCCCCAAGTGCCACACCCACAGGGCTAAAAATCCCTGAAGGGATGGGGAATCCGGGGCTGGACGAGCTTTTCTTGGAGAAATCCTCCCTAATATCCAAGCTGGAGCTCCTCTGGCACAACTTGAGGCTGTTTCCTCTCATCCTGTCCCTTGTCACAGACATCACTTGTCACTGTTAGGATAGAGGGAGCACAGCCTGCCTGGGGGAGATGCTGCAGATCCTCCAGGAAAACTCATCCAGGGCCAAATCCAAGCTCTGTTGGGAATGAAAGCCCTTGGAAAGACTCCACATCTACCAGGACCACCAAGATCCCAAATCCCTGCACTGCTCTTGTCCCAGGCTCCTCCTGGGCCAGAGGGAAACAGGAGGGAGGGAAGTTGGGAGACATTTCTCTGAAAATGATTCCTTGCCCCACTTCCAAACGTTCCTGACAGGAGAAGGAGGAGCCAGGCAGGCTCAGGGAACTGAGGGCCAAGAAGAACTAGCAGAGAACACCCCTGGGAGTGCCCAGCACGTGTGAAATGTCACTTTGTCACTCAGGGCAGGGCTGAAGTCCCTGACCCCTCCTGGCACTGGCCAGAGCCACTCGGGGACAGCAGCACAGCTCAGTCCCTGTCACCTCCACCTTCCAAGGGGGGTCCCTGCCCATGGCAGGGCTTGGAATGAGATGGGCTTTAAGGTCCCTTCCCATCCAGGATTTGGGCATTTTTGATCCTTCTCTCAACTTTGAAAGGATAAATTGTCCATTCAGGAAGCTCCGGAGCTCCGTCCTCATGCCAGGTTCAGCAGGGCTCTGCTCTTCCAAACCACCCTCAGGGGAAGAGTTATCCCAAACTGGGCTGGGGTCTGAGGAGCTGATCCAGGGAGGTGGGAGCTGTGCTCCAAACCCCCTTCCAAGCACAAGGAATGCTCCCTCCCCAGCCTGGTGTCCCTGGGAGCGCTGGCGCTGCTGGATCTCTCCAAGTCATGAAGCACACTGGGCACATGGCCAGGGAAATGGGCCAACAAATTTCCCTGGAACGGTGCTGGGCTAGGGATGTGCCTTCCAGAATCTAACCCTGGCTGGCAAAGTGACATTGATGTTCCTGGGCCTCTCCCTGGCCAGTTGCAGATCCGGGCAGTGAGCCCTCCCTGCAGGGCCAGCAGGGCTGGAATTGACGTTCCCAATGCAGCTCCAGCTCTGGCTGGGCTGGCCCCGGCTGGGGGTGGCTCTGGGCTTGTCCTTGACCTGCTGAGACACTGGGAAAGCAGCTCCAGGGGACAAAGGGACAGGGACTCTGCGCTGAAGGGTGAGGGTGGCATGGGAAGGAGTGGGAAGGACAAGCCATGGACCCATTTGGGCTGGAGATCACAGAATCCCTGAGCCTGCAAAAGCCCTCTGGGACCATCAAATCCAACCATTTCTCAAGCTCTGACCCATGTCCCCAAGTGCCACATCCACAGGGCCTCTAAATCCCTCCAGGGTGTGACTCCACCAACACCCTGGAAAGACTTTTCCAGTGCTGGGCAACCCTTCCTGGGAGGAAATGAATGAAGAAGAGAAGGATCTCAGCACTCTCTTGAAACTGGTCTAAGCTGGGAAACCTGGAAATCCAGGAGGCTGAATCCCTCCCATTTGCAGGAGAGAGAGGGGAGGGCACACCTGGGTTTTCTGTGGGGGATTCCTTGCTGCCCAGACAGATTCACCTGCTCCCTGTCCCTGCCCCAGCAGCATTCCCAGTCTGGCTCTGGCAGCCAGGTGGCACCTTCATGCCAGGGCAGTGCCTTGGCAGAGCCTGAGGAACAGACTGGCTGCACCAGGCCCCCACAGGTCCCTCCTGTCACCCACCTGCCACCTCCTCCCTTGTTATCCCATCTCACCTGGGTCTTACTGAACAGCACCGAAATAAATCCTCTGTGCGTGGAAATCCGAGTGTTTGTGGGGAGTTTGGTAGCCCAGGCTGTTCCCAGCTCACTGTGTGGATGATCCATAGCCCAGAAATCCCGTGGGCTTTTCACAAGTGTTTTTTTAACCCATTAATTGTTGTTTGCTGGAGCTTTCCCTGGATCCTGCAGAGGACCCAAGCATCCATGTGGGAGTGAGAAGGCAAAGGCCATGGGACCTGCTTCAGGGAAAGGTTGGACTCACTGGGTTCTCCTGTTCTGGGAGCAGAATTCAGAATTCTCCTCCTGGGAGGAGAATTCCCTTGGAGGAATAAAATCCTCCAGAATGCTGGCAGAGAGTGCAAGGCAGAGAAACTGGGAGGCCTTGGTGTCCCTCGTCCCTCTGGCTCCGCACTGCTCTTCAGGAGATGTTCCTGCTCTGGCCAGGCCATTCCTCACCCCTTTCCTTCTGAGGCTGAAATATTCCCAACCCTGCTCCAGCTGACAGTTCTGGCCTGAAATCCAGAGGTGTCTGTGCTCCTTAATCAGGATTTTAATTGCCCAGCTTGGAAGAGGCCACAAGGAAAGGCCTGGGTGAGACATCTCTGCTTCAGGGACGAGCAGTTCCAAAGTGTCCCTCCAGGGATGAGATGGGATGGATGGACACTCCTTTGTTTCTCTTGGCAAATCCAGGATGGAAGCAGGACTCTGACACAGTATTTCCATCATCCTTGTGGTGACAATTCTATTCCCATCAGAGCATGCCAGAAAACCCTCCCGTGGTGATGCCTCCAAGCCCTGGCTCCTTTGGGAGGGGTTTTCAGCCCTGCCCTCACCTCCCTGCGCTCTCCCAGGCAGCACGGCCGGCTGAGCTCCCCTAATGAGGAGCCAATTAAAGTGCACCACCAAGTAGAGCCTTTTTCCTGCCTTGTCCAACCCGATCTGTCACCAAAAGGCCGCAACAATTGCGGCGCGAGGCGGCAGCCGCTGCTAAAAATGGCCCAGATCCGACATGTCGGTGAATTATTGAAGGAGTTCCGACTCCGCCGGGGTCAGACGGGTGTGGCTGCTGCATCCCCAGGGCTGCAAAGCCACCTGAGCTCTGGGCAGAAGCAGATCAACCCCTTTTTATAGAAGCTGGCAGCGGCTGGGGCTTCCAGGAGCTTCGTGGAGGCGCAGGGAGAGCACAGGGGTGGCTCGGGCACAGCCACACAGGGGACATCACTGCTGTCGCTTCTCCTCAGCCTCAGGTGCTCAGAGCTCCGTGCCGCTGGCAGACCTGGAGGCTTTGGGAGGAGGGAGGTGGAGGAAAAGAGAAAAAGATGGGGTTTAGGGATGCTGGGGGGAGTTTCCTGCCGAATTTTGGGAATCTGGGAGCCTGCACGGGGCCAGCAATTCAAGACTGAGAGCCCCTTCAGGCCTGAGTTCTTCTCACCCCAAACCCCACGGTGGGGTTTTAATTAACCCCAGAGAGGAAAACTCTGCACCGGGGGAGAATGAAGGGAGAATGAGGATGGGGAAGAGGGAGACAGAGCTGGGAGCACCAGGAGGAGCAGGGATGCTGCAAAGGGGGATTTTCCCACTGATGGACATACAGCCACAAGACCCTGAAGGGATTAAAAATTATTCAGTACCCCAAATGTCCTAAAAAGAATTCAGTGCCCCAAACCTATAAAAATAATTCAGTGCCCCAAATGTCCTAAAAATAATTCCATGCCCCACAGGAGTCTGGCACTCAGGGATTCTGTTGCCTTTTTAGGACTTTTTAGCTCCACTTTGTTTAAGGATGAAAGATTCCTGCCTCCAGTCCTGGCTCGTGAATCATGGCTGTGGCACCAAGGAATCTGAACCTCTGTGTGGACCCTTCTGACATCCATGAATTAGGGGATTTTTCCTCTGGTAAATATTCCTGCCTCCACAGGCAATTCCCTTGGTTATCTCTGGACAAGGAAGGGATGGAGTAGCATCAGTGCTCTGGGACAACATCCTTGCAACGTGATGGGTCACAGGATCCTCATCCCAGCATGGCTCACAATCAATCTATTTTGGGGTTTTTTAGCCAAGGAAAAATCAGGCAATGGAGACATTTGTGTCTCACTTCCAGCTGACACTCCTCAATCCTTAAAAATGCAAATTTAAGGAGCTTTCAAGGAGTTTTGGGGCAGCACAAGGGGGTTTTAGCAGTGCTGGGGAGCAGGCTGGACTCTCTGGAGGGGCATGAGGAAGATGAGGCACCATGGGGTGAAGGGATTTGTTTCCAAGCTCAGAAAACATGGGAACAGCAGCCAGGAAGTGGCTCCAGGGCCTTCCTCACAATCACTCTGTGGAATCTCAGAATGGATACAAACAGACCCTCATTAAACCCTTCCCTGCCTTCTCTTGGGATGGGGATGAATCATCTGCCACTCTTGTGGTTGATAAAGTCTTTAAAGCCAGAGAGGGACCCAAATTCCTGCTCCACTCTTCTTGGAAGAACTTGTAAAAGCTGCTTTATAAAACCTCCTGGCAACTTCTCTTGAGTTTCCAGGACCCCTGGTCGCTTCCATGATGCCAAACATCTTCTCCTTCCCTGGAGATCCCATCCCCTGTTGCCTCTGGACACATTAGCATTGGCCTGGGTGTTTTCTATCATTTCCACATCAGCTCATGGGAGTATTTGCACCAATTTGGGTGCAATTTTTGTCCTCCATGAGCCTCAAGCATGTGAGGAAAAAGCACAGAGGCAACTGGGAAAAGGGAAAGGGAAAGAGAAAAAAGAACAGGAAGTGCCATAGTTGCTTCTGTCACTGGGCCTGTCCTGGGCTCCCATCCCAACTCTCCCAGCACAGCCTCCAGCAAATCTCCATCATTCATCCATCATCCATCCATCATCCATCCATCCATCCATCATCCATCCATCATCCATCCATCCACCATCCATCCATCCATCCATCCATCCATCCATCCATCAACCATCCATCCATCCATCCATCCATCCATCAATCCATCCATCCATCCATCCATCCATCCATCCATCCATCCATCCCTCCATCCATCCATCAACCATCCATCCATCCATCCATCCATCCATCCATCCATCCATCCGTCCGTCCATCCATCCATCCATCCATCCATCCATCCATCCATCCATCCATCCATCCCTCCATCCATTCATCCATCCATCCATCCATCCATCCATCCATCCATCCATCCATCCACCATCCATCCATCCATCCATCCATCCATCCATCCATCCACCATCCATCCATCCATCCATCCATCCATCCATCCAGTCTCGTTTATAACTCTCCCCATCTATAAATACATCCCACAAAATATCCACAGGGCACAGGTCCTGCAATTTATGGGAAAATAATCGAACAGCCCTGAGATACAAGAAAACAACAAGGAGAAACCCAAACAGAAAAATTCCTTGGATGTGAGTGCCCAGACTCAGGATTTGATTTGTAGGAGAAGAAGAAATTGCATCTTCTGCTCTTAAAAAATTTAACACGGACAAAAATTCATGGATGAAATCAGGCCAGCTCTGCTGTCAGGGAATGTTGGGATTTAAGCTTCATTGGACTTCCAATGGAAAGGATTCCTGGAAATGTTGAAATATTGGGATGTTGTTTGGAGTTGTCATCTTTTCCTGGGTTTACATAAAACTGGAATTTTCAAGTAAACTAAAAAGAGCGGGATTCTCTTTCCTTGCTTGGTTTTTCCAGCCTGGACAAACAGGCTGCCACAACAGCCTAAGCTCCTTATGATCCCACTGGTGTCATTCCTACCTTGGGAAAGGGGATTCCAGTCCCTCCGGCTCAACAGTATAAAATCATCCAAGGAATAGCAAGAGTTTGGCTGCTGTAACCCAGCTGTTTGGCTGGGTTTGGAATTGTGGAATCATCGAATGGTTTGGGTTGAAAGGAACCTCAAAGCCATCTGACCCCCAGCCATGGGCAGGGACACCTTCCACCATCCCAGGATGCTCCAAGCCCCGTCCAACCTGGCCTTGGACATTCCCAGGGATCCAGGGGCAGCCCCAGCTTCTCTGGGCACCCTGTGCCAGGACCTCCCCATCCTCACAGGGATTTCCCACCTAAATCCCCATTATTTTCATTTAAAACTGTTCCCCTTGTCCTGGCACCATCTCACCGCGTTAGAAGTCCCTTTCCCTCCTTTTTTACAAGCGCCGGTGCATTCCCAGGCGATGGCGAGGGTGCCCCTGAAATTCCCCAGTCACTCCCGGCCGGTAGCAGAGCGGCGAGGATGCGGGGATGGGGGATGCGGGCGCAGGGGATGCGGGGACGGCGGGGGCTGGTCGAATGGAGGCGGAGGGAGGCGGGAGAAAGGCGGTCCTGGGGACAGCGGGGGACGGCCCTTGCCGCCTTCCCGGTCATAAAACGGCGGAGCCAGGGTTGGGCGGGCGGAGAGGAGCGGCGGGAGCTGCGCGGCCGGAGCAGCACGCCGGGGAGCGCAGCGGAGCGGCCGGGCCGCCCTGCCGAGGTAACGGGGGCGGCGGGGTCGGGGTCCCCCGGCCGGGGAGCGCTGGGACGGCTGCAGGGCTGAGCCAGGCTGTCCCCGCCGCTGTCCCCGCTCAGGTTCCCGCCGCTGTCACCGCCGCTGTCCCCGCCGGGTCCGCGCCTGGGGCGGGCAGAGGGGACAGCGGGGCCGCTCTGCCAGTCCCCCCCGAGCCCCCAGCCCACCATGGGCAGGCCCCCCAACCTGACAAAGGGGGCCGCTCCGGGCACGGGCGGCTCCTGCCCGCTGGGCCGTGCCGTGGGCATGGAATCGCCAGGAAAAGGGACCCAGAGCCACTGCGGGAGGGGACCGGGAAGCCGGGAACGCGCTGATCCTCTTTCCATCCTTCTGTCTCTTCCTTGCCCAAGTAACTCCTTGTTCAAAGACGGTTCTCCCTGTGAGACGGGAGGAGGAGTGTGGCCGTGAAACGCTGGCTCAGCTCTGCCCCCGTGCCCGAAAGTGCCCATAGAGTTCCATCTTTGTCCTTTAGTTGCTCCGAAATTTGTGTTGGGATTCTTTGGAGCAGCTCCTGGCAGTCTCTGCGGCAGGACATGGGGATGGGGAGAGCCCTTGGGCTGATCCTTGGGTGTGGGACCAGTCGTGGGGGATCCCAACCTCCGAGCAGACCCAGGGCAGCACTGAGATCACCCAGGGAGGGGACAGAGCTGGAGGTCAGCCCAGGGAACCCCTTCTCTCCATGGTCTCCCAAATACCTGCACAGAGCACGGCATGGATCCAGGCTCTGGCTGCTGAGCCAGGTTTATGTAAGCTGCTGATTTGCAGTGTCAAGAGACATCCAAGAACTGGCTTGCCTTTGGAAAATGTATAAATCCGTGGCATCTGCCACAGAACAATTGCTGTAGCAGCAGCCCAGGATTTGTCTTGGTCCCAGCCCCTTGGAGAGGTTCTGCTGTCTCCCAGCTTGGCTGCAAGTCCGTGTTGAGCACTTTCCACGAACAAGGACAGAGCAAGAGTGCCAAAAGGCTCTGTCCCTCTATCCTTCAGGGAGCTGGTGCCGCTTTTCCCCAGCCCCGGGGTGCTCCTTGTGTGGCACGACAACCCCTCCAGCCCCGGCTCAGCGGGGCCCCTGCACCGGGAACTCCTCCCTCGGCAGCTGCTCCTGCCCGCAGGATGCAGGGCTGGCAGGTCCCCAGGGTGTGACAGCCCTGCCTTTCCTGTTGTTGACAGCAGCTCCACGTCCCTGCACCTTCCTGGGCAGAAGGGCCGAGCCCCTCTGCTGCCTCGAGAGCTCAGGTGGAGATGGCACGGTCAGACTACAGGCAGTGTGCCACGGTAGGGGAGGTGGCTTTGGATAATGCTGCTTGTTCCAAGAGCCAGGGACTGGGGAAGAGAGATGACTTCCACACTCCTGGAGAGACAAGGATCTGGTCCTGCCCTGCCTGCTGATCCAAAGCAGGCATTTAGTGGTGGCTTGGCAGTGCTGGGTTGGACTCCATGATCTTAGAGAGCTTTTCCAATCGAAACAATTCTATGATTCCATGTGTGATCTGGCTTGGGATCATTTCCAATCACCTGGGATTGGGGCGATGGCTTGGGGCCCCTTGGGATGCCCTGCAGTCAGTTGGGATCAGGGCAATGGGCTGTGTTTTCCGGCAGTTCTAACACGGTTTTGACCCATTTGTGCTGCAGGTGGGAGCAGCAGGAGCTCACCATGGCCCTGGCAGACCCCGTGAGCTGTGCCAAAGGCAGCGAGGACAGCAACCCCTTCCCTGACATCATCGAGCTGAATGTGGGGGGACAGGTGTACATCACCCGGCACCCCACGCTGGTCAGCGTGCCTGGCTCACTGCTCTGGGAGATGTTCACCCAGAAGAACGCCCGCTCGCTGGCCCGTGACAGCAAGGGCCGCTTCTTCGTGGACCGGGACGGGTTCCTGTTCCGCTACATCCTGGATTACATGAGGGACCAGCAGCTGGTGCTGCCCGAGCACTTCCCGGAGCGCGGCCGGCTGCAGCGCGAGGCCGAGTACTTCATGCTGCCGGAGCTGGTGAAGCTGCTGGTGCCCAAGCTCAGCGAGCAGAACTCCCTGGGGGATGATCCCTGCCAGAGCGACCCCGAGGAACTGTCCCCCGGCGCGGACACCGCGCGTGGCCTGAGCTCGGCCGCCACCGCGCTGCCCAGCGCTGTGTCCGGTGCTGCCGGCACCGAGGGCCGCAGGGCAGGGTTCATCACCATCGGCTACCGCGGCTCCTACACGCTGGGCAGGGACAGCCAGACGGACGCCAAGTTCCGCAGGGTGGCCCGGATCATGGTGTGCGGCAAGACCTCGCTGGCCAAGGAGGTCTTTGGGGACACCTTGAACGAGAGCAGGGACCCCGACAGGCCCCCGGAGAAGTACACGTCCAGGTACTACCTCAAATTCAACTTCCTGGAGCAAGCCTTTGACAAATTGGCCGATGCCGGCTTCCACATGGTGGCCTGCAACTCCACGGGCACCTGTGCCTTCGCCCACGAGCAGACGGACGACAGGATCTGGACCTCTTACACCGAATATGTTTTCTATCGTGAGTGACACACAACCAAACCTCCGCCAACCAACCACTGACCATCCCTTTCCCGTCCCTTGCTGGCTGTGGCCTAGAAGGTAGAGATCCATCCCTGAATCCTGGCGTCCTCCCTCTGCCTCCTTTTCAGTTGGTTCTTGGGTTTTTTCCCTCCTCCTTGCTCCAAGTTGAATCCTGCCCAGCTCTTCCTTGTAGCAGCTGCTGACCACCAACCTTCCTCCCTCTCTGTGACTTCTGCAGTCACTCCCAACCCTCCCTGGATACGTGGACTCGGACACTGCTGTGGACGTGGGTTGGGTGGGACACACTGGACACTGCGTTGGGCTGGCATTCCTGCAGCTGGATGGGCTTGGACACTGGACTGGGCTCTCTGTCCCGTGCAGCTTCACGGGATCCTGCTGCACACACTGGGACCTGCCAAGGGGGTTCGGAGGGGAATCGTTGGGATAAAGACATGGGAAAGGTGGGAAGCAGAGGCAGGGAGGGGGTGGGGGTTGGGAAGTGGCAGCCTGGCAGCACGGCTGGATTGGCAGGAGCTCTGTAAGCAGCTTAGCCTGAGACTGGCAGCGCTTGGCAGGGGAGAGGCTCCCCCTGTGCTTGCAGCTCTGAGCTGAGACATCACCACGGATCTGGGATGCTTCAGGCGGGATTTTGGGGGGGATTTTGGGGAGGGTGGGAGGGGCAGATGTTCTGTGAGGGAGGTGGGGGGGAGCAGGGAAGGCTCGATGTTCTCGGGGGTGTAAAATCCTTATACAGCTCTCCAGCTCCTTGGAGCCTTGTCAGCCAAAAAGTCCCTTCATTTTTTTCTTGGGAGCACAATGGGAATCACGGGGATGATGGAAATCATGGTTGGAATGCTCCAGTGGTGTTCAGGCCACAACTTCACCCAGCAAAGGGAATTTTGGCCATTTTGGTGATCTCCCATGAGGTGTCTCCAATCTCAGCTCTCCAGGCCCTCCTGGAGAGAGGGAGCTCCTCCAGAGATGGAGCTGCTGCTGCTCTCCCCCACTGGGTGATGCAGAATAAAGGGACAGCCTGGGGTGGCCGTGTGTCCACATGTCCAGCTGGCACAGGACAGGGGAAGTTTGCTGAGGGGGCTCCAAGAGGAGATGGAAGGAAGGAACACAAAGTTATCGGAGCCTCTGCTCTGCCCCTCCTGTCCCTGCTGGGCAGGATCACAGGGCAGCACATCCCCAAGCCCAGCGCTGGGTGATGCCCAGCCCCAGCTCTGGCACATGGCCTCAGCCTGCAGGGGAGGTGAGCCTGATGTCCCTGATGTCCCTGTCTGCTGCCTCTGCCTGTCCCCTGGTTCTCTGCCACCCATTCCTGGCACCCACCACCCATTCCTGACATCCAACATCCACCCAAGGCACCCACCCTCCATCCCTGCTCCTCCACCCTTCATCCCTGCTCCCACCACCCATCCCTGCTCCTCCACCCTCCATCCCTGCTCCTCCACCACCCATCCCTGCTCCTCCACCCTCCATCCCTGCTCCTCCATCCTCCATCCCTGCTCCCACCACCCATCCCTGCTCCTGTGAAGCTCCTGGAGCAGGAACTTCAGGATCTCCTCCCTGGCTGGACAGCATCCAAGGGGCCGTTCCTGGTTGTCATTCATGTGGGACGAAGGTTTGCAGCTCCTTCCTGGAGAGGAGGGAAAAGTTTCAGACCAGGTTCTCCCTCTCTCCTGAAGAAGGGGAAGGCAAAAACGGTATTTTGACATTGTTCACGGTCCTGTTCCTCATTCCAACAACCTCTGGAAGAGGAAATGACAACAGGCTTTAAAAAAGACAATAAAAAGGAACTTGAGCTCTGTGTGCACACAAAGAAAACCTTTCAATAAAGGGGGAGGGGATCTGCATTCCATATTTGCTTTATCTTTCTGAACTCAAGGTTTTCCTAAGTAGGATTGGGAAAAGAAATTGCTGCCTTGTGGAAAATGGGCTCTTTTGATGTTTATCCCCACTGGAACTGGGCTGAAAAATTGATCTCTTGGGAGGAGAAATTTTTGCCTGAGGGAGAAACCAGAATGGCAGAGTCACCATTCCAGGGGTTTTGATGTGGTAGGTTCTGGGATCAGGGTTGACCCCCACAGGAAACACGAGCAGGAGTTATTCCTGAATCCTTCCAGAGCCCAATGGTTTTCCTGGAAACTGAGACTTCATGAAAAAATCCTTTTGTTGAGATCCATCTCCACAAAAATGCACCTGATTTGAGGTTGTTTCTTTTCCTTGCATGCATTTATTTATAGGAAAAGTGTTCTTGTCATGGGAGGAGAACCTGGCTCATTTGATCCCCAGGAAAGATCTTGGATCAAATAGATCAAATTTGCTGGGAAATGGTGGCATGGAAAAGCATCTCAGGGAGGTCTCCTCCTCTGAACAATGCTGGCAAGCTGGGAAGAACCAGGCAGGGAATGGCTGGAGTGAGCTGGGAGCTCTCAGGGCCTCAGGGAGACAGTGGAGAACAAATTCCCTGATGCTGCCTGGTTTTCCTGGGAATATTCCCATATTTCTGTGATTCCCAGAGCCCGAGCTCCTGCTGGGCCATCCCTTGGGCTTGTCCAAATCGCCCGGAGCTGCTCTGCTTCTTCTGTCCTTGTGCTCCCCCCAGCACCTCCCACCCCCAGGCTGTCCCTAGGGAAACTCCAGCCTTGTCCAGTTCCTTCCCTGCTGGATTTGGACTTGGAGGTGGTTTTTCCTTCCCACCAAGAGGACAGGATCCTGCTCCTCAGCTTTCTGCCAGTGCAAACTGGCTTAAGCCAAGCTCCAGGTGCTGCTGGAGGTGCCGTGGCAGCATCCCGCTCTTTTCCAGGAGTTCCATCCCGAGATCCTCCCCACCCACTGCATTTCCAGGGCTGGGGAGAGGTTTGGGATGCCCCAGCTCATCCCTGGGAATGCTGGCAACCCGAGGGTGGGCACGTGGGCAGAGCACACCTGGAGCAGGGGTGGCTGGCACGTGCCAGGGGGGATTATCCACCTTGTCTGGGAAAACAGGGGCTGGGAGGGATTCCTGGGATTATTGAAATCTGCCCTGCACTGAGGACTCAGCAGCTTTTCTCATCCTGCTGGGAACAAGAGCTGAGAGCTGGGATGGGTTTGGGATGGGTTTTAAGGCAATGAGGTCCCACGGGGTGTCCAGGCAGCAGATCCCTGTGGGTCCCTGGGGAAGGCGCCTGCCCTCACCGCAGAGCTCAGCACACACCAAGGAACGTTCCCCTAAAGAGCTCCCAGCTTCCCAAGGGTGCTTCCCTCCACGGGGGAGCAAAACCCAGCCTCTCATTTCGAGATTCCTGGAAAATCCTCCATCCCAAAATAAAACCCTGGTGGGAGGGAGGCAGAACAGGAGCTGGGGCTGGCTCTGCCTTCCCAGGCAGGCACCTGCCCACAAATTGCCGGTTGCTCCTCACAAAAACTGAGCTTAAGGAAAAGCCAAATCCCATCTTTCTCCATCAGGCACTTCTGCCACCCCTGGAGAACATCTGGAAGCACTTTGTGTCCTGGGCCTGGCTCCAGCCCCTCTCCAGGGGCACCCTTTGGAGGCAGAGGAGTCCCAAAGCTGAGCTCTCCCCATCCTTGTGGAGCATCTCAATCCCATGGGATGGGGAAGAGGGCAAGGAGGCTCTTCTGGGGGTTAGAGGGGGACACAAAAATCCCATTCCCAGTCCTGAAATCCCATCCTGCCACAAAAATCCAAGGGATTTGATGGAATGTTGAGATAGAAAGGATTTGGTGATGGAGGAGCACAGAGCGGGGAGAAGCAGCTGGAAGTTGGAACCAACCTCTCAAATAGCCAGGGAATGGTTTGCCTTGGAAAGGACCTTAAAGCTCATCCAGTCCAGTCCAACCCCCTGCCAGAAACAGGGACCACTTCCACCATCCCAGGCTGCTCCAAGCTCCCTCCAACCTGTCCAAAATCTTATTTATTTTAAAAACAAACCCCCAAAAACTCCCTTTAACAACATGGGCATCCAGCACTGGGAAAAAACACCGGAGAGCGGGGGGATTTCCCAATTCCTGGTGCAGAAACTGCAGCCTGGATGCTTTGTTTAGGAGGAGTTTAACAAAAAAAAAGGGTTTAGGCTCAGTTTAGCAGCTGCAGCTGCTGTGTTCTGACCACAGAGAGACCTCTGGGCTTCCTTCCCAGGGCTGTGGGGAGCAGGAGGGGGAAGGCAGAGGAGTGTCTGAGTCTCTTGGAAGTTTTGGGAGCTGTTGGATGTGCTGGATTCTGGTGAGTGCCGGAGAATTTGCCAAATAAATCTCGTTCAACCTGCGCTGACATTTTGTGCTGAGCTTAAGCAGGCTGGACTTGGAGATGTTCAGGTGGTTTCCTTCAAAGGCTCTGGCAGTCCAAAATGTTTTCCTTCATTGCAGGTGATGGATGGCTGGGAATTTTCCCCTCCTGCTCCAGGAGAGCTGGGCAGGATCTGAGGGAAAGATGTTCCTGCAAATAACCTAAACCAGATTCCAGCTGAATCACTTTGGAGCCAAAGCACAACCCCTGCATCCCAAATGTTTGCTGTCCCTCCTTTCTCTTCTCCAGGATAAATCCTGGTGGGATAAAACCACCAGCATGCAGAGCCACCAGCATCCTAAGGGATGAATCCTTCCTTCACCCCCACACCCCTAAAAACTCCCATCAGGGATGAATTTAAGGTTCCTTCCCACCCAAACCAGTCTGGGATTCTGGGATCTGGAATTTTGAAGGGAGATGGAGCCTGGCCTTGTCATGGTCCTGTGCCATCATTCCAAGGAGCCCTGTGGGAAGCAGGCAGGAGGAGCAGCCTGTTCCCTGGCATGAAATCCCAGGAATGTTCCTCCCAGGGAACAACAGCCCCTTCCCACCAGGAGCAGGCATGAGGGGCTGCAGATTTTGGGGCCATTTCACAAGGAAAGCTGCCTGAAAAAAATCAGATTTTTCCCTCAAAATTCAGCTTTTGAGTTCCCATCCAGTTAGAACCATGGAATATTCCAAATTGGAAAGGACCCACAGGGATCATCCAGTCCAACCCTTCAGGAATGGCCCCTACAGGGATCGAGGTTTGTTTGGCTTTGGTTTGGGGCCCTTTCTGGGACTAGGGAGGGCCCAGCCCCGAAAACCCAAACAAAGCCCAAATGTTTAAGGCTCAAAGATGGAAAGAATAAATAAAGGAAATTGAAAAAAATCAAGTTTTCCTTAGGCCAGCCCTGTGCTGTGGGATTGGCCGGACAGGGAGTGTTTATTTGGATCAGATGAGGAGTGCACAGGAAGTTTTGGGGACCTGGAGAACCCAAAGGGACAACAAAACAACCTCAAACTGGGGCTTGTGCCTCTCCCAGCTTGCCCTGCCTCAGTTTCCCCAGGCACAGTGTGAGGAAATGAGTCCTTTGAGCTCCTTATTGGGTGTCCCAGAGAGCAGAGCTCTGCTGGGAGCCATGGAAAGGATATTCCAGGAGTTCTCTCCCCTCTGGGATGTGGGGAAATCCTCGCTCTGGTGAAGCACAGCCTGCCCACATCTGGACCCACAAGCACTGAGAGAACCATGGAATATTGTCCTGGAATCATGGAATGGTTTGGATTGGGAAGGACCTCAGAGCTGATCCAGTTCCATGGGCAGGGCCCCCTCCACTATCCCAGGTTGTTCCAAGCCCCACCCAACACTTCCCTGGCTCACTCCAGCTGTTTTTAACCGGGCAGGATAAACCAAACCCCGCCGTGTTTCCCTGCTTGGCCCCACATGGGGATCAGCTCCTTAGAGCTGAGACTTCCAGCCAAAAAAAAAAAAAAAACAGGATAAACCCAAATCCTTCCCCTCTCCGGCAGAACAAGGGATTAGAGCTCATTCGGGGCTGTCCCCTCTCCCTGAGTCACTCCCTGAGCACAGCCATTATTCCCATTACTCCCTAATTTGCTCTTAATGGACCGCTTTAATCAACTCCGAGGATTAAATGCCACTGAGGAGCCTGGGGAATGGCCTTTTCCAGCTGCAGGGATCCTGAGCCGGGATGGGTGCGGAGGGCAGGGTCTGAGGGTGAAGGAAAGGGATGACAGGGGACAGGGAGAGGGCACAAGTGACATTTCAGGAGCAGAGTCTGCATTTAACTGAGAAAAGAGAGAAGTAAACAGGAAATTGTTTTGCAACCTCCCTCCGCTAAAGCTTCCCCTGCTCCTCTCTGCTGCCACGGAGCCCAGGGGCCTCCCAGGAAAGGGTTTTTTCCATGGATCCCGGGATGCCTTGGCTCCCACGGGATCCCCTTGGCGTCTGGGGGATGCAGCAGCAAACCTGGCACCCTAAAAATGCCCATGTCCGGGGAGGGGAACCCAACTGCTCCCCCAGAGCCACCGCCGGCAGGAGCAGCCACGGGCTTCCATCACTCCAAGAGATCCCAGCAGGGATTTCGGAGTAGGCAGAGCCTCCCTGACTTTCGGGACTCCCGATTCTTCCTGCAGCTCTTGAACCCTTTAAATCCCCAGCTGCTTTCCCAGCTCCTCATCCCTGTCACTGTCACCGCCTTCAGTCGCTTCAACAGAGCAGCTCCAAATCCGAGGGAAGCGAGGGCGCAGCCAACATTTTCCATTTTATTCCCAAATTATTATTGTCCTTTGCGTGCCTGGAGGGGATTTAACACAACCCCATTAACTCCGTGCCGCAGCCTTTGACTGGAATTTGGCTCCAGGGGAACTGAAATCCCCAGGTCCTGGTTTGGAAGGATTCCCGGTCTTCCCGAAGTCAGCAAAAGGGGCTGGGAAAGCACTTTCAGCAGGCTGGAAAGTGGAGCAGGCAGTGAGGGGCTGCGATAAGGTGCTGATGTTAAATATTCCTCCCAATTCCTGACATTTCGGACTGGTTTTAATCCCCCTCCAGCAAACCGCTGCCCCTGGAAAGCGCAGCTGCTTCCTTCCAATGGGATTCATTTGTATTTGGATGAGGAATGAGGTTTTGGCACCAGGGATCTCCACCGTGAGTGGTTCCTCTCCCTCCGGAGCTGAGGTCATCTAGCAGTGTCATGGTAATGAAGGACAAACTGTCCTAGCTGCTGTCACCGAGCCTTGGCAGGGGCCAGGAATCCTCCCCGTGTTCCCAGGTCTGTTCCCGGGTTTGTTCCCAGCTCTGTTCCCAGCTCTGTTCCCAGGTTTGTTCCCAGCTCTGTTCCCAGCTCTGTTCTCAGCTCTGTTCCCAGGTTTATTCCCAGGTTTGTTCCCGGGTTTGTTCCCAGCTTTGTTCCCAGCTCTGTTCTCAGCTCTGTTCCCAGGTTTGTTCCCAGGTTTGTTCCCAGCTTTGTTCTCAGGTCTAGCCCCAGCTCTGTTCCCAGCTCTGCTCCCAGCTCTGTTCCCAGGTTTGCTCCCAGCTCTCTTCCCAGCTCTGTTTTGTTCCCAGCTCTGTTCCCAGGTTTGTTCCCAGGTTTGCTGGTGGATATCCCAGAGAGGCTGGTTCCTTCTGGGGGAGGAACCTTCCTCCATTCCGTCCTTCTCCCTCTGGGATCTGCCCCTTCCAGCTGGGGCTGATCCCACCTGCCCTGCTTGTGCTCCCACAGGATCCTGCAGCAGCAGCAGGCCTGGAATTATGGAATACTTTGGACTGGGAGAGACCTTAAAGCCCATCCCATTCCATGCCATGGCAGGGACACCTTCCACTGTCCTAGGCTGCTCCAAACCCCCTTGAACATGGCCTTGGGCACTTCCAGGGATCCAGGGCCAGCCACAGCTGGTCTGGGAATTCTATCCCAGCACGTCCCCATCCTCCCAGCCAGGAATTCCTTCCTAGTATCCAATATCTGGAGCTCAGAGTGGTCACTGTGACCTCCCGTGCTCATGGATGTCCCAGATGAGATCAGCAGCTCCATGTACTCCAGATAATTAACTGGGTCTTGGATGAAAGCGTTGGAGGGGGCTGGGAACAGCTGGAGCACCTCGGGTGTGCTCAGAGCAGCTCTTCCATGTTGACCCATGGAAGTTTCTTTTGGTTGGTTTATTTTGTTTGTGGGGTTTCTTTTTTCTCTTTTTGCCCCGAAGACCAAAATGAAATCAAACAAAAATCCCAAGCCATTATTTAAATAATAGGAGGAGCTTGGAGCCACTGATTGAAAGGGATTTAACTCCAACCTTAAAGCCCAGAGTGCTGCAATTTCCTGATTAATTCTTCCACAAAAAAAAAAAAGAAAAGAAAAAAAAAAAAAAAAAAAAGAAAAAAAAAAAAAAAAGAAAAAAAACCCAAACAAACCAAGGATAAAACCCCTCCTGGCCCTGCTCTCCCTGGATCCTTCCCTTCCCCAGGTGAACATTCCCAGCTCTCTCCTGAGTCTCTGAAGTTGATTTAAACCCCACCAAGGTTTAGGAAACATCCAGGGGACAAGGCACATTCCTGTGTCCTGTTGGTCATTCTATGCATCCCAATGGACGATTCACCATCATAGCTGATCCCAAGGTCCTTTCCCACCAACCTCCACCACCCCATGATTCCATTTCCTCCGTTTTCCTCTTGTCTGTTTCCCCTTTCCCCCTTTCCTGGGTAATAAAAGCCCTTCATCCCGAAATGGCCTCTTGGGAATGTGCCATTATTCCATTATTTATATGTTGGGAACAAAGTCTTGATTCCATCCCTTTTTTCTCTCCCTTAATAAGCTTTTAATCCATGCTGGAAGTTCAACAATCCCCCCTTGGCTCCAGAGTTTCCTTAAAAGCCTCTTGGATGGCCTTTATCCAAGAGTCCTCAGGAAAATGGAAAAACTGCTCTCCATTATCCACAAATTTGTAGACTGAACATAAAAGCAAAGGATTCCCACCCCCTCCGCCATGTTTATTAGAAGGGTTTTCATTCTGCTTTTAATTATGGTTTCAGTTTAATTAATACACAGCCACAATTCCTAAATGGAATGTGCAAATGTGCTCAGGTAAACCTTTTATTCCATGTTAAAATGCACATTTGGTATTAATTATGACTGGTGCCAAACTGATCATTAATGAAGCTTTAGAGTTAATTAGAACCAGGTGCAAATTTCTCAGGAAGGGCTGGAAACAGTGCAGAAAATCCCTTTTTTGGTAAAAAATGTGTTTATTCCTTCAGCTCCCACATAGAATATCCCAATTTCCCCCTTTCCAACAATATTTTGGTATTAAGGGTAATTTTCACCTCCCTCTCCAGGTTGTGTTAATGGGTTTCCAGGGAAAACTCCAACAGCAACCAGCTCCAGCCAGGCAGAGTTGCCTCATTCCAGCCCCCTTTGCTTCCAGCAAAAGCCATGGAATTCATAAAGCATTTGGGAATGACTCCAGACTTCCCCTCCTT
This sequence comes from Vidua macroura, assembly GCF_024509145.1. Taxonomy (NCBI): domain Eukaryota; kingdom Metazoa; phylum Chordata; class Aves; order Passeriformes; family Viduidae; genus Vidua; species Vidua macroura. The sequence goes on along the minus strand of NC_071584.1, from coordinate 4,184,026 downwards.
CCCTGAGAGTGGAAAACTGGTTGTTGATCCCATTTCACAGCTGAGGATTTTCGGGATGGAGAGCAGGAAATATTCCTCAGGTTTCCAAGGAGCACGAGGGTGGCTCCTTCTCTTTTCCAGTGGAAAAAAACTTGGGCTGTTGCGATGCCCAGGCTTGGTCTGATCCCAAATCCTAGGGAAGGGGATGCACCAGGACACTGCTTTGGCCCTGCCCCTACAGGACATCTGGGATCAAAATTCTCTTTCCAACAGCTCCCAGGTTTTGCTGATGCAGGGGCAACTCTTGCTGAAATTGGGATGGGGTTGAGCTGGAGAACTTTCCCATGGATTAAGGGGGAGTCAGGTTACTCCCAGCTTCCAAAAGGCAGGAAATATTGGGAGGAGCCCAGATATTTTGGAAAAGCACCATAAAACCTGGCTGGGCTCATGGCACATCCAAGGGGAAAATCCCAGGGAATTATTTTTCATGGGATACAACCACAGTGCTTGTTTTCCTTGCATCCCTCTCCAGCAGGGGTGTGGATGTGGAAGAGCAGAATTCCCTGATTTTGGAGCAGGACCCAGACCCACACGTGGGTGCGTAAGTGTGGAGGGAGATCACCAGAATTCCATGATCTTGGAGCATGGATCCAGATCCAAACCTTCTCCTTTGTTTCCAGGTCCTGTTGTGCGAGGCCAGCTCTCCAGGCAGCTCTCCAGGCACTGCAGCCTTCCAGGTAAATCCATGGAAAAGAATGTCCTGGGAAAAACCTGGGAGTGGGGGAAGGAAGAATCCTAAGCATTTGAGTTCCAGCAGTGGCTGTGATTCCCGAGGGTTCCAGCGCTTTGTGCTTCCATCCCTTCACCACATCCATGGAATGTCCCCAAAGCCATGGTGCTTGTTGGACAACATGGATTTGAGGCTGGAAGTGGAGTTGAGCCAACACTTTCCAGTGGTGGCTTTGAAATCTTCCCAAACCCTGGGAAGCACCAAGTGCCCACCTGAAGTCTGAAATAAAATGGGATAAATGCAGCTTTTCCAGCGGAGCAGAGCACGGACAGCCAGCATGTGGAAGGGGTTTTGTTCTCCCTGGGATGAGGGAAAACCAGGATGGAGCAGGGATTAACCCAAAATCCCAGAGAGACAACGGGAGGCACTGGAAGAGGAACAAACTTCCAGAAAGCTCCGCCAAAGTGTGCAAAGCCTCTGGAAGGAACAAACCTTCCCTCAGCTCCTGGCACTGCTCCAGCCTCCGCCTCCTCTTCCCAATCCTATTAGAATTAGAGGGACAGAGCTATAAGAGGAAAAGTCCATCCCCAGAGCAGCGCTGACAGCTTGGCCTTTAAATCTTTAATAAGCACAGGCTGCAGGTCAGCACGTGGAAGTGGAAATGCAGCGCCCTGGAGCTCTGCTAGAATGTTTGGGAGCACCTGGAGAAGCTCAGCTGTGCAAATGAAATGATTGAAATGAATGAAATTCAGCACTGCTCTTATTCCACACAAAACCTTTGCCCTTCCACTTGTGTGCCAGGAATTCCATTCCAAGCCACGTCCCTGTGTCCTGTCTAGGTGTTGTTCTGCCCAAAAGGCTTTGGAATGCTCCACTGGAATGGAGCTCAGCTCAGATTCCCTCCTCCAGGACTTTGGGACTTAACTGGCTGCAAAACCAGCTGCTCTGGGATATTAATTGGAATTAGGAATGGAACATTTCCAGCTGCACTGGCAGTGACCACAGAGCCTCTGGATGAAGCTGGTGGTCCTGGGAAGCAGGATGCCTGGGAGGAGCCAGGAATTGTCTCAGGAACCACAATTAATGAGAGAAGCCATGGGCACAGGGGATCCTGCTGCCATCTCCTGGAGGCTGCTCCTTCTTCTGGATCATATTGGATCCTGGAGGTCCAGCCCAGCCAGGCTGTCTCCTGCTATCCTGGTTTCTGGCAATCACTGAACACAGAATCCTGCTCAGCTGTGGGGGTTTGGGGAGCTGGAGCATCCCCTGCTTCCCATGGCCAGGTGGAGCAGGATTGCCTTTATCCCAAATCAGGGTGGCCTTGGCGAAAGTCTTCATCCACCTCTGGAAGAGCAGGGTTAGGTGGGATATTGGGAAGCAATTCCTGGCTGGGAGGGAGGTGAGGCCCTGGCACAGGGTACCTAGAGCAACTGGGGCTGCCCCTGGATCCCTGGCAGTGTCCAAGGCCAAGCTGGACACTGGGACTTGGAGCAGCCTGGGACAGTGGAAGGCGTCCAGGGTGATCTTTCTGGGTGATGATTCCAAGATTTCCTGTCTGCCTGGTGGGAAGAGCTGTGGAACTGGAGCATTCGGGGGATTTACTGCTCTCTGTGCCAATGGGATGATCCCGCTCCAACGCTCAGTCATGGAGAGGCAAATCCCTTGGATGGGGTAGGAACTGCAGCTGGATCCAAGGCTCATCTGGGCTGTGTGGCAAATGGAAGTGTCTGTGTGGAAATGTCAGGGAAGAAAACGATGGCAAGCTGAAGCACTAATCCCAGTGTAGGATAAACACTTTGTATTCCTCCCTGTCTGTAAATCCATGAAAATGAGGCAATGTATGGAAAGGCAGGGATAGAAAGGTATAGGAAAAAGGCAGGAGAGTAGGACCAAAGTAAGGAACAGCAGTTCCTGGTGGAAAATGTGGGATATGGTTACAGGCACTGCCCAAAGCTCAGGGATCACCCCAAGAAGGGTTTGGGAGGCACTGGGAGTTTTCCTGATCATTCCTCACCCAGGGAACCCAGCGTGGCGCTCTGGGAGGTGCTTTGGATTCTATTCTCATCCACCACTCTTCCCACATTCCCTGTGCATCATTTCCCTTCTAAGATTTTCTCCTTTGGGTGTTGATTTTTAGGAAGCTCCTGGCTCAGCCTTCCCGTTCCTGAGCCTTCAGAACCAGAGCAGAGCCCCAAAAAACCCATGTCCTCCTCCGAGCCCATCCTGGACCTCAAGGGAGACACGGCAGAAGCACTTCCAGGTGAGAACCAGCACTTCCAGGTAGGGATCGGCACTTCCAGGTGGGAACCAACAATTCCAGGTGAGGATCAGCAATTCCAGGTGGGGATCATCAATTCCAGGTTGGATGCAGCTCAGGCTCACCAGGAGATGCTCCCCTTGGAAGAATTCTTGGCAAAGCTTTGCCATCCACACTACGGATCACTAATCCAAATAAATAGGCAGGTCTTAGAATCATGGAATGATTTATGTGGGAAAAGACCCCTAAGACCGTAGCCCAGCCATTCGCAAGTGTGGCAATACCCGATATCCCCAAATGCCACATCCACAGGGATTTTAAATCCCTCCAGCAATGAGGAGTCCACCCCTGCCCTGGGCAGCTGTGCCAGGCCTGAAAAAACTTTTTGGGGAATAAAGGGTTATCCAAATGGATGGGCTTGGCAAGGAGGGAAAGCTGCTTTTGCTCCACGTGGTCCCAAGCCCTCCACCCCAGCCAGATGTGTGATATAAAGCAGGGTGGCTCCATTGGCTCCCATCAGCCCAGGCCTCTGTGGCGCCACCGGAATTTGACCTCTGGTGTCTGAATCCGTCATAATTCCCACCCCGGCCATAAAGCTGGAGTGGCTGTTCTGGAAAAGCGAGGGGGAGCCACGCAAAGCCCTGCTCTGGGACAGCTGCTGTGCTTCAGTCCCCCTCAGCTGGCCGCACTTCCAGAGGATCCCCACAGCTCCTCCTGCTCATCCCATCCATGTTATCCCAAAGGATTTGGCAAGGAACTGCAGCATCCCAGCTCTGGGAAAAGCAAAACTTCTGACCATGGAGAGAAGGCAACAAGAGTTGGGAGACCTTTGGAGAGGGGATTGGGAGACCCTTGGAGAGGGAATTTGGGAGACCTTTGGAGATGGGATTTGTTGTTCTTTTCTCTGTTTTCCTGGGAATGCCAGAACTGGAGCAGATTAGAGCAGATGTTAAATTAATCAGTGACAGGGAATATCTACTGCTAAATGTGTCTAATTTTTATATATGGATAAAAAATAAGCAGGAAAAAAAAAATGGACTGCACAGATCCACAAGAAACAGCCTAAAACCGACAACAGAGCTCCAAAAAAAAAAAAAAAAAAAAAAAAAGGGAATGTTTTGGAAACAAGAACAGCTGTACGGGGGATGGATTGAATTGCAGGAATCAACTGTGATGAAGGCAGCCAAAATTCCAGCCCCAAACACTGCTCCCCTCACTCATCTCTTGGGCGTGGGCCCTGCCAGCTCCAGGGAGGGCAGGAAATCAGGAGAATCAGGAGGAATTGGAGATGAAAGGCGCCATGGGATGAACGGGAACAGTAATTAGGTGCTGATGGATATCGGCTCAGGGGGTGGAGAGGCCAGGGCTGATTTGGATCCCGGCGAGAGCTGGCCGGGACTTAAAGGTACAAAAACCTTGGACGGGTTTGTTCCAGCTCCAAGGGATTGAAGTCCTGGATAACAAAAGGTGGCTGGAGTTAGATCTCCATCTGTCAGTCCTGACAGACACGCGGATTTAAAGGCTAAAAGGGTTGGAATTGTGCAGCATCCCATGCTCAGGAGTCCTGGTACAGAATCCCAGACTGGCTTGGGTTGGAAGGGATTTTAAAGGTCACCTAATCCCCCCCTGCCATGGGCAGGGACATCATCCACTGTCCCAGGGTGCTCCAGGCCCCGTCCAGCCTGGCCTGGGACACTTCCAGGGATGAGGCAATCCAGCCCTGGATCCCAGGCTGGAAGCATTCCCACATTCCAGCCATTCCTGCAGCCTGTGGACATCCACAAGCACTCGGCAAACACTGATTTAATTTAGATGAAGGATCTCCAGGGCATTTCCTGCAATTACATTATCCCTACATGGACTGAGATCCTGCAGTCGAACATCCTTATAAAACTGGCACACATTCCCAGAGCAGCTGGGGCTGCCCCTGGATCCCTGGAAGTGTCCCAGGCCAGGTTGGATGGGGCTTGGAGCACCCTGGGACAGTGGAAGGTGTCCCTGCCATGGCAGGGGTGGAACGGGATGAGCTTTAAGGTCAGTCCCAACCCAAATCATTCCAGGACTCCAAGATTCCTACAGAAGATGGATTTGTGAGCTCCATTCCCACAGGGTGATGTTTGTGAGCACATCTCCATAATTTATGCAATTCCCAATCTTATTCTCACAGAGAGCCTGGGAGGAACAGGGGAGCAGAGCTTCTGCCCACCATGGGACACTCCAGGGAGTGGACAACCCCTGGAACACACGGAACCGACGCCAGCAGGTACCAGTGTCCAGCTCTTTTCCAGCCCAGGAACCTCCCCTCCAAGGACCCTCAGCCCTTAGAAAAATCCCTGAAATCCCTGACCCCACCGTGCCTCCTCCTGGCAGCACCTATGTGACAGAGGAAAATCTGGATTACTTTCCCAGGGCTCCAAGGTTTTTCAGGAGGTGCCTTTTTGCTGTTTGGATTTTTTTTTTTTTTTCCCAGCTTCTTGTTGAGCTTTTCCATCAGCAGGAATGGATTATAAAAGGAGAATCAAGGGAGAGTCGAGCTGGGTTTTCTGCCATCTGTGTCATGAGTTTGGGGATCCAACAACTCTCTGCACCTGAGCTTGGTGCCCTCTGCCAAGGGATCAGGATTCCCTGGCGATCCAGCTGGCACCACTGGCACTGCCAGGACGTGTGCCAGGGCCTGGGTACCAGAGCACATTGGCCCAGGGAAGCTCCCAGTGCTGTTCCCAGCTGGATTAATCCCATAAAACAGAACAATTCGTGCAGAGTCAAGTCCTGAGATTGACAGGATCCAGTAGCTGGCACAGGAGCAGCTGGTTTGGATTGGGCACTGGGATGTTGAGGATACACCTTGGGGATGCACCCTGGTACCCCCTTCCCACGCTTCCCAAACCCAACATGCTCTTCCAGCTCGTTTGGAAACTTTTATCCATCTTTTTTTTTTTTTTTTTCCCACATCGCCCAAGTTTAAGAGGCTGGAAGGAATTTTAATATCCCTCATTTGGGATCACCCAGGAATGTTCTATTCCCCCCATCCATGACCTTCCAACATCCCTGGGGATGGAAGCAGCATGGGAGAGCAGCAAGTGTAGCGCTGTGAGCCTGGGCCCGAGCTCCCGCCCCTGCCACAGCCTCTGGAATAACAAAGCGCTGTCCCGGAGCCGCGCGGTGGGGACAGTGTATGCTTCCCACAAAACCGCCGCCAAGAGCCGGTAATTGCCCCCAGCAGGATTCCAGCGGCTCCGCGGGGTTGCTCGGAAGTGTCGCTGCTGAATTTAATTGGAGCTCTAAAGCACAAGTGGTACCGGGGAAGGAAAATCTGTGGGAGAAAAGATCAGACAAATCAGCCAGGCTGATCCCTTTTCCCAGAGCAGCAGCTGGGATTGTGGGGTGTCCTTGGACCTTCCGAGGGTCACACCCCCTTAATGCCAGATGGGCTCAAATGGGAGGAAGGACAAACCTGAGGAAGAAAACGGGATGTCCAAAGAACAGGAAAGAGGAGGCCACGGAGCTGCTCCAGGGCTGGAGCCGGGCTGAGAGAGCTGGGGGTGCTCACCTGGAGAGGAGAAGGCTCCAGGGAGAGCTCAGAGCCCCTGCCAGGTCCTGAGGGGCTCCAGGAGAGCTGGAGAGGAACTGGGGACAAGGCATGGAGGGACAGGACACAGGGAATGGCTCCTACTGCCAGAGGGCAGGGATGGATGGGATCTTGGGAATTGGGAATTGTTCCCTGGGAAGGTGGGCAGGCCCTGGCACAGGGTGCCCAGAGCAGCTATGGCTGCCCTTGGATCCCTGGCAGTGTCAAGGCCAGGTTGGACAGGGCTTGGAGCAGCCTGGGACAGTGAAAGGTGTCCCTGCCATAGCAGGGGTGGCACTAGAGGGGCTTTGAGGTCGCCTCCCACCCAAACCATTCCAGGATTCTGAGATTCGGAGCAGGGAAATTGTAGGGATGTGAGTTTGCAGCCTGGCACCAGCCCTGCCAGACCACCCAAAGGACATCAGGGTGGTGGGATAGGAGGAATATTCAGGAGCCATTCCCTGGAAACCTGGATTTGCTCTCAGCCTGGTGACCTGAACAGTGCCTCAGATGGGAATAATGGGATGTAAAATTGAAAACTTTGGAAAATAAATGTTATCCTGAAGCAGCCACAGTCATGGGATGCTCTGGGAGCTGAGATGCTGGAGAAGAACTGAAGGATTTTAATTCATTCCCCAGCTCAGCTGGAGGCTCCTCCTGGGAATTTGGGTGCTTAAATTCCCCAGCCTCAGCTCCACGTTTCCCAAAAGCAGCTCCCAGGTTCACAGATAAGATGATTAAAGCAGCTTTGAGGCTTCATCCCATCACTCAAAGAATTTGGGGTAAAGATTCATTCCTGTAACTTCCCAGGGAGATTTGCCAAAGAAAATCCATCCTTCAAGGGTTCTGCTCGCTGATGGATGACATTCCTGCTTCCCACCTCCAGCAACTGCCAAGCTGGAGCTGCTCAGCAAATGTCAAAATGGGAAAAAAAAATAAGAGGAAGGAAAAGGGGGGAAAAAATCCGACTCTGTCCTTACAGAAGTTTTCAAGGAAAAAGAAGATCCCCCTTGACATTTTCTGCTCCTGTGCAGGGGGCAAAGTGGAGGGTGGGGGATTTTAAATAGGAATAGCTAGTTCCTTGTTTTGTATCTCTGCCACCAGGTGTATTTTAAAAGAATTCTTTTAAAAGAATTCCCAGCAGGTCTCTCATGTCCCTCATGTCCCACTCCTCTGCTTTCCTTCCCAGCCCTCGAGGACGCTGTGGAGCCGAGGCAGAGCCCTGGGACAAGGCAGGAGCCGGCTGACCCCAGGAATGCTGCCCGACCCCCCGGCCCCGAGGAGCCCATCCCCAGCAGGGATGCTCAGCCAGCGGTGAAGGACCCCAGCCCCACCAACTCCCCGCCGTGGCCAGAAGCTCCTGAGGAATGCCCAGCCCGGCCCAGCACCCTGGACTTGTGCAGCTCCCTGAGGAAGCAGCAGTGGGGCACTGACTGGGCAGCGGTCAAGGAGAACGGAGTGGAGGCCACGCCGGCAACCGGCACGGCCACGGCCAGCAGCGAGGAGCGCTGGGCCCTGCAGTCGGAGCTGGGCAAGTGCATCGAGGAATTCCGCAGGATCCGGATCCCGGCCACCTTTCCCAACAAAAAGCGGCAGTGGCAGAGCGAGCTGCTGAGGAAGTACCAGCTCTGAGAGCAGATCCCAGCTCCCACTCCAGGGAAGGAGCTCTCCAGGCTGGTGGGGGCTGTTCCAGCAGTGGCATGGGTTGTCCATGCTCCCCAAACGAGGAGCAGAGGTGGCTCGTGAAGCCCACGCAGATGTTGGAAGGTTCACAAGTCTGTCCCCACCACGGTCATGGAGGGGATGTTCCACATCCTCAGTGGCACAGGCACAGCTGGAGCAGGTAGGACAAGAAAGGATGTCCAGGGTGTTGTTCAGGACCAGCAGAAATCCCCACATTTCTGAATTTCCCTGGCATTTCAAACAATAAAATCGAGTTGGTGTCCAAAATGAGCTCCAATCTCCTCATGGCTTCAGGGCAGATGTGGGAATTTGGCTCTTCAGAACCCTACAAGTGGCTGGGAGATGGAGTTCCCTGAGTTGCTTGGGCTTTGGGGCTGTGGAGGGGGGAGACCAGATCCACATTTTCATTCCTTTTATATGGAGCCAGGTCGGTAAACTGTTCAGGGAAGTGTTCAGGGAAGTGTTTGGTGAAATGTTTGGGGAAGCTTTTAAGGAAATGTTTAGGGAAGTGTTCAGGGAAGTGCTCACAGGGACATGGAGAGCACTACAGTGGGAGATGACCCTGAGCAGAGCTGGCAGCCAGGAAAAGGCTCTAATCCCACATCATTCCCTGCACAGGATCCCAGATTCCCGGGAGACAGGCAGAGCTCAGGGAGCAGGGGAGGGGCTGAGCCAGAGCTGCAGTTGGAGCTGGAATCTGTCCACGGCTCTCTGGAGGCTCCTCAGCAGAACGAGCTGCAGAGACACTGCCCGTGCCAAAAGGAGCTGGCAAACATTCCCAGCTGGATCTGGCACCTGCAGGCAGCCCTGTTCTGCTCAGGATTTGGGAATTACAGCTTCTCCCACCCAAGGACATGCTCCAGGCTCTCCCTGCCTGCATCACCTCCAGCTGCAAGGGGCTGCTCTGCAGGAGCAAGCTGGATTTTGGGATGGAGAAGGAGGATGTTCCTGGCAGAAGGCTTTGGAATTCCTTCTGATTCCTTCCTGGATGCTGCCCATGGTGCCTGAGGGTGACAAACGCTGAACTCAAAAGCATTTTACCATCTGAGAGCTGCACACCCTCAAAAATTCAACAAAAATTAAAATTAAAATAACAACTCCTTAACTGGGCACCAGCCAACACAACTGGCACTTGGAGAGGAGTTGTGGAATAGTTTGGAATCTTTCTTGGATGATCCTCTGCTCTCCAGGAGCAGCAGGATCCCCTAAGGCTGCCCCTCCTCAGGGCCCTGTGCCGGTTCAGACCCTGCAGGTGCTGCCAGAGGTACCTGGAATGGTCACACCCCCCACATCCAGGGCTCATTCCACAGGCAGGAGCAGCTGGGAAGTGACTCCTTCCTGTTTATCTTCAATATTTGCCCTGCTTCGCTCAGAACAGGGCTCGGCTCCCTCTGATTTGGGCAATTTATTGTCATTTATCTTCACATCCCAGGAAACTCCTCTTTTCCCAGTGTTCTCTTCCAAAGCCAAGAGAACACAGAGCCCCATTTGATCCCAGGCTTTGATCCTGGACATCAGGGAGAGGAATCCCGAGTTTAGCCTGGCTGCCCCTGAGCACAGCCCTGGGCAGGGGATTGGGAACCGGGAATTCCTGCTCCGGGTGATGCTGGACACACCGGCTGTCCTTTCCTCCTTCCCCGAGATTGCCTCTTGTTTCCCACTGCTGAAGGTTTGGGAGCAGCTCCTGACAGGTCCGTGCAGAGCTTCCTACCATGAATTTAGTCCTGGGAAGGGGCAGGAATTGGAGATCCCCAGGACACAGCTCCTTCCCAGGGGAATGAACCCCTCAGCTTCCCCCTGGATTGATTTCCCACAAATACCTCAGCTTTCCTGGAGCAGCAGGAAGCCATTAATTACCCAGTGACAGTGTTCCCTTAATTGAATGTCATTACTCCTTAATTAATTAAACACCAATTAATTACCTGGAACATTGCATGGTACAGAGCAAATGCCATCAGCTGCTGCAGACAGAATAATTTAAACATGGCCCAAATAACAATGAGCAGGAATTGTCCAGCAAAGGAAACAAGAAGGATTTTATTTCCTTTGGGATTTGTGAGGGGAGAAAACCCTTCCAACCAAATCCCTGCAGGAAAGCTGGAGGGGCTTTGCTCTCCAAGCATAGCCTCAGCTGCTTCCCTCTGGCATCACCTGTGGATTCCAAGTTAAGATGTCCCAGCAGCTCAGAGCTGCTTTCACAGAATTCCACAAAGGAATTGGGATATTCCATGGGGAAAGAACCGGTTGCCTCACTTGGCTGTGAAGTATTTGGTGGAATTTTCATGCAGGAAAATGGAAAATTTTTTGTTTCTTCCTGATCTGAACGAATTTCAGGAGCAGATTTGAGCAGATTCCCAGTCTGCTGGTTTAGGAGAAATCCCTCCAAACCGCCACGGGTGGATCCTCTGCTCCCTTTAGGAGCTCTGCTTTCCCAGCTGGAATAAAACCCAATTTTTCCTTCTTCTTGGGGCATTCTGGGACAAAACCTCCCTGCTGGCAGCACATTTGCAGCCTCTCCGCTCATGGCAGCACGGGGACAAAGCCTGAGAGAGGGGACAGAACATCCCTGGAGTCTCGCAGCTCTTGGCCACAGCTGTTCCAAGGACCCCGGGAAGCGGGATGCTCCCGCCCAGCCCGGCAGGAGTTAAATCCTTCGGGATGCTCTGCCAACCAAGCGCGATAATAGCCGTGCTCAGAGAGCCCTAATGGCCGGGAGCGGGGATTGGAAATGGATTAGGTTTTATTTTAAACTGTCAGGAAAGGCTGGATAAGCTCCAGGGAGGGGAGACACTGCCACATGGAGTAGGAAAAGGAATTCTGATCTTCCCGAAAGATCCTCCTGGATAAATATTTGTTTCCAACAGCTCCATCAGAGCCAAATGCCTGCCTCTTATCTCTTATCTCTGTTTTAGGGCTGCCTGTGGATTCCCGTCCCTTCTCCAGGCTCCAGCAAGCTCTAGCTGCTAGCAGGAAAATCCATCCCTCGAAAGGAAAAGTTGGGGCTGGGGCTCAGGGAGAGCAATTTCGGGTTCACAGTGCTGTGTCCCACTCAGACTCTTCCTTGAGGATGTTTCTCCCTGGCTCCTGGAATCAGCCCAAGGCAGCAGGCTGGGAGGGGGATGGAGGTGAGAGAGGAAAAATTGGGTTTGTTTGGGTCCTTCTCTGCTCTGGAGCCAGGCTGGGAGAGCTGGGGGTGCTCACCTGGAGAGGAGAAGGCTCCAGGGAGAGCTCAGAGCCCCTGCCAGGGCCTGAGGGACTCCAGGAGAGCTGGAGAGGGGCTTGGAGCAACCTGGGACAGTGGGAGGTGTCCCTGCCATGGCAGGGGTGGCCCTGGGTGAGCTTTGAGGTCCCTCCCAACCAAAACCATTCCAGGCTCCCTCTCCACGGTGCCACCTGAGCCACAGTCACAGCAGGGATGGTTTAGGAGGGAATCACTGGAATGTTCCAGCACCTGGGAACTGTTTTTTCTCATGTCCCAACAGAGAATGGGATCAGACTCATTCCTGGGGCAGCCAGGTGGAGAAAAGGATCCCTGCTCTGCTTTAACACATCCGGGGATTTCATTGATCCCAAGGTCCTCCCAGAGGGAATCTGCAGCCTGAGCTACAGCAAACAAAGCCATTTTAACTCTTCTGCAATTAGTTTGATTTATGTCTCTTTTCCAATTGCTGCAAGATGGAGATCAGGGCCAATGGATTTTCTGGGAACTCTAAATCAGGGCAGAACTTTGTGTTAAAGGGAAAAGTCTGGATGTGATGCAGATGGGCAGGAAAAGGCTCTGAAGAGGTGAAGAAGAACCCAGTGAGCCCAAACTGGGCCATGGAAATGGACAGGGAACAGAAATTTCCCAAATATTCCCAAGTTTTCAGCAGCACCTGCAGACAGGAGGGGAAGCCCAGCAAGAGCAGGGTTCCTGTGGCTCCGGGCAGCTCTGGGAATGATGGATGGAGCTCATCAGGAGAGAGGGATTTGTTATCTGCATGGAAGGGACTGAATCACTTCATTCCTGCTTTATTATCACCCAGAAAATCCACTGGGACTTTGCCTACATAAGGAAAACTTATTATGGCTTATAATGAACCCCCATCAGCTCCCTGTTAAAATCTGCAGGGAAATGAAACTGTTTTGGTAGCTTTTCCAAGGTTTTTTATTAGTGCTAAACAGCCCTGTTTTCCTGGGATTTGCCTCACCAGGCCAAGGCCAAAGCTTCCCTCTGCTTTTCCAGAGGGTTTCCTGCTCTTCCCTTATTCCTGCTCCTTGCTGTCCCCATTTCTCTCTGGGAAAGGCCTCACTGGGACACCAGCCTTGGAGCCCCATCCCAAAGTTTCCCATGGCTGCTCCTCAGGAGTTTCTTTGCTGGAAAAATCCTTGCAGAGGAAAGAGCCATTGAGGAGGGACAGAGACCCCGGATCCTGGTTAGACCTGATTGTTTTCCTGCTTAATGCTGTGTAATTCTGCAGCAATTCCACATCTGCTGCAGGAAAAAAGCAGGAAAATCAGGATGAAGAGGCGCAGAGGGATCCGGCTGCCATTAAAATGCAGGAACAGCCCCACTGCAGAGTAATTAAATAACGCTTGCTTAGAAGATGAGGAAGCATTTCTGGAGCAGCCATGGAAAACTTGCCAGGAAGTTTTCAGCACCAGAAATCAGCTCAGGGGGAAGCTCCCGAGGTAGAAACTCATCCCATGATGCAAAGAAATCAAAATCCAGGCAAAAGTGATAAAGAACTCTGTTTGGCAGGAAAACTGGGACCAGGAGTCTGGAGCAGCTCCCAAAAAAATCCCATCAAGCTCTGGATTATCCCTGAAACCACGGGACTCAAAGATGAAGAAAAGATGGAATTTCAGTCTCCTGGGAAATGAAAATAATTTTGTTGGGTTTGGTTTTGGGTTTTTTGGTTTTTTTGGGTTTGGTTGTTTTTTTTTTTGTTTTGTTTTTTTTGTTTTGTTTTGTTTTGTTTTGTTTTTAAGATAAAATAGGAAATCTCTGAACATTTTGCAAAACCAACACTGCAGGAAAAATGTAGGAACAGGGAATGTCTGAGCTTGGGTCCTGAATGAGAAGCCCTGAGTGTGCCAGGGAAGGATCCAGAGCCAAGATCCTTTGGCTTTCCAGCGGGAAGCTGCCCTGGCAAGGGCACAGAGCAGATGGTGGGAGCAGGAACAAGAGAGGACCCCCACAGAGAATCCTCTGGGCAGGAGGGAAAAGGCACAGAGGGGATTTTCAGGAGAAAAAAAGGTTGGGGTTTATTTCAGGAGTGACACAGACTGAGACAAAACTGATTGGGATGGGGACAAAGCTGATATTCCAGAGATTGGGATGAACCTGGCAGATGGAATCACAGACTCCCAGCCCCAGGGGAGCACAGCTGGGATGCCTGGAGAGGATGGATTTGGGATTGGGGTGTCTGGAGATGTGGGGCAGCAATGGGGCCATGTGGGCCATGCCACCATTCAGGGTAGTGGGACAGAGCACAAGAATTTGGGGTGAAAGAGCCAAAAGTGTCACCACCAAAAGGTCTCTGGGAAGGGAAAGTCACGGCGTGGGAAGGACACAAGGAATTGCCAGAACGTTGAGCCCAGCTGGGAACTTTATCAGGAGAGATAAAATTCCTCTGTTAAATCCGTTATCAGCTCCTTAGGTGCCCTTCAGAACATTCATCATCCATGGAAAGCATTTCCTGCAAATATTGCAGAGCTCTGCAGTGCCTTGGGAGCTGCCCTGGTTTGTCACGCTGGGGACACTGGAAGGATCTGCAGGGGGCACTGGGAACATTTGGGCTCCAAAAGATGGGATCAATCTCCCCATGGGAAGAGGTGGGATATGATGGGGTCATGGAAAGGTTTGAGAGGCGCTTTAGAGCTCATCCCATCCCACCCCTGCCACGGCAGGGACACCTCCCACAGTCCCAGGCTACTCCAAACCTCAGTGTCCAACCTGGCCTTGGGCACTGCCAGGGATCCAGGGGCAGCCACAGCTGCTCTGGGCACCCTGTGCCAGGGCCTCAAACCCTCCCAGGGAACAATTCCTAATTCCCAATCTCCCATCCATCCCTGCCCTCTGGCAGTGGGAGCCATTCCCTGTGTCCTATCCCTCCATCCCCTGTGCCCAGTCCTTCTCCAGCTCTCCTGGAGCCCCTCAGGCCCTGCAAGGGGCTCTGAGGTGTCATGTGGAGACAGGACCAGAATGCTGGGATTGTTCAGCCTGGAGAAGAGAAGGATCCATGGACCTCCCTCTGCCGCTGTGTCCCAGGAAAAACCCACAACAGCCAGGGAAAAACCTCCCATGGCTGCTGCTCTGCATCCTGCTTCCTAAGGAGTGCTTGAGCAGGGGAGAGGCTTTTCCTGGGTCATTTCTTCCGTTGCTTTAGTCCAGGTGCTCCTGAAGGTACAAACAGGAGCAGAGTGCTCCTCCCACCCAACAGGGACGGGAGCTGATCCCACAGACAGGACAAAACCACCCTGAGCTCTTTGGCTGCTGCTTCCCAAACCTGTGCTCATATGGGAACCCTCCCCCTGTTCCAGAGGCTCGGGAAGAAAGTCCAGGACCTTTCCTGGCACTCCTGAGAGCTCCAGCAGGATCAGCTCCTGCCTGGGAGCACAGCGTGCCCTGTGCCAGGGATGTGTGAAATTCAATGCAATTAAACAGCTTTTCCTGGGAAAATCCATCCCTGGGGAGAAGCAGGGACTGCTGCCAGTGACAGCAGGGTCTGGGGCTGGAGGGGAGGGGAGGGGAGGGGAGGGGAGCAGGGTGATGGAAATCCCTGGACTTGAACTCCTTTGTTCCCTAACACTTGGCACAGCCCCCAGAAAGAAATTTTCCTGTTCCATCATCCCAAAGAAGGTCAGGAATCGCTCCCAGCCCTGGGATAATGCATTCCCTGAGCAGGCAGAGGCCATCTATCAAGGCAGGAGCCGTTATCCGGGCGTTTGCTCTCCTTGGGAAGCTCATGTCCACCCAGAACTGTACCTGGTGTAATATTTTCCCAGGAGGGATGGCTCAACGCTTTGGCTCCAGGGAACAGGTGGGATCAGGGACATTCTGCTATTCTCCATCCCCTTCCAGACTGGGATTTGTCTCCATTTTCGCAGACAAAGCTCCCTGCGCATCCTGGGAGTGAGCATGGAATGAGCTCGGCTGTTCCTGCAGGGTGGAGACGAAATTTTTGGGAGGCGTGGCCTCCTGCACATCCCAAATTCCAGGATGAAACACCCACAGCTGGGCAGCAAAGAGGCTCCTCGTGTTCCTGGCTGCCTCCAGGCGGGAGCCATCCCAGGATGATGTGTTCCCTGCTGCCTCAGGGCAGGAGCAGACACTGATTTTCCATGCAGGAACGCTCCTCTGGTGGCACTGAAAGATTGATGGGATGGATTCAATCATTTGCTCCGTTGGACACTGTGGGATCCACGTTCAAATCCATCCTGGAGCCACTCTGTCCTCACACTCTGGGGCTCCAGCAGCCCCCAGCCCATCCATAAAACAGCAGCTCATCCAAAATGCATCTGCAGCTGGGATCTGGCTGACAGAGTTTCGTTTTACCCTTCCAAATGTTCTCCTGTCTGCTGCTCCTCTTTCCCTGGGCAGGGACTGTGCTCCAAGGAATGCACTGAGAGTCCTAAAATTATGGATCTGTGTGTGGGGAATGCTCACTGTGCCCAGACATCCCACAAAGCAGTAAAACCTCCCTGTCCCTGTCCCAAAAATCCAATTTCTGCCGTGGAAACATTGGTAGACTTTTTCCCTCTGCCTGGTTCTGAGGATCTTTTTGGAGGACGGAAAACTGGGGTGGATTTGTTGAAGGCTGAGGCTGAGCTTCTGTAGGAAATGGCTCGGTCTGCCCTGTCCCTTCAGCCTGGGACACCCACAGTCCTTGGTAATCCCAGAATCCCAGAATGGTGCGGACTGGGAGAGCTCTTAAAGCCCATCCATTCCATGGGCGGGTACCTTTCACTTCCAGCCCCCACAGACATGGATGGCTCCTGCCTGAGAGGGAATCTGGGCAGGGTTGCTTTAAACCAGAGGAAAAACTCTGGGATTTATCAGTCCATAAACACCTGGCACATCCCTGTCCCCTAAAAATGGGAAGCTCTAATCACAGCCCGCCACCCAACAGGGATTTTTGTGGATTTAATAACTCCAGGAAATACCAATTAACCCCAGGCTGTGTCCGTATCTCCCCTGTATTTCTGACAGCTTTGGGCACATTGCAAGCCTTTCCCTCAGCAAATATTGTCTAATTTTTCCTGGTATCACACAGTCAATATTCCTCTAATTCATCATCGTATCTCCCACACCCTGCTCAAACCAGCGCTGCTTGGGAATTCCCAGCTCCCCTCGGGAGCCATCCGTGCCCAGGGCGAGCAGGGCTGCGGGCACAGCGCAGGGCACTTCCCAAAGGAGCACGGCAGCTTTGGGACGAGCAGCAGCAGCAGCAGGGCCGGGAGGGGCCGGGACGCTCCGGGGGCAGAGCGGGGCTGGAGCCGCAGCGTTCCCGGCAGAGCCGCGGGAGGGACCCGCAGGCCCTGATTTATGGGGGTGCCGCCTCCTCCGGGCGGGTTTCCTCTCTGCCCACGGCAGCAGAGCCTGGAGGCGCTGCCAGGGCTGCCACCGCCTTGAGATGGCGCTGGCACCGCTCCCAGCACCTTGGGATGGCACTGTCCCCATTGCACTGCCTTGGGATGGCACTGCCACTCTTCCCACCTCCTTGGGATGGCACTGTCATCATCACATCGGCTTGGGATAGCACTGCCACTATTCCCACCAGCTTGGGCTGGCACTGTCACCACTCCTACCCACTTGGGATGGCACTGTCACCCTTCCCGCCCCTCGGGAGGGCAGTGTCACCACTCCCACCCCTTGGGAGGGCAGTGTCACCTCTCCCACCCCTTGTAGACCACTGTCACCTCTCCCACTGGCTCCATCCTCATCATCCCCCGGCTGCCTCCTCCCTGCTCCCCGGCCCCATCCCATGTCCCGGACACAGGGACAGGGCTCCGGGATGGCAGAGTCACCCCAGCCCTGTCCCCTCCCGGCCTCTGGAATGCTGCAGGTGCGGCCGTGCCCATCCCCCCGCGACGATGAGCCCTGACTGCTGCTCGTATCCAATCATTTGTTAATTAACCCCCAAGCAGCACCCCGAGCCGCACGAACAGCCTCCCGCAGCTCCGTTCCGGACCCAAACCCCGCTCGGATCGGCCTGGAACGCTCTGGTTACACAGAAACCTTCTCTCGGTGAGGCTGACTGCTGCCTCCTCCCGGGCAGTTAATTAGTGCTGGTTAATTTGGCTCCTCGGGGCTGTTTCTGGCGGGATGTCGGCAGGGCTGGGCGCACGCTGCCCGCCCGGGGTGAGGGATGCCCCGCGGAGCTGCAGTGCGGACGAGCACGGACACGGGGGCTGCAGAGCGCTCTGCTCCCTCTCCCCTCCAGCCACCACGGACGGGATCTTTCCCCGTTTTTTTTTCCCGCATTTTATGCGCAGTCTGCAGGATCTGGGTGATAAATCCCCGGGAAGTGACAGCGGCTGGGACTCGGTGTCAGGAGGGGGAAGGTTCCAGCTGCTCTGGGGAGCTGCACCAGTGCTGGGGCGGTGCCAGGAGCCTCTGAGGCTGGATCCTGGAATGGTTTGGGTGGGAAGGGAAGGAAAGCTCATCCCGTCCTACCCCTGCTATGGCAGGGACACCTCCCACTGTCCCAGGCTGCTCCAAGCCCCAGTGTCCAGCCTGGCCTTGGCACTGCCAGGGATCCAGGGGCAGCCACAGCTGCTCTGGGCACCCTGTGCCAGGGCCTGCCCACCCTCCCAGGGAACAATTCCTAATTCCCAAGATCCCATCCATCCCTGCCCTCTGGCAGTGGGAGCCATTCCCTGTGTCCTGTCCCTCCATGCCCTGTCCCCAGTCCCTCTCCAGCTCTCCTGGAGCCCCTCAGACCCTGGCAGGGGCTCTGAGCTCTCCCTGGAGAGCACCCCCAGCTCTCCCAGCTGGGCTCCAGAGAGGCTCCAGCCCTGGAGCAGCTCCATGGCCTCCCCTGGATTTATTCCAGCAGCTCCATGGAATTTTTGTTTTTGTTTGGGTTGGAAGGGATCTTAAAGCCCATCCAGTCCCACCCCCTGTCATGAGCAGATAGTCCTTCCACTGTCCCAGGCTGGCAGATACTCTTTCCCTGTCCAAGCTGGCCTTGGACACTCCCAAGGGTGTGGATATCTCTCCCTCTCCTTCTCCACCTGGACCAGAGCTCGAGGGAACAGGGCTCCCACCCAGCACCCAGGGATGTCTGGGATCAGCAGGACAAGAGGAAGGAGAGGGTGGCTCTGAGCCCACAGCTCCTGTTCCCGGGCTGGGGCCGGGAGTGATGGATGGCTTGGAGAGGGAGAAGCCGGAGGAGCAGGAAGGATGGAGCTGATTTCCATCCCCCTGTGGAGCTGGCAGGAGCTGGGATGTTGGGGGTGGAGGGTGATTTATTGATTGATTGATGTGTTTATTTATTTATTTATTTATTTCTCACTCTTTCCCTCTGCACAAATCCAAAAATAAATCAAAACCAAGCCAAGAGTGGGATTAGGTCAAGGCTGGAGGAGCAGCAGGAGCCAGGGAAAGTAGAAACCCTCCTATGGGGGGGGGGGGGGCACAGGCAAAATTGGGATGGAAACCCTCCTGTGGGGCTGGCACAGGAAGGTTGGGATGGACACCCTCCTGTGGGGCTGGCACAGGATGGTTGGGATGCCATCCCTCCTGTCGGGGCTGACATTTTACTGCCCGGGATGCAAAGGTCACCACAGCTGCTGCTGCTGCTCCATGTGCCTGCCCTGCTCCCCCTCCTGCTGGGATGAAGGTTTGGGAAGGCTTTGATCTCTAACCCTGCAGCCTCCAGTGTCTCCTCTTCCCAATGCCAGCCTCTCCAGGGAAAAGCTGGAGCTGCTCAGTGTTTCTAAGGGACCTTATAAAACCATGGAGTTATTTAAGCTGGGAAAAGCCTCTGGGATCATCAAGCCCAGCCTCTCCTCCAGCACTGCCAAGGCCACCATGTCCCCAGGTGCCACATCCATGCTGATTGAGTTCCCAGGATCCTGCCAATTCTGTCCCTACACTGTCATAAAAACTTCCTGGGCAGGGGAGGCTGGGAATTCCAGTCCTACACCCCAAAAACCCCAACCCCAAAACACCTTGGGAGGCCCCAGAGGGTTTGCAGGCAGCAGAGGAAATACCAGGAATAGGCAGCCTCTACTCCAGCTGCTAGAGCTGCCTCTGGGGGCAGCAAAGGAGAGGCACCGGGATGGGTGCTGCATCTGGAATCTGGGAATGGATCTCCAGAGTGGAGGATATTTTAGGCTGGTGCTGGTGGAAGATTTTCTGGCAGTCAGGAGGAGCTTGGAGCAGTCCCAGCCCCTTCCCAGGAATGCTGAGAGCTCCTCCAGGCTCGGAGCTGGAGCTCTGCCCCTCTCTGGTTGTGCTAATTAATATCACCAAGGAGGGAGGTGATTAATGGGGCTAATAGGATTCTGTCAGGTTTGTTTGTTGCTGTGGCTTCCGGAGCCTGACAAATCCAATAAAAATTCCCAAATAAAAACCAGATTGCTGTAATATTTCAGTGTTAGTGAAAACCAGCAGGGGAGAGTTCCTGCCACTGGGAATTTGTTGGAGCTCATCCCCTGCACTCCAGGGATTGGGGTTTTTTTATCCATCCAAGATTCCGTGGGTGGGAGCAGAGTTAGTGTCCCTGGGGTGGGAAGGACAAGCGGCACCTGTGAACCTGTCTCCAAAATTTACTTCTTCCTTAAAAAGTGGGAAGGTCAGAGATTGATTTGGGATGGGAGGGATTAAGGATTATCCCGTTCCACACCCCTGCTCTGAATTTAGGACTGTGGGATGGTGGTGCTGGCACAGGGGCAGTGACAACCCCACCTCCCCTCCCCGGAGCTCCTGTCCAAGGAAAATCGAAAATCAGGCTCCATTCCTCTCCCAGAAAACGTGTGAAAGGTCTGGAGAGCTCCACCAGCTCAGAAAGGATTATCCAGAGGGTCAGTGGCCAATTAATGCACTGCAGCCGAGGGCGGTGCTGTTTTCAGCGGGGACAGCCCCCGAGGAGAAGTGCCATGGAATGGTGCTTCCCAAGGAACCCTGTCCCTGCTCCTGATGGACTGGGGCAATCACAGCACGGCCAGCCCAGGGGAAGGCTCCTCCCAGCGCTGAGCGAGGACACAAATCCTTCTTGCCCAAAAATGCCGGAGCCACGAGCACCGGGAAGAGCCACAGCGGCCACTCGCGGTCCTGGCACGGCAATGCGGGGATATTGGGCGCTGCGGGGGAAACAGCGACATTTCCCGGGGCTCTGGGGTACATAAACACCTGATAAGGAGTGGAAGAGGCCATAAATTCAGCTGAGCCAGGCCGGGTAAAGCTCAGCCTGAGCAGGTCGAGGCTCCGGCCGAGCGCGGGGCTCTGTTGCCCCAAGCGCTGCGCGGAAGAATGGCGCCGGTAGCTGGAGCTGGGAGGGACGGGATGGAGCTGGGGGACACGCAGGATGGAGCTGGGGGACACGCGGGATGGAGCCAGAGGAGCTCCAGGACAGCAAAGGATCGGGGTGGAGGTCTGGGTCACCCCCTGCGCTGGGTGGAGGTGTGGGAAGGAGGAAGAGTTCCCCTGCGGATGCTTCGGCTCCTCCTGAGCTGTCGGAGAGTCACGGAATCGTTTGTAGGAGAAAATAGTTTGTAGAATCCCAGATTTTTGGGGGTTGGAAGCGACCTCAAAAAGGCCATGGGCTAAAGGACACCTCCCACTAGACCGGGTTGCTCAGAGCCTCTGTCCTGGGTGAAGGAGGTGACATCCCCCAGGAACAAGCCAGGCTCCCAGAGCTCACGGTCCTGGAGCAGGGATGGTCCTGGAGTGGGGGGATGGTCCCGGATCGGGATGGTCCCGGAGTGAGGATGTCCCTGGACCGGGATGTCCCTGGAGTGGGGATGTCCCTGGAGCGGTGATAATCCCGGAGCGGAATGTCCCCGGAGCGGGATGTCCCTGCATTCCCCGTGTCCCCAGCCGCACCCCGCGCTCCGGGCGGGCAGGACGATCCCCGGGGGCTGCGGGGCCCGGAGCAGCGGGAGGGACCGGCACGGATCGGTGGCGCCGCTGGAAAAATCCCATTCACCCCCCGTGCCATGGGTCACGAGGTCCCGACCGAACTGGAGCCCACTGGGAGGCGATGGGAACTTCCACGGACACCCCTGAGGATGCTCGGGCAGGGCTGAAGCGCCCCACAGCCCAGGGAGCAGGAAGGATGTTCCCTGAGGGAATTCAGCCTTTCTCACAGAAACCCTTGGCTCTCCTCACCCTTCCCACTCATGGTGTGTTCAGAAGGTGACCAGGGTGACACGAGTGGTTGGATTGTCCCCTGCTGGGACCCTCGGCGACCATCCAGGTCTCCACAAGCCCCTCCAGGTGGTTGTAGGAAAGGCAACACCCCCCACCCCCGTGTCCTGTGCCTTCTGATCCTCTCCAGCTCGGGATTTGTCCTCATCTTTGTGGGGCTTGGGACAATTCTCCATCTGGCTTAAAGCCCTCACGCTCTCCCTGCTGCCAGAAAGGGAATTTTTCATCGAAATTTTACCCAGTTTGCTTGTGTCCATCCCCGTGTCTCTCCAACCCACCCACCGTGGGCTTGGGGCAGAGCAGACACACCCCAGTGTCCCCCCCCCGCAGCAGTTTGGGGTCCCCATTGTCTCCAAACGGGCCATGGGGACACCCCCCACCCTCGTGGGTGGGGGTGCTCAGGAAGACAGGGATGGATAAATCCCAGGGGTCCCGCGATGCCTGAGCTGGGGGCACTGGTATGGGAATGCGGCAAGGAGGGAGTTCCCTGCTCCACCCGCAGTCCTGGAGCGCCGGGATGAGCCAAAAAGGGATTTGGCACGGGAGAGAACCAGTTTTCCCGCCGCGGGGCCCCTCTGCTCGCACAGGCCAGGTAACGCTGGGTCTCCTTGGTGATGGATTAGGGGATTAGAGGGCTCAGGTGAGCCCTCCGCACGCGATCCGGGGACTCTTGGGCACGGCTCCGGGAACGGCTCCGGGCACAGCTCCTGCCTGACCTGCTCTGGAAGGCTCCGAGTCCAGGAGCGACCAGGCACCACTGGGAGGGGGAAGGGTTTGTCCCAGCGCTGGGGGAATATTTGGGGTCAGAACCTGGTGCTGAAAACTTCGGGGATGTCCCTGCCCTTCCCCACCTCCAGGGAGAGGAAAGAAATTCTGGGAGTGGGAAAAATTGAGTTTTACTCTGGGACAGTGACTTGTCTGGAGGAGGGCTGGATTTGGGATCCCTGTGCTTTGGGGTTGTTCAGCTCTGGAGCTGCAGGTGCGTGAGGCCCCTCCAGGATCCAGGGAAGGGTCTGGGTGTGGATGTTCCCTGTCCTGGCTCCCACTGCTGCCTCTGTACGGGGATGGAGCAGGGAACAGGACAGGGATGCAACAGGTTTGGAGATACAGAGTGGAAAAATCATCGGGAAAAGGAGAATTTCTCCCAAAGGTGGCAAAACAAACAAATAAACAAACAAACAAAACAAAACAAAACAAACCAGGGAAAGCTTGAACAGACCACTGGCAGGAGACAAAGCCCTCCACGGGCTGGGGTGCCGAAAATCCCCCTGAGAGGGGGAGCCTGCCCTTGGGATGGGAATGCCGAGTGTCCCCAAGGAATGGGAACGCTGACTGTCCCCAGGGAATGGGAATTCCGGGTGTCCCCAAGGAATGGGAATGCCGAGTGTCCCGATGGGCTGGGAATGCCGAGTGTCCCCAAGGAATGGGAATGCTGACTGTCCCCAGGGAATGGGAATGCCGGGTGTCCCCAAGGAACGAGAATGCTGCGTGTCCCGGCGGCCGGAGCTCTCCCAGCCCAGCTCCCGGCCGCGCTGTTTGCCGTGTGTTATTTGAGCATTCATCTTGTTCAAGCACCACTTCAGCGCCGCAGGACGAGCCCTATCTCGCAGAAAAGAACCGAGAGCTTTCCTCCCCCCTTGTCCCTCACTTTCCCCCGGGCCTGGATTATCCCAAATAAACACTCACTTTGGTAATCGTTAACTTTAATGGCTGGGCTGCAGCGGGAGACTCGAGGGGTTGATAGTCCTCGGGATGCGGGAGATAAGGGCAGGGTTTGAAGGGCAGCGCTCGTGGCCGCTGTCACGGGAACATTCTGTGCCGCCTTCCCCAAAATTCACCCCTCTGGATCTCTCCCCGGTGTTTTCCCGAGTGTTGGGAGCCGGGATTTGTCCCCGCAGGTCGCAGCCCGGGGGTGGCTTTGCCGCAGCCACCAGCAGCCACACGTGTGTCCCGATGCCACAATCCTCTGCTGAGTTCCGGGGACACCCGCAAAACCCGCCCGGCCGCTCCTTCTCGCTGTAATTGTGTTTTCCCGAGTCAATGGATAACTTTACAGCCCGGGCACATCAAACAGAGCAGCCCACATCTGCCTGGGAGATGTCGGGACAGCAAAGTTCAAAATTAAAGCCACCCTCAAAGTCACTGCCAGGCTGGAGGGGCATCTCCAAGGCCCTTCCAGATCCCCAGGGAAGCTGGGCTGGGTTTTCTCCCTCCACATGCCAGCAAACCTTGGGCACAGGGTGGCACTGAGCAGAACTTTCACTGTCCTGTGGGACCTTCCAGCTTCTCCCTCTGGACCCGGGGAGCAGAGGAAGGATGGAGCCTCCCCCAGGGAGTTTCCCATCCCCACCTTCCCTCCATGTGTTTTCCAGGTCCTGGCATCAGCATCGCTTCCTTCTGAATTCCAAGGAGAAAGCTGAGGGGAGTCTCCCGTTGGTGCTGTCACCTCCTGGCTGTGCCCTGTGAGACCGTGTGGCCTCCTCCAGGCTTCCCCCAGGATCTCACCCCTCCCTCTCCCTCCTGCTTCCCTTCCCGTCCTTGACCAGAGGGATCTTGGCATTCCTGGAGCTTTAACAGCCCGGCAGGAACAGTCTGTGCATCGGCCCGGCTTTTACAGCCCTTGCTTCACCAACGGCACAAACAAGGCCAGGAAGGGCACGGTCACAGGGGGACACTGCAGGGAGGGAGAGCCATGGTGTGGGAAAGGGAGAAGGGCTTCTTGGGATCCTGCTCTGCTGAGACCCTGCTGAGGGGTGAGCCTGAACTTTCATCTCTGCTCTGAGCCCTGTCCCAGATTTGCACTGCTCAAGGAGGAGGTTCCAGGGAGGAGATGGCCCAAAGGGACCTCAGCCAGGTCTGACACCTCTCCAGTGGGGCCCTCTCTGGGCTGGGGTTTTCCCCACTTTGGGAGGACACTTCAGGTTCCCAAGTAATCAGGCACCCTCTAAACCTCCCTGACATCCCCAAGATTCACTGTCCTGGTGACTTCACCAGGAACAGCCTGGTGGCACAGCCCAGGGCACAGCGGTGTCCCCAGGGACAGGAGGGGGTCACGGAATGTTCAGGTGTCTTGTCCCTCTCCCCCTTCTGGCTCTGCTCCAGCTCCTTCCAGGATCTGTGGATGCCCATTTCCTTTCTCAGGATAAAGAATGGGAGCACATAAAGGTGAGGGGATCAAAAGAAAGGGTTGTGTCCCCCCTGTCCCTTCACATGGCACTGGGACAACTCCAGGCTGACACTGTCCATGGATCCTTCTCTGCCTGGACACCCATTTCCCCAATAAAAAAGCTTTATTTCCCCCTTTCCTTATGCCAGGAAAGGCAGGGGGTGAAGGCAAGTAAAGCTGTTGGAGCAGGAAGGACCAGAAGCCAGACAAGGTCTGCAGGTGATAAAATTTTATTACAAAATAGGAGATGGATCAATATTCCTGGGGGAGTTCAGTGGGGGAGAGGGGTTCTGTAACCAACACAGCATCCCAGGAAAAGATATCTTCCCCCCCACACACGTTTTCCAGGTCCCAATTTCTTCCTCATTGTGTTCATCTTGGATAATAAAGGATCACCTGGAAGAACCCATGAAGTCACACAGCACTTTTGGCCTATTTACAGCAATTTTCTCCCCGTTATCAGAGATGAGGCACCCACATTCCAGCATTTGATCCACTCCTTGCAAAGCTTTTCCAAAATGTCCCAGGGGACCGGAGATGGAGAGACCTTCATTTGTCATGACTGTCACGTGGCTACAGCAGCACCACTCCCCTTTCCCCAGATTTCTGCCCCAAAAACAGCTGCCCTTGGCCCAGAACTGTCCACTCTGTCCATTGAAAAATAAACTAATAAAAGCTGAGGATTTGCTGTGGTTTTCATTTTTAAAAACAAAAAATTGTTGCATAGAGAAGCATTTGAATGTCAGGAGTTTGCATACAGAGCAGTGGGTGGGTGCTAAAACACTTCTGCCCCTCATCAAATGAAAACAAATATTTATATATTTATATATTTACACACACAGAGACCAGGGGAGGACAAGCAGAGGCTGTAGGGAAAAAGATTCCCAAGATAAGCAGGAAAATTATGTCCAATTCCCCTCGGATTTCAAGCTGCCTGTCGGTAGGTTTGGCTTTGTACTGGTTTTAGCAAACTGGTTTTGGGCTCCATCGGCATCACAGGGTGGGGAAGGAGGGGAATTAGGGATGGGAAGAGGAGGTTTCCTTCTCCAAAGGCAAAGGGGGGTGAAAAGACCCCTCTGAGAAGGCCATGGGGGGTGCTGATGGTGACACACGTGGGGACCCTGTGCCTTAGGATTTGGCTCCTGCCCTGGGGAGGTCCAACCACAAGAGATGCCCCAAAAAACCATCTTGGAGTGTGGAGGTTGGTGCTGATGGCTGGAAAACTGTTCCCACTGTTGGGAATGGAATCCAGTAATTCCATGGCCTTTCCCCCTCTGCATTCCCACCTTCCCTGGTGGCACGGGAGGCTCCTGGCTGAGGAGCCACAGGGAAGAGCCACCGCAGAGCTGGACCATCATCCATCCCAAAGCCAACAGCACACCACAGACCCCAAATCCTTCCTGCCCTCCTCTGCTGTCAAACAGACCAACGGGATTGGCTCTGTTTATCCACGGAAAAGGCCAAGCAGCAACCCAGCACTGGCTCTGGCAACAGCAGAGAGGAGTGGCCTCCAAATTCCAGCCGACCATGCCATGGTCCAGCCTGTCCCTTCATCCCACACATCAACCCGTGAGTTATCCAAGGAGAAACAAGAGAGGAGGAGGAGGGTGTGGAACAAATCAATATTCTGCTGGACACAGCAGACCCATTATTTGTTCCTGATTTATTTACAGTGCTCACAGCTGGTCTTGGAAGTGGCTCTTGTTGTGCCCAAATTGAACCCCAGGAAGGCTTTGGAGAACAGGGATGTGCATCCCACGGGATGGGGGAAAGAGCTTGGGAGCTGGAGGTGGTGAACCTGTGAGGTAGTCATGTGATTCCACTCTGAACAGCAGGATTTATTGGAATTTGTTTCCAAGATGCTTTTTTCCCTGTTTGTTTTTTTTTTTTTTTTCCATCTGATGGAATGGCAACAGCACAGGCCTGGTGGGACCAGCAGCCACCGAGTCCTTGTGGGATTCTGGAGAAGGGCACCACTGGTGGATTCTGGGACACCAGACCTTCAGCAGAGTCTCTTTTGCTGTCCCCTGGGGGGCTTCAAACCCACGCTGGTCCTCCCAGAGACATCCAAAGTCCAAATTCCTCTTGGAAGCAGAAATGCTTAGGACACAACCATAAAAACCTGGCAAGGCAGGGCAGGTGCTCACAGTCCCAAGCTGGCTGCCAGGATGGGCTCAGTGGAACACAGGTGACACTTTTGTCACCTGCTTTTCTGCTGCCCCTTGTTTGAAGGGTGAGTTTGTCATAGGTTTGTTCTTCTGTGCCCCCACAGAGACTGGGATTGTCACCGCCAACAGTCCTGGGCACAGCTCCTGTTCTGGCATGGCACGGGTGCCACATCCATGGTCACACCATGGGGGACAGGGTCACATCCATGGTCACACCCTGGCACTGGTGCCACATCCATGGCCATGCCATGGGGGACAGTGCCACATCCATGGTCACACTATGGCACGGGTGCTACATCCATGGCTATGCCATGGGGGACAGTGTCATATCCATGGTCACACCATGGGGGACAGTGTCATACACATGGCCATGCCATGGGACAGGTGCCACATCCATGGTCACACCATGGCACCAGTGCCAAACCCATGGTCGCACCATGGGACAAGGTGCCACATCTGTGGTCACACAGTGTCAC
Organism: Vidua macroura; assembly: GCF_024509145.1. Lineage (NCBI taxonomy): Eukaryota > Metazoa > Chordata > Aves > Passeriformes > Viduidae > Vidua > Vidua macroura. Next base: position 4,156,639 of record NC_071584.1, on the reverse strand, counting down.
ATCCATGACTATGCCATGGGACCGTCCAAGAGAGTCCAAGTGAGAGCTGTCGCAGCCAAGTTGACACATCCTCCTGGGCCTCACCAAAGGGGCAAAACCCATCCCAAAAGGCCTTGAGACACCAAGTTGCTCCTGAGTGACAAATAAATATCAGGATTGCCAGAAGAAAGCCCTTGGGCATCCAAGCTCCAGTGCCCCAGTGCCACCAGGAGCCTCGTCAGGAGATCAGTCTGCAGTCAGGGCTCGTTTGAAGTGAGCTGGGTGGGTTCCAGTCTCTCGTAAAGCCAGACAGCATCGGGGCCAGGCTGGCAGGGCTCTCCTGCCGCCTCGCTGATGGCGGCGTGGGGTCGTTCCTATGTACAGGCTCTTCCCTGGGACAAGGGAAGAGTTTGAGCTGCTCTCGGACAAGTGGGAAGGGAGGCAGCTCCTAATTCTGGTGCCTCTTCATGTGCAGGGCCAGGTGGTCAGAGCGGGAGAAGCAGCGGCCACACGCCAGGCACTTGAAGGGCTTGGCCCCCGTGTGCTTGCGGTAGTGCCGGGTGAGCTCGTCCGAGCGGGCGAAGCGCCAGTCACAGCCTTCCCACGTGCACTTGTAGGGCTTCTCGCCTGCCCAGGGGACAGCCACAGGTCACACGTGTGCCCAGCCCCCCAAAACCCCCCCCTGGCCTCTGGAGATGCCCCCCATCAGTGGCACTGCCAGGGCTCCCCAGTGTGCACAGCCCAGAGCCACTGAGGGAGCATGGGCTGAGCTGCGCCACACAGGTCTTGTCCCTCTTCACCCCCTGCCCAGCCTCCCAAAAACACCCCCAAGCCTCTGGGAGACACCCAAACTCCTTGGCACTGCCAGGGCTCCCCAGGGCACACAGCCCAGCGCCACCGAGGGACTGAGCTGCACCAGCCAGGTCCTGTCCCTCTGCACCCCCTCCCACTTTGCTTTCTAGTGCTTTTCAAGTTCCTGCTGGATTTTGGAGCCTTTCTGGCTAAAAAGAACTTGTGAATTAGGCTGGGTTTTTTTAAATAAATATCCAAAAATTCCTAAGGAAGCTGTGAGTGGTGGGAGGCACCAGGAGGAAGACAGGGCTCTAAATCTAAATTTTAATCTGAAAAATCTAAATTGTTTTTCAAAAACCATCATCCAATGTTGGTGGCTGCCCGATCCCTGGAGGTGCTCAAGGACAGGTTGGATGGGGTTTGGAGCAACCTGGTCGACTGGAAGATGTCCCTAAAGGATAAGACAGCCTTTAAAGACCCCTCCCAAAGCCAAACCATTCCAGGATTCCATGACCTAATGCTCCACACCTCCGAGTTCCCCTGCCAGCAGCTCTGTACACAACCTATTGTGTTTCCCTCAGCGCATTCAGGTGATGTCATCCCCGTGCCCTCTCCCCCTCCCTCCCAAACACACCCATTCCCAACCGAAATCCATTCAACCAGGCACCTTCCCAGCCAGCTGGGGACTGAGCTGGAAAAGCCCGCGTCCGCTTCCAGCCAGGCCACGGTGCTGAACCCTGGCTGCAGCCCTGTCCCCACGCAGGGTGTGGTGCTCTCAAATATTAGAGCTGCTCTTAACAGCCTGAACAGGCAGGCAGAGTTCAGGGAATGTGCTGACATTCCCGACCTCAAATATTTACCCTTTCCGGGGCCAACTGCCGGGCGCAGCGGCGCGGGAGCGCACGTCCGCACGCAGCACGCGTGCACGGGCATGTGTGCCCTGCCCTGCCGTGCTTCCAGGGATTCCTTCATTCCCAACCTTCCAGGGAGACCTTCCCATGCTTCCAGGGAGCCCTTCCTCCCATAGGCTGCTCCATGGAACCAGGGAATCCTGGAACAGCTCAGCTTGGAAAGGACCACAAAGCACTTTGTGTTCCACCCTGCCCAGACCAGCTTCCACCAACTTCCAGGGATTCCATCAACTTCTAGGGATTCCTTCCTCTCTGTGCTCCCAGGGAGCCCTTCCTCCCACAGGCTGCTCCACAGAGCCAGGGAATCCTGGAATGCCTTGTCTTGGAAGGGACTTTAAAGCCCATTTTCTCCAGAGCAGGTTCCACTAGACCGTGCTCCACCTTCCACTAGATCCAAGTCCTATCCAACCTGGCCTTGAATAATTCCAGGGCTGGGAATGCCACATGTGGCCAGGGAAGTGAAATCAGGCACAGCAAGGTCTCCAGTGCCTTGCCTGCAGTGGATAAAACACAAAAACATGGATACATGAACCTGGAGGAGGCAGAGCAGCACGAGCACATCCTGCTCCTCCAAAAACCTCTGGATGCTGCCCCATGGGAAAGGGAGAGGGATTTTTATGGCTCAGGTAAACATAGTGCTTGCAGAGGATTTACAAGGAGTTGGTGGAGGTTTTATGGGACTTGGGATGTGCCAAGACAAAGGTAGGATTTTCCCAAAGGAGGATTTGCCCCAAGGTAGGATTTTCCCAAAAGAAGGATTTTCCCAAAAGAAGGATTTGCCCCAAGGCAGGTTTTTCCCAAAGGCATGATTTTCCCAAAATTAGGATTTTGCCCCAAAATAGGATTTTCCCAAAGGCAGGATTTGTCCCTTGCAGCCCAGACATTGTCCTCTCCAGGTCACCTGGCTGGGTCAAGCCCACCGATCCCTTTGCTTTCAAACAATGCCAGGTCGATGTCCAGGACAGAAGCTCAAGGTTTCCCATTGTCCCGGGCTCCCCATTGTCCCCGGAGCTGGCTGCCTCTCCCAGGACAGCAAGGCAGGGCGGGCTCAAACAAAGGATCCGAGGTGGCATTCCTGGCCCGGGGGTTTATGTTTAACCTCACAATGGTACCCAGGAAATGAATGGTGGCTCCAGCAGAGGAAAACACCCAGCCATGGCAACGGGAAACCACAAGGAAAGAGCTCCCAGACCAGGGACTTCTCAGGCAGGGAATGGGAGAAGGGACATTTTTAACCCTTTGGGTGATGGAGCTGAGGCAGGATTTGGGGTGAGCTCTTGCAGCTCTGGTGAGGACTTCAGCAAGGCTAAGGCCTCCAAAGCAAAACACGAGGCTTAAAAGCATTGGATGCAGAGATCCTGGGCCAGGACTGTAGGATGGTTCTAGATTGGAGTCCCTGCTTTTTGCTCATCCCACGCCACCACCAGTTGTCCTGACTCCTCAGCTCACACCCTCCCTCACCTCTCCACCCTTCCCTCTAACAGCAGGGAAAGGAAAGGAGGGAAAGCCACTTGGATTTCCTGCATAATTACTGGGAAACCTGGAAAAACCACTGAGTTTTCCTGGATTTCAAACTCACCCAAGTTTTACATTTTATGTGTGATAGGTAAGGAGGTGCCCAACTCATGGATCCTATCCTGGGCACAGAGCTCCCAACAGACAGGATAAGAGATATTTAATTTAATTCAATTTCAAAGCCCTGATTCCAGACTGTGATAAACCCCTATCAGCACCCAGCTCTGGGACAATATCCATCCTGTTCCTGTTTTTCCACCCCTTCCGTGCTGTTTTCCAGCCCCCTCATCCCCAGCCCCTGACAAAGAAACATCATGGCTTACGCACAAAGTGAAATTCTTTGTTTGAAGGGTTGATAAGGGGAGGGAGGAACGGAGCCAAGAGCAAGAAGCAATTCCCAGCCGCAGAACGGGGTTTGGTCGTTGTTCATAAAAAAGAGAAGTGAACTCTGGGCCTGGCTTAATTGCTCTCAGTAAAGATCAGCCCTCCTATAAAAGAGATTTATGAGGGCACTGATGGTTCCTGGACTACCTGGGGATCTGATAATGTTTCAGGTATAATAAATGTCTTAATGAGGGCGCCGGGGCTTGAATGCAGAGTGTCACGGAGCTGGGATCAGCCCAGGGGAGCTGTGCTGGAGCTGCTCCGAGCTCGGGTCCCTGCCTGCACCGTGGCACCCTCAGGAGCAGGGGCACAGCCCAGCCCCTCATGGACTGGGAGCCCTTCCCCATGTGGGTTCAGAGGGAGTGGAACTCAGGGAGACACGAGGGGTTCCTCCCTCTCCCTGGGAGCCCTGGGGTGGGGTTTGACACAGAAGAGATGCCCTGGTCTCCTCAGAGATCCTAAACGTGCAGCACAGGCCTTAGGCAGCCTTCCTGTAGGATCAGCAGGATCAGCCTCGGGCAGGATTTGGGACATGCCAAGGGAAGAGCTCAGAGTGACAAAAAAATCAAAGAATCAAAGAACAGATCAGGTTGGGAGGGACTTTAAAGCCCATCTTGCACCACATCCCAGGCTGCTCCAAGTCCCAATGTCCAGCCTGGCCTTGGACACTGACAGGGATCCAGGGGCAGCCACAACTGCTCTGGGCAGCATTGGCCCCCCCACTCCAGGGCCTGCCCACCCTCCCAGGGAACAATTCCTTCCCAATATCCCATCTAACCTTGCCCTTTTTGGGGGGGGTTGGTACCTGAGGCTGGCAGCATTTCCTGGAGCTGCTTACCTGTGTGAGTCCTCTGATGTGCCTTCAGGTGGGAGCTCTTGGTGTAAACCTTTGAGCAACCTGCAAGGACAGAAAAAAGCACAATTTCCCTGTGAGAAAGGGGCCGTTGCTCAAACAAACTGATGTTTGGGGGGAGGGACAGAACTGGGCCACGCAAATAAGCCTGGCTTGGGCTCAGCACTAACTAAGGAGTGTTTGCTCTTAGGCAGGCAGACTTTAACACCTTCTCCTGCCACCCATGGCAATTGTACTGGGAATTAGGGAGGGGACAGTCAAGCACACAGGTTCAAACCCCCCTTCCACCACCAGGATGAAAAGACTTGATTCCCCCACGTTTCTGGCTCTGTGCTGCCCTGTCTCCACTCATAGCTGATATGACTTTGCAAGGCTGGGTTTTGTAACAGTCCTGGCCCAGCAGACGTGGTACCAATGTTCCAGGAAGCAGGAAACAGCCAGGCACAGTCACAACTTGGCTTCCAGGTCCCAGAGCAGAGCCAGGGGGAAGTGTTTTCACAAGACCAGCATGAACAGGTTTCATCAAAGACAGGGTTTAACAGAAACACCATGACTGGGGAACAGTTCCAACAGAAGGTATCTCAAAAGGAGTCAGTTTAACTCCTCTGAAGTTTAAGTTGGATAAAGCTTAAGGAAGCCTCTGCTGCCCTTTCTGGCCCTGCTGCTTTGTGTTTTGATGAGGACATTCAAATATGAATTTGAATTTTTATGACCTGCACAAGCAGCATGGAGATATTTTTAATCCCAGTGTTCCCAGAGGAGCCTCCTGCTCCGGATCAGCCCTTGGTCCTGTCCTGCTCAGGAGGGGCAGGAGCTGCTTTTCTCCTCCTTGGCAGGAGGGACAAGGGCTGGTGGCCCCATTCAGTTTTGCTTCTGGTGCTCTGAAGCTTTAGCAGCCCCTCACATTTGGAAGAGAGATCATGGAATCAAGGCAGGGTTTGGGTTGGAAGAGAGCTCAAAGCTCTTCCCATCCCACCCCTGCCATGGGCAGGGACACCTTCCACTGTCTCAGGCTGCTCCAAGCCCAGTGTCCAACCTGGCCTTGGGCACTGCCAAGGAACCAGGGGCAGCCACAGCTGCTCTGGGCACCCTGTGCCAGGGCCTCAAACCCTCCCAGGGAACAATTCTTAATTCCCAATATCCCATCCATTCCTGTCCTCTGGCAGTGGGAGCCATTCCCTGTGTCCTGTCCTTTCATGCCCTGTCCCCAGTCCCTCTCCAGCTCTCCTCGAGCCCCTTCAGGCCCTGGAAGGTTCTGGATGGGGGCTTTTACCAACAGGTCTCACATCTGGTTCCAGGTGTGAAGTCTCCAAGCCCCCCTCACCTCCTCAGAAAGAGCAGGTTGGTCAGAATTCCTTGCCATTATTCCTGACTGGAGCCACCTCCAGCTGAACCTTTGAGGGAGGGATCACATGGGCCCCTGCTCCATCTCTGCATGTACAGACCCAGCACTTATTCAGCACAGATCGGGGTAATTTTTTTTTTTTTTACCACAGACCAAAAACCAGCTAAAACCAGCTTGGTCTTGGTGCAAATCCTGCAGCATGAGCCTCTGAGCAGTCAGACACGAGGAGTGTGTCTCAGGTCTAATCCCAACTTTCATGTCCTCACCACAACCAGCAGAAGGTAAAAAATTCAGCACAAGCCATCAACCACTGACAGCTTCTGGCTCAGAAAGTCCCTGATCCACAGGATGCCAGAGAGTGGGAAGGTGTAAGCACAGAAAGATTGCTCTCAACCTGCCCTGCTCTTATGCAGCTCCTGGCATCACGGCCGGAGACAGGATCTGGAGCAGGCAGAGCCTCTGGGCTGGCCTCCAGCCACTCCCATGCCAGGGAAAGGGTCACTAAATCTCACTGAGGCAGTTAGGAAGTGACTTTCCCCATTCACACACCCCCAGGGAAAAACTGTTTGCTAATCCACAGCTGGTCAGCCCAGGAAGTGGGAGGTGTGTCCTGGCTCCTGGAGTGGCCATTTCCAAGCCCTCAGATGGCTCTCACTGGGATCTCTCAATGGGATTTGCTTCCCTGGTGTGTGCCACAGAATCCCAGACTGGTTTGGGTTGGAAGGAAAGCTCATCCAAGTTCCAACCCCTGCCATGGGCAGGGACACCTTCCACTATCCCAGGCTGCTCCAAGCCCCATCCAGCCTGGCCTTGGATACTTTCAGGGATCCAGGGGCAGCCACAGCTGCTCTGGGGTAGGATCCCCCGCTTGAGGGCTTGGAGCAAACTGGGATGGTGGGATGTGTCCCTGTCTATGGCAGGAGGTGGGATGACATGGCCTTTAAACATCCCTTCCAACCCAAACCACTCCATGATTGCCCTTCCACAGCTGCAGCACATGGAGCCATGGAAGGAAGGCACAGGGATGTTCAGCTCGTTGTCTCTTTGGAAGATCAGAACTCTCAGAGAGAGTCCAGCAGGGCTCCTGGGGGGAATTCCTTGCTGGTTTTCCACCCACTGTGAGAGAGAGGGAAAGGAAATGGGAATGGGAATGGGAATGGCAGAGTGGCTTCAGTGGCTGCTCGGGGTTGGGAAGGACCAGAGCAAAGCAACAACTCAGGAGCAGATTCCCAGGAGCAGATTGCCAGGAGCCTCCCTGGCTTAGGAGCATTGCTGAGTCGCTTTTGCCAGAGTGTAAAGGGAGAGGGAAGGGGAAAAAACAGGAACCACACCATGCTGGTGGGATCAACCCCTTCTATTCCTTCCCACTTCCCTGGGGCTCCATCCACAGCTTCATCCCAAAAGGATCTCAGATTATCCTCCCTGGAGGCTCCTACCTATCCTCAGAGACCCCCAAAGTCCCCCGTGAGCACACCTGGGTAGTCACAGTGGTGGATCCTCCTCTTCTCCAGCTCGGGGTTGTTGCGCCGGTTGTACTTGGGGGGCTGCATCACAATGTGCCCCTGGGAGAGGCCCCCAACGCCGTTGGGCACTGGGGGCATCTGGGACGACTGGACCAGCTTCAGTCCAAAAGTGGCTTCATAGGACGGCGGAGGAGAGATGGTGTTGATGAGCTCAGGCTGGTTCTCGGGGCTGCCAGGCTGCGAGTTGGGGGGCGAGGGGGGCAGAGTCACCCCCGGGGCGGGGTAGAACTGCCCGGAGATGTTCCCGAAGCTCCCCTGTCCCTGGGCCACGTGTGGGTACTGCTTGAGGGGCCCTGCTGGCTGCACAGGTCTGTGTGCCACACTGGCCACAGAGCCTGTGGACATGGTGACCCCGCTGAGGCAGCTGATGGCCGTGGTGCTGCTGGAGGAGGACACCAGGGTGGGAATGTCAGCACCGGCAGCGCCCAGGGGCAGCTGGAAGAGCTGGGATTGCTGCGGGTGGGTGGACAGCGGGATCTCTGTGGGCATCTCCTGCTTGATGAAGATGTTGTTCACCGCCACCGACTGGGGCATGCTGAACACACTGGTGAAGTCAGGCAGGGTCTGCGTGGGACCGGAGGAGGACGAGCAGGGCTGGGAGAAGCCGGTGCCGGGCTCGGATTTGATCTGCGGGAAGGGGGCCATGGGTCTGGGGGGCCGGTAGAGCCCCGTGCGCAGGTGGGTGGTGTCGGGCAGGATGACGTTGATGTTCACGCTGTAGGGCGCCGAGCTGGGCTTCTCCGTGGAGAAGAACTCATCCACCACCGAGGCGCTCTCCCGGCGGTACTTCTTGTCCGGGAGCATCGGCACAGGCGGCACCTCACTGGACAGGTACTTGTCCATCTCCGAGCGTGCCTGCGGCAGAAACACGGACACACGAGCTGGAAAAGGTGACCTTGACAGCCAGCGGGGGGAGGCCAAGGTCCAACGGGGATTTGAGCGAGCAGGAAATGGAGGGAGCAGTGGTGACGGCCCAGGAACCTGAGCTGAGGTGATTTAGCTCCGGGTCTGACTCAGCCAGGCTCCCCACGGCTGAATCAGCGTCCTCTGCCCCACTTTCCCACTCCCTATCTCCCTGATAACACCGGGCAGGTGGGAGAGGATGCGGGTAGGACAGAAATCAAACCTGATAAAGGGAAGCAAGCTTTGGGTGCAAAGCTTTGGCCACACAAGCAGCAGGATGGAGAAATAGGAATGGGATTAATCCAGCCAGGATCACACCTCAGGCAGGTTGGATTTGCAGCCCACCTCAGACATGCTGGCTCTGTCTCCTTTAAACTCAGCAGCCTGAGGAGTGTTTTATCCTGGGACAGTCTCTTTAATGAACGGAGGAATTCTAGGACAGTATATTTAATTAATTGGGAATAGTTTGGGCCTAGAAATCTAAGTGATGTTGCCAGTAAGTCAGTGTGTTCTGAGCCTGAAATGGGAACAGCTCCTGCCTTCCCGCCTCACCTGGGCAGTGACTCAGCCCTGGCCTAACCTTTCGCTTAGTTCTGGTTTTACAGAGCTGTTTTTACAAGCCTGGTTCCTCCAAGCTACCAGAACCTCTGGCTCTGGCTCCTTCCCCTCCTGGTTCCTGCCTGCTGGGGCATCTCACTGGATCCAGGCCCAACAATCCAGCACCCTGATGGAGCAATCCTCGAGGAAATTCATCCTGTGGCACTGGGTGACTCAGATTCTGCTCACTGAGCTTGCAGATCCCAGCACTAAAGCTCTCATGCAGCGCTCCAGCCCTTCATTGCGTGGTTCTCCAAGTGTCAAAGCCCTCATTCCCATGGAGAGCAGCTGGAAAAGGACCAGGTTTCCCTGGCAGAGCCCGGAGCGCACTCCAGGAGCGGGAGCTGAGCTCAGCCCACGCCCTGAACCGAGGTTTCCAGCCCTGAACTGTGTCACCGCGATGCCAGGGGCCAAAGTCAGCCCTGCTGCCTCCTCAGGGCTCTTGACAAAGCTGGGTGGGAGCCAAGAGATTGCCTTGTGCTTTACAGGGAAAGGATCACGGAGCTTCCAGCTCATTCAGAGAGCCTTTGCACCTCTGGGTGCCGTGCTAGCAACACATGGCTGAGCTGGCTGTCACCCAGGCACGGGGACAGCCACAAATCCACCCTGGGCCACTCGGGAAGGAGCTCAGGGAGGCCGGGCTGGGAAGGGCCACGCTGTGTGTACACAGCCTGCTGGGAATCCTGCAGAACTGGGGAATTGTCACGTGTGGAAAGGACCTCTAAGGGCATCAACCATGACATGTCTGTCCTCGTCAAACATGGAAGTGCTGGAAGTTCCTGTCCTGGTTAAAGGAAGCTCAAAAGTCCTCCTGGAGAAGGAACCTTGGCTCAGGCAGAGCCTAAAGCTACTTGTGGAGTCATGGGATACCCCAAGTTGGAAGGGATCCACAAGGATCATCCAGTTCAGCCCCTGGTCCTGCACAGGACACCCCAACAACCTCACCCTGACTGACCAAACATTCCTGGAGCTCTATGCCCATTCCCTAGGGAGCCGGGTCAGTGCCCAGCACCCTCTGGACAAGGAACCTTTCCCTGATATCCACCCTGGCACAGCTCCAGCCATTCCTTGGGTCCTGCCCCTGGTGGCTGCCCTCCCTCTTTACCCCGAGGCATCAGCAGGGAAGGGAAGGGACTCGGAGAGCTGCAGCTCCATTCCATCCCCATGGAGAGCTCCAGCCCCTCCCTGCTCCTCGCTGGGCAGGTTCCTCCCTGGGGAGAGTCATGGCACAGCCTTGGAGCCCAGCCCTGGGCACTCCTGGCACTGGGCTGGCACGGGCCAGGTTCCCTTGGGAATCAGCTCGCCCCGGGCAGCTCGGGATGCCACACATTCCTGAGCCATGAACGGCCCCACTTGGCAGGAGCAGGGGCAGGGCAAGTGCTGGGTGCATTTTCCTTCACACTTCCCTTATCTCTGGCATTTCACTTTCTTACCTCCAGTTCCCAAGGGAAGGTCCTTCTGCCGCAGGGTAGAAATGGGGAAAGGTGTGGAGCTCAGAGGGCCTTTCCAAACTAAAGGATTCCATGGAGGACCCAAATTTCCATGGAGGGTGATGCCTCAGGTTTTAGCTTTTCTATTTTTCAGATTCTGTGCTGCTTTAGTGTGTGGGTCTGGGCTTCATATTATGGGATGGTGAGCTCTCTTCACAGAGTAGGGAGACAAAACAATTCCTTCTCCAGCTGTGGACCAAGGACAAATGATCCAAATCTCAGGCCCAAGAGCACAAACAACATGGGCTGAAGAGAGAAAAACAAGCAGGATGGGACTTCATGGGCTGGAGCTGGAATTGGGCAATGAACTCCAACGTGCAAATGGAGCAGAACTGATCACAGTGAGAGCCCCCGGGAGCGGTCATGCATTTTGTGACCATTTTGGTTCATCTTGGGTGCAGCCCTGGCTGGGCTCTGGTGCTGCCCAAGGTGGATCCATTGAGGAGATCCTTTGAATAAATCTCTGCTTTATTCTTTAGCTCCATCCAGCCTCTGCTCTAGGGCAGCCTTCACAAGGCATCAAGAGCCCAAATTTCCATGGAGGGCCCTTGTTTGGCATCACCCAACCTCCCTTCCTCCAGAACCACCCCTCCCTGCAGAGCCAGTTTTTTCCTGGTCTTTCCATTAAAAAACCACAGTAATCCCCCTTCAGGCTCCTGGAGAAAGGGTTGGTAAGGACAACAGTGGCTGCCACCAGGCAGGAGGACACCATCCCTGCTCCACTGCTCTGTGTGTGTGCAGGACCTGGACAACAACAACCCCAGCCCATGGAATGCCCCACCGTGCCACAGTTCCGCAGGAATCCCAAGCACCAGCGTCCCTCCCACAGGGACAAACAGGAACTTTTTGTTTGTGGCTCAGAATCACCTGGAAAACTCTGCCCGGCCGGGTGCTGGCACCTCTGACCCCAAAGCACTTCCCAGCCCCTTCCCCAGCCCGATCCAGAGGCTGAGGGAGCTGGGAAGGGGCTCAGCCTGGAGCAAAGGAGGCTCAGGGGGGCCCTTGTGGCTCTACACAACTCCTGCCAGGAGGGAACAGCCGGGGGGGTCGGGCTCTGCTCCAGGGAACAGGGACAGGAGGAGAGGGAACGGCCCCAGGCTGGGCCAGGGGAGGGGCAGGGTGGAGAGTGGGAAAATCTTGCCCAAAAAGGATTGTCCAGCCCTGGCTGGAGTCCCCATTGCTGGAGGGATTTAACAGCCATGTGGATGTGACATTTCGGGACATGGGTCAGTGGTGGCCTTGGCAGTGCTGAGGAATGGTTGGACCTGATGGTCTCAGAGGGCTTCTCCAAATTAAACAATTCCGTGATCCTACAAAGTCCTCAGCTCAGATCAGCACAGCTGAGGTGACCAAGTGCCACTCAGGCACTCGGGTGCTCCTGGCTGTCACTCCTGTCACTGCCTGTGGGGACACACAGGCCAAGGAGGTGACAGTGACACACTGACACAGGGGACTGGCAGAGAGGGAGGGACGTGTCCCAGCTGGAAGGGGGGATGGAAGGAGGGAGTGGGAATGGGGACTGGGGAATGTCCCAGCTCTGTCTCTTGGGGACTCCTGTGTTTCCTCTTCCCACCAGGAGCAGGAGGATGCAGGGGAAGGAATGAGGGAAGCCACTCACCTCCAGGATGAGCGGTGGCATCCGCTGGTCCATCCTCATGGGGTGCAGCTGTGGGAGGCAGGGCTGGGTTACTGGGGGTCCTCCTTGGCTTGGCCACCCCAAAGACCCCCCCAGATTCCCCTGGTGAAGGAGGGCAGCACCCCCCAGAGCCTCCTACAGCCTCCCAGAGCCCCCAGAGCTCCAGGTGTTCCCCCTGCCAGTGGTGTCTCCTCCCACCCCACACCCCCTGCCATGGAAGGAGCTGGTGGTTGCCCACCATGGGTTGGTGGTTGCCTGCCATGGCTGGAGCCTGTTCAAGGGAGGCCACTTTGGAAAGAAGGGTCAAACAGGAAGTACCGAGCTCTCCCGAGGAGACTGAGGCACGGCACCCTAAATCCCTTTATCATCCCCACACAGTGTGCTCACAAATGTCCTGCACCTCGCCGTTCTCCTGCATCCGCCTCTCCCAGATTCCCACAGAGGGCTGAGGGCTCTTCCCAGATCCCTCAGGCCCAGATCCTTTCTCCAAGGGCAGTGTTCCAAATAGGCCACAGCCCTCCAGCACCAAGAAGAGGGGAAGAGATCTGGGATTCCTCCAAGTCCCAAAGCAGTATTTAGGAGGCTCCTGCGGGCTCGCTCTCATTCCACATGGTTCTCCTGCTCACTTCCAGGAGAATCTCAGATCTCAGAGTTGGAGACCCCACATCCTCTACCTGTCCCCCTCCCATGGGACAGCAGTGACGTGCAATGCTCAGCCCATCCCCTCCTCCAGGAATGAGACGTTTCCTGGCTCTTTTGGGGCAGGACTGAACTTATCCCGCACACAGGGTGCTCAGCTCATCCACACAGTGCACGGGATGTGAGCTGATGGCAAAAGGCCTCAGAGCCTTGCATATGAAGAGCAACCAGGTTTTCAGAGGGATCACGGGCCCAGTTTCCCTCACAGTCATGGCCAGGCCATCCCTGCCATCCCTGGGGACTGGGATGAGGGCAGGAGGCACCAGACAACACCGACTGCATGGCCACAGGCTCCAGCAGCCACCACAGAGTCAGGGAGCAGCAGCTCAGGGCAAAGAGGAAACACCAACAAACCTTCTGGGAGGTCAGAGGGATTGGGATTGTTCACAGAGTCCCACATTGGTTTGAGCAAGAAGGGACATCAAAGCTCATCCCATTCCACTGTCCCAGGGCGCTCCAAGCCCTGTCCAGCCCGGCCTCGGACAATTCCAGGGATCCAGGGGCAGCCACAGCTGCTCTGGGAACCTGTGCCAGGGCCTGCCCACCCTCCCAGACAGGAATTCCTTCCCAAAATCCCACCTAAACCCACTCTCTTTGATTTGCAGCCGTCTTCACGTGTCCAGGAAGGGAAAGCCAACAAGAAGCTCCTCTCACACAGCCAAAGCACTGAATTCTGGGGGGATTTTCCCCCCAAAGTCACCCAAGTTTGATCCTGGAGAAGCATCTCCTCAACTTGGCAGAGAAAGAAAACCAAAATAAAAATGAGAAGGTACAAACCAGCACTTTGTCTACTCCAGAAAGGCCACAGGACATTAGTTTGTGTCTCTGGAGCAGCAGTGTTATACTCAGCACACCCAAATCTGGTGACCAAAGTTCCCTGGAGGATGGGATAACCTCAGGAGCAGCCCCTGGGAGAGCTGCAGGATGTGAATCCCCAGCCCCAGTAAAACCAGTGGCTCAATGAAGAGAGCAATGCCATCCCACCTCTCCAGAGTGGATTTTCCAGGAGTAGGATTTTCCAGTGGTTCATATGGGTGGACATGAGCCCCTCCAGCCCTGGCAGTTCCCATAAATCCTGCAGGGGCCTGGGATTTATCCCTGGATCAGATGTCCCAGGCTGGGGGAGCTGTTATCAGCACAGAGATCGATTCAAGCAGAGTCCAACTCAAACATTTCTTGGCAGGCCCCAGATAAACCCGGATTAACCACGAGCACAGAGAGCTGGGCTGGGGCTGCCGGGCGGGGTGGGACTGGCTGTCCCCTGATTAAACACCTCCTAATCTGCAGGTGATAAATAACAAACGGCCCGGGGAGGAACATCAGATGTTGTCACCACCCGGGCAGGAGGGAAATAGGGAAATGGGTGTTTGCTAAACAGGCAGCAGCTCTGAAGGTGGCACAGGGAGGGGCTGGGGGGCACGTGGGGGTATTTCACCAGCCCTGTGCCCACTCCTGCCTGGCCAGAGCTCCCAGCCCATCTCCCAGATGGGAGATTCCCTCTCAGCTGGATGCAGGCTCCGGCTCACACCCAGCCCCCAGCGCGGTGCTGTCGCTGCTGCAAAGAACTTTGGGGACAGGGGGCAAGGAAAATGTCACCTGTGTCCATGCCAGGCAGGCAAGAGCGTCCAGAGCTGAGACCCAGCAACAGAGGGATGTGGAACTGCTGGAGTACATACAGAGGAGGCCACGGAGCTGCTCCAGGGCTGAAGCCAGGCTGGGAGAGCTGGGGGTGCTCACCTGGAGAGGAGAAGGCTCCAGGGAGAGCTCAGAGCCCCTGCCAGGGCCTGAGGGGCTCCAGGAGAGCTGGAGAGGGACTGGGGACAGGGCATGGAGGGACAGGACACAGGGAATGGCTCCCACTGCCAGAGGACAGGGATGGATGGGATATTGGGAAGTGGGAATTGTTCCCTGGGAGGGTTTGAGGCCCTGGCACAGGGTGCCCAGAGCAGCTGTGGCTGCCCCTGGATCCCTGGCAGTGTCCAAGGCCAGGCTGGACACTGGGGCTGGGAGCAGCCTGGGACAGTGGAAGGTGTTGGGCGGTCTCCACTGTCCCCCCAGCACAAACCACTCCATGACTCAATGATTCTGGGAGCTCAAGGAATGGGGGAGCAGCAGGAGGTGGCTCCAGCAGGAAGGGGGGCCTGTCCCGGGATGAGGGACCCCGGGGGCACAGGTGTGGCACAACGGCCGTGCCACAGCCCAGCCCAGGCTCCTTCTCCCTGCACCTGCATGAAACTGCAGCCTCCAAGGGAATCAGCAAACAATGGGCAGGATAATCATCAATCAACCCCCCTGGCACGGCCCTGGCAGTGCCCCTTTGCTGGCTCACTTTATAAATAGCCTGTATTTATATCCAGATTTGGTTCAATATCAGCATTTATTGTCTCCTGGTTAAATATTGACCTGGGTAAATATTTGATCCTCTGATCATTTGGGTTTGATACTGACCTGGATCGACGTTATTTTCTGTTTGTTCCTCAAGTCTCCTGGAACTCTTTGTAAAACGGGATTAGCAAAGGGACTCTTCCTTTCAAGTACCCAACGTTTGGCTGCTGTAAACAACAAAGCCTGTCCCAGATGGAATCCGAGCTCCCGTGGGAATGTGCTGGGCCCAGGGAGGCCCTGGATGGGCTCCCCTGCTTCAAGAGCTCCGAGCAATTCCAGGGTGAGGGGTTGCCCTCAGGGCATTTGTGGATTATTTGGCTTGGAAAACACCTCTGAGGTGACCAAGCCCAAGGTTTGCATCATCCACTCCAGACATTTCCCCTTTCCCTGCCAGACAAAGGATGTCAGACCCCATCCTGCCCAAAGCTGGGTGTTCAGAGCACTCCAGGATGAGGTGCTGCCCCCAAACCATTCATGGAACTTCATTCATTCTCCAGGTTTGTGTCCATGGATGGCCCAGGAGATGGGGAAGGTTATTGCAGTGCTCTTTCCGGCCCTTGTGTTGGAACTCCCTGAGCAGATGATGACTTCCCAGGAACCAGGAAGGCTGGGAATCTCCTTCCAGGCAGCCCCACTCCCAGACCTGCTGGCTGTGTTTGCAATTCCTTCCCTCCAGCAGCTGATAAAGGCTCCCTCAAAGGCAATCCACCTCAGGAATTTATCACTGCGATCATGCCACAATCCCAAAGGCCAAGGGAGCCAGGGAAAACAGCCTCATCCAACTCCAAGGTCAAGGGGCTGGAAGAGGAGCAGCTGGGAACAGCCAGGCTCCAGCAGCAAGCAGAAACCTTTCCAAAAATAAAGCCATAAAGGATTGAAAAATAACAAAACCTTGGAGACACGGCGCCCGGAGCGAGAAGGGAATGACACAGGAGCATCTCCAGATGTGAGGGTGGGGGGGTCCCATGTTGACTTTGGGGTTGATCCCCATTTTTGGGGTAGATCCCACCGAGAGCCACCTCAGCTCTGGATGGAGCTGGAAGGAAGGGATGGCCTCTCCCCTCTCCCATCGCTTCACCTGGCGTGAGGAGAACTCTCAAAGCGTGGGAAGGGAGGACATGAGGATTTAAGGGAGCTGAACCTCCACAGCTTTCAGGATATTCCCATTCCATGATTTCTGAGCTGCTCCTGCTCAGCAAAGGCTGAGGTGATGCCCCTGAAAGGCTCCAGTTCCCTGTGGCCTTTTGATGGAGGTTTTCCATCAAAGCTCCTGGAGGTCAATCTGGACTGATTCCTGGTGTGAGCTGCTACAGCCCTTTGGAGGGATTTTTTGGGAAAAATGAAATGATTTAATGTCATTTCAACTCCTGGAAGATCGAGAGGCTTGGAGCTACTCCAGCCTTAGCCAAAACACTCAAGGAACCCTGGGTTACATGGGCACAAATCAGCTCTGGATTTGGAATTAGCCAGGAGCAGGGGGCCCCTGCAGCTTCACTGCTCCTTCTGGACTCAGCTCCATCCCAGAACTGCCTCTCCCTGACTCTTGGATGCCACAATCCCCAGGACTACCTGGACAGATTTATCTACCTGTTCCTAGCCACAGGACACTGGGATTGTCTTTGAGCCTTCCAGTTCCTCCAGTTCCACATCCCTGCCCCAAGTGCTGAAGGTGCTGTGGGAGAGGCTTGGAGCTCCCAGGGATCATCCCCAGCTGGTGGGATTCACTCTGCCTCCCTCAAGCCCTGTGGCAGCTCACTCTCCTCTCCAAGGCACGTTCCCAGGGGCTGACAATGCAGTGAGTCACTGGCTGCTTGCCGGGGCTTGTGGAGCCCTCCTGGCATCCAGATCCCATCAAAGAGGCCACAAATCCTACTCTTCCCAGGAGAACCACCGGGCAGACCCCAGGCAGGTGTCACGGGCAGAGAGCAAATCCCCCCATCCCTGTGGCCCCAGCTTCCTCCCAGAACAGTTGGGAAAACAAAACAAGCCCTGAGGCAGCCTTCAAACCCTTCCTCAAAGCCTGAACATCTCCAGGCCAAGGAGATCTTGCTGAAACAGGGACTGAGGGGGACATGGCAGCAGGTCCACTCCTGCCACGTGTCCTGTGCTATTTCATGGAATCATGGAATGGTTTTGGTTGGAAGAGACCTCAACCATCACCTCATTCTGTCACAAGCAGGGACTCTGTGCTTCTGGTGTGATCCTGGGAGCAGAAATATGGAGTCTCCTCCAGATCCAGGGCCTTCCACCCAAACCCTCCCTTTCCACAGCTTCCCTGTGTATAAAGGAATCCCCAGCTGCTGTTAATTAAGGGAAGCTGATTATGGCACAGGCCAATAACAGCTCCCAGGAGAAGGCTCCGAGCCCTGGAGAAGCTCCAGCAGGAGCATTTGAGAGCCTGGGCAGTGCCAGCCCTGGGAAATACAAGGACTGGGACATTCCTGGCATCCTCGAGGGGATGGCAAACCCCAAATTAATGGATTTGAGTTCCTCCCACACCACAGAACCACAAAACCCCCAAATATTGGAAGCTGCCCAGAACAAAACGTTCTGAAGTGTTTTGGATGAGCAGCTGGGGAGATGCCCTGATTTTCCCAACAAATCTGGGGCTTTTCCACAGCTTAGAGAACATCAAACCTGCCCATTGTGAGGGATTTTAATATATCCAGCCATTCCTGGGTTTAGCTCCCTGAAATATCCCTGAGGAGCAGCAAAATTACGCTTTTGTAGAGACAATATTAAAGTATTTGGAGTAAATAAATACACAAGAAAAAACCCATGGATGGATGGCCTGGAGAACATCCACGTCCTCTGGCCTCTCCATGATGGGTTCAGATCCATGAGATAAATCACCTCAGGTGTGAGGGATCTGATAAGGGATGGGTAATACCTTGCTTTTTGGGATGAACCTGTGCTTTCAGAGCAGCTACACTGGGATGAATTCCTTGTCGTTCCTTTCTCCTGCTTGCATGGGGAATCCTACAAAGAGCCAGTTCCTGAAATGCATTTTAATACTCACAAATCCTGCTCTGGGTGGGAACTTGAAGGTCCCTCCCCATCACACTGAAAACAATAATTTTCCAAGAATTCTCGCAGCATTTCTGAACTCACTGAAAGATTCTTTGTATGAGTTTCAAGCCGAGCTCGAACGGGGCTGAAGTTCTTTGATGTGGTAAACAGCCCATGGGGTTTTTTTTGGAGGGTTTTCATGCTAGCTCAAGTTATGAGAACATCTGAATTGTAAACACGAGTTCTCCAATCCCCAGAGCCCGGCCGGACCCGGTGACTGCGGGAATTCGCCAATGGAGCACGAGGAAAGCAAACACTGTAATCGAGCTCCCGAGACGCTCGTAAGTGCGATTATTTGCAGTGGATGGGTTGGATAAAAGAACTCACTGAAGCAGGGAAGGAGAACAAAACAGCGCCGGGAGGTGACCGAACAGGTTTGAGAGGGGGAAAACTCCCAGGCGGTGATGCACGGGCCAGAAATGCATTCCCCAAAGCCCGGGCAGCAAGTTCAGGTGACGGGGTTTGCTTCCCGCACAGCGCTCGGGAGGAGCCGTAGAGGGAAATCCAGAGCGCCGCGCTCATTGCCTCCTTTTGCAGCTTTCCAAAAAGGAAAAAAAACACCAACCCACCGGCGTTTTTCCAGCTAATCCAAGCGGATGGCAGGGTGCAGGGAGGAGGACGAGCACGGCACACCTGGAATCCTCGTCCCCTTCCCTCGCTCCCCCCTTCCCGGGCAGAACAATCAGCCTTTGTCCCAGCGGGACAGAGCCGTGCTCAAAGCTCGGCCGAGCAGTTCCACGGAGCTGCCCTATCCTGCTGCTCCTTCCATCCTGCTCCTCGCTCCCTCCTGCACCCACCTGGGGAACTCGGCGAGGTTCGGGGCCTCCAGAAAAATCAAACAACGAATATTGTGGATGAACCCCCCGCATGTGTCGGGTTTAGGCTCAGTGGTTTGACCCAGAGCTTCCTGCAGGCTCTGGAGCTGCTCTGCCGTGGGACCAACCCCTGGCACACCCCTTGGCCTGGGGACTCTCCTGAGGGTCTTCCTGAAAAATTAGAGGGATAAATGGATCCTTTCTGGGAATCTGTCCCAGTTCCCTGTGGTCCTGCAGACACCTGCAGGCACAGGCTGGGATCCACGGGCCGGGATCAGCTGATCCCAAAGCAAAACAGAGGGAAGGATCCCTCCCTCTGGAGATGCCTCATGCAAGGCTCCACCAGCACTCAAACCCATCCTCGTGCCAGAGGGATCAGGTTTTTCCATTCTTCCTTGGCAAGATTTAACTTCCCATCTCTCCCACCCCATTCCTGCACGCTCTGGAGTCTGCCCAGGCTGCCAGCACCCTTTGGAAATGGATTTTGCACACTTCCATGGAATTTCTGAACCCTTCTTCAAAGCCAGGAGGATCCCCAAGGGAGGAAATTCTCTCCAGGTATCTCATTCCAGGTCCAGAGCAAAATTCCAAAGCAGCCATCTCCCCTTTCCCTGAAGAAAAGCCAAATTTATTCCCTGCCTGCAGCTCCTGAGATTCCAAGGAAATGAATCATGCCCTGGGAGCTGTGCTGGGCACTCCAACATCTCTCCTAAAAAGTAAAGGAGCTTTATTTATGGAAGGCAGAACTCTTCTGGCCCTGACCAGGACCCATCACCCTGGTTCCAAGGCACTGGAGCACCAAGAAGCAGGAAAAGCCATCCCTGCTCCAAGGGACAGCCACCCTCAAGCCACCACAGCCACATTCATGACAAGGATGCAGCAAAGGAGGTGCAGGATGTGGCACAGGGACAGGGCAGGATTGAAACAGCTCCTGACAGCTGGAGCATTCCTACAGATGCTGCCTCCAGCTTCTCCTGTGATCCAGGAGCAAAATCCCTGCCAAGACTAAGTCAGAGGAACACCACAGCCCTTGCACCCTGTTCCACAGCTCTTCCACACTGCTGGAAGGGTCTGGCAGTGCCATTCTCAGCACTGAGGAGGTGAAGTGCCAGGAAAAGCTCTGGGAACAGCACTTTCCTCATCCCTTCTGATGTGTCCAAGCACCCCCCAGATGCTGGAGATGTTTTATTCCTCCTGAGTCCCCCCAGCCCAGAGTGAGCCAAGGACAGGGAAGTGCCTGTGGGGCAGGAACTGGGATCAGGGGACACAAAGGGAACCCTTTGCTGCTGTTCCTCAGCCTGCAGCCAAGGAAAATCCCTTTCCACACTCATCACTGTCTTCCTTATTTCCCACCACAGCCTCAGCCCCACTGGGAGCTCACCAGCCCCATCACAACTGCCCCGGGGCCCGGCACAGGCAGGAAGGGGTTAAACCAAGGGACAGGGTCAGGGGTTTGTCCTTCTGTCTCTTCCCAGCAGCTCCTGCCCTCTCCCAACAGCCCCGGAGCCTCCAACACCAGAATTCCCAGCTGGAGCCACAGAGACAGGAATTGCCTTCCCAAACCTCCAGGGACAGTGGGTGGCAGAGCCACCTCCCCACAGCCACAGGGGAGCCTGGAGGAGCCAATTCCTGCCCTGTCCCTCCAGGCCCCGGGTGATCCCGGGATGCTTCCCCAGCCCCAGGTGCCCAGAAATGCTGTGGCAGCCAGGTGGGAGCAAGGATAAATCCCCCAGGCCCCTCACTCATCCAGGAGACCTGACAGCCACACAAAGGGATCAGCTCCTCCTCTCCTGAAATGTTCCCTGGAGGTGCCTTTAATATTATTATTATTATTATTATTATTATTATTATTATTATTATTATTATTATTATTATTATTATTCCCTCCAGCATCAACCACTGATTTAAAGAGGAAAATGCTTTTTCTGGCTGATCTGTCTCATATCAGGAAGAAAAAGTCCTTTCCTCTCACTCTCACAAGCCCTTTTCCCTCCTCTTTTGTCTGGTTTGATTTTTTTTTTTTTTTTTTTTTGGTTGGAAAAGCCAAGGAAAGGGAAAATTTGATTGGAAATTCCACAAAGACTTTCTTTTCGCCTGAGTCCAATCCAATAAAACTTTCAACAGCAAAGAGCTCCCACCTGAAAAGCAATTTTAGGGGGATATATGGCAGTGGGACTTTGAAACCACAGGGATAATTTGCCCCTGCCCTCTTCCCAAGCTCGGGCAGCCAGAGCAGAGGGAATTGCCCCGAGCTGGAGCCTGACAGCCTTTGGCACCAGCCTTGTCAAGCTGATAAAAACCCTCTGGAGCAAAGGCTTCCAGCTGCTCCAGCCTCCAGGCATGGCTTCCACAGCACCACAGCCTCTGGAACTTGTTGGGAGAAAGGGGCCAGGGCATGGAAACTCCAGCCCGGGGGCTGTGGGGTCCAACCCGGGGCTCTTGGGGTGTCCCAGCACAGCCCTGCTCCCTGCCTGGGTTTGGGGATCCACAGGATCTGCTCAGCTCCACAGCCACTGTCCCAGGATCCCACTGCCCAGAAAGGGACACAGGAGGGTCAGTGGCAAAGGGTGACACCTCCAAGGCCACCCCTCAGCTGCCACCACCCCAGAGCAAAGTGGGACCAAACTGGGAGGAGAAACCACCTTTCCCTTGGAAGCGCAGCAGGGATGGGGTGGGGTGAAGGTGTCTCCAGCCATGGGTGTCCCCAGCCATGGGTGTCCCCATGAAGGGGACAAGAGGTGGCTCAGGGCCAGCCATGGCCGTGGCCATACTGCTCCATCCCACCCGGAGGGAAAAAGGCAAGAAGCAAAGCTCACCCTCCCCCAGCCTGTTTTGGGGGGTTTGGAGGGAGCTGACAGCTCTTCCCCCCGGACAGGCCCAGGGACAGTCCCCAGCCTTCCAAGAGCCACCACCCAGCTCTGATCCAGGTGATCCCCAAAGCTCCACGGAGGAGCAGGAACCCCACAGGGGAGGGAGGAACGGCTCCCCTGTTTGACCCCACACCCACAAGCACCGCTGAGAGCCCCTGTGGATCCCAGATCTCCAGGAAACCCAGGGATGGAGACACGGCCTCCACCTCCCTCTGCGGGACACAGGCCCAAAATGGCCCTTGGCGCACTGCTGACGTGGGGAGCAGCGCAGGGTAGTGGGCACACGGCCCTGCCCTGGCTGGTGCCACCCACACTGGGGTGGCCTCCCGGGGGTCTCTCTCCAGGGGAGCACAAGCAGGGCAGGGGTCCCTGCGTGGCCCTGGAGCCGGGCCCGGAGCGCTCCTGTCCCGATCAAAATGGCGCTGGGGCCATGGGCTTGGGGTTAATCATTACCCCGGGCACCCCGCGCCCCACGGAGCGGGAAAAGGGGAAACCTCGGCTCCAGGGTGCAGCCGGGCCTGCCTCACCCTCCTTCCCAGCAGGAAGAGTGGCCTGGAGGCTCTTCCTTGCTGGTGGGACACGGAGCCTGGTCCCCCCCATGGGGTGGGCAGCAGGGCGCAGCAGAGGGGTGGGCCTGCAGGAACATCCCAAAGCTTTATCCAGGTCTTCATCAGGGGGGAATGCTGCCAGGGAATCTCAAGGAGCATTCCTTCCCCGCCGCAGTGGCAGAAAAGTACAGAGAATAAAATGAAATGGAAAATAAGGTCCCGTGTCCCGTCCAGCACACGCAGGCACAGCAATCCAGATCCCAAAACCTTTCCCAGTGGGAGAGCCCCTGGACACCCCCTGACCTGCCAACCCCAGGGGACAGGGATTGGACCCTGGAGTGGGAGCAGAGCCCACACAGATGCTGGGGAGTTTTGAAGGCAGACGGGAGGCAAAAAACCCAAACCAAAATTCCCAAACGAAACCCAACACGCCCAGGAGAAAACCCAGCGGAGGGGGAAGCGGGAGCCGACAGAGCCACGGAGGTGTCGCAGCAACGATGGGAAAAACAAAGCAGAATTCCACCCAAATCCACAGGTTTTGGGGAGGCTCCGCACACCTGAGCGGGCGGGAGCGGCCCCTTCCCAACGCTTACCTGCGCCAGGTCGGGAGGGGTCTCCAGGGGCCGGGAGGGGGCTTTGATGTCCTCAAAGACCGGGGTGTCCTCGCTGGGGTCCCCGGACATGCTGACGGGTTTGAGCGGTGCCAACACCGCGGCGTCCACCAGCCCGCTGCTCATCCCCCCGCGCCCCGCACAGGGACGGGCCCGGGCCGGGAAACAGGGAAAAAGGGGAAAAAGGGGGAGAAACAAGGAAGAGGAAGGGAAAAAAAAAAACACCCTGAGGCGAGCCGGAGCGAGCTGCGCTGGTGGGAGGCCGGTGGCGGGTCAGGAAGGCTTTACCTGGCCGCGGGAAGGCTTTACCTGGCCGCGGGAGGAGGAAACGCCGCCTGGAAGCGGCGCGGTGATGCGGAGCCAATCAGGCTCCCGGCGCCGGCCCCGCCGGGACACCCGCTCATAAAAGGGCGAGAGGGTGGCCGGGAGCTCCGGCAGGGAGCTCGGGAAGCTGCAGCACCCCAAACCCAAGCCGGGAGCTCTGCCACCAGGTGTGCTTTGACAGGGAGCTCAGGAAGATCCCACTCCCAGGATTCAATCCCAATCCCAACCCTGAGCAGGTGGCCAGGAGCTCTGTCACCAGCCATGACCCCACATCGTGCCTGGGAAGCTCCAGCAACCCAGGACTCAAATCTCAACCCCAAGCTCTGTCACCAGCCATGCTCCAACAGGGAGCTCAGGAAGCTTCCACATCCTGGGATTCAATCCCAATCCCAGCCCCAAGTGGGTGGCCAGGAGCTCTGTCACCAGCCATGATCCCACACAGAGCTCAGGACGATTCCACACCCCAGGATTTGATCCCCAGTCCCAAACCCAAGTTCTGTCACCAGCCATGACCCCACATGGAGCCCAGGAAGTTCAGCACTCCAGGATTGAATCCCAATCCCAAACTCTGAGCTCTTCCAGGAGTCTCATCAGCCACAGGGCCCACCTACCAGGATGGAGGAGTCAGTCCCCAACCCCGAGGCCTGGAACATCCCCCCCCCCCAGCTGGGCCATTGTCCCCAGATGGAGTCCCCTGCACTGAAACAAGGGGGATATTCTAGTTTTTTACAGACATGGGTACTTTTCAATGAGAAAATGCCATTTTCCCGTGAATGGGTCAATTTTGCATCAAAACTAATTTTGAAAGGAAATTCCTGCTTGCTCATACTTCTCGTTCCCACGGAGAAAAAATGAGGGATCAAAAATAAAAGGGAAGGATCAAAAATAAAAGGGACAAACCCTGAAGGAAAAGAAAAGCAACAGTTGCAAAAGCACAGACAGGTAGGAGAGCACAGGGTTCATATGAAGACACCCGGCAACTGTGTTTGGGTTTCACTTCTAGAAAGAAAGGAGTGTAAAGATCCAGAGATACAAGGGAATAAAAATCACCTTTCTGGCAAAGAACTAAAAAAAAAAAAAAAAAAAAAAAAAAAAAGCATTCTGCACCAGATAATCCAGCCCCGACTGTCCCCAGCCCCTCCCCAAGGAAGAGCCTGGATCCTCCCCCTTGCTGTGTTCACCCATCCCAAATCAGCCCCAGATTCCCCACTTCCTTGTGTGTCCCAGGCAGGATCTCAGACAGGCAGGGATGCTGCTGTCACCACCTTGAGGACATCCCAGCAGCTCCAGGGGACCACAGGAGCAGGGGGCCAAGGTTGCTCTACCCCCTGGCCAAAGGGAAAACAGCTGCAGTGCTGCCAGGGCAGGGGAATGCCTGTTCCCATGGCATTCCTGCCACCCCAGGGCCTTCACGTGAGACCTGTGACCGCTCAGAGCAGGAGCCAGAGCAGAGGTTTGGTGTCACAGCTGTCACCCCACACCAGGGACCCAAAACATCAACTAGGGGGGCTGAGCATCCCAGAGAGCAGAGCTTGTGAGCCCTTGGGAGAGCAAACACAGGAACAGCTCAGGCCTTGCAGGGTTTTGTTTTCCAGGGAAGCTGTGCTGCAGCTGGAACACTCACCAGGGCTCCCAGGTGATGCCAGGGACAGGGGGATGTGTCACCAGCCCTGCAGGACCACACATGGAAAGAAGAAGTTTGTAATGAGGGTGGTGAGAGTGCCCAGAGCAGCTGTGGCTGCCCCTGGTTCCTTGGCAGTGCCCAAGGCCAGGTTGGACACTGGGGCTGGGAGCAGCCTGGGACAGTGGAAGGTGTCCCTGCCATGGCAGGGGTGGGATGGGGTGGCCTTTAAGGTCCTTTCAGCCCAAACCATTCCATGATTCCATTATAAAACCCACAAGTGTTCCCTTTCTCTCCATCCCATGCGCAGCCGGGTGAATCCCGTTCCCGCAGCAGGGCTCACTCCAGGCTGCCCCTGCCCAGCAGAGAGCAATCCACGATTTCCCAAGGCGGAGCTGCCCCTCCTTGCAGGGATGGGCCACACCCAGGCAGTGCCCTTATCTGCCCCGGGAGAACGGTCTTGGGTCCCTCCCTGCCACCGGCACTTTGCCCCGGGGGGCGCCGCCGGTCCCGTTGTGTCCCCACGTGCCACCCGCGATGGCACAGAGATAAGGGCGGCTCCCCGTGACCCGGGCACCAACGCGCTCCCCTCCCGACGTCCCTCACGTTTTCCTCCCTCATCCCACGCAGAGATCCCTTCTGAAAAGCCGACACAGAGAGGCTGAAGGGGGTTTGGGAAGGGAGATCCTGTGCACGGAGGGATGGAGGGGCCGCACGGAGCTGAAAGGGGGTCCCAGCCCAGGGACTGGGGCTGCTGGGGGTCGCTGGGGGAGAACTGGGGAGCCAGCCCCTGATCCCGGGTCCACGTGAATGGTGAGGAAGGACAGCCATGTCCTCTTCTCACAAGGAAGCAGGAGGCAGGTGAAGCCCTGAATTACAGAGACTTGAGCTAAAAGGCAAGAAAGGCACCAAATTTTGAGGAAACCTGGATCAGGTTGGGAAGCAAACCTCAGCTCCCGCTCCCCAGATCACCCCAGGCAGAGGCAGCCTCAGCCTGCCCCCAGCATCCCCACAGCCACCCTCACACCTCACCACCGGGCTGGCTCCCCAAGGGACCCCCAAGAGACCCCACTCAGGTCCCACCCAGGAGGGGGGGCTGGGGAAGGAGCCAGGCCTTGCCTGGCGGTCCCTGGCCCTGCTTTCCTCCTGCAGCAGCTCTTCCCTCCCTGCTGCTACCCCAAACCCCCCCCCCCCCCCCCCCCGGAGCACCCACCTCTCTCGGGGCCGTGGTGGACATCCCCAGTCCGCTCTGGCTCTGCCTCCCTGGGCCGAGGCCACCCCGGGCTTGGGCCGGGAGCTCCTCGGGCTCCCTGTGGCCAGGGGGACGCCCCGCTCGCCTGTCCCCACGCCCGGCACACAAAGGTCTGCAAAGCTGCCGGAGCAGCCCCGCGCCTCCTCCGCTCCCCCACCGAAACCCAAAACCACCTATTTTTGTCTTTTCCTTTCTCCTCCTCGGGAGGTTTCCAGCCATCAAATGCTTCCCGGGAGCCCTTCAAAGGAAAAGCGGCCGCCCCGTCCCATCCACTTGCAGAACCAGTCTGAGCAGTGCCGGGCGGGCGGGCGGGAGAGGCTCCCGCACCCCCGACAGGGACAGGGACAAGGAACCGTCCGCAGGAACCTCGGGGATCCCAGAGCCAGGGCACCGCCACCCCACTGCCCCCCAAGGGCACGGAGTGCCACCAGCCGGCAGGACCCCCCAGCAGGCTGCAGAACCCCTCCCAGGCACTGCTCGTTCAGCAGGGAAGCAGTTTGGGTATTGCTAAATTCTTCTCTCAGCCATGGAAAAGTGCAGGCAGGTGATGGGGAAAGAGCCCAGAGGGGATGGGGAGGCCCCCAGTATCCCCAGTGGGGCAGTGGGGGAGCACTGGGAGGTACCACAGCCCCCGGCAGGGAGATGGAGCTCCAGGCATTCCTGGGAGAGAAGGAGGGAGGTGAGGAAGCAGAAGGGCCTGAGGCTGAGGTGAGTTTCCAGGACAAAAATTCAGGGTGGGAGAAAGGGGATGGCTTTTTTCCCCCCCAAAACCCAGCCTTGGACCTTTGCCAAGCCTGGAAAACAACCGTGAGGGTTTTCCACTACCCCAGGCACTGGAGAATTCCCAGGGGATGTAGAGCTGGATGTGCCCCTCACGCCACAGGGTCTGGCAGCCACTGCCGGAGAGGCTTTGCTGAAGCTCAGTGACCACCTGTGCCCAGAATGGGGGTGGCACAGCCCTCCCTGGGGTTCACCTTGCCCTTGGCACGTGCTGCAGGACAGTCCCAGGGATGCGCAGGTCAAGGTGGGGTCTGTGGCTGTGGAAAGAGCTCCGACAGCCCCAGCACAGCACAGGGAGCAGCTGGAGGCCCCAGGCTCCCTGCTGAGCTTAAATGGCCCCAGGGATGTGGGTTGGGATCTCAAGCGGGGCTGCTCAGAGCAATTAAAACCCATCCTGGGCTTTACCCAGGACAGGGAGCCGGGAGGAAGCATAGCCTGGAGCCCCTGGGATGGCGGGTCCAGCCCCTGGGGAGGGGTTGGCATCTGCTCCTGTGTGGCAGGACCCCGGCATCTTCTCCAGCCGCAGGGTGATGCCCACACACCGCTGTTCCTTCGTCACGGACGTTTGATAGAGGACCCTTGTGACCCCCAAAGCTCTGCAGCTCCTCCCGAGACCTGGGGGTTGTCCCCCTATTCCCACTGCCCAACCCAACCTGTGCCAACGGTCCCTGCCAAGGGCACTCGGAGCGGAGAAGCTGCGGCCCCAGTCCGAGCAGCAGAAGGGTTTGATGCCCCCGTGCTTGTGGAACGTCCAGGTGCAGCCTTCCCACGAGCATTTTTAGGGCTTCTCACCCGTGCCAAGGGAGCACCGAGGGATCAGCGCTGCCACGGCGGCTCCCAGGCGCTCGGGGAAATTCCCAAAGAACGGGAATCCCTCGGCTCCTCCTCCAGCCGTCGCCCAGCGCGGGCCGCTGGCGCCCCCGGGTGCCCGATCGCCGCCACCGGGTCAGAGCAGCGCGGCCCGGCCGGGTTTGGGGTGCGAGCAGCGCCCACTGGGACCCGCCCCAGCAGCCCCCAGGCACTGCCGGGGTCCCAGCCCCACACAAGGACTGCGGGGCGCTGGGGGTGGGGCACCCCATGACCAGCCTGGGGAATGAAGGACAGGAGGGTCCCCCCGAGCATGGCTTTGCCTAGCAGCACCCCCAAAAGGGCGAGCACAGAGCCTAAGTGCCCCAAAGTGCCACCCTGAACGCTGCCACCTTAACACAGGGTGACAGCACCCCCAAAGAGTGCCCTGTCCCCACAAAGCGCACCTCCCGAGAGCCCCCCTGTGCCCCCAGAGGAAACCCCCCCAGGCCTGACACACACTGCCAGCACCATGTGCCCCCCAAGGGACCCCCAGTCTCTCGCTGGGGCTGCCAGCACCCCCAATGACACCCCTGAGGATGCCCACATGTCCGTGCAGGGGAGCCCCGGGGGTCCCAGGGCAGTGCTGAGGGTGACAAGGAGCCAGTTTGGGCAGGGGGTCCCCGTGGCAGCGTCATGCCGAGTCCCCCACGCGTGTCCCGGGACCCAGCGCGGGGTGGGGTTGGGGGTCCCACTGGCCGTGCTGCGGGTGGGGCTGTGCCTGGTACCCCCCGCGGAGGCCGGGCCGGGCCCTTTAAGAAGCTCCACCCTCGGCCGAGCCCAGGAGGCGCCGCAGGGCTTTTCAAAAGGTGACAGAATTCCCAAATCCTCCAAAAGTAGGATTTTTTCATTTCTGTAAGGAGTATTTTTATCTTTTTTTTTTTTGGAATTTTTCCTCTCTGGAATAGGACATCTTTCATGCAAAAACCCCAAAAAGCTTCAATTGAAGAATTTAGAGATTTTTTCCCTTAGTATTCCTTAGACTCCTACATCAGGATGATGAAGAGAGCTGGGATGAGGCTGGAGCCCTGTGGAACCCCAGTAATGACAGGTGGCAGGCAGGTGTCACCCCACTCTGTCATCCTCTGTGCCCAAGCCAGGAGGTAGTTGCTCCCCCATCCCATGTGTTTATCCAGCTGCAGCCTGGACATTTTGTCCAGAAGGACCCTGGGAGAGACAGGATCAAAAGCTTTGCTGGAGTCCGAGAAGATTCCATCTCCTGGCTTTCCTTGATCAGCCAGGTGGGATACCCTGTTGCAGAAGGAAATCAGGCTGGACAAGCAGGACTTTCCCCTCATGGAGCTGTGACCAATAACTGTGTTGTCCTCTAGGTGTTTTCCAATACTTCCCAGAATAATCTTTTCCATGATTTTACTGGGCACTGAAGTGAGTGTGACAGCTGTGGGTTCCGGGGTCCCCCTTCTTGCCCTTCTGGAAAATCAGGACAACTGTCCCCAGTTTCCAGCCAGCTGGGACCTCCTGGATTCCCAAGACCATTCAAAATCCTCAAGAGAGGCTTTGTGATGGTATCAGCAACTCTTTGGAGGATTCTCAGGTGAATGCCACCAGGTCCCATAGGGATTTGGAGGGATCCAGCTGGAGCAGGAGATCCTGCACAAGTTCATTCAAGATCATTCCTGCAGTCCTGCTCATCCAGCTCAGGGCACTGGAGCCCCTTGGTCCATCCTCTGGACACAGAATGCCTTGAACAGCCCTGTCCTCTTTGGGAGGTGATATCCTCACCCTGACCAGGCCAATCCATGGTATTTCTACAGTGCCTCTTGCTATTAATAGATTTGAACAAACATTCCCCACCTGGCAGCTTTCCAGCCACTCTGCCCCAGGCCTGCAGCTCAGGTGGGGTGGTTGTGGCAGGGACAGGTCCCAGCACTTCACCTGTGCCCAGACTCTCCCTCAGGCCACGGGGGTCAGGGACCACCTCAGGCCAGGAACAAGCTCTGCCCATGGCACACCCTGGCTGTCGGATGGGAAGCTGAGGAAAGGCACTTTCCCAAGCAGCTGTGAGTTGTTTTCAGGGCCCACAGGTCCCTGAAGTATCCCCCCAGCCCCTCCTCAAACCAGGTCCCCCATCCCCACAGAGCCGGGGCAAAAGCACCAGCTCAGAGGGAGTCTGGGAACTCCCTGCAGGGTCTGCCCTGAGCATGGGCGGTGTCATGGTCCCCATCACCCTTCCCACCATCCAACAGCTCAGAGCATCCAACCCCAAATCCTGACACCCTCCCAGCAACCAGGGGGGTTGGCTGGGGGGGATGAAGAAACACTCCTCAAAAACCATTATTAAAAAGCAAAGCATGTGGCCACAGCCGCTGGTTTAACTTAGAAACATTTCAAGTGGCCCAGAGTCTTCCAAAAAACCCGAGAGCTGCTGGCCCTCGTCCCCCCCACCCTGTCCCACCCCCTCGTAGAATTCCATAAAATAAAAGTTCCATGTTCCACAAAGTTTCCCTTTGTGTAGTGCTGATGGTCTTGTTTGTGGGTCACTGCTGGGTTGTGTTCCCCCCCCTTCTTGATTCCTCTTTTCCTCCTGGCTCTCAGTGCACCCAGCACTTCCCATGAAGCCCAGCACGTGCTGAGGGACAGACAGGGAGGTGATGTCCCTTCTCCTGCTGGGACAATCTGGGGATGGAGTGGGAATGGCCATCAGCTCCTCCACAGGGGCCCATCACCCCCCATCACCTGCCCTGTCCTTGCCACGGCTCCCAGGCACTGGGAGGGCAGGGGACAGGGAGCACATGGGGGACAACAACGGGCAGGAGGCTGGAGAGGCTGAGGCAGCTGCTGGGTGAATTCCAGGTGAGGAGTCAAGGAGCCTCCAGGCGAGGACAAACCCAGGAATAAAAACAGGTGGGAACAAGAGAGAAGGGGCAGCAGTCCAGAATCCATTGTTTGCCGTCCCGTGCCGTGCCAGCGGGGCTCCTGCAGCGGGCACGGCTCGGCTCCGGCGCTCTCGCAGTCCCCGCCCCGCCCCGCAGGAGCCGCGGGGTGTGGCTGGATGGAGGGAGGGAGGCGCCGCCGGCTCCCAGCGTGGCGGGCACCGCTCACATCATGACGTGCCGCCGGCGGTGCAGGGCCAGGTGGTCGGAGCGGGAGAAGCTGCGGTCGCAGTCCGAGCAGCGGAAGGGTTTGATGCCCGTGTGCTTGCGGAAGTGCCGGGTGAGCTCGTCCGAGCGGGCGAACTTCCAGGTGCAGCCTTCCCACGTGCATTTGTAGGGCTTCTCGCCTGTGCCAGGGGAGCACCGAGGGGTCAGCGCTGCCACAGGGAGCCCCCAAAGCCCTCACAGAAATTCCAAACGGGGAATCCCTCCACCCAGCGCTCCCAAAGGGCCACCCACGGACACAGCACCATCCCATGGGGGATCCAGGGACACCAATCCCACCCCTACCTGTGTGTATCCTCCGGTGGGCTTTGAGGTGGGAGCTTTTGGTGTAGACCTTATTGCAGCCCTCGAAGTCGCACTGGTGGATGCGCCGCTTCTTCAGGTCCGGGGAATCGGCTCTGGGGCCCCGCACCGCCGGCCTGCCAGGAGCAGACAGAGCTGGAGCCATGGCCCCGGAGCCCACGGGGGGTTCAGGGGCATAAAGGGTGGGGAGGCACAGGCAGGAGGAGACTCACTCTCTCTGCAGGTCCTGGAAAGGCGCTGGGCCACTCTCAGAGGCGCTGTCCTCGCTGTCGCTGTTCATGTCCATGGGGTACACGGAGCCAGGGTCCATTTTCACTGGAGGGGTCCGGGAAAGGAAAGCTTTAGAGCACAAAGAGGCAAGGGGTGAGCACAGAACAGAGACATCCCCAAAACACACACCCCACATCAGGGGTGCAGTGTTCTACCTGTCCCTGCGGTGCTCCAAGCACCGCCCATCCCTACAGAAAATCAAATCCAAGTGGGAAGATGGAGGACCCCCGAAGGGAGGAAATAACTTGGGGGCACCACTTTTGGCTGCCTGCTCCTGCCCAGAGCAGGGCAGATCCAGGTCCCCAACCCCAGATAAAGTGGAAAGCTGGGAATGTCCTGGGAAAGGGGATTGTGGGGGGCACAGGGAGCAGCTGAGCTGAAACCAGAGCTGCTGGCAGCAGGCAGCCAGTGGGAAGGGCAGGGCAGGCTGCCAGCAGCAGGATGGGTGGAGAACAGGCAGTGCCATGCCCTGTGTGTCCCTGCCCTCCCCATGTCCCCTGGGGGGCACAGGCTGGGGGCTGAGGGGCTTTGTATGGGAGTGGCACATGGTTGTGGCAGGGACACTCCACAGTGAAAAATGAGATTCCCTTCGAGGGTGCCCCTCCACGAGGCAGGACAGACACCCTCCACCCCTCAGATTCCAGGGTTCCCCCCAGGTGCCCTTACCAGACCCAGTGTTTTTGCCGTCCCCCCCGATGAGGGGCACAGTAATGGCGGTGACGCCGTCCGTGGGCACGGTGGTGTAGACGACGGGGAGGGACTGCACCACCACGGGGATGGTCTGCAGGTTGCCCATCTTGCTGGGCAGGTTGACGGAGGGGATGGTGTGGATGACGTGGAGGATCTGCTGCCCGCCGCTGCCCTGCGTGGAGGCCAGGATGGAGCCAGGTGAGAGGACAGCCGGGATGGCCGAGGTGGAGCTGAGGCCGGAGGGCGGGATGGACACGGTGCTGGGAGCGGGAAGCGGGGGAGCCACCAGCATGGGGGAAGACTGGACCGAGGTGGAGGGTGGTGGCAGCGGGGCCGAGGCCGGAGCCACTTTGGATTTATTGAGGGAGAGATCGACAGGCTCGGCCTGGGGCTGGCTGCAGTCGCTGGCCAGCAGCTCCTCGGGGGGCTCCGTCTTGATGTCGGCCAGCAGCACCGGTGGGTCGAGGGGGCCCTCAGCCAGCAGCGCCGACGAGCTCATGGCGGGCGTCGCCTTCCCCTGGCCCTACAAGAGACCCGCAGCCTGTGAGGCGCCAGGGAAACTGAGGCACGGGGCGGGGGCGAAGAGGGTTTTTTTAACGGGCTCTCACCAACCAACCGACCGGGGCGGCGCCTCGGGGCGGCTCCGCCGGGGCGTGGGGCCACCCGGGGGTCGCCGGGCCGGGCATGGCGGGGCCCGCCCGTGCCCTGAGGCGGGGCCGGGCCCGCCCGTCCCTCACGGACCCGCCCGGCCCCTCACGGCGGCAGCGGCGCGCGCCGAGGGCGGGAACCGCAGGCCCCGCCCCCCCGCCCGCGCCTTTGTGCCGGGCGGGCCCCGCCCCCCGCGGGCGG
The DNA here is from genome assembly GCF_024509145.1 of Vidua macroura. NCBI lineage: Eukaryota > Metazoa > Chordata > Aves > Passeriformes > Viduidae > Vidua > Vidua macroura. The sequence continues at coordinate 4,123,660 of NC_071584.1, read as the reverse complement.
GGCTGCCGGGGGCGTATCCGCGCGCGGGGCGGTGGCGGCCCCGCCCCGCTCCCTCCCCCCGCCCCTTAAAGGGGCCGCACCCCCCCCCCCCCCCCCCGGCCCGCGCGCCCCCGCCCGGGGTCACTCACTCACTGACCCGCCGGGCTCCCACGCGTGTCCGCCGCGCTCGCTGCCCCCTCCCGCTGCCCGCAGCACCATCTCCCGGGCCGCGCCGGGCGAGGTGCGAACGGCCCCGCGGCTCCACCTGGGCTCGGCCGCGGGTGGAGCTTCTTAAAGGGCCCGGCCCGGCCCCCGCGGGAGGCACGGGGCACGGCCCCACCCGCGGCACGGCGGCGCTGCGCCCCCGCGGGACCGCGACACAACCGAGGGACAAGTGGGACCCCCAGCCCCACCGCACACCGCGCTGGGTACCGGGGCACGCGTGGGGGCAACCGGTACGGGGAAACCCCTGGCCGAACGAGCTCCTCGTCGCCCCCCGCACTGCCCCGGGACCCCTCCGGCGCTGCCCCGAGCCCCCCCGCACGTACCTGCCCACGCAGGGACCGTCCCCGCCCGCAGAGCCCCCACGCACCGGCCTCGCGCGGCGGCCCCGCCCCGCCACACCCAGCGCCGCGCCCCGCGCACACGGCCCGGCCCCGCCCGGGGGGGGCGGCGGCTACAGCGCACCACCGGCACCGAGCCCAAGGCACCGGCACCGAACCCTTCCGATACCGGCACCGAGCCCAAGGCACCGGCGCCGAACCCTTCCGATACCGGCACCGAGCCCAAGGCACCGGCGCCGAACCCCCCGCTGACACGCGGAGCCCCGAATTCACCGTCCCCATAAACCCGGGTCCCCCCAAAGCGCCTTCACACTCAGGGCAGGGATCCCCCACGAACCGCCACCCCCCGCAGCAAGGGACCCCTCCAACACACGCAGCGAGCCACGGAACCCCCAAACACAGCCCCCCACGAATCACCCCCGGATATAGCCGGGAGCCCCCCCAAACACACCCCAAAAAGAGCCAGAGACATCCCCCCTCCCCAGAACCCACCTCTTCGCCTCGGGACCCCCCGACACACAGAGCCCCCTCCAAGGGGGGTACACAGAGTACCCCCCCAAACAGAGACAGAGACCCCCTCCCCAGTACCCACGTATTGGGGGGATCCCCCAACACAAACAATCAGCCAGGGTTCCCCACCAAATATCCCCATAACCAGACAAGGACCCCCAAAACACCCCCCTCACACACTCACAAACTACCAGCGCCCCCAAAAAACCTCCACTCTCAGGCAGGGACCCCCACAGGCTCCCCCCAAATCTAGGGAACCCCAAAACACACCCCAACAATGAGAGACACCCATCAAACACCCCTCGCTCAGTCAGGGACCCCCTCCAACACATCCCCAGGTCCTCAAAGCAGCCCCGCCAGCCTGACCCCCCCAAAACACAGCGGGGGACACCCCCAGACAGACACCCAACTGCCCCCCGCACCTGGGGACTCAATGTCCCCCCAGAGCCCCCCAGGAGCAGCCCCTCACACACGGGGGCTCCCCACAAACAGGCTCATTGTGGGGGGGGGGGGGGGGGGATATGGGCACAAAAGCGATGCCCCGTCCTCCCCTACCCAAATTTGGGGATCTCTTGCACCCCAAAGCCCCCCGGGGGTAGGGGATGCGGCGTGGGGCAGCTAAGTGGGCGGGGGGGGGCTCGTTGCCTCCCAAATTCCACCTCTGCTGACCCCCCCCCCCTTTATGGGTGAACTGAATTCCTCCGTCCTCAGCCTGGTGCACCCAAACCCAGCCAGGGGTGTGGGCTGGGGGCTCGGGGTGTCCCGCTTCAAACCCACATATCTGGGGGTGCTGTGCACCCCTGCCAACACTTTCTGTCCCCCACACCCCGGGAATCATTAGTGTTAGTGCCCCCCCTTTTTGGCCCTAAACAGCTTAAGGAGGCATTTCAGGTGACCTTGCGCTGGGAGGGGAGGGGGAGCGTGGGAAAACGCCCTCCACAGCTTCCCCCACCGCTTTGTCCCCTCCGTGTCCCCACCCCCTCCCCCCGCTGCGTGTCCCCCACCCGTGGGCGTGGGGGGGTCACACCCCGCCGCCGCCGCCACACCCCCCCGTGGAATTTCCTCCGCGCTCCACCCTCCGCCGGGGCCGTTCGGGACACGGCGGGGGGAGCACGGAGAGCACACAGAGGGGGGACACCCGGGGGGTGGGGGGGGGAGCGGGGGGCAGGAGGGGGCCGGAGCACAAACGGGGTCTGGCCCTTTAAGAGCAAAGGGCGTGGGAGGAGGAGGGAAGGGCGGGGCCGCCGCCCGGTGTGACCTCCCAGCCGCGGGGGGGCGCCCTCCCCGGAAGCGCGCGCGGCGCACGGGGTGGGGGGGGACGCCCCACGCGCGACCCCCGCGTGAGGGGGCGAGGGGGGACGGGAGGCCTGAAGGGGCGCGGGGGGTGGGACCCTCCCTCTCCATCCCTCCCCTCCCCTCCCCTCCCTCCCTCCCTCTCCCCTCGCCGGAACCCGCGCTCCCATCCCCACCCCCAGGCCCCTCAGACTCCCCACGCGCGCCCCCCCCCGCGCCCCCGGCCCCACGCACCGTCCCCCGCGCCTCCTCCGAGCGCATCCCCGGCCGCCGCCGCCGCCGCCGCTGCCCCCGGGGCGGTGCCGGGTGGGGCGGGGTGGGGCCCCCACGGGCGGGGAGAGGCCGCGTGGGGCGGAGCTCCCCTCCCCCACCCTCTTTTTTTTGGGGTGGGGGTGCCCCGCCCTTGAGATTACATCATCGGCAGCCAATGGGCGGCTCCCCTCACATCCGGCGTTGCCATGGGAACGTGCAGGATTTGTGGGAGGGGGGGTGGACCCCAACTTGCTCCCACCCCCCCACACGGAGTGCACCCCAAAACCGGGGCAGGGGGGTGCTGGAGGGCTCAGACCTGGGGAACTTGTGGCAGTGATGAGGGGGAGCAGAGACCCCCCCCACTTTTGGGGTCCTGGGGTTTTCCTGCACCTCCATCCACAGGTGCTGGGAGCAACCCCAAATCCGAGCACCCGCGGGGTCCCCGGCGGGCACTGCCTGCACTCCCCCCAGTCTCTGCCTCCCGAGCCTCAGGTAAGCCCCCCAAATATATGGGGTACCCCCTCAGCACCCCAGCGGGGTCCCCCAGGGTGGCAGGGTCCTGGCAGAGTTGGGGGAGCTGCTTCAGGGGGCTGCACCCCTGGCCCCTTCTGGGGGGGGTCTGGGGGTCTCGGGGAGCCCCTGGCCTGGGATGGAACTGCCAGTGGGAATCCACCCCCCACTCATCCCCCGCTCCCTAAATCCCACTGGTTTTCCAGCCTCTCGTCCCAAAGGGACGTGGCTGCTCCCAGTGCTGTGTCCCCAGCCTCGGGGTGTCCCCAGCCTCAGGGTGTCCCCAGATCCCCACCCTGTGCTGAGTTTGCTGGGGCAGGCCCAGCCCGGGTTAATCACCCTATAACCCCCCAGAGGCAGGAGCCCCACCCCCAGCCCTGACCCAGCTCATCCCCAGGGATGGGAAATCCTGCGGATGGGGATTCAGCCAGGTGTCCCCTACTCACAATGTCCCTGCCAGGGGTGACTCGAGGAGCAGGTAATGGCCACCAAGGCGGTGACCTTGGCACACACAGAGCTCATTCAGGGGTGAGGAGGGCCCCCCGTGTGCCCCCCACTTCTGCCAAGCCACCACACCAGAACCAGCACCAAACTGACCTTGATTTGGCAAAGAAAACCCTTCCCCTCCCCAGGAAACACCAGGGAAGCACCAGGACAGGCTCAGGTAGAGACCAATGTCCCCTGGGGACGTTCTGGTCCCCTTTTGGGGACCAGAAAAGCTTTTGGGGGATGAGTGGGCCCTGCACGCAAAGGCTCCCCTGCCCCAATGTCACCAAGCTGAAGGACCAGCAGCAGGCACAGGTGACCTCCGAACAAACACAGAAGAAAGGGGGGAGCAGGGCAGGGGTTCCCCCCAAGGTCCCCTCTCCTGCTCCCCAAGGATTGATTTGGGCAGGGAATGATGCAGATGCTCCTCACGAGGTGTCCACAAGGCACAATTCAGCAGTGACAGTTCAGGGTGACTTTGGAGAATCCATGACCCCCTGGATGTGTTGGAGGAGCTGGTTCCAGCTGGAGAGCAGCGTGTGACCACCACTGCCCCATGTCCATCCCCCCCAGCAGCTCCAGGGGACAATTCTGTGCCACAAAGGAGGAAAAACAAGTGGAAGCACCCCCAGGGAGACCCTCAGGAGTTCTTGACCCTACACAGCTCATCCTGGGAGAAACACCCTGGGGCTGACCCCACTGGAGCCATCCATGCTCCAAGGCAAGAAAGAAATGGTCAAAAAATCTGGAAGTAGCTCCAAGACAGCCTCAGGGAGCACAGCCTGTCCCAGGGAAACTCACCCCAGGCCCCAGAGCAGCTCCAAGGGGAAAAGAACTGGGCCAAGGGGGGATTTATTCAGGATCTTAGTGACACATGGCATCAAGTTTCTCCTCATTTCAAGGTCAAGTGGTGAAGGAAAAGGCTGGAACACGGCCACCTCATCCAGGTTTGGGATGATGTTTGTGTGAGAAACACCTGGAGCAGGCATCGTTTTTTTTTTTTTTCCTGAGGGAAGGAGCTGCCAGAGAAAGTGGGAAGAGTTTTCCTACCAGAGGGTGGAATGAGGGTGATGAGCCTGATCTCCCAAACCTCGCTGCTTGGAATGGAAGGAGCCAGAGCAGCTACCAACCCCAAAAAGGCCTGGGATCTGCTTTGGGAAGGGACAAAGGACACACCTCGGTGCTATCGGAGCAGGCAGGGCAGGGTCTGACACAGGCACCTGTGTTTGTCACAGGCTGTCACTCGATGAGCACAGTGGCATCTTGGCCACAGCAAAAGGACCAGGCTAATTCCCACAGAGGCCCCAGACCCATGCACTTCAGGAAAAGGGATTTGGAGCGGGAGAACAGCAGAACTTTACCCCAACCCCCACTGGGTCACTTTCCCAGGAGCTCCAGCTCAGGATTTGGCTACTGACAGCTCTGGCCACTTGTCCCTCACAGCTCTTTGTCACCTGCCCCACACTCCACATTCCCCCTTTGGCATGATCCCACTTCCATGTGCTGCTGTGGTTTATTCCCTAAGGAAACCCAGGGCAGCTCCAGTCACCATGGCAATGAGCAGCATTCCCACCGTCCCTCCTTCCCGGCTCCCAGAAATTGCCCAAAGCTCCTGCAACTGTGGCCTCTCCTGCTCTCCTGAAGCCCTTCCCAGTGGGATGGGATATTCCAGAGGCTCCAACACCCACATGCTCTTGCTCCGAGGCAGGGTTGCAATGTGGGAAGCTGTGACATTCCCAGCAGGGTCTGATCCCAGCCACGGAGCAGCTCCACGGGAGAACAGCAGCTGTGCCAGGGCTGTTCCACGATTCCCACTCCAGGTATTCCACACCTGCACCCCAGCGAGCACAACCTGGGCCACGTGCCCGGCCCATTCCCAGCTCTGCAGGGGCTCCTTGGGAACAGCTCCTCTCCCACGGGGACGCTTCCCATTGGAACTCCCCAGCCCGAGGCACAGCAGCTGCCGGGTGGGCGGTGCGAGACGCGGGTGTTGAATTCGGGAGGATGGAGTGGGGCTGGGAGCTCTTGTGCAGAGCCCCCAGGTTCTCCGGCCCTTTTAGCTCCTCGTTCCCACTCCTGGACTCACCCCCGTGGATTTCTCCCTTCCCAGTGGGTGTGTGGGCAGGGATACAGGCACGGAGGCACCACACCCTTTTTTACACAGTAATTTGATGCAGCAAGAGAGAATAAAGGGAGGGAGATGCTGCCAAGCAATTCCCAGTGAAACTCTGGAATGGCTTTCAGCCAAATCCCCCCAAAACCACTAATGGAGCCATGCAGCTCCTACAGCTCCTGCTTCCCAAAGCTGCCCTGGGATTTGGGAGAAAGCAAAGCCACTTTGCAAAGCTCTCAGATCTGAAATCCCTGGTAGCAAAAATTTATTTCCATGACCAAAGATGAGGAGAAATTTATAAACTTATTCTAGCAACCATTCAAGGAAACAGTAAATATCCCATCAGTCGGCAGCCAGGCATCCACCAGGGCTCTGCCACACCCCCTGCGGGCACATCGCCTGTCCTGCTCCTTCCCCACCCTCCCGCGCCAGGGAATTCCGGGAAGGTCCACAGTGGATCCAGCCAGCCTCCAGCTCTAGTGTCCAACGTGATAAGGAGAAAAAACAAGCAGCACACTAATTTCAAAGCCCAACAAACACATGGACAGTGTTAGATTCTCCTAAAAAGAAGTAGTCCTGATCTGTTTTTTCTCCCCCCAAAGCCCCAGTGCCTGGGATCAGCGCATAAGCAGGCTGTGCTTTGGTCCATCCACCCTCTCCAGCTTCTCAAAGTGTTTCCTGGCATTCCGGATGTTGATCAGCGTGGCCGCAGAAGCTGTGACGGAAAAGGAACAGGGGAGATAAAAAGAAGTTAAAAAGGGTGAGAGTCACCACGGCCTCAGGGCTGCCTGGCTCCAACAGCTCTGTCTGCAGGGGCTGGGGGCATCCTGCTGCTCACAAGCCAGGCAAAATCCACAGTGGGATTTTGGGCTGGGCAAAACTTAGGGTGGGAAGGGCTGGGTAAAATTTCATGTGAGATGGTCTGGGCAAGGTTTAAGTGGGATGGTCTGGGTAGAATTCAGTGGGGGAAGATCTGGGATTTAATGTGGGAAGGTCTGGGCAAAATTTCAAGTGGGATGGATAAAAATTAAGCATGGGAAGGTCTGGGCAAAATTCAGCATGGAATGGTCTGAGTAAAATTTAATGTGGGAAGGCCTGGGCAAAGTTTAGTGTTGGATGGTCTGGGCAAATTTTATGTGGGATGGTCAGCTGATCCCAGAAGAACGTGAGGAAAAGCCTCTCCCAGGCAGAGCTGCTCATCCCAGAGCTGCTCCCCAGCCCAGCAATGCCCAGCTGGTGCCTCACTGTCAGGGATCCCCCACTGTCCCTAATTCCCCAAGTGAGGAGGGCAGGGAAACCACAGCAGGAGGCCTGATGAGTACTGTGCAGTGTCCCTGGAGCCCCTGAGCTCCCAGCAGGAATTCCAAGAGCTGTGTAAACAGGGATCTGCTCCCAGGGGCTGCGGGCTAGCAGTGCTGCAGCTCCTCCTTGGGATAAATAGAGGCTGCTAAAATTAGAGCCTGTCCACCCGAGACAGCCCAGGCAGCCAGAGCAACACCCAAACATGAGCCAGCTCTGCTTCCTCCCCAAAAATCACTGGGGCTGCCAGCTCCCAACTGCCCAAAATAGGCTTTGGGCACGACCTGCTCAGCCAGGTCTGGTTTGGTGGCTCCCTGTGGCAGCAGCACCAGCTCAGCTGTGCCACCACCTCTGCAGGGTTCTGCTCACACTCAATCCCTCTCTCTTAATCAGTTCTGTAATTAAAAACTCATTTTCCAAGAGAAACATGGTTTAAACTGGACTAATTCCACTTTTTTTGAGGTTTTTCTGTTTTGTTTGGGTTGTGGTTTTTTTGTTTGTTTGGTTTTTTTTTTTGTTTTTGTTTTTTTTTTTGGGTTTTTTTTGGTTTTTTTTGGTTTTTTTTTTTTGTTTTTGTTTTGTTTTTTTTTTTTGTCCCAAGCAGGTTTCTCTTGGCTCTAACTTACGTATGGAGGGGTCTGACATGACCACCATCACGTAGGTGTTGGATGTGAAGATGTCAATGAAAGCAGCAAAATTTGAGTTCCTGACCTCCATGCTCTGGAAAGAAGCTGCCAGCTTACTGAAAAACAAGGAAATAAAGGGGAAAAAAAAGAGTGAATGAAGAGCTTTTGTGCCCACATGGCCAAAATCCCTGATCTGAGCTGTTTGGAACAAGGAGGAGCTGGAATTCCCACTTGGCAAGGTGTGGTTACAGCAGGGCTTTGGCTGGGCTTGGTTTTAAAAACTAATTCCTCAGTTTGGGGCCAAATGAGAACAATATCGGTTGATTGTGCATTGAATGAAGGAAATTCCACACACAAGCCCCTTGACCAGGCCTGCTCCCTATGGATACCAGGGCTCAGCCATTCCCAGCTGGACACTCTGAATGAGCAGCAGAAAACAGGCATAAAATGGGAATATCTGGAGACATCTGAAATCTGTAGACCCCCCCAGAAACTTCTCCATTTTATCCAGCTCCACACACCCTCAGAATTAACCTGGCAGTGGAGCCTGAGGGCTGTGCAAAGCCAAGCTTCCCGGTTTTCCACTGAAAATAGGGATAAACACTGTCTGCAAGCCCTGTCCTCCCCAGGCAGCCCTGTGGGCCTGGGCTGGAGCAGAGCTCTCCATTCCCAGTTTCCAAGAGAAACACTTCTGATACTTCTGCCCTGGAATTCCTCTGCCTTGATCCAGGAGAAAGAGGCCTGGAATAAAACAGCACCAAAGCTCTCCCACCATGAGCAAAGGAGGAGTTAAATTAACATCTAATGATTTGTGTTCCAGCAATAATCCACCCTGGCATTCCAGCTGCTGAGGAGTGGGACTGGGATTCTCTGGAAAGCCCTCTGGAAAAAGCTGGAATAGCCCTGATCTCCCCAGTGCTGATGGGAGCAGCTCACCTGCAGCTCAGCTTGAACTGTTTGATGATGTTGCTGATCTTCTCAAACCTGTGCACATCCCGCTGCTCCTTGCACTGATAGTGAGAAATCACCTGGAGAAGGGGCACAGCCAGTCAGGGATTCCAGCACAGCTCTCCCACAGCAGTTCTGGGAATGGCTGGGAAGCAGGGCAGGGATCCCCTCTGCCTTTGGCTGACTGGATCTTGGGAAATGTTTACAGAAATTCTTGTGAGGCTTTTGTGGAGAAACTCAGTGACAGGATCAGCACACAAAGGATGGCACAGATCTGCCAGGTGACACCACTGTCCCCTGAGGCCTGAGGGCTTCACCTCAGCAGCAATTTAAATCTTGATCCCAAAATAGGTGGAAGCAGAGTAAAAAAATGTGTCCATCACCTCAGGAATGGGCCGAGTGCTGTGAGGGATTTTCCCTCCTAAGGTGCTGCTGGGATATTCCCCATCCTGCACAGGCAGTGATCCCAAAGCCAAATCAAGCTGTTCCTCCCTAAGAAAAGCAGCTCAAAGGCAGCTGGTTCCTTGGGAATTCCTTCTCCATGACTTCAGTCAGAGCAGAGGGAGCAGCTCTGAGTGCCTGGATGCCAGCACCCAGAGGATCTGAAGGGCTTTAGGAACCCTTGAAAACATCTCCATAAACATTCCCACCAAGCTCGTGGCCCCAGCCCTTTACTCCTCAGCCACATGGAGTGAGAGCTGCATTTCCTGCCCAAACAGCTCCATCCCCACGGCAAACCTAAAAGGAACCTCTTCAAAACCTTAGGCCAGCTGCTTTGAACTCTTCACAATCCCAAAATCAGCTCTCACTGGACGTGTCAGGAGCCCTTGCACAGGGATGTGAAACTGCTCTATTTAGGGAGTCACATTTAACAGGTTTTTTAGGGTTTTTTTCCCTTAACCACCTTAAACCCATCACTTTTTAAGCTTGCCCAAATTTGCACAAGCACAGCTTTAGCCCCATTCAAGACTTGCAGTTCCCAGTATTCAATTTCCTTCCTAAACTTCCCAGAGGAGGTTTCTTCACTACAATTTAAACACAATTTCAGAATAAAGTTTTCAGAATAAGATTTCCCAAAGAGATTTTCACAGGAAGATTTCCCTTCAAGAGAAGAGAGCCCTGGGAATGTTTAAATATATGAAAAAAGGGAGAAGTTTTGTAAGAAGTCACCATTGCACTTAAATTAAACACACACTTTTTGTAGCAAAGATAATTTCTTTCAGTTAAAAATGTCTTTGTAACAATCACACTGTCACACACCCCAAGGTGGAACTATTCATTATCTCCAAAAGGTCAAAAAGCAGAACTTGCCAGGCATGGCGAGTGTTTGTTTCTGATAGTTTAAGGAGGGAAAAAAGTCATGGCTCCTTTCCCAAATTCCCTCCATCATTTCCAAATCACCAGCAAGGAAAACACTCCAAATAATTCAAGTATTTCCTTCAGCTCAGCAAGAGTTTGGTGTGAAGTGTGAAGAGCCCAGCCCAGCAATCAGGAATATGGACAAGTACCGAGAGTGGTTTCATCCAGCACCTCTGCAGAGGGATTGGGAGCACAAGGACCTGGAAAAGCATCACATCATAGCTGAGCCCCCATCCATGCTCTGGATTTGCAGAACATCAAAAATCAAAAGATATCAGGTCCAGCTCAAATGCCCCAGCAGGAGGAAGTGAAAAGGTTTGGTTGTGAAGCTACAAAAGGTTCCTGCCCTGTGCAGAGGGGGATTCTCAGAGCAGTCCCACACAATGGGGACATGAAACACTCCCAGAGTCTGCAAGAGGAAACTCCAACCAAACCTCAGCTCAGCTGCTGCAGGGGGAATTTTGGAATGGTCCTGTGGGCCACAGGGTCCCAGTGGCTGCTTTCAGAATCCCAAGGCCTGGATCAGGGCATTCTGCACTGGGGCTGGCACCTCCCAACTCCATGGAATCCCACAATGGATTGTGGGAAGGACCTCAAAACTCATCCAGTTCCAACCTGACATTTACACTGTCCCAGGCTGCTCCAAGCCCCAGTGTCCAACCTGGCCTTAGGCACTGCCAGGGATGCAGGGGCAACCACAGCTGCTCTGGGAATTCCATCCCAGTCCCTCCCCACCCTCCCAGCCAGGAATTCCTAATTCCCAAGATCCCATCCATCCCTGCCCTGTGGCAGTGGGAGCCATTCCCTGTGTCCTGTCCCCCCATGCCCTGTCCCCAGTCCCTCTCCAGCTCTCCTGGAGCCCCTCAGGCCCTGGCAGGGGCTCTGAGCTCTCCCTGGAGCTTCTCTTCTCCAAGTGAGCACCCCCAGCTCTCCCAGCCAGGCTTCAGAGCAGAGGGGAGGAAAAGGGAGGCTCCACCCAGGGAATCCATCCCAGGAACTCACCAGGAACGTGGCTCTCTCAAACAGCAGCACCTCGTCTGCCTCGATGATCTGAGCAAAGTTCCTCAGGTTCATCTCCAGCTGCTGCACGTTGGGGATCAGCTGATAGACAATGCTGGACCAGGCCTGGACATGGAGACACAGGAAGGTCCCATCAGCTCCCTGTGAGAGATGTGCTCCCAGAGGGATTTTTGGCACTCCTGGGTGCTGACAGCCTGGGTAAGGCTGAGAAGCTTCTCTGCCCTCCGTGCCGAGGTTCCAGAGGGAGCCCAGATCTGAAGAGACCTTTCCCTGGCTCCAGTTCTTCTCCAGCAGGCACAGAAACTACAGTGCTGTTGAACAGACTTAAATCATCCCTGCTTTAAGTTGGGAATGCTTCTGTCTCCTTCTCCCACTCGAGTTCACAGAGATTTTTAATCCTGAGCAAGGTCAGCATGCAGATGGACACTTGGCAGCTCATCCCTGACCCAAAGTTCCACCTTATCCCAACAGGCCAGGAAAAAGCCCAGGAGGGACTGGGGGATGCTGGGATCAACATTTGTGCTCATCCACACTCAGATTTTCCAAGCTCAGCCTCCCCTCCCTGCCCAGTTGCTGACTCAGGTGTGGGGCAGTGCCCAAACTCCCCCTTCTCAAGAACCAGGGGGATATTTGGGATGCCTGTCTGCCAAGTTCCTGGTATCTACCACAGGCTCCTGAATATTTAAAATTAATTAATTAAACCTAGGATTAATTTCACTGACATCCTGCAGAAGCAGCTGCTGCAGAGCTGAACACACCAGCAGCAGCTCCAAGGACCCTCCTCCTGCTCTTGCTCCCAGTGGGAAGGCAGATGTGGAGAGGAAGCTGCACCAACCTTGTAAAGTGTCTCATCCCAGATGGAAGTTCTGAAACAAACACATTCCAAGGGTCGGGAAAGGCGCTTCAAGTCTTCCTCGCGCTCCTTAAAAATCTGGGGAACAAAGAAAGTTTAGGGGTTGAGTGTAAATGCTCCTGTGGTTGCTGTATGGATTTATGAGATGAGTTTCACATGGATCTCTGGGATACTGCACGGGAGACTGGCCAGGAACCCTCCCAGGGATGTCTTGCTGCAGAATCCCAAAATTGTTTGGGTTGGCAGGAGCTGAGGTGTGCTCTGGAACCAGGCATGAAAGGCTTTTCTTGTCCCTAAAAATCAGCACTGCTGTTCTCCACTGGATTCTAGGATGACACACTTTAAAAGAAGGCAGGAAAAGCTCTGAGAACATCTGAGAAAGCCTTCAAGGAACAGCCCTGAGGGGCTGCCTTTGAGCTGTGACCCACATGGCACAAGGGATGTGTTTCCATGGCAACTGCCAGCTCCTCACCAGATCCCGCTGGTCCTCCTGCACCAAGTCCATCTTGTGCACCAGGCAGAAGATCTTGGCATCGGGGGAGTTCTGGAGAATGGCCTCCAGGCAGGACTGGTAGTAGTGCATGTCCTTCTCCAGCTCCCTGCTCTCCACGTCGAACACGTAGATCAGCACCTCCACGTTGCGGAAGATGTTGTCCCTCTGGCTGGTGAAGTAGTTCTCCATGAAGGTGTCCTGGCTGAGGGAGCAGAGCATGAGACTCCCTTTAGAGCAGCTCTTGCCTGGCACGCTGGGTTTGTGGGACACTCCTCCTGCCAGGCAGGCAAGGCTGGGATTTGGAACTGCAGCCCCCACTCGGGAGGCCAGGCTGGAGCTGCATGCCCTGGGCATTCCCAAGGAAAGCTGGATGCTCCTGGAGAGCATCAGCCCCCAGTCCCACAGGAAGCTGAAGCTTCCCTCGTGTCCTGCTGCTTCTGGCCCCAGGCTGGCTTTAAGGAGCCATTTGTGAAACCCCACAGCAGCAGGAAGAGGTGAAATGTGGCCCAAAGCATCAGTACAGCCTTAAATCCCAGGATTTAAATCTCCTTTAACTCTGGCTGAACATGACTGAGATGATCCAGAGGCCATGGAACTGAGGAGGGGACAGCATTCCTGGAAAAAAGCTGCTTCCAGGAGCCACAGGATCAACCTCCAGCATGGCCTCTCTGCACAAATCCCACCTGGATGGAGCTGGAGTGAGCAATTCCAGCACCACAGGACAGCAGAAGGAGTGTTCCCTTGGCACCACCTCATCCCAGGGGGAGGAGAATCCACTCTGTTCCATCCCTGATTCCCCAGAGCCTCCCCCAAAGGCTAGGAAAGGCCAGCAATAATCAGTACCTACCCTCCACAGTCCCACAGGTTCAACACCAGGTTTCCCAGGAATCTGACGTGGGAATGCTCCACGTCAACTGCAAAGAAACAGCAGGAGCTCACTGACTGTACCACACACCCAGGGCAGAGGGTGGGCAGCCAAAAATCATGGAAATCAGCATCAAATCATGGAATGGCTTGGGCTGGAAGGGATTAAAGCCCTCATTCCAGCCCCTGCCACCTTCCACTATCCCAGGTTGCTGCAAGCCCCATCCAGCCTGGCCCTGGAGACCTCCAGGGATGGGCATTCCTCACAAAGCAGCCCCAGTTTTAAAATCCCACCAAAACACCATTTCCCAGAGGAATTCAGGCCTCCCTGCCCACTGCTCTCCTGAGAAGTGCAGCAAGTGTTCCCCTTCACTCACACATTCCCTGTTCCTTTGGATGTTGTAGGAATGACTCTGCAGGGCTTTAAGCCATCCTTAACAAAATAAACCAGGAACACAGGGAATGTAAACTTCAGGAGGAGGCCAAATTCATGGCAAAGAGGAAATGTACACCAATCCCTGACATTTAATCCTCACAGGCCCTTCCCAGTGAGAAGCACCAGATCCCAACAACTCATCCACCTCTCCCAGAGGAATCACTTCTTGCTCTTTCCCAACAAAGGCTTTGGAAAGGGAAAAAGGAAAGGCATTCATTAAGCCCAGTGTATCATTCTGCCAAAACCACAGGGGCATTGCAGGATCCCTGTGCTGGAGATCCCTGGATACAGCAGGAATGTTCCACCAACACAGAGGAGGCTCTGACAGGTGCAGCTGTACCAAAGACTGCTTCCTGATCCCCAAAAAAGGGAGTTAAGGATAAAAGTTGAACAATGAAGCAGCAAAGAAAAGGGAGTTAAGGCCAAAAGTTGAACAATAAAGCAGCAAAGGCTGCTTCCTGATCCCAAAAAATGGAGTTAAGGCTAAAAGTTGAACAATAAAGCAGCAAAGGCTGCTTCCTGATCCCCCCCAAAAAAGGAGTTAAGGATAAAAGCTGAACAATAAAGCTGCAAAGCCAATCCCAGTGCTGCCTTTCCCTTCCCTCCACTTCCTGCCTGTCCCAGGCTGATCCCGGCAGGGTGTGGCAGCTGGGAGGACCTGCAGGGACACACCCGACCCAGGGATCGCTGTAGGGAAGGGCCCCGACCCTCTAAGGAGGGGGTTGGACCCCTGGATGTGGGAATGGGGCCGGCAGTTCCTTACTCGTGGCCCCCAGGCGCCGCGTGTCCCGGGCGATGTAGTTGGCAAAGATAATGGATCTCATGCTGGTCTTCCCAGACCCACTTTTACCCATCAGCAGCACCTGCACAGGGGGAAAGAAGGAAAAATGAGCTCCCACAGAGCACCGAGTCCTTCCCAGCTCCCTTGAGCTGACATCTTACTGCCAAAGGCACTGAACACAGCACAGCTGGGAATGCACCAGGAGAGAGGCAGAGAGGAGCACGAGGGAAGCAGGACAGACATCCCAACCACTCCTGGTTGTCCCTGGGCCACGGTCATCCCACCTCCCTGCTGTCCATGGTGACAGGGCCATGGTCACATTGAACTCTTTTCTTCAAAAACATGGACAGGACTTGGGAAAAGCAGGAGCTGCCTCCCCATTCCCAGCCCCTCCCACCTGATGGCTTTGGTAGCACCAAAGGATTTTGAAGATGAGGAACAGCTTTGTCTCAACCCTCCAGAACAAAAACAACCCCTCAGCTCCTGGTTTTCCACCACAAACACTCTGTCCTAACCAGACAGGGGTGGGAGGGACCTTAAAGACCTTCTAACACTGCTCTTCCCACAACATGATTGGTTTTCTTTTCCCCAAATACCAGGGACATTCTCAGTTTCAGGTGACAGAAGAAAAAAAAAAAAAAAAAAAGGGAAAAGCAGGTGAGACAACCCAGGTCAGGGTCAACAGAGCAGGGGAGACCCCTTATGGCTCCAGTGACACCTCTCCAGAGGAGACTCTTAGCTCTATGATGCCCCATCCCTGCAGACCTCAGGGGAAATGAGAGGCAGCCAAAAAGTAGGGAATGCAGGGGGTGGGGATGAGGGGATACAGTCACACCAGGCAAGGCTTTACATTGTGATCTAAAAATAAAAATTAAACAAAACAAACCCATCAGTGGCAGCCAATACAGCCTTGCTCACAAAACCCAGCTGTTAAACAAGTCACAAAGTCAAATCCAGCTCCTGGCAGCAGCCCTGCAAGTCTGCCATCCAGGAGGGATTTCAGGAGAACAGCCGAGTGAATGCCTGCTCAGCCTCCCCTCCCCTGGAGAGCAGGGCAGGAGCTGCCACCGCCTCGCACAAAAGCAAGGCAGAACTCCCCAGTCCTGTGTGCTCGGGTCATCCCTGCAGCAGCTCCGGGCTGGGGGCACCCTGGCCAAAGGGAAGGCTCCAGGACTGGCAACAAGGAGTGCTCCTGGCCATTCCACATCCAGGAGGGCGGGGGAGGCCACCCTGGATGTTGCTCTGTCCTGTCCTGCCCCCTGAGCTGATCCCAGAGAACAGCCAAGCTCTTATTTCACAGCACCAGCACAAAATCCCAAGCAGAAACTTGATCCCACTCTGAGGCATGGCCCAATCAAGCCCCAATTCCCAAAGTTTAGGCTGCAGAGGCCTTGCAAAGGGGTCAGACAGCAGCATGGAGAGCCAGGCAGGGAACCCAGCCCTACCTCACCACGGAAAAGCAGCCAGATATTCCTTTAAGAGCTCTGGCTGTGCTCCTGCTGGGATACACCCCCACCCCTGCGATGCCCAGAGCTGCTGCTCCTTCCCCACTGTTAAATGTCATCCTCCCGGGAGCCCCGAGGGGATTCGGGGCTCCTGGGACACCTCAGGAGGGTGGCCCAGGGCCAGGGGAGGGACAGGAGCAGATCCTCCTCCCTGAGCACAGGGTTTTGCAGAGGGTTTTGCAAGAGCGCCAGCAGCACCCGGGGAACAGCAACTACTGGGGAAGGCTTTGCAGGAACCCAGCCCATCCAGGCCAGGATTAAACCCGGCTTTAACGCCTGGCACTTCCAGCAGAGGATGCAGCACTGACTCCAAGAGACACCAGAGCCCCAGCCCGAGGGGTGGATACAACAAACGGTGTTCCTGGATGGGGATGGGGAAGGAAAACACAGGATCCTCCTCCCCGTGCTTACCTTTTTCTTCATGGCTGTGCTTGGCATCACACACCTGCAGAGAGAAGCCCACCTTGGATCGCTGCTTCCCACACGCACAGGCTCCGCTCGCCAATCCCAATGCCAGTGCCAATGCCACCCCCGGTACTGGGGAAGCGCTGACACAGCCCCAGCTCCCCTCCCCCTGCTCCGGGCCATGGGGAACTCCCACTGCCGCCGGGAAACCGCCGGCGTTCCCGAAACCAACCGGCCCGGCTGGGATCGTTGCGGCCGGGCCAGCAGTCCCTGCGCAGCCCCTTCCCCGGCATGTTCCGCAGCCCCCTTCCCTCGGGATTCCCCGCAGCCCCTTCTCCTGGGATATCCTTCCATTCCCTCGGGATTCCCCGCAGCCCCATCCCCGCCATTCCCTCAGGACGCTCCGCAGCCGGCCCGGACCCCGCGCCCCCCGGTACCTCCGGCGGCTCGGAGGGCGCTGCCGGCGCGAGCCCCGGCAGGCCGGGCGGTCGGGGCGGCGCGGGGGCGGTGGCGGTGCCCGGCTCGGCGGGCCGAGGCGCTGGCCGGGGCTGCCCGGGCCTGTGGCGGTGCCCCCGTCCCGCCCCCCGCACTCACGGGACCCAGCGCTCGGCGGCCGCCGCCGGTCACGTGAGCGCCGCCCCGCCCCCCCGCGCACGCGCGTGCTCCCCCGGCGTCACGTGATGCGGGCGCGGGGCGGGCGAAGCCACCCCGATGTTGGGTGAGGGCAGCGTCTTTCTGGCAAGGCGGGGGCGTTTATTGGGGGGCTCCCGTTGAATATCGGCTATTCCCGGTGACTCCCGGTGTTTCCCGTGGAACAACCAAACGGGGCCCAACTAGGCTGCTATAGCGATTAGCGGGACGGGTAGTATTGCTTTGTGGCACGCGGGCGAAACGTTTTTCAGTACCTCCCATATGGTCTAGCGGTTAGGATTCCTGGTTTTCACCCAGGCGGCCCGGGTTCGACTCCCGGTATGGGAAGACCTACATTTTCCTGCGGATCGGGAAAATCCCCTCCCTCTTTTCCTATTTCTCCGCACGTTCTCCCTCAGAACTCCTTCGAGCCTTGATTTTAGCACCTCTGCGGCAAAATTTCTCGGTGCCAGGAGCCTCCTGAAGCCGTAGAAAGCGCTTTACTACTACAAACCCGGCCTCCCACCTGTTTAAACATTCAAGTGCATTGGAGCACAGAGCCCCCGGCTAATTAACATTCTGCTAATTGGCTTTTTTTCTAACGCAAGCAAGAAAATTCCTGCTTGTGTCCCACGGTGTGTTTTAAACCACCCTGATGTCTTCAAGGCTAATAGGATTGTGCTGAAGATGCATATATAGAAATCCACATATGATAAATAGATTTATACATGTGGGGGCTCATTTATTGCTGAAGGGACTCCTGGGGCTCCCCCAAACCTGCGGGACTGGGAGATCTGGAGAGATCTGCTGGGGTTTCCTGGCTTCCAGAGATCCTGGGAGCTGCTGCTGCCACAGAGCCGGGGCCATCACCTTGAGTGTCCCCTCCCAGAGCCATCAATCACCTCGGGTGTCCCCTTACAAGCCTCATCACCCTGCGTGTCCCCTCTGAGCCTTGCCATCCCTCTCAGAGCCATCAATCCCTCCTGTGTCTCCTCTCTAAGCCTTGTCACCTCGTGTGTCCCCCCTCAGAGCCAGCAATCACCCTGTGTGTCCCCTCTGAAGCCTTGTCATCCCCCTCACAGCCACCACTCCTTCGGGTGTCTCCCCTCAGAGCCTTGTCACCCCCTCCCCAGCTCTGGCACCTCATCCCCTCCTTCCCTTGGCACCTGGCAGTTCCAGGCAGCTCCAAGGAAATTCCAGCAAACCTTGAATTACTTAATGAGTGGGAAAGGCAGTGCTGGTCCCACAGGATTCCAGGTTTTGAAGCTTTTTTTCCCCCCCCGTATTCCTTAAAGCTTTTAAAGCCAACACGGACATACAAATGGGTTTAGATTTCTCCTTTAAAAACCAGGAAATATGTCAGGAAAACACCCACCCCCCCTTCCTTCTTGTACTCGATTTTAACAAGTTATTTTCTTTTTCCATTTCAAATACCCGTGTCAGACCCTGAATCCCAAACTGCAGAGTTTTGTCTGACTGTGTGTGTGTTGGTGTTATATTCATGCAAAACAAATCCCAGGAGAAGCTGTGACAGTAACTTTGTGTCCCCTAAAACTGTGCCAAGCTCCACGAGATTTGGAGCCATTTTACCTCTTTGTTCCTCTTGCTGAACTCTCAGATATCCCAATTAAACAGAAAAAAAAAATCCAACTCTGATTAGCTGTGAAGGGGGAAGAGAATAAAATGGTTTTTTTCTCTCCCACCCCCTTTCCTTCTGGACCTCTCCTCTATTTTTAGAGCAGATTTTGGAAGAAAGTGGTCCAAAGTAAGAGTATTATGATAAAATCTGTCCAATTCCCTGATGTTCTTGCAGGAGAACAACTTGTCTCCAATTTTGGAACTCAGTTTCTGAGTGAGCTGCACAATGACAACATTCACTTGCTGCCAGCAGCTGCTCTGAGCTGTCCTTGTTCAGCACGAGCCTTCTGCTCACAGATCCTCTACACTCAGGTTGGTAATTTTTGAAGTTTTATTGGCCAAATTTCCACTGAACAACCCAAAAGCTGTAAAAAGTGCAGCTCAGGGGCTGTGCAGAGATAACCCCTCACTCCAGGAACCAACTGCAGCCCCTGAACAAGCACTGAGCATTTCAAACTCCTGTTTCTGTGACTCTGGCAGACCACAAAGAGCTGAAGGAGGTGGGGCTCCGCTCCTTCCTTGACAGACTGCCCTGGATTTGGGGTGCAGGGCAGTTTGCACAGAGATAAAAAGCACCAGCATGCCCTTCATCTTTAGCAGCAGCAGCACAGGAAAACAGGCAGGAAGTTGTGCTCACTCCCCAAAAAATCCTGATTTTT
Organism: Vidua macroura; assembly: GCF_024509145.1. NCBI lineage: Eukaryota > Metazoa > Chordata > Aves > Passeriformes > Viduidae > Vidua > Vidua macroura. The sequence goes on along the minus strand of NC_071584.1, from coordinate 4,104,438 downwards.
AAATTCAGCCCACAAGACAAAAATAGCTTCACCACCAGGTGTTAATTGTCTCCAGTACTGTTCTGAGACAAATCAGTGACCCCACAGAATCCTTACTGTCAAGGGAAAAAAATCCAAAGTGAGCTGCCAAAACTCAGAGACCAAAACATTTTGTGTAAAATGTGTACAAAAAGCAGCCTGGGCTTCCCTGCTCTGATCAAAGTTGTACTCAGGGCTCAGCAAATGCCGACTCATTGTTCCAAGGCTCTCCCTGCCTTCACTGAAGGGTTTTCTTCACACACTGAACATTTCCATCTCTTTTATGGAACACAGAGCCACAAAATGAGCAGGAAGGTGTTTCATACAAGCACAAAGGGCTATCAGTGCTCCCACCTATCCGTGCCCAGAGCAGTGAGGCACTTTTAGAGCTCTGGGCAATTTTAAACCAGGAGAAGTCAGCAGCCAGGCCTTCCTTTGTCTCCTTGGCCCCACTCTGACTGCAGGGGATCAATAAATGTTATTTAAATGCAGGGTAGCATTGCCCTGTGTGTAGCACTCAGTTCCTCCAACACCCCAAAAATCAGTAAAATCCTCTGGAGGAGGTGAGGTGTGCCAAGGGCACAAAGTCTTTGTGCCAGTGCTGCTCTGCGTAATTAGCACAAAGTCATTAATTACCAAATACCAAACTCGTTTGGGTTGGAAGCAGCTTAGAGATCAGCCAGTTCTAGTTCCATGTTCCAGTTCCCATGGGCAGGGACACCTCCCACTGCCCAGGGTTGCACTCCCCAAGAACACATGGATGTCACAGAGCTGTACAGGCAGCTCGGGCTGCCAGAGCTGCTCTGCTGCTTCACAGCTCTGTGATCCCCTCTGCAGCTCTTCATGCCTCGCCTGGCAGCAACTCCAAGTGATCAAGGAGGGGCTCAGGGATGATCAGAGACGTGTGCTTTGTCAGAGGGAGCCTCCAGCAGCACAAGGAGATTCCCTTCTCTTCCCAGCTCTGCTTGGAAAGCTGGGCGTGCCTCTGCTGTGCCCCCAGCCTCAACGTCCTCCTTTCCTGCAACATTCCTGCCTTATCTCCTGCTTTGAAGGATGCAGAATCCTCCCAAAAAAGCTGTCAGGATTACACGGGGCAAGTGCAGCTTGCACAGAGCTGCTAATGAGCTTGTGGAGATCCGGATGCCAGCCAGAGTGTCTGCCTTAACCCTCAGCGTGCATCCGGCCATAAATCAGCACAATATTCACCTCAACCCAGGGCAAGGGCTGGACATTCCTCCTCTCCATGCTGGGAAGTGTGGGGAATGTGACAACAGCTGCCTGCCAGCAGCAGAATACGATTTGGGGAAGTTCATAATGGATAAATCACAGCCTGGAGCAGCTCCTTCTGTCGACCGCCTCCAACTCTTCTTTTGGGGAGGATTTGTGACCGGGTTTCTGCCCTTCTCCTGCTGCCTCCAGCTCCAGGACACGAACAGGACCGCAGCCGCCTCTTCCAGGTCCCTCAAGCAGATCCAGCCTGGAACACTCACCAGGCACCAGCACAGCGCCAGCCTCTCCCACGGCGTGGCCCTCCACGGAGATCTGTCACCCACAGCCGCCGACTCTTTCCTCTGACCCTCCTAAAGCCCAGTAAAGCCACCGTGTGACCCCTAGGACGTCCTGGTCCAGGTCCCGGACCCCGGGCCCGCTCCCAGGGCCCAGAACCGCTCCCGGGGCCCAGAACCGCTCCTGGGGCCCAGAACCGCTCCCGGGGCCCATGAATCGCTCCCGGGGCCGCTCCCGGGCCCCAGAACCGCTCCCGGTTCCTTCGCCGAAGCTTCCCGGAGCAGGGCCCCCTCACAGCCCCTGTGACGTCACCGCCGCGCCGCCGGCTGCGATTGGCCGCTTCCGTCCCCGCGCCTGCGCAATGCCGCGGCTGAAGAGCCGCTGCTTCCAGGTTCCTGAGGTGCGGCACCGTCGCTCCCGGCGCCCGCGGTGTTCCCGCTGCCCGCAGTGTTGCCGGTGCCTGCGGTGTCCCCGCCGCTCCCGGTGCTCCCGGTGCCCGCGGTGTTCCTGGTCGGGCAGTACAGCTCCTCGGCCTCCCGCGCGGTGTCTGAGGCGGCGCGGGCGGGGTGGTGGACGCGGGAGCGTGCGCTGCGCATGCGCGAGGCGCGCTGCTCCTGGCGCTCCCTGGCGGCCGCGGTTGGTGCCCCTCAGGGGCCGGGAGCCCGCGGGCCCCTCCCGTCCTGAGGGATCGCTGGGGCTGGAAAAACAAATCCGGGATTAGCAAATCCGGGTTTAGCAAATCCCACCCGTCCGCACCTTGTCACCAGCGCAGAGCGCTGAGTGCCACCGCCAGGCATTCCTTGGCCAGCTCCAGGGATGGGCGCTCCAAACCCCAGTGGGCAGTTCCAACCCCTGACCCCCCTTTCCATGGGGAAATTCCTGCTGCTGTCCACCCTGGCCCAGCCTGGGGCCGTTCCCTCTCCTCCTGACCCTGTTCCCTGGAGCAGAGCCCGACCCCCCCGGCTGTTCCCTCCTGGCAGGAGTTGTGTAGAGCCACAAGGGCCCCCCTGAGCCTCCTTTGCTCCAGGCTGAGCCCCTTCCCAGCTCCCTCAGCCTCTGGATCGGGCTGGGGCAGGTGCTGGGAAGTGCTTTGGGGTCAGAGGTGCCAGCACCCGGCCGGGTGGAGTTTTCCAGGTGATTCTGAGCCACAAACAAAAAGTTCCCGTTTGTCCCTGTGGGAGAGACGCTGGTGCTTGGGATTCCTGCAGAACTGTGGCACGGTGGGCATTCCATGGGCTGGGGTTGTTGTTGTCCAGGTCCTGCACACACACAGAGCAGTGGAGCAGGGATGGTGTCCTCCTGCCAGTGGCAGCCACTGCTGTCTCCTTTCCAGGCTGAGCCCCTTCCCAGCTCCCTCAGCCTCTCCTGAGGCTCCAGCCCCTTCCCAGCTCCGTTCCTTTCCCTGGACACGCTCCAGCCCCTCCAGGTCCTGCCGAGAGTGTCCCAGAGCTGTCCCCAGTACTGGAGGTGCCCCAGCAGTGCCAGCACAGGGGACGGGCACTGCCCTGCTCCTGCACCATGGCTGGCACAAGGTGCCCTTGGCTTTGCCCACCTGGGCACACCTGGGCTCAAGTCCAGCCACTCTCCTCAGCACCCCCAGGGCCTTTCCCAGTTTTCCAGCTCCTCTTCCCCCAGCCTAGAGCATTCCATGGGGACCCAAGGGCAGGACCAGGCACTTGGCCTTGTTGACCCTCACAGTTCTACTGTCACCCCATGGATCCAGCCTGTCCTGATCCCTCTGCAGAGCCTCCCTGCCCTCCAGCAGATCCACATCCCACCCAGCTTGGTGCCATCTGTGAATTTACTGATGATCATCCCCTAATCCAGATCATAATAAAGATATTTAGCAGAACTGGGCTCAGTGCTGATCCCTGGGGGACACAAGACTAGTCCCAACTGGATATGGCACCATTCCCACCCTTCCCACCCCTCCCTGGGCTGGCCATCAGCCAGTTTTCAATCCTGCCCAAGTGACCCTGTCCATGGGCTGCAGTTCCAGCACAGCAGCACCCTGGGACAGCTGAAATGAGGCACGAAGGCAAAATTCTGTCCCAAAAAATAGCCTGAAAAAGGGAAAAGCATTGGGAAAAGCCACAGAGGATGCTGAGAAGAAGCAAACCAGCTCCTGGGCCCGGCCCAGGGAAAGGGAATTGTGTAACTCCAGCCTAGAGAATGTGAGCTTCTAGAAATAGAAAAATTAGATTAGAAAATTAGATTAGATTAGAGAGAAAATTTAACTCTCTGCACATGTAAAACAGAATAATTAGGAAAGGTAGGAAAGCTCAGGCAAATCCCTCATGGGTCCAAATGCTCTGCTGGAGCAGGCTGCACCTTGCAGGTGTGGCTGTCAGTGCAGGGATCAGCGCTTGGATCCATCCATCCAGCTCTCCATCCATCATCTGTCATCCATCCATCCATCCATCCATCCATCCATCCATCCATCCATCATCCATCCATCCATCCATCCATCCATCCATCCATCCATCCATCCATCCTCCATCCATCCTGTAAGCACAGGAATTCACTCTGTGGCAGCCAGAGGTCCCTGTGCTGCAGGCAGTGAGGTGCTGTATCACCCTGCTGGTGACAGGGACGTTTTTGTGGCTGCTGAGCAGTTTGTGGCAAAGCCAGACCATTTCCGTTCCTGTCTCCGGGAAAGCAGCGGGGTCAGGCCTGCGAGGAGCCGCTGGCTCCGGGAAGGGTTCTCCAAGGCAGGAATGAGTGCAGGCAGCAGGAAGAAGCAGCTTTGCAGAAGCAGCTGGGCTCAGAGATGTCCCGGCCCCTCAGCACAAGAGGCATTGAGTGGTTTTTAGTGGAAAAATCCCTTTTCAGTGAGTCCCCAGGTGTCCAATCCCACAGCCCCGAGCAGAGCAGAGGGACAGAGATGAGGCAGGAACACCCCTCAGCATCCCATAGCTGGAATATGGCCAGGATTCTTCCTCCTCCTCCTGGAGGAGGGTCTGGTGATATCAGGGACCCCCCAAACTGCCTTTCTGGATCTATTATTTTATCCAGTTCAGCAGGGATCACTCAGAAAATCCTGTTCCACTCATGTCACCTGGCACCATTGGTTATCCTTGGTTCCATCCCTAGAGGAAACATAAACTTCTAATTTAATTTAAATGAGATTCTATAAAATTTATGCATCAGTTTTTAACAACTTCTTTTTCCTTTTCTTTTTCTTTTAATATTTTCATATTTTTTTCTTCTCTCTCTCCTTTCTTTGTTTTTATTTTGCTTTCTCTTTGTATCTTTTTCTGTTTTTACATTTATTTTTGTTTTAATTTTATTTTTACATTTAATTTTTCCTTCTTTCTCTTTTCCTTCTCTTTCCCTTTCTCTTTGCCTTTCTCTTTCCCATCTTTCCCTTTCTCTTTTCCTTTTTTTCCCTTTCACTTTTCCATCCCTTTCCCTTTCACTTTTCCATCCCTTTCCCTTTCTCTTTTCCATCTCTTTTTCTTTTCCTTTTCTTTCCCTTTCACTTTTCTTTCTTTCCCTTTCACTTTTCTTTCTCTTTCCCTTTCACTTTTCCTTCTCTTTCCCTTTCTCTTTTCCATTTTCTTTCCCTTTCTCTCTTCTCTTTTTCCTTTTTCTATTTATTTTTCTTTTTCCTTAAGGAAATATTTTGGCATACCACTTGCTGTATAATGCACAACTCAAAACTTTTTGGAAGCAGTAAATTCCACATTTAAGCTTTGATTATTGGATAGGGAATACCCCAACACCCTTTAGGTCAAATCTCTTCATTTGATTCACATTTATCTCTAAAAATCACGGATTGATTACCCAGGGTTCAACTTCCACCCTCTTTGCTGAAGAGGAAAACTCTCAGACCAGTCCCTAAAATTTTACTGGAAAATGCAGCTTCTCACTCACCAAAGTGCTGGAGCTGTCCCATGGGAAAATCTGCCAGAAACAGGGAGCAAAATATCCTGTAAAATATCCCCTGGCCCTGAGTTAGGTCAGCAGCCATGCCCTGGGAAGGTGCAGATCGCCTTCCCAGGGTGTGAGAACAGCTTTGGCCAAGGCAAAACCCCCTTTGGTGCTTCCCTCCCTCAAAAACACCCAAACCCCCAAATCTGAATGGGATGAGTTGCATAAATCGGGATTAAAATCACATTTAGGGCATTGGTGTCTTAACCAGCCTGGGTGAGATGGAATCGTGAATTCGGGGGGTTCACTAGGGGTATCCCCAAACTCCCTGGAGGTAAAGGGCTGTCCAGGAGCTGGATCTTGCAGGGACACAGGGCTGTGGGAAGGCCCCTGGTGCTCCCCCCAATTTCTGCACATCAGTTCAGAGCCCAAGGGACTGTGGGAGCTGCCCAAAGAGAAACTCCTGTGGATTTTGGAGTCCTTGTGCTCACACGTGTCCAGAGCCTGCAGGGAGCAGGAATTAGAGAGAGACATCCCATGATTTTTCCTCACCATCCTGAAATCCTCTCCCAAACCAGCTCAAGGAACGTTTCTGTTTGGAAGGCTCTGGTTTGTTTTTAGGGGTGAACAGGGAGGGCTGGTTTTCCCAGAAATGTCTGACTATGCCAAAGGACTCCTGTTATTCCCAAATTCCAGAGCTCCTTCCCCCTGATCTTTAACCTTTCCACACCCATGGATTTTCACCTCCTCACCCCAGCACCACCTTTTGGCTTGGCAAACTGGGAACCTCAAATCAGAGTAACCAACAGCCAAGGGTCTGTTGATCCATCCTCTGGATAAACCACCTCCCATGGGAGACAGGAACGAACGAGGGGAGGCAGTTTCCAGAAAATGGCCAAAACTCCATAAATTTGCAATTAGCAGTTCATTATTTAAGCAGGGCCTTCCCGGATTTGCTCAGACACTCCCAAACCTTTCTGAAAAGCTCCTCCAGTCTCAGCAGGTCTGAGTCACTTGGAATAATTCCCTCTGCATCCCTCAGAAGAGATTTTAACAAATTACATCGTAACCTCTGCATTTTAATAATTGCAAAAGTTGCAGGGAAAGAAGTAAAACCAGAAGTAAAACCACTTTCCATTTATTATGATTTTACCAACATCATCCGTAACATTTAAAACCCAGCAGCAATAAACCCACACAAACACTCTCCCCCTAAACAGCAACCCCCATCCTTTAAGAATCCTTTTCCCCCAGACTGAGCAAGGTAATGACACGAGATGGAATTAGCACAACTCCAATAACAACATTATTTCTGTGTTCTTCAGCAGCTCGGGGCTCTAAAACTATTCTGGTGTTGGGAGGATGGAGCTTGGCTTTCAAACACACACCAGCAGCAGGTCTTGAGCAGATGAGCCTGGAGTGAGGGATTCAGTTCCTTATTTATGGTTCTTGAGGGAATTTTGGTTCACTTGTTATATTTGGGACTTTTCTGGTCAAAGAAACATGCCAGGCTTCACCCTCCTGCCAGGTTCTTTCTTGCCTCCATTATCCTGCCAAGCAATTCAGCTCTTTCCTAGTGAATTGCTCTGGAATTCAATTGGTCTTCCTGGAGGAATTAGTCCCAGAGTTCAGGGAATGCTCTGTGGGGCTGACTGCGGCACCCCTGAGCAGAGCCTGACACTCAGGGAAAGGGCTCCAGCAGCTCCTGCCAGGCTCTTTGGGCCAAATTCTGGCTCCTGAGTGAAAAGCAGGAGTGATTGCCCTGAAATCCCTGTGTTTTACAGGACAGAGAATTCCCACCTACAGAATTCTCTTATCGTTAATTCTGAGCTCCATGAGATTTGTCCAACCCTTCCTTGCTGGTTCACAAAATGCCTCAAGTCCATGTCCTTTCCAGAACCTTCCAGGGACACCTTCCACTGCCCCAGGCTGCTCCAATCCCCAGTGTCCAACCTAGCCTTGGGCACTGCCAGGGATCCAGGGGCAGCCACAGCTGCTCTGGGAATTCCATCCCAGCCCCTCCGCACCCTCCCAGCCAGGAATTCCCAATTCCCAATATCCCATCCATCCCTGCCCCATGGCAGTGGGAGCCATTCCCTGTGTCCTGTCCCTCTATCTCCTGTCCCCAGCCTCTCTCCAGCTCTCCTGGAGCCCCTTCAGGCTCTGGAAGCTGCATCTGCTCCCCCACTCTGTTCCCAGATGGATTCACCAAACTTCCGCATTCTCCGGAAACTCCGGGGTTTGGAGCAGCCTGGGATGGTGGTGGACAGGACAGGGTGAGCTTTAAGCTCCTTCCAACCCCACCCAGGCTGGAATTCTGTGGTTCTGTCATTCTTTACCCACAGGGGAGAACTCTGAAGGTTCAGTGGGAATCAACATCCAGCAGAGATTCCTTCAATTCTGCCATTTCCATTGCTCTGGAATGAGGGGAGCACTGAGGTGGGAACAGTCTGCCCTGGAGTTCACTCACCTGATTGACCCTGCTAGAACTCCCCCAGAAATCCCAAAGCCAGCAGTTCCTGTGCATCCCAGAATGGAGATTCCCTTGTGTAACACCCACAGACTGTGAGCAATTGTTTCTATTATTTATATTTATATTTTATATTTATACCTACAGTCCCTTAGCTGTGTTGGCCAGGAAAGCAAACCCCCAATTGTTGATGAATATCATCCCTGGAAGAGACACAAATGAGGAAATGAGGGATGCAATAAATACAACTGCAGGTTTAATTGTCCAAGGGAACTGCTGGAAGTTTGAAGGTAGGCAGATTCCCAGTTTTTTGTACATTTATAATATGAAAACCTTCCTTTCCTACAAGTGCCAGCTCCCATGGCCATATTAAACAACCTGATTTTTAAAAAGTGGGTTTGGAGCATATTGATTTGCTCTCTTTTGCCTGTTTTCATTCTGTTTCCCCATAATGACCAGACAACAATGACAAAATCAAAATGTGTGCGGCTGTGAGGAGAGAGAAAAGCAGGAGGCTGGGATGTGTTTCCCCATTTTCCCCATAAGGGGATGTCTGTGTGTTTCCTTAACCTTTCTGGCAGCTCCAAAGTATATTTTTAGGGAGAAGCAAGGGAAAGGGAAGGCTCTAAATAGCTTCAGTTTCAAACCTATGAAATGAGAAACTGGGAAAAAAGAACCATTTGACAAAAGAGGAGAATGTGGTAAAGATATTCTGAGATGCTTCCAGGACTGAATTCCTTCTGTTCCCTCCTACTGTGGGGAAAAAGAGAGATTCTTAAATGTATAAAATAGGGAATAAATGAATGGCTGTGCAGGTAGAGTGAAAACCGACCCCCAACCCTGTGGAGAGCAGAGCTGGAGGTTCCCTGGATGCACAGAGGACACACACAGCACACCTGGGACGTGCTCAGGAATATTCCTGCTCCCTCACTGCCCCTCTGCCAACTGGAGCTTGTTCCAAGCTCAGCTGATCCACTGGAACCTCAGGGGGAAATAAATCAGGTCTGAAGTAGAGGGAAATAAATCAGTTCTAAAACAGGGGGAGATAAATCAGCTTCCCCTCCCGTTTCTGCCTGTGCTAATCTGCATTTCCCACTCATTTATCACTCGAGTGCAGCTGGATCTGAACACCCCTGCCAGCAGCACCTGGCAGCTCCAGCTCTGCCTGCCCACACAGATTTAAGCCTGGCCTATCTCCTGATCCTCAATCAAGGCATTGGGCTCTGTCCTTCAGCAAAAACCAAGCCCAGCAACACCTGGCAGGAGAGTTAAGCCCAGCCTTGAGGACAGAACTGATTTCATGTTGCTTCTCTGCACATTTTTTCAGCTTCAGATGATCTGGGCTTACCTGGGCAGCCTTAAACTTCCACCTGAGGGGAAAATGAGTCAGAGCTTTCCCCTGGCTGGGTTTATTGGGGCATTTTTAGGCTGGTGAGCTGTGAAACACAGGGTTTGCTGGGGGCAGAGAAGCTCCAGGACAGATCCTGAGCCTCTCTTTAATTTTGCATTCTCCTTGTTCAACAACCCCATAAATAAAGGGTTTGAGAGCATTTCTTTGGACTTCTGCTGAGCAAGAGCACTGAGAGAGCTGCTGGGTTATATTCTCCAAGGATTTTATAGCCATAGAAACAACGAAATCCTTCAATATCTTTCAGTCCCTGCTCACTCTGAAGGCAGAGCTGAACTCTTGTGCTTTAATTCTTGCTGCCAGTGCCAGCTCCAGTTCTGCCCAGTTTAAAAAAGCCACACCGGAGCATTTATCCCTTCAGAAAACAGATCAAGCACTAAGGAAGGCAGTGGTCCCCGAAACCTTTGAACAAGATAAATTAAAGGCACCCCAGAAGGTTGAATCAACAAAAGTGAGCCCAGAAACTGAAGGAGATGAGAGCAGGGAGGAAAATAAACCTGCAATATTTCAGCTCTCAGTCCAAGGGACAAACACATGGCACCTGAGGACATGGATTAATGTGACCATGGTGGTGGCCGATCTTGGTGATCTTAAAGGTCTTTTCCAGCATGAAGAACCCTGTGATTCCAGGATTTTCTGCCTTTTTCTCCTGCCCTGGGGCTGAGGAACCCCTTGACTGGAGCAGCACCAGGAGCCACAGGCTGCACATCAGCTCTGCAGGTATTTTAAATCCATCTCTTCGTGTTTATGGAAGATGGTCCAGGAAATCTCAACCCCAAAGCATCTCCCAGCTCTGCATATCCAGGACAGAGCCGAGGTGAATGATCCCCTCAAGCTCCTTCCAGAGCCGTTCCAGTGGCAATCAGAGGCAGCAGTTCCTGGAGAAACAGTTCCTATCAAATTTAGGAGCCTTCCCTTGGAGAGGAAACATCCATATCCCCTTCTACCTGTCATTTTTCTTCATTTCTGGACTGAATAAAGCACAAAATCTGGCAGGCTTTAGGTAAAAAATGAGCTGTTCATGGCAAAGAGAGCCTCAGTGGATTAAAAAAAAAACCCAAACTGTTGGAATCAAGAGGCAGTTAATAGGAGCAAAAATAAATAGAAACAGACTCTAGATGTAAATGAACATTACATCACCACTGGCATTTCAGCTCCTTTTCAAATCCAGAAATAGAAGCAGATTTAACTTGCAGAAAGTTGCTGTGTTCACACAGCCTGAGCTGCTTTGGGGGCACAGCCCTGAGCCTTCTGCTCCCCAAAACAATTCCAGACAGGAACAAGAGGGATCAGGCAGAGGGAGCAAATCCCAACTTTCTGGTCAGGAGAGGTTGAGAGAAACACAATTGAACCCCTTAACCCCGTGGAGATGGGATTTGTTTGTGTTTGCCAGCTCCACTGGAGCTCACTCCACCTCAGGCAGATTGGAGGGGAAAGCAAATAATTCAGTTCCAGCCCAGGAGAAGGCTGGGCTCTTAATGAAGTGAGAGAGATGGCAGAAAGAGGGAAATAACTCCAGTGCAGCTTTAGCAGCAGATTTCTTTCCCAGCTGTCACCTCAAATCCTCAAGATCCATGTTGGCCACGCAAATTCCTGGCACAATTTCCAGCCTGGAAATAAATTCAGAGTGCTCTTGGAGAGAGACCTGAAAGCTGGAGCATCTCAGCCCCCAGGAGCACCTGCCCAATCCCTCCCCCCAAATATTGCCAACCCCACCCCATCTCAGGGCAGAATCTTCCTGGGCACTGAAATTCTTCCCAGTTCCCATTTCCATGGGACCCTTCCCATCAGTGGATTTCTCTGGTCCGCAGGTGTAAGAATATAAAAAGGGAAAAGACTTTAAAAAGTGCAAAAAGGCCCCAGAAAGTAGACATAAAGCTAAGAAAAGCTGAGAAATTTCAACACCTTCTCGTAAGAAGCTAGGAAGTTAAGAATCAAGTGAATACATTTATATTTATCATAAGGAACAAGAAAGAACAAGAACTTATTGCTAGTTCAAGATATGAAAACTCCTAGATATATGCTTTGCAAAGATAGAAAAAGTTTCAATCTTAAATAATGAATTACTGTGTATTATTTGAAGTTCATAGAAGTCATTTTGTTAATGTTAAAACTACGTGGGTCCTTTTCTAATCGGTTAGAGTATAATGATTTTACACCTTCTCTTTTACAGTATTGGTTCAAAGAATATGTAGAAAAAGGCTTTGCATGGGCTGCCATCTTGTCTCTGATCCGTGTTTGCATGGATGTTGTTATTTTCCTGTGTCTCTTGCTTTTTGCTTGTATGATACACACACATAATAAATCCTAAGTCTGCAGCCAGTCAGGGTCTGTCCTGTTTGTGAGACACGGACCGATCCGGCAGACTCAGGCTGTGCCAGGGGAGGCTCAGGCTGGATTTTGGGAATAATTCCTTCAGGGAAAGGGCTGTCAAGCACTGGAACGGGCTGCAAGGCTCCTGACATGCTCAGCTCCTGGAAAAGTCGAGGGAGAACAAGGAGAACTCTGCAGCCTTTATCAGGGTGCCTCATCCTCCAGGTGTTGAGTGATTGCAGGGAATGAAGAGTTGAAGGGCAGCAAACAAAGGCAGCTAAAGAAGATTTGAGATGATTCTCCCTCATTCTTACCCACCTCAGGCATTCAATTGTATACAAGTTTGTGCCTCAGATTTAAAACCAAATTCTTCCCTGTGGGAAGGAGGAGATGGATCCTGAGCTCCCATGTGCCACAGCAGGAGTGACAGAGGGAAGGATGTTAATTTAGGAAGGATGGCACACTGACATTTCATCGTGTCTGATATGGCAGAGAGATTTCTCTTTTTTTTAACAGGAAGAGCTTCAATATTTCACAAAATATGTGTTGCCTGTGATTATTTGTAAAGCATCGAGGATGGGCTTGGCACTTCCCTGACAGAAACACTGGCAGGTCTCTGCCTGGAGGGACCTATAATTGGAGCAGAGCAAGGGAAGGTGATGGGAAGAGTGGATGGGAGGACAGGGAGGCAGCAGAGGGAGATCTGGAGGAGAATTAGGGACTTTTTATTCTTTGCTGGATTTTTTTTTTTTGGTTCTTTTAATGTCACCTGTTTTAAATTCAGGCTTAAGATCTGATTCAACTTCAGTTTTTTTTGGTTTTTTGTTTTTTTTTTTTTTTTTTTTTTTTTTTTTTTTTTTTTTTTTTTGCTGCCCAAACTTCTTTCCTCTGGCCCTGACTGGAGCAGAAAACCAAAATGTTGAGATTCCTCATGGAATAAATAGAAGGATGGTTTGGCAACAGCCTCACTTTGCCAGGTGGTAGCATTTCCCTCCAGGTTCATCATTCTGGAAACAATTCTGGCCCACAGAAGGGGAAAGCAGAGAGGGGCACTCACAGTGAGTGACACGCCCAGGGCACAGGGAGGCCTTGGGACCTCTCCAGTTTTGTTTGTGGAAGGTTTGGGTGGGTTCCTGGGAGGTGGGCTGGAGTGTTTCTGAAAGAATTAATTGGACACCAATCCCCCTGTGGATCCCCATCCCCAGCTCCCTCCCAGGATGCTCCTGCAGTGCAGTCTCCAAGGGGTTAATGGAATTTCTGCTTTTTCCTCCATGGATAACAGGGCACAAACCACTTTCCTGGCCCTGCAGGAGCCCCGGCACTAAAAATCCCCCAGCAATACCTCAGAGCTACCCAGGCAGGAGGGGAAGGGGCCATGTCCTCAGCTCCTGGCTGCCAACTGGGGGGATGTTCTGGGATTTAGGGAAAAGTGCTGGGTTTCCACCTTTTTCCTGCATGTGAGGGAGTTTCTGCCACCAAGGAACTGAGCTGGGAGCAACAATCCCAGCATTCCTGGAGAGAAACGTCTAGGATTAGCTGGGGGATGACATGACCTGCTCCATTTCCCTGTGCTGGGAGACACCAGGCTGGGAGGGATGTGCTGGAGAACCAAATCCCACAGGATCCCTCCTTTTCCATCCTGTCGGGTCCCATTCCAGGCAGGATGGGCACGTGGAGGACAAAGCTGTGCTTCAGCCCAACACTGGGTGCCAAAAATCCCAACAAGCAGCTTTCAGGAAGGGCGGGGTGGAGGGGTGAGCCGAGGAGGTGCTAATTAGATTAGGTGCTAATTAGCTGTGCTGCTCAGCAGAGCTCAGCCTTCAGTTGTCACTCACCCACTCCCGGAGCCTGTGGAAGACGTTCCTGTGCGAGAGAAGCTCTGCCACTTCCCTCTTCCTTCAAAAGCAGAGGAATCCTTGTCCTTGGGTGTCCCTAGACGACCAACCCCAGGGCAGGGCTGGAGTCTTCATCCCTGGAGGGTTCAGAAAACGTGGATGTGGCACGGGAGACCATTGTCTTGGTTTGAAAAGCCAGGTGTCTGCTAAGGAAGGCAGGAGCCTCCCCTGAAATGGAAAATGTAAACCCCCTACTTTCAAAATTATAATAATTTGGAGGGAAGGGGCTCTCAGGCAAAGATATGGGAGCAGGAGTAACAGTTCTTTACTAGGAAAATTAAAATACAAATGCAATAGTGTAATAAAAAGGTCTTTGTTCATCAAAACGAACATTGAAAGAAAATAAGAATTTAAACTGAATAGAGAATTTCAGACTGTGAGAAGAGAAAGAGGAGAAAAAAAAAAGGGGGGGGTTTGATAAACAACAAGTATTCTGCTTAAGAATTGTGCAAATGCAGCTAGCACAGAAGACTGTGTAACTAACTATATACAAGCTAACTTTTAGACCAAGGACAACCGGCAAAGAAGATAAGGAGCCTTCATCCCTATGATCACCAAGGGCAGAGAGAAAAAGGACCCCCTAGCAACCAATTGCACCGGCGCAGAGTGCATCGAGAGAAAATACGTCAACCGAAAAAGAGGGGGGACTATAAAAACAAAAAGGTCAAAGGGGGAAGGGGCGCCGTGGCAGAGTGGAAACTCCCCGGCCGCCCAGCGCTGTTTTTTGCTTAATACCGCTTGCTTAATAAATTCTTGTTAATTGATTTATCTATAATTAGCCTCCCCAATTGACTTTGTCCATAACAAATTTGGTGCCGTGACTCGGATAAGGGCAAACGGGCAGGAATTCCTAATCAGGGAGGCGCCCCGCTGCCTTTTCAGCGGCCCTGGTGCAGGCTTTTCCTTCTCGGGCCCTTACCGACGAACCTAAATTCGGTATTAAGCAAAAGGGATACCGGTAACCCCATAATCTTTGTGCACGAAGCCCGGGCGAAGACGCAGGACAGCGTGAGTATAAAAGTGGGATCCGCTCGGTTGGGGTTGGGATCCCAGGACATAACGTACGAGACGTCCTTTTAGGACGAGGCAAGTGTGGACCTCTAAGTAGTGCGGTTTCCAGACCCCGAGAGGGGCTGGGCCACGAACAGGGGGCCGCGAGTGTGTGTGTGTGTGAAGGTGTCCTGGAAGATGGGACAGAGGAAAAGCAAGCCCTCTGATTCCATGGGGACGGGGACCCCAGTAAAGTTTCCTCAGATACCACCTGACAGTCCGTTAGGTTTAATAATAAAATCTTGGGATGAATACCCTTCAAGAAAAGGGAAGGATAGGGCAAAAATGATACATTATTGTATGGAAGTATGGGGAGGGAAACAAATCTGTGGTGATAATTTATTTTGGCCAGTGTTTGGAAGATTCGAGGACTGGATTTGCCAGTCATTAAACATTTATGTAAATTCTAAAGAACCTTTTGATATGGAAGAGCGCAAGTACGCTGCTCTCTGGATAGTGGGGGAAACAAGAGCAAAACTTTTTGCCTTAAGCACCCAGGGAGAAAAAAAAAAAAAAAAGAAGAAAAATAAAAAGCCTGAGGAGGTTCCAACTGCACCCCCTCTACCATACATACCTCCCCCTCCTCCACCTCCACCAGCACCACCAGTAGTCTACCCCAATTTAGATCAAGGGGGGGATCTTGAAAACCAGGAAGTAGAAGTCCTGGAACCGGTCCCTGAGGAAAATCGTCGTGTTACTCGTAGCCTAACAAGGGGGAAAAGCGAGAGGGAAAGGCAAGCTCTATATCCATTAAGGGAAGTAGCTTTGGGAATGATCCCTAATCCTAATGCTGGTCAGCAGGGACAACCAGCCCAAATTCCGGGAATAGGTTATGTGGAGGTACCTCTTAATTCAGGAGATGTGAGGGAGCTCAAGAAAGAAATGGGACATCTATTGGAAGACCCCCTCGGAGTTGCAGAGCGGGTGGATCAGTTTCTGGGGCCCAATGTGTATACGTGGGATGAAATGCAGTCAATACTGGGGATTTTATTCACATCTGAGGAGCGAGGGATGATCAGGACGTCCGGTCTGAGGATTTGGGATAGAGACCATCAGGCAGGACCCCAAGCAGATACTAAATGGCCTTTACAGCGTCCTAATTGGGATAAGCAGGATCCCCTGCATAGGACACATATGGCAGACTTAAGAACAATTCTTATCCAGGGGATCAGAGAATCAGTCCCTAAGGGGCAGAATGTGAATAAAGCTTTTTGTGAGAGTCAAAAGAAAGATGAGGACCCCACGGAATGGTTAGGATGGCTCCGGAGATCTTTTCAGCTGTACTCCGGAGCAAACCCTGACACTCCGGAAGGACAGATGTTGTTAAAGACCCAGTTTGTGGCCAGAGCCTGGCCTGATATTAGGAGAAAATTGGAAAAGATTGAGGATTGGCATGGTAGAGGCCTGGATGAATTGTTGCGGGAAGCTCAGAAAGTGTATGTACGGAGAGAGGAGGAAGGACATAGGAAACAAGCAAGAGTGATGATGGCTGTGGTACGTGAAGGGCAGAGGGGAACGTTTAGTCAGTTCCAGGGAAGTAAGCTGAAGGGCCAGAAGGTAGAAGAAGGGAGAAGAGAAAAGGAGAGTGGACAAGGAAGCTGCTTTTATTGTGGTAAGAGAGGGCATTTTCAGCGGGAATGCAGAAAAAGGTTGGCAGATGAAAAGCAATTCAAGGAAGATTGAGGGGGTCAGGGGCTCTATTTGCTGGGGACCCAGGAAAAAACAGAGCCCCTGGTAAAACTAAAAATTGGTCCCCAGCAGCAAGAATATGAGTTTCTTGTGGACTCAGGAGCTGAGAGATCAACGGTTCAAACCCTTCCCTCAGGGTGTAAATTATCAAGAGAAACAATACAGGTAGTTGGGGCAAAAGGGGAAGCCTTTAAAGTGCCTGTAATCAAAGACGTGATTTTTGAAACCAGCTCCAAAATAGGTATAGGGTCACTGTTGTTAGTTCCAGAGGCTGACTATAACTTACTGGGACGAGATTTGATGATTGAATTAGGAATTGGAATCGACATAAATGACAAGAAGCTAAATATTAAATTATGTCCTCTTCGGGTAGAGGACGAACAGAAAATTAACCCTGAAGTGTGGTATACCCCAGAAAAAGCTGGCCGATTGGACATAAAACCTTTTGAGATAATATTAAGAAATCCTGAAGTCCCAGTTAGAGTTAAGCAGTACCCAATTCCAAATGAAGGAAGGAAAGGGGTCAAACCTGAAATTGAAAGATTAAAAGCACAAGGGTTATTAGAACCCTGCATGTCCCCTTTTAATACTCCTATCCTTCCTGTTAAAAAACCCGATGGGAAATACCGTTTGGTACATGACTTACGAGAAATTAACAAAAGGACTGTAGAAAGATTCCCTGTAGTAACTAACCCTCATACTTTATTAAGTCAGTTAGGCCCCGAAAATCAGTGGTATAGTGTTATAGATTTAAAGGATGCATTTTGGGCATGTCCCCTTAAAGAAAGTTGTAGGGACTATTTTGCCTTTGAATGGGAAGACCCAGACACCCACAGGAAACAACAACTCCGTTGGACGGTACTCCCACAAGGGTTTACAGAGTCCCCTAATTTATTTGGCCAGGCACTGGAGCAGCTGCTTACAGATTTTCAGTTGAGAGAAGGGGCTGTCCTGATTCAGTATGTAGATGACTTGTTAGTAGCTGGGAAAGAAGAGGAAATTGTCAGGGAAGAGAGTAAAAGATTACTCAATTTTCTAAGCCTGAAAGGACTCAAAGTGTCAAAATCCAAATTACAATTTGTGGAAAAAGAGGTGAAGTATCTCGGACATAGACTGAATCAAGGAACGAAGAAACTAGACCCAGAAAGGGTTAAGGGAATCTTAGCTATGCCAGGGCCAAGGACAAAGCGGGAGGTTAGACAGCTGTTAGGACTGTTTGGGTACTGTAGACAATGGATAGAGGGATTTAGCGGGAAAGTAAAATTCCTATATGAGAAACTAACAAAAGAAGGCTTGCTTAAGTGGACTTGGGAAGATGAGGAAAAACTACAGGACCTCAAGGCAGAATTAGTAAATGCACCGGTTCTCAGTCTTCCTGATTTAAAAAGGCCCTTTTATAATATAAAACCAAGTGATAAGGTGTTAATAAAAAAACCTGGAAAGAAACCTCACTAATCCCAAACTGGGAAGGCCCCTATGTTGTTTTACTTACTACAGAAACTGCAGTCAGAACCGCCGAGAAGGGATGGACACATGCGAGCCGAATAAAGGGACCGATTACTGCTGCTGCTGCCGAAGACCCCTGGAGAATAACCAGCCAACCCGGAGATCTTAAGGTCACATTTAAACGGACTTAATGGACTCAGTAAAAATTGTACAAACCAGCTGGTATAGTGAGATATTGGATTATGGATATCCTGTAACTGATGATTTTAGAGTCTATTGTACAAATAAGGATTGTGATTGTTACCCTTTTGTATGCTATATTTGTAAAATCTGCCAGGAACGGTGGTGGGTCCATAGTTATAGAGGTACCCCTCCTAGGGGTATTTGTAAAGGGTGTTACCAATTAGAAAGAGAACTGACAAAGTCAGTCCTAAAGATTGGAGAAGAGAACGGGACCCTACCAAGGGAATCCCAAGAGTGGTGGGAGGTGTTTACTAAGGGGGCTAGGCCTGAAAATTGTTGTTACCACTCTAATGAACCAATTCCCCTAATTGTTCAAATTATAAAAGGGAATTGCCTGAAGACTTTACCTGGAATTCAGTGTAATTCACCGCAAGTGAAGGATAAGAATTGGGAATCATTCAAAAAGAGGCAGCAAAAAACAGAGTAAGGGTCCTCCTGAAGAATATCCTTGCTGCCGAGAAGATGGTACACCTCGCGGCTCGAAGCAACCGGGTCGGCGAGCGAGGCAGAGGGATAAGAAGCAGTGGAGGAAAAAGCCCTCAAACTGGGACAATTCAAAGGTATTTCAAGAACTGCCTCAAGGGTACTGATCTCCCAAGGGTAAAGGTGAGCCCGGCAATAACATGTCAAACCAAACAGCGGGAAGGGGGAAATAATGATAATCAAGTTCTGGGGCGGTTTGGACTCCACCCTTGCTGGCAAATTCTGTACATATTAGTTATATGTTGTACCTGGCCTGTACAAGGGGACTATGCACACCAGCCATTTAATTGGACTCTGACCAAAATAGACCAAGGGAAAGTTGTTAAGCAAAATGCCACCACTGTAGCTCCTACTTTTTTAGTTACTAATGAGGACTTGGTGAACTCTGTGTGGGGATGGAGTAAACCTGACTTCCACGCTATCTATTGGTGTCCTAGCTCCAATCCTGGGAGGGGATATTGTAATTACCCTGGGGAATATCTATGTGGATATTGGGGCTGTGAAACCATAGCAACTGCCTGGGCTGTCACCCATCCAGATAAATTTTTACAGGTCTCATGGTATCCTAAAGGATGCAAAGTTCCATGGTATGGCACTCAAGGAGAAATTCTGTATATGGGGAATTGTAGGTCCTTGAAAAATACAGGTGCTCAACCCCCTGGACCCAGGATGGCTGGTAGGAAAAACTTGGGGAGTAAGGTGTTGGGAACCGGGTAAGGATCGTGGAGGGTACATTCAAATAAAAAAGGAAATCCTACCACATGATCCTCTACCCATAGGCCCTAACTCTGTAATTGCTGAGGAGAAGTTAACCGAGACAGCTATAGGGACCAGTGACACCACAATGCCCGGAAGCGGGACCCTCATACTCCCGACCCCGGATCCCCAGCAAAGTACCCTTTGGAAACTTATGCAGGCAGCGTACCAAGTCCTCAATGTAACACGACCTAACATTACTGAACAATGCTGGCTGTGCTTTGATATTAAACCTCCTTTCTATGAGGCAGTAGGGCTCAATGAGAAACCCAAGCGAGTTAATGGGAGCAATCCGCCACAATGTAACTGGAAAGACCCCCAAACCCAAGGGATAACGTTAGCAGCAGTAACTGGAAAGGGACGATGCATAGGGAGAGTCCCGTGGCAAAAGAAACATTTGTGTAAAACAGTCAGTAAAGCACAGCATAGGAGTAACCCGGCAAAATGGTTGATTCCAGCCAAAAATACTAAATGGATATGCTCCAGAGGGGGGCTTACACCCTGTATTGCTCTTGACATATTCAACGAAGTCTCTGAGTTTTGCATACAAGTGGTAATAGTCCCTAAAATCATTTATCATCCTGAGGAATATGTGTTTAATGCTCAAGTCACTTCTGAACATCACTTATCAAAAAGGGAACCCTTCACAGCCTTGACAGTGGCTACCCTAATGATTGTAGGTGGAACAGGTGTTGGCACCGGGGTGGCATCATTAGTAAAACAGAATCAAGAATTTAATTCCTTGAGGATTGCTGTAGATGAAGACTTAGCCCGCATTGAACAGTCGATCTCAGCCCTTGAAAAGTCTGTAAGATCCCTGTCAGAGGTAGTATTATAAAATCGTAGAGGATTGGACTTAATATTCTTGCAACAGGGAGGATTATGTGCTGCCCTTAGGGAGGAATGCTGTGTGTATGCAGACCACACGGGAATTGTGAGAGATACAATGACTAAACTAAGGGAAGGCCTCGAACGGAGAAAGAGGGAGAGAGAGTCACAGCAAAGCTGGTATGAGACTTGGTTCAACAGCTCCCCTTGGCTTACCACGCTACTATCAACACTTGCAGGTCCTGTGATATTGTTGTTACTAGGTTTAACTTTCGGACCTTGCATTTTTAATAAAATCATAGACATTGTAAAAGGAAGACTAGAGGCAGCTCATCTAATGCTTATTAGGGAGAGGTACGAAGCATTGCCCAGGGACTCAGAAGTAGATGAAACCCTGGTCTTAAGCCACCAAGAGTTAAAGCGTTTTAATGAACAAATTGGTAAAGAGAAAGAGGAGGGATTGTAATAAAAAGGTCTTTGTTCATCAAAACGAACATTGAAAGAAAATAAGAATTTAAACTGAATAGAGAATTTCAGACTGTGAGAAGAGAAAGAGGAGAAAAAAAAAAGGGGGGGGTTTGATAAACAACAAGTATTCTGCTTAAGAATTGTGCAAATGCAGCTAGCACAGAAGACTGTGTAACTAACTATATACAAGCTAACTTTTAGACCAAGGACAACCGGCAAAGAAGATAAGGAGCCTTCATCCCTATGATCACCAAGGGCAGAGAGAAAAAGGACCCCCTAGCAACCAATTGCACCGGCGCAGAGTGCATCGAGAGAAAATACGTCAACCGAAAAAGAGGGGGGACTATAAAAACAAAAAGGTCAAAGGGGGAAGGGGCGCCGTGGCAGAGTGGAAACTCCCCGGCCGCCCAGTGCTGTTTTTTGCTTAATACCGCTTGCTTAATAAATTCTTGTTAATTGATTTATCTATAATTAGCCTCCCCAATTGACTTTGTCCATAACAATAGTACAAACAAACAAACCACTGCCAGAGTGAGAACAGGCCTGGCAGCCTGTGGGTCAGGGTGCTGGCAGCAGTCCCATTCCATGGTGGCTCAGCCCTCCTGCAGTGCCAGCTGTCCTTCTGCTGGAGCAGGGATCCTGGACAAGGCTGGAGTTTTCCTCTGAAGCTCCAGGGCTGCTGGAGATGGGCCTGGGCTCCTTCTGGGAATGCAGTGGGGAAGAAAGCTGCTCCTCTGGGAATGCAGTGGAGAAGAAAGCTGCTCCTCTGGGAATGCAGTGGGCAAAGGCTGCTGTGGTGTTCCCCAGGTCAGATTGTATCCAGGTAGGAATGCTTGGCTCCTCCCCTGGGCAGAGCCTCACCCCATGGGATGATGGAATTTTCTCAGCCATGCAGGGACACTCACTGGCCATGAACAGAAGATAATTAATAATTAATGGCCCATGAAGAGAAGGGATCTCCTGGAGGGAGGATTGGCTATGGGAGAGATAAAGAAAACTGCCCAGTGAACAGCAGAGAACTGCCCCATCTCTGACAGATGGGGATAGAACACACCCCCAGCCACATCTCTAACCTGGGACACAGTGCTGGTGCTGCTGGTTGAGCATTGGATTTGATGATCCCAAAACCCTTTCCAGATATTCTCATGAAAATGTAATATTTATATTAAAAAACACACAATTCAGAGCTCATTAAACAGTTACATTTCAGTCAGAACTCTGGAAACAATCTCTCTGTGAGGTGTTTTTAATTCCAGCCTCCCTCTGCAGCAGCGATCCTGTCATTCCAACGTGGATCTCCAGTCCCCTTTTGCATTTTCTGATTTTCAGGCAACATCTCACGGCTCCAAAAGCTTTTATAGACTTAATTAAACTTAGACTGAGTCTAAAGTGAACTCAAGCACAATGTTCAGGTGTGATGGATGCTGTTGGAATGGCACCAAAATCTGGTGCCTCTAATCCCAGGTGTCACATCCCATTACACTTCCAGCTCCCTGAGTTAGAAAGGAACTTCAATGGTTGGAAAAGAAATCCCCAAACTGAACTGAGAGTGAGTGAATGACCTGGAAATCATCAAAACTGGAAATCAAATGGATTCGGAGTTGGCCTCAGCTGCTGGCACAAGGAGGGGAAGTGGAGGTTGCAGACTCTGCCCTGGTTCCACTCCTGAGGGGGGACAAAAGCTGGTGGCATTCCCAGCTCATGTGAAATGCAGGGAAAAGGAATCCAAAATTCAACAGCAGATCAGGAGAGCCAGCAGCTGCCTGGGAACACTAGAGGGAGCAGGGACAGGGAGAAGGACCGGGAAGGAAAGGAGAAACCACTGCAGCTTCTGAGATGGCTTCCAGGGGAAGGGGAAGGGAGCAGAGGAACAAAGGGATGTGTCCCACAGGGTGTGCAGGACAGGAGGCACCAGCTGGAATCTCCTGTGGCACAGGGGAGCCGGGTCCCTGGAGGCACCCCCAGCCCTGCCAGGGGAGCAGCTCCAGGGGACGGCTCTGCCCAGGCTCAGCCAAATCCCAGCTCCCTGTGACAACTTCAGTTTTAATTTTCATGTTTTCTAGATTCTGTACTGCATTAGGATATAACTCTGAACTTCATATAAAGTGTTAGCAAGTTCTTCTCACAGTTTAGTTAGATAAAACAATTTGTCTAACTAAACAAATTTCCAGCCCCAGAACCAAGGACACCACTGCAGCTTCAGGCCCAAAAAGTGCAAACAACAGGGAGTTGAGGAGAGCAAGACTGGGAGGATGGGACTGCATAACCTGGAGCTGTAACTGGACAATTAACTCCAAAATGGAAATGGACCAAAACTTATAAAAGTGTGAAAACTCCTGACCCAGGGTCCATCTTGGGTGTAGCCTCAGCCGGGCTCTTGCACTGCCCAAGGTGAATCCTGTGAAGGCCTTTTAATAAATCCCTGCTTTATTCCTTTAACTCTGTCCAGCCTCTGTTCCAGGAGCCTCTCAAGGCATCACCTACTGGGAAAGGAAGAGCAGGAATGGGTTTTGCTGTCTCTTGGTGACCCCCAGGAGAGACAGATCCACCTGGTTCTGTCTCAGCTTTGGGCTGGAACTGCTTTAAACTTCCCACACCAATTCCAGGCTTTCCCACTGTTTTCCTCTGTGAAATCCAAACAGCTGCACCTCCCTCTCTTTAAATAATCAGGATATGGCAGGGCTGCTCTCTCCACAGTTCAGTTCTCTCTTTCAGAGGTGTTATGAGCTGTTTGCACCCGAGTTTTCCCAGCTCTGTGCTTTGCTCCTCTGTCTCCAGCAGCCAGCTCTCTCTGAGCTGCTCCTGCCTTGTTTCAGAGTTCATTTGTTTGCAGCTCCTTGGAAGCAGCTCCAGGCACCGAGGAGATGCCAATTAGTGTCCAGGCAGTTAATTTGGAGAGGGGCAGGAGGAAGCAGGGCTTTAAACTGCTTCAAGGCTTGTTCCTCCTGCCCTGGGAAGTACAAGCACTACCTGAGCTGCTCAGCAGGGCTGGCTTGGGGCTCAGGAGGTGAATTTGGAGCTGATTTATTGCAGGTGCTCAGCAGATGCTGGCCATGAACTGTGCACGGGCTGCTCTGTCAGGATGGAGCCTTCCTCAGCTCCTGATAAATCTTAACCCTCTCCTTAGCTCCTAATGAATCTCCAGCCACTCCAGCAGAAGGTTGGCACAGCCTCTGAGAAGTGGCATTTTGACAGGAATTCTTTTTGAATAATTAACTTCTGTTTGAAGGAGCTTTCCCTGCAAAGTGCTGGATCTGCATCCCAGCTCACGGGGTGAAATTCCTCACTGTCGCTTCTCGTCCCAAAAATACTCTAAAAAAGGAGATTTGTCTTCTCTGGGTACATCCATGCGAAAGCCTTGGGAAAGGATTTATCCCATTCTTATCATATTAATATGTATTATAATTATTATTATCAGTAGAAGTCATAATTAATAATAATTAAATATCTGCACATTAACAGCCATGAGGAGTAGCCCACACGATTCCATGGAGGTGACAGCAGTCCTGTTGTGGGAATCTCAGCCCAATTCCCAGCTGTCCCAAGGGCTCCTTTTGCTGGCACTAATCCCACTTTTGGCAGAACTGTGCAGCTCAGTGATATTAAAGTCAGCAAAATTCTCAAGTATAACTCATTTTCCAGGCTTTTTCAGGAGGGGACGTTCCTGAGGTCAGCCCTGCACCATTTGCTGAGGCAGGATTTCAGCCTCCCTTGCTGGCACAGAGCTCAAAGGGAAGGAAAGCTGTTTTGAACTAATCCAATCAAACTGTGCTGGGGGGAAGCAAACACCACAAAACCTGGGATTTGCTGACACAGGGGCTTGGCCAGCACACAGCTTTCCCTGTTCCTGGGTAACAGAATTATCAGAGATCTCCTGAGTAGATACACCAGTAAAAAAAAGTGGTTTTTTCCCAGCCTAGGTGCAGCTGCATAAAGGTTTGGAGTGGCAAAATAAAAAGAATTTGAAATCCCACTTTGGAGTGAGATGGTGCCAAGTCCTGCACCTGGGTCACAACAACCCCAGGCTGAGGAAGAGGGGCAGGAGAACTGGAAAAGGGGCTGGGAGTGCTGGGGACAGCACTGGGCACAAGCTGGGTGTGTCAGCAAAGCCAAGGGCACCTGGGCTGTGCCAGCTGGGGGGGCCCTGAGAGAGGGAACAACTGAGAGCCACAAGCCACCAACAGACTCCTCACAAGTGACACCAGGTGGGAAGTGGGAAGTGACTTCCCCCCCCCCCCCCCCCCCGAACTGTGAAACCACAGCCCAAGCCACGTGCACACACAGCAGATATAAAGTGTATTTTTATTCCCAGCAAGCGCTTGGGAATAAAAAACCTCAGCACTAAAGCTTGATACCCAAACAGCAACACAAGAGTTATCAAACAGCTGTCAGGAGAAACAGCACAGAGCAAAACCAAAGCAGACAGGGAGCAGAAACTCCTTGTGCTTCTGAGTGTGGCAGGGACTGCTGTGCAGGGAAAACTGGGAACGCAGCACAAAACACAAAAATCCTGCTGCACCCCGTGCATCTCCCAGCAGGAGGGACATGGAGATTCCCAGCGGGGATCAGGAATGCAGAACTCGCGTGTGCTCCCATCACTCCCTCAGGAATAGCCAGGGTTTGTGTTTTCAGTTCTGTCTCCTTAGGGCTGCCAAGAGAGGTGGGATTTGCCCCATCCCTGTGCTGGAGTCCAGGACATCCCTCTGGCTGCCCTGGCTGTCTCGAGACCCTGGGGCTTGGAGACCTTGGCATAAAGTCAAAAACACCTGCAGCTTCGATTTTAGCCCGTGGAAAAAGCTGCCAACTTTGTATGAGGAATTACAAGCCACAAGGATTTGAGTAGTGTGGTAGGTGAATTAACACAGGGTGAAAAAGTAGAATTTTAGGGCTTTTTAGAATGGGATTCAAGGGGACAAGATGGAGGGATTTGGGCGTGTCCTGACCTTCTTCTCCTTTTCCTTCTCCTTGTCCTACATGTCTTGCTGTGATGGTGACACTTTTCTATTGGTTTGAGGTAGAGACACACTGTCCAACATAAATGACAGATATTGGCACGTTATTGTAAACACGGCACACGGAGTTTTTGGTATAAAATGTGAACACCGCCCTGAGGGCAGACAGAATGCCATGGCCGACTTGCACGACAGAGCTCAGCAGGGCAGAGAAAGAATGTTCTAGGTAAGGGAAAATAAACAACCTTGAGAAGCTGATCCTACACATTCCAACTCCTTCTTTGGCTGCACGTGCTGGGAAACGAGGACTTCTACACTCTTGGGGTCACCCCGACACCCAGACCCCGAAATCCTTGGAACATCCCAGGTTTGGAGCAGCCTGGGATCATGGGAGGTGTCCCTGCCATGGCAGGGGTGGCACTGGATGGGCTTTAAGGTCCTTTCCAGCCCAAACCATTCTGTGGATTTTATAATCCTGAAATTATCATTACAGAGGTGGAACTGGAAGAGCTTTAAGGTCCCTTCCAAAAAAACCCCATTCCCTGACTCTGTAACTTCAGGAGCTGCTGGTCAGTTGAAATCCAGTTTCAGAAGAGCTCAGAGGAAATCGTATTTTGGGCAGAACAGAGTGGATGGAACAAAGAACAGGAACAGTCTCCTTAAGCCACCCCTTGTGACTAAGAACAGGATCAGCTGGCTCATTCCTAGAGCACCTGGTGACTCACAGGAGATGAAAACCTCCCCCTGGTCCTGAAAAAAAACAACCCAAGGGCCTGGGGTGGGGCTGGAGGTGGCTGAGGGAGCTTGGGCACAGCTCCAGCCCTGGGATCCCAATATGTTCCTCAAAATGAGGTTGAACTTCAGGGAGTTAAAGGTGATCTGTTCCCAACATCCAACAGCAGCCCCCAGCCACTGCTTCTTCCCCATGGGGAAGCTCCACACTGATTCCCCTTTGTGCCTGGAAATTAAGGAAAATGGGGTAAATCCTGGGAAGGGCTCGTGCTGGAATGCTGCTGGCACAGCCTGAGCCGTGCTGCTCCCTCAGAGCTGTTCCTGATCTCTTCCAAATCCACCTGGGAGCTCCTGGGAGCCCCACTGGGAGGGCACGGCCCAGGCTGCCAGCCCTGCCCAGAACAACCCTTCCTTTGGGATATTTGTGCCCACAAATCACCCCAAGGCAGCTCAGGCAGTCTGAGACTCTCCAAACCTTATCCCTCCACATTTCAGTTAAATTCACTTAATATTTCATATTTCTGCCTCCAGCTGCAGTTCCTGTCTCAGGGTTTGAGACAGCCCCGAGGCTGCTGCAGCCATCAGGGATTGACTGCCTGGGTTCCTGCTCCAGAGGGAACACCCCCATTGCTCCAGAACACCCTCCAAGGGGATCTCTGGGGTGTTTGTCACAGAGATCCCATGCCAACAGAAGCTATCCCAATGATGTCACCATCATGGATGTGAGGGGCTAAAGCTGGGGGTGCTTCCAGGGTGTCTGATCATGGAATCATGGAATGGTTTGGGTGGAAAGGGACTGGAAACGCCCTCCAGTGCCCTGTAAACACCTTCTACTGTCCCAGGCTGCTCCAAGCCCCAGTGTCCACCCTGGCTTTGGGCACTGCCAGGGATCCAGTGACAGCCCCAGCTGCTCTGGGCACCCTGTGCCAGGGCCTGCCCACCCTCCCAGGGAACAATTCCCAATTCCCAAGATCCCATCCATCCCTGCCCTCTGGCAGTGGGAGCCATTCCCTTTGTCTTGTCCTTTCATCCCCTGTCCCCAGTCCCTCTCCAGCTCTCCTGGAGCCCCTCAGGCCCTTGGAGGTTTCATCAGAGATGATGAGGAAGGCAAACCTTTGACCCCACAGATTTAGCCAGGTAACCCCTGCTGGGTTCTGGGCAAAACATTCCTGCTTGGCTCTTCCCACTCCTGATCCACTTATATCCCACTGCCAGGAGTGGCTCTGGAGAAGCTCCTTGACCACTGATCCTCCATTATTAAATGGGAGATTAATTAAAACCCCCAAAGCATTAATCATTGATTTTCAGGCCTTGCTGCAGTGTCACACCTCCTGCTCTTCCTGGGGGGGGGGGTTAAACCTATTGCTCCTGCTTTTGTGTCGAGATTAGGAGCTTTAGAGCAAAGAATCACTTTCCATTTACACTCAGAATAAACAGAGCAGAAGGACTCCAAGATAACAATTTCCTTAACTAAGGAGATGGATTACAACCTCATTTATTTCAAAGTAAATAATGAAACCCCACAAGTTCCTATTTACCAGCCCTGTTCCCTGCAGCCCAACATGCCCCTGCCCATGCTAATGATGAACCCAAATATTGGTGTTTTGCCTTTATTCAGCCCCACAGGGCTCTCAAGGTGGGAGCTGGCCTCTGTCCTGGCCCAAACAGGGGGGCAGAGCCCAGTTCACCCAGTTCTGCTTCCCAGTTCCACCAGTCTGGCCCTCAGCCCCACGCTGAGCTCGGAGCTGGCAACTGGAGACCCCAAATTTGTATTTGAACATCAGACGAAGAACCCATGGAGCCACTGCCAGCAGGGCCACCAAACACTTCCCAGCAAATGTTTACACTTTGCTCCAGAAAGCACTCCTCCAGTGGGAGGAGTGAGCAGCCAGGAAAGCTGACATTCGTGTCCCTGCCTGCCAGGAAAACTGACATTTGTGTCACTCCCTGCCTCCAGCCCTGCAGTCCCTAACCCTGCAGCGTTCCAAAGTCCATCCCTTGTTTTAGCACACCAGCTGCCTCTCCCTCAGAGCCCTGACAGCAGGGGTGTGAAAACCCACCCAGCTCCACTCCAGAACAACATTTCTGTACCTACAAAAGCCTACAAAAGCCCATTGCAGCTTACAAAAGCCCGGTGAACACGCTCAGGCGAACACTGGGAGGTTCCCAGGGTCAGAGATCCCAGGAGGAAGGTGCAGCCCCAGCTGCAGCCTCCAGTGCCACCTCCTCTGCCTGGAGCACCTGCTGGAGGACACCTTCCTGCAGGACCCTGCCTGGCTGGGTGGAGGATTCTAAATTAACGAGCAGCAATTCCATCTGTGTTTCCTCTCGTTGTGCAGCCCATTTCTGGTGCCTTCCCTCCTCAGGGGTTACTCAGGAACAGCTGAGCACCTCCCTGATTGAATGTTTTATTGCAGAACAAGAGCATTTCCTCCCTGCTTTGTTTAACCCACTTTACTTCACCAAACTCACGTTCTGCTCCGAGCACACGTTGTTAATTTATTCCTGGTTTTTGCAAGGTTCACATTACAAATGCATTTTTGATTAACTTATTGTCCCCGTTTTATCTCGACTGACTGGTGAAAAAGTTGTTAGGAAGCTGCTGTGTTGTAAAAGTGCTGATTAATTTGGGATAGCCAATCTGGCCTTGGCAGGGATGGGGACAGCAGGACAGAATGAGGGACACGGGCAGTGGGAATGAGAGCTGAGGGAGGAGGGATGGGCATCTTTGGGCTTGGGATGAGAGAACAGAGATGGACGCACAGGCAAGTGGAAACCACAGGGGCTTTCTGTCACAGAATCCCAGAATGGGTGGGGTGGGAAGGGACCTTAAAGCCCATCCAGACCCCCCTGCCATGGGACGAGAGGGAATAAAAGGAAATTCTAGGAATGCCAGGGGTGGTGCTGGCAGGGATCATCCTGGGGTTCCTCAGGGTCATCTCAGACAACACAAGAGCCCCATCAGCAGAACATCACAGGAACCCCTGGCCTTTCCATCCCAGCACTGCAAAACAAGGCCTGGCTGTCCTAGCTGCACTCTAGCCCCTGTTTCCAGAACCTTCATCCTTTGATCCAAGCTTTTCCCAGGAGGTTTTTGATCTGGCAAAGGGAGCTTAGCAGCTCTCCAGTCGCCAGCACTGGGGATTCACGTGCACAGAAGGAGTCGACCTCGGGGGAAATCCAGATTTATCTCTCAGTTGTGAAGCTGAATTTCCCCCTCACGCAGCAGCCACGGAGCCAGGAGTGTTCCATGGTGCGGGAACAGAAGTGTCTGCAAGGATCCAAGGGTTTGTGCAGCCCCAGCTCCTGACCTGGGCACCCCCAGCTGCTCTAAAGCTGCTTTTGCACACCCAGAGCCAAAGGAAAGCAGGAAATCTGCCTCCAAAGGGAATTTCCTCTTTCCAAGTGCTGACTTACAGCCCAGGTCACAACCAGAGGCACTGCTGATAGTTGTGGAGCTCCCACCCCCACAAGGCACCTTCCCAGGAATCCTTCAAGGCTTCCAGCCTCAGAGCACACCTGCAGCATGGAATTCCACGGGGGAGTTCTGTGCCCTGGGCAGCAGCATCCCTGTCATTAATATCACCTATAACGCCTTTCAGTTCCTCTGGAGTTCTCCTTGCTCTCCCCAGATGGCACATTAATGAGGAATTGCTGACTTCCTGCCTCAGGTTTCTGTATTTTCTGTGCTCCTACCACACCCCCTTGCCTGCCTCCTCCCTGGAATAAAGGATTCAGGAGCTGTCAGTTTTCCTCAGGAGCCATTTCAGAGATGGGGGAGCAGCCTGAGAATTCCAACAATGCCTCGGGAATCTCAGACCTCATTCCATGTTTCACGACCAGGCTGAATGCACTGAGACTGAGAGATCAGCAGTGCTGGCTGAGCCACTTTTACATTATGGGCTCTTAACTGATTTTTTTATTAAGTCAATTTTATCTCTCTTAATAAAGCCAAACCTTCCACTTAGGATGGAAGGGAGCAACAACCCCGCACAAACTTTCTGCATGATGAGCTTTCCTTTCACTCTGTTTGCCTCTAAATTTTGCTCTTCCCCTGCAGTCAATATTTATAACTTTATCCAGTGAGGAGGAATTTGACGGTCTGGTGTTGATGGGAAACTTTGCTTTTAATAATTCTGGTTTTAGTGCCTCCCTGCTCTGTTGGGATTAGAAAAAGCCACATTCCTGATTCTCTGCTCCAAGAGGAGATGGGGACCATTAAAGGTGAGGAACCTGCTCCAATCTCTGCATGAGAAGAGCACCTTGACAGCAGCATGGACATGGAAAAAAACAACATTTCCCTGGGAAAAATCTCCTTGGGTCACCCACCTGTACCCAGGACACCTTCCACTGTCCCAGGCTGCTCCAGCCTGGCCTTGGACACTTCCAGGGATCCAGGGGCAGCCACAGCTTCTCTGGGAATTCTGTTCCAGGGCTTCCCCACCCTCACAGCCCAGAATTCCTTCCTAAAGTCTTACTGAAATCAAGGTTTTCCAATTTTCTGGGAAATGTAAGTTTTCCTGGAGGAGATAGAGCTGTGCCAAATCAACACTGTCCCTGTCAACAGCTCCCTGAGAGCCACAATCTTCAGATTATTGACACAATTCCTGACCTGTGGCAAGCCTTAAAATAGAGGAGAGTCAGGAAGTGGAAATCTGATGGTGTGAGGAATTTGAGTGGATTAGTCATAGAGGATTAAGAGCAAGCATTTGAAGAAAAGCTTAAATGTAGCATAAAAATATATTAAATCTTTTCAGACATTCCTTATAGGCTGAGCTCATTGGCAAAGTGTTGGGGAGAGTGAAATGTAATAAAACCAGAGGAAAAACTCCCCTTGCACCAATGCAAACAGGGAGGAATTTGCATTCCCAGGTCTTTGCATATGTATATGGGTGAATTTATATAAATATGCATTTAGATACACATTATGTATAGATTTTCACTTGACATCAGACACTTCAGCAAGCAGCAGTGTATAAAAATATAAAAGGAAAGTTTCATGAAGTGCAGGAGACAGAAAACTTCAGTCGGTGAGGAAGAAAGAACTTGGGGATGAAAGAGAAATAAGGAGTGACCAGGGCTGGAAAAGCCTTTGGCAGGTCTCCTCCTGCCTGGCAATGCAGGGAGATTGTCACAAAATAACCTCAAACACCTGGAGCAGCTGTGCAGAGGGATGGATCCTCCCAGGGCTGAAATCCAGGCCAAAGGGAAGCTATACAGCGAGCACAGTGCCCAGGTCCCAACCCCCAGGTTTTCCTGGGGAAATCTCCCCGTCCTGGTTTGAACAGACAGGTGTCTGCCAAGGAAGGCAGACAGGAGCCTCCCCTGGAATGGAAAATGTAAAACCCTCCCTCTGAATTATTGTAATTTTGAAATTAAGGGGCTCTCAGGCAGAGATATGGGAATAGGAATCACAGCTCTTTATTAGGAAAACTAAAAAATACAAATGCAGTGGTACAAACACCACTGCCAGAGTCAGAACAGGTCTGGCAGCCTGTGGGTCAGGGTGCTGGCACCAGTCCCATTCCATGGTGGCTCAGCCCTCCTGCAGTGCCAGCTGTCCTTCTGCTGGAGCAGGGATCCTGGACAAGGCTGGAGTTTTCCTCTGAAGCTCCAGGGCTGCTGGAGATGGGCCTGGGCTTCCTCTGGGAATGCAGTGGGGAAGAAAGCTGCTCCTCTGGGAATGCAGTGGGCAAAGGCTACTGTGGTGTACTGTGGTCAGATTGTATCCAGGTAGGAATGCTTGGCTCCTCCCCTGGGCGGAGCCTCTCCCCATGGGATGATGGAATTTTCTCAGCCATGCAGGGACACTCACTGGCCATGAACAGGAGATAATTAATAATTAATGGCCCATGAAGAGAAGAGATCTCCTGGAGGGAGGACTGGCTGTGGGAGAGATAAAGAAAAGTGCCCAGTGAACAGCAGAGAACTGCCCCATCTCTGACAGATGGAAATTGAACACACACCCTCATTTCCAACCCAAGGCACTCCCATTTCCCTGGGCCAGGCCCAGGCTGGGGCTGTGCTGGAGCAAAGCTGCAAAGAGCTCCCTGCTCTTGCTGATTTGCCCTCCAGAAAACCAGCTGGGGCTGAATTCTCCCTCCAGCAGGGGCAGCTGCACTCCCTGGAGCCTCTGGAGCCACGGGAAGCAGGAGCCTGGGACAGCTTCCCCCTGTTCTGGGGAGAGGAAAGCAACAAATGGGAAGTTCTGCTCCAGCCAGGACTGCAGTGCCCACCAAGGAACTCAGTTTTGCCTTTGGGTGCTCTCTGATGTGAGGATTGTTTTCCTGGTGTGATATCCTCATTTACATCCTCTCTAATCCAGAGGCTTCATTAAGAAGTTGCCAAGAATCAACATTTTGACTGTTCCAGCCTTTAAGTGCCAAGGCTGGATAATTTTCTGCAAGCTGAAGGAAGGAAAGTCCCTCTGTAGGCAGCTGCCACTTGTTCCATGGCTGTTTTAGCCATTTTTGGCTGCAGCAGACACCCTCCCCTGGGTTTTTACCCTCCCTGGACATATCAGTGGCAATTCCCCTGGCTCCCAACTCCCTTCCATCGGGTGTCCTGCTTCAGAATGGATTTTCTGTGGGGCAGGATGGAGTTTCCTTTGGGCAGAAAGCTCTTGGCAGCAGAGGAAGGAGCCAGCCTACTTTCCAAAGCACATTTCTGTCTCAGAGTGTGGACATGAGGAAGGTGGAGAGGGTGGGATGTGACTTCAAGGCAGATGGAAATGCACAAGAACAGTTGCTTAGCACCTATAAAAGTCAGGCCCACTCCTTCACAAGATCCGTGTGTATTTAGGGATCCACACTTGAATCCTGGCCTCTGAATAACCCAGACTCACCGCAGCTCTTTGGGAATGTGTGCTGATGAAATAAACAATGATATTAAAAGTCACACGGATCCTGCTGCGGTCCTGGCAGCAATCAAGGGGCAAATTTCTTGTTACCCGTGCTTGGAAGCTTTGCTAGCCATTAATGAATGAGAAGGAGCAGGAAAAGGTGCAGCTCCACAAGGATTCCTCAGCCTGTGGGGCAGTGGGGATCAGGCAGCAGCCTCCAGCCTTTGTCTGAGCAGGAGGTGCAAATTAAAGCTTTGAGACAGAGGTGGATATTCCACCGGGACTGCTGGATGTGGTGCTTGGGAATGGGTCCAGCATCCATTTCTCTGGGGCTGGATCAATGCAGCACAGCAGGGCAGAGCCAGAAACGGGCAGAGAAAAGGCTGTGGAAATGCTCCACAGGATGAATGTGCTCAAAAGCGCTCGGAAGCTGAAAACGTTTCTTGCACATTGCACTCTATTTCGTACTTGATTAGGAAACCTCACCTGATGAAAGGAGCGCGAAATGACCAGGTTTAATGGCCAGAGACGGGGAGAAAGCGGCTGAATTCCCATCAGCTCCCCTGCCTTTGTCTCAGGCTCTCTCTGCCGGTGGCTGTGGCTAGCTCGTGTTTCTGTCGGTGACCTGATTCCGCACCGCACGCTCCTCCCAGCTCGGAGAGGCTCCCATGTGATCCATTCTTCCCCCTAAATAAAGTTGACAAATTCGGCTGGGCTCAGATGGTGCTGCCGAGGGGGTGTGGAGCGCTCCCACCCCTCGCTGCAGCTGCGGCACCGCGGGCCAGCAGCGTCGGCTCGGGGCCACCGGCCGGGCTCGGGG
Organism: Vidua macroura; assembly: GCF_024509145.1. Classification (NCBI taxonomy): domain Eukaryota; kingdom Metazoa; phylum Chordata; class Aves; order Passeriformes; family Viduidae; genus Vidua; species Vidua macroura. Next base: position 4,070,647 of record NC_071584.1, on the reverse strand, counting down.
CTCCCTGCCCGGGCTGCCAGCCGCAGACAGCCCCGGAGCCGCAGGACGTGGCCGGAGCAGGTGAGTGAGCGGCTGCGGGGCTCCTTTGTGCGGAGCCGCGGGCGCTGGAGGGAGGGAGGGAGGGAGGGAGGGAGGGAGGGAAGGAAAGGGCAGCGGGGCCATCCCGAAATGGCCCCAGCCGCAGCCCCGTGCCCTGCCCGCGGTGCCCAGGGCACTGTGCCCCTGCCCGGGGGATGCGCCTCTGGAGCCGGCTCCGGGAGCAGCGGCGATCGCCCGGCGCGGGCAGCGCCTGCGGCAGAGCCCGGGGATGCTCCGCTGCATCCCGGCCCCACGGGGACACGGCACGGCACGGCTGGCACGGCACCGTGATCCCGTGTGCGAGGCTGGCACTGGGCTGGCACGGCACAGCGCCGGACAGCGTGGGACCGACGTGCAGGCTGAATGGCACGGCACGGTAGCGGGGCGGGCTGGCGCGGCACCGGGCAGCGCGGTACCTGCCTGGCACGGCACTGAGATACCAGCGTGCAAGGCTGGCACGGCACCAGCACTCAGGCTGGCACGGCACGGCGATGCCTGGGCTGTGAGGCTGGCACGGCACCGCGCCAGGCAGCGTGGGACCGGTGTGCAGGCTGGCACGGCACCAGGACAGCCACGGGCCAGACTGGCACGGCACGGTACCAGCGTGTGCCACTGACACGGTCCCTGGCAGGCTCCAGGGCTGCCCTGCCCGCCCCGCTGCCCCCAGTTCGGCCATTTGTGGTCCCCACCGGGCTCCTGCTCCGGCCCCAGGTGTGCCAGGTGTGACCCTCCGGGGTTGGTGCCCCTCCTGCCCGGCTGCCAGAGCTTCCCAAACCCCGCCCTTCCCCAGGGGCTGCACCCCTGCTCCCAAAGCTGTAGCGGGCACCCCTGGGCACACCTGCCCCTGCTCTCCATCCCGGGCTCCAGGGATCTCTGAGCCTTCCCATCCCTCCCTCCTGCACCCCGAGCTGAGCCCCTGGGGGTGCCCATGCCCTCCCAGCCCCGGCAGTGCTGCCATGGCCCTCTCCCAGCCATTCCCCAAACCCACATCACTTTTCCCATCTGGAATGGGGTTGGGAGCTCAAAGGAAGGGCAGTGCTGGAACACGGAATGCTCCCAGGCTTCATTCCCTCCCTGCCTCCTTCAGCCTCGGCGCTGGGACCAGTTCAGTGCACAGCAGCTCAGCTCCCTGGGCTGCAGCTGGGGAGAGGAGGGAAGGGGGCTCCTGCTCACCTGCAGCTCCCAGATCCCACAGAAACTATTCCCAGTCTGTGCGGTGGGAAAAGAAATGTGATTTTCTTCCAGAAATACACAGACAAAGTAGCTGCCTCTAAACTGACACTCATCACTCCCCCTCCCAGCCCCTGCTCCCTCCCACCCTTTAACTTCTTCTTTTCCTGCACAATTTAAAAGTGAAATTCCCTGAGCAGTGAATTTATTGCAGTCCTAGACTGGGCCCGTCCATCAAGAGCAGCAGAGTTTTCTTTTGAAAGGAGATGGATGAAAACTGGAATGTTCAAACAAAGCAAATCTCTTGCTCTTTTGCAGTATTTTTTAAAAGAAATCTATCCCTGCAGGACTTTCAGTCAGATTTTACATCCGAGAGAAAGGCTGCAGTGTCCCAGCTGTAATAGATTTCCTTGCTCCTGGTAGGGCAGGAGAAAATGGGAAAGGAGAGATTAAATAGGGAGGGGGACACAAAACCCGATCTAATTTGTTCATCCCTTCACAGTTAGGCTGGAATTAAATCCCTCCTTCACCTGCACACAAAATGAGAATTGAACAAAAGGGCCATTGATTGGCTTAAGGTTGTATTTCATGAGGGTTCTTAGGTTTGGGGTTTTCATTTGAGTTCATCTCTAAGCAGCTTTCAGTTTCCATCTCCCTTCTAATTCAGCAATTAATCATCCACCTCTACCTGTGCTACTTGTCCTGGCTCCAAAATCCTGTAACTTAGTGGCAAACTGAGCCTAAAAACAGCAAATGGGAAAAAAAAATCACTGAGCAATTTAAGCTCAGTGCAGGTTTAGGGACTGCTCACTGCAGGGCTTGTGTTTGCACAGAATAACATCTGAAATTATGGACCAAGGGGAAATTCCCAGGCTGCCTCTGTAATCACAGGATGGAAGTGCCCCTGTCTTTGGAGGGGAAGAGCAGCATAAAAAATGAGTTTGAACCAAATCAGCAGTGAGTGAAGCACAAAATATCATTTCAAAGGGACAAAGAATCCCCATTTTGCAGGGTGTATTCTTGGGCTGGTGATGGAAGCTCCTGTGGCAGGAATGGCTGAGCAGGAAAATTCCTTCCAAAAGCAGGAATAGTGATGCTGCTTGGAGAAAAACAACCTCAGCAGAGCTTTTAAAAGGCAGTGAAGCCTCTTTGGAAGGGAATACCTGGAAGGAAAAAACCAGACCCTTTCCTAAATGAAAAAATTATTATTATTATTATTATTATTATTATTATTATTATTATTATTATTACTACTACTGTGAAGGGAATAAACCCCAATGGCTCCTCCTCACATGTTTGTGCCAACTCAGTCCTTACGCTTCTGGGGAGCATTTCATGGAGATTTAAAGCCACCCTAAAAATGGCATCTGAGCATTCCAGTGCTCAGGATAATAAACTTTCCTCACATTTCCTTGGCAAGAAGGTTAAAATATCTGCCCAGGTGCCTTCCAGTGGCTGCTTAGGGAAGGAATCCATCAAATGCTCAGTGTGTCCATGGCTGAGGTGCAGTTTGCTCCTGGGAACAGGAACCATTCCAGAGGGATTTGGGCTTTGCACAGAGCAAAGCTGAGATTTGCCAAACCAGGCAGTGATGAGGAGGCTGTGATCACACCCTTAAAACTGCTGCTGTTTATCAAATCACACTTAGGCTAAATTAACACATTAAACTATCAGAGGTCACCAAGAAAATCAGTGGGGTGAAAATCAGCTTCAAAGAGAGCCTAAATTCAGATGCACCTGTGGCTTTAATTAATCTATTCTTCAAGGATTACTCGACTAAAATTATAACCAGAATTAGCCTCTCGTGGGTCCTCTGTCAAACAAATGCCCAGGAAAGCAGCACCTTGCATTTATGGCCCTGCTGAGCACAGCCCCTGCCCACAGCAGCCCCTCTGGATCCCAAAAATGTCCACGGGACTGTTTTGCTCAGGATCCTACAAGCAGAGGGAAGATGGGATCAGGTTCTGCTCTAAAATGACCTGGTTTTGTTGTACACAGAGTTCTCCAAGCCCAGGGAGAATCAGGATCCCACCAGATACTGATCCTTTCTAGGAACACAGCTCTCCCCTGGCTCGTACATCTGGCCAGGGATGGAATGAGAGATCCCAAAACTCCCAGCCTTTTTCTCTTCTTCAGGAATAACAAGGGCAGAACACGCTGAACAGCAATGAAGGGCAGAGATCTCTTGTTCACTGGGATAAAAGCGGGGCTGGAGTTTTGTACACTTAATGAAAAGATTAATTGGCCTGCTCTAGCCTTTCTCTAAGGTGCCGGTTCTGGGACTGGGTGGAAGCACAAGGGGTTTATGGTGACCATGTGGAAAAATCGAATACGGATCATGTTTCCTCTTTGGAGATTAACAAAACAGAAGAAAGAGGCACAAAGAGGTTTAATGTGAGGACTTTGCAGGGAAATCTGTGGTGTTGAACACCCATGAACCTGGTGACACTACAAATGCAGAGTATGAGAGCAGCACCCACCCCAAAAGACACAGAACCCCCAGGAATTAAACTGGGCAGCACTTTGGAGACTTGAAACCTGCGTATTTCCAAAAGAATTTTAAGCATCCATAATTAAATACATATATATTTATGGGCCTATTTTAAATACTCTCAAAGCCTGGACTTCTGTTCCTATGAGTTTATAGAAGATGCAGCAAGGCTAAAACATCTCACTGTGTTTTTCCAAGCATTTTCTTCCTTCTCCCATCCCTTCCTCCTCCTTCTCCTCCTCCACTGCTCCCACTCCCTTTTATCTGAGCACAAGTGCTGGAGTTGATGTCTCCTCTGCTCCCCAGCTCAGGGGGAGGAGGAAAAAAAGCCCTTTCCACACCAGGTTTAAGCATGAGGGACACCTTTCATCCCAACGTTTTCACATCAAAAAGATGCAAATGGAGAGAGGAGCTGCATTCTTCCCTAATGCAATTAAAATGGAAGAGGCAATTTGAAAGGCAGCAGGGAGATTTACAAGAAAGCTGAAGGCAAAAGGGAAGAAAGCAAGCCTGAAACTTTGTTTAAAATCAATATATATTTAGGGTTACATAAACGCGGGAGTAACTCAACAGTGGGAAGAGCACGGTGAGTAGAGGATGAGGAGATGAGACACAAAGACAGAACCCAAGGCTCTCCTGCTGTCAAAGAGATTTTTTCTATCAGCTCCCAAGGAGGGTTTGCGGTTTCAGGGCAGCCACCTTTCCCTTAAAAGCTGCTTTTGTGTTCCTTTGAGAGCAGGGCTGTTCCGTTTCCTCACTGCTTGGTTTGATGTCCTGCTCAGCCGTTCTTTACCAGCCCCATCAGGAGGTACGAGTTATCCCGAGGGTCAGGGATGTGCCAGCAGCTTCCCTTTGGAGCTGCAGCAGCTCACGTGGGATTCCTGCCCTTCATCCTTCCAAGAAACCTGAAAATCCCAGACATTCACTGAACTCAGCCACTCGGACTGAAGTAAAAACCAGACTTCTCCAACTATATAAAAGCCCCAAACCATATCCAATAAAACTTAAGTCTGCTCTTCCACACAGTATTTTGATTATTTTATTTATTTATTTTTAGGAATACAATGCAAATTGCCATTTCTGTCTTGACTGTAACACTGATAACATCATTATTACCACGTCTGGCAAACAGAGGCAAGGTTTGCCCTAATAAAAGGGAGGACTCCCAGGGAAATCAAAAAGCTGTTGATGAACATTCTTATCTCTTTTCAGTAATTCAGTATTTGACAGATGCCAATAACCTGAATTCATCTTGAGACACTGGGGTTTTTTACTGTCATTTCCTTTGTTCCTCTCATACAAATCACTTCCAACCCTCTCTTACTTTCCTCCCTCTAAAACTGTAAAAAACTCTCAAAAATCTATTTCTCTCTGAGGTTCTCAAAGGTCAAACTTGGAGAACAAAGAGAAGGCAATGCCTGTCCTAAGGATATTACAAATCAAGGAGCAGATTTTGTCTTCCCCATCTTGTACTGAGTTGTACTTTACTTTATAACTTGCTAAAAAAGACAAGGGAACATGAGTCAGGGTAGGAAAGTCCATCCCAAGGCAAGGACGTGCTACACCAAGAGCCTGAGCTTGTATAAGTCCCAGGGTAAAACATTATTATTTCATTAAAAGCTTTAAAAATGAATTCAGCTTCCAGATATTCTAATGTACTTGCACAAGATGTTTATTCTGACAAATTTCCAGATTAAAAAAAATCACATTATTTTTGTCATTACTTGAATCTTTCTAATATATTTTAGTGGGAATGAAACGTGCCCAGCCCTGAGCTCCTGACTGCAATGTTTGCAGGGCTCAGGCCAAAGCCACTGAAGGCTTATGACTCACACAAACCCAAGCAAACAATCTCAGCTTTATTTATTCTCTGCTGCTGGGATTCAGCTAAAGCCTGGAAGAGGAAGAGGTGTGGGGGATTTTAATGGGAAGTGCCTCCTGAGGATGTGCTGCCAGTGAGATTCCAGTGGATGGGGTGTGAGCTGATCATCCCAAGTCCTGAACCTCCGTGTGTTCCTGCAGCCTGGAGAGGAGCACAGCACCTCTGCTGGCCCTGCCTGCTTCTCTGACAGGCTGGAGCAGCTCTGTCACTCTTGTGCCACCACCCCTCCCATGCACCCAGGAAGGAGCTTCTCCCTGGAGCTCCCTTGGCACTGTCCCTGCCTGTGCCCACACCAGGCGTGGCCTCCAGCCATGGCTGGCACCTTTTGGGGTATCTCCCACCCTTTGCTCTCCAATCTGCTTCCCCAATCCATCCCTGAGCAGCAGCAAGGAGCATTCCTGGCCCTCAGGCAGCAGTGATGGCACTGCTGTCACCCACAGGAGCAGAGGTGACACTGCTGTGACCCACAGGAGCAGTGGTGGCACTGCTGTCACCCATGGGAGCAGTGGTGACACTGCTGTGACCCACAGGAACAGAGGTGACACTGCTGTCACCCATGGGAGCAGTGGTGGCACTGCTGTGACCCACAGGAACAGAGGTGACACTGCTGTCACCCACAGGAGCAGTGGTGGCACTGCTATCACCCACAGGAGCAGAGGTGACACTCCTGTCACCCAAGGGAGCAGTGGTGGCACTGCTGTCACCCACAGGAGCAGTGGTGGCACTGCTGTTACCCATGGGAGCAGTGGTGGCACTGCTGTGACCCACAGGAACAGAGGTGACACTGCTGTGACCCAAGGGAGCAGAGGTGGCACTGCTGTCACCCACAGGAGCAGAGGTGGTACTGCTGTGACCCACAGGAGCAGTGGTGGCACTGCTGTCACCCACGGGAGCAGAGGTGGCACTGCTGTCACCCACAGGTTTGGTCACTGTCACTCCAGAGTCAGAGCACAGCCACCAGCAGACCCCTCAGGCTGTTCAGAAGGGATTTGCCCAGAAAAGCACTTTCCTTCCCCAAAATGCAGCCGAAGCCCAAGCAGAGCTTTGCAGATTTGGGATTTAAAAGTTTTCCTGGTTTGGTTTGGAATTTCACCTCCCTGCACCGATGGGGCAGTCACAAACATCATCCCTGCCGTCTCCTGGAGCAGCACAGAGCCAGCTGCATCGTGACTTTGTGGTTTTGTTTTCTCCTCCCCCAGGAACCTGAGAGCTGTGGGCACAGATGAGATGAGATCCAGCTTAAGGCAAGTATGACAAGATCAGATTTCCCGTGGTGCTGAGACATTCCCCTCTCCTGGACTTCCACGGGGAGGTGGGCACTTGGCTACTCCATAAATCAGAGGGGCATTTCTCAGCTTCTCAAGTGCTTTTATTGCAGTTGCTTTCTTCAGGCTACTTGGGAGAGATGTTGAACACTGAAATATTCTGTTGTCACCCCCTCCTGATGCATGGCCTGCCAGCAGCGCCACTTGTAGGCATTCATCAAAGACGGGCCACAGTCCATCCAAGATGCACTTGTTCCCTTATGTGAAATGAGCTTTACATTAGCTGTCCCTCAGCAAAATCTGAGCTCTAAACTTCCTTCAAAATCCCCATTCCACTCTGACTCTGTGAACATATTGTTCCAAACTGGCAGGAAATGTTATTTACATCTTTTAGCACCAACAGAATGCTGAGCTATATAAACAGTGGTTATTACTAATCAGAATGTGCTGGTAATTAGGAAAAGAGACCCTCAGTTCTCTGTGAGCCTGAGTGGGATGAACTTTATTTCTATAAAGAGGATGAAGTGCATCCTATCAAACACAGCATCTCCAAACAATGATGCTCCAAGATCTCTGAATCCTAATTTTGGCCCTCCAAGCATTTGGGAGGAGGGTGGAGGAGGTTTGGAGCAAGCTGTTGTTTGAAATAAATAGCCCTGAACGTGCTTACAGCTCCTCAGAGGAAAATATCCCGAGGCAAATCCTCCTGTCCCGATTGGAAGCAGGAATCCAGAGCAGAGCAGCCTTGTTCCTCAGGTTTAACTCCAAAATGGGATTTGGATCAGGGAGGGAATGGGGAGGGCAGAGCAGCTTTGGGCTTCAGAACCGCTCAGATGAGTGAATTCTTTAGGATTTGTCACACACAGCTCATATCAAAGGCAAATGACTTAAAAGTCTTTGAAATTCCATCAGAACTGTGGAAGGGTGTGGGGGGGTTAAATTCCAGTTTACAGCTCAGTGCCTGTAGGGGAGCTCACCTCTCCACTAATCCGGGGTGGTTTTTCACCCAGGACCTTTCTGCAGATCCCAGATTTGCAATCAGTGAGGAAACCCCAATCCTACTATAACTAAAACTCCAGAGGATTAAAATCCCAAATTCAAGCCCAGTCCAAGAGCAGATACACAGAAGAGGGGAAGTTAAACCCCTTCATTAATGTGAGAACTCCTGTTTGCAGCTGATTTTGTTACTGTGGGTAAGGTACAAATCAGGCCTTTGATTTCCCTCTCTTCTGGGAATATTTTGGGAAAGGAAAAAAATCTCTCACTGAAACAATTGCTGTGATAGGAAGTTACACTTGTTGCAGCACTTGTTTTGCTTTCAGCCCCAGGACAAGCTCTGCCACCACTGGAAAACTGATTGAATTTTCTCCAATTATCTCTTGCAGAAAACAAGCAATCCCAAACTGGCAGCTGGCTGAGCCTTCCCTGCCCCTTGATGAAGAAGGCAGCACATTCCTGACCTCAGCACCTGGGAAAAAGCTGACCTGTGCTGGAGACTTTGTGCCACAGGCTGCAGTTCCTGCTCTCCCTGCCTCCAAACCCCACTGCTGAGCCTCCCCCATGCCTGCAGCCCCCGAGGCAAAGCTGGCTCCTGGATGGTGACAGGGCAGTCCTAGATCTGCTTCTCCAGGAATCCTGAGAACAGCTCCCGAGTCCCAATGAGGCCCAAGTTGAGGGAGGCTCCTGGAGCTGCACTTTTGGCCTCAGCAAATTATGAGAACTTTGCTGATGTGAACTCCACCAGGGATACGGAGAGCGAGCAGCTGGAGGGGTCCCTGTCCTCCACCATCGCCCTCATCGTCGTGCTGGTCATCATCTTCTCCCTGGTGATGACATCCCTCATCACCTACTGCTTCCACAAGTGGAAACTCAGAGGGAAAAGACTGCAGAAAGCACAAGAGGAGTATCAGAGAGACCAAGAAAAGAGCATTTGCCAAAGCACACCCGGACTTGTTTCATAAAAAGAGAAATCCAGGGTCCACCATGAAGTACTCTTGAATTACCTGAAAATCATGAGAGAACTGCAAATTTGAAATTTCCAAGCAAATACATCCTTGTTTTATCTCATTTCTAAGAGTTGTTAGCAGTTTGGAGATTTCCTACAGCTTTATTATACATATATATATATATTTATACATTTAGTCTCATTTGTGCAAAGTAAAACCAATGCAATGATGTATTTTTAATCTCTTCTGTCATTTTAATCCTCACTGGGCAAACTGACAGTGCCTGTGAGGGTAGGCAGGCCCTGGCACAGATTCCCAGAGAAGCTGTGGCTGCCTCTGGATCCCTGGAAGTGTCCAAGGCCAGGCTGGAGCACTCTGGGACAATGGAAGGTGTCCCTGCCATGGCAGGGCTGGAATGGGAGGAGTTTTTAGCTCCTTTCCAACCCTAACCACAATTTTCTGTGTATTAACTGAACCAGTAAATTTCAACCTGTTGCTTTCACTCTTTCACAAACCCCCTGGAAGGTGAAGAGGCAGATTTTGGGTATCCCAAGCAGCTCAGCTGGTCCAAAGCAGGGCAGTTGTGCTGCACTGGTCCCAGTAGGACTGCAGGTGCTGCAGTGAGTGGGTCCCAGCTGGTGCTGCCAGGCTGCTCCTGGGCCCATATTTCAGTGACATTTCAGTGCTTCCTTCACACCAGGGCTGCGCTGAGAGCTGCTTGTGGCATTCCCACAAGTGGATTAAGGACATCCAGTGTCAATGGAACTCAAATTCCTAAGGGAAGAGACAGCCTAAACTCCTTTCTTTAATTAGGCATCAAATCCTTTTTAAACACCACCCGTACCACGGAGTGTTTCTATTTCCACAGCCTGGCCTGTGATGTCACAGAGAAATGACAGATGTCTTGTGAGTAGCACATCTAAGTCATCTTTTCTAACCAAGTGATGGATGTAATATTAATAAATGTCATTGTTTTATAAAGTAGAAACCATGTGAAGTTGCCACCAGCCCCCTGCTCAAGTCTACAGCTTGCTTGCAATTACCAGTACTGCTGTATGTATTTTTAAACAAGCTATAATACTGTGATGATGCTGTAAACTTACCTCTGTAGGAAAAAAAATGTTCTATTTCAAAATGTCAGGATGAAGGATGTAAATGTTCTGAAACTACTATCAACAACAACAACAAAAAAAAAGTATTTTCACAGAATATTCTAAAGGATTCTGTTACATGCTACAAATCTATTTTACAAGGGTATTTATGGATCATACAGCCTAGTCTGTGAAAGCAGTACTATTTTATTACAGAATAAATAAATGAATAAATAAGCAGTGAATATCCATGCCCAGAAGCTGGAAAATGTTTGGGTTTTTTTTTAAGTACCCGGATCAATTATTTGGGTAATCTGGAAGATGGAGGACCCTGACAGAAGGAATCCACTCCCCCTCATCTCCCATCCACACCCTGGTGTTGTCAGTGCTGCCAAAGATCTTCAAAATCAGTTGTGGAGAAAAAAAAAGGACAAATAGTTGCATGAAAACAATGCAAATGTGTCGTTGATAGGATTAATATCTGTTTTGCCATCATTTAAAGGCAGAGCAGTCAGGAAAGCAGCCCCAGGGCAGGCAGGGCTGATCTGCATACACCCAGTGCCTCCCTCTGGGGCACAATCAAGTCACTCTCTGAAAATCACGTCCAGTGGTAATAAAAACACAGCTTGAGGAATGCAAGGAGATTGGAAAATGCTTGAAGGATGCAGAGCTGGGAGCACTGCAGCTCTTGCTGGAGGATACATGGATGGTTTGGGGCAACTGCACTCAGGGAATACCAGCTCTCATCCTTGGTGCCACCAGCTGAAAACTTTTGTCAAGTTCCCAATACGAAGAAATGAGTTCAGCTCCTTTTCTTGGAACCTCATCAAACTGGCCGTGGTAAAAAACAGAACTAAAAAAATACCCAAGTCTCACCACACCCCAACCCCAAGAGGGGAATTTCTGCGGAGGCACTGAGGGGCCTAGAGCATTTCATATTTTCCTGTAACTTCAGAGAAAAGGCTCAGGATTAATGGAATGAGGCCACAAAGGTGCTCTGAGGGCTGGAGCCCCTCTCCCCTGAGGAGAACCCAAGTGTTGGGAGTGTTCAGCTGGAGAAGGGAAGGCTCCAGGGAAACATTCCTGTACCTGGGCCTGCAGGAGAGATGGGGCACGGCTCTCAGCAGGCCCTGTGTCCTCAGGACAAGGGAGAATGGTTTTACCTGCAGGAGGGTTGGTTTAGACCAGATACAAGAAGGTTTTTACACTGAGGGTAGGCAGGCCCTGGAATAGAATTCCCAGAGAAGCTGTGGCTGCCCCTGGATCCCTGAAAGTGTCTAAGGCCAGGTTGGATCATCCTGGGATATTGGAAGGTGTCCCTGCTATGGCAGGGGAGGTTAGGGGGCCTTTGGAAGGTCTCTTCCAACTCAGACTTTTCTGTGATCCTACACTGGACCAGTGGGACCACAAAGGATTTCCTCAATAGCTGGAAATCCAAACTCGAATATCCCAGAATTGTGGAATGGTTTGACTTGGAAGGGACCTTAAAGCTCATCCAGTGCCACCCCTGCCATGGGCAGGGCCTGCCACCAGAACAGGCCGTTTGTGAATGTTCAGCTCTGTTGCCAGCTCATATCCAGGGACTTAATGACACTGAAACTTCATTCCCACTCAGAGCTGGGCTAGCAGCCTGCTGGGACTGAGATGGAAGTTTTTCCTAGAGATACAAACTCCCAGAGCTGAAGAGAGGGCTGGAAAGGAGACAAGGAATGAGGGAGCCTGGAGTGCAGGGTGGTTTTTCATAAAGCTGGAGCAAATGAAAGGGAAAGTTACAGTGCTCCAGCCCATGGGAAGCTGTAATGATAATGTGAGGAATGTAAGTTTCTCCAAAGGGTCAGTTCTAAAATCCAACACCCCAAAAGTGGATATCAGCATACACAGAGCATGAAACAACTGAGATGGGAGAAACCTTCTCTGTTACCACAGAGCTCAGAGCAATGAACCCCACATCAGCAATCATCCAGAAGATTAAATCATCCAACTCTGGGTGGCATGAAAACCACAAAGGCAAAGCTGCAGAGCACTTTGAAGAGGCAGATTGATTTGTTTCACAGCCACAGCTGCTTTTCCCAAGGAATCCCTCTTGAGCCACCCTGCTCCTTTTATGCCCCAGCAAGCACAAACCAGGCAGCAGATGAGTCAATATTCATTGACCAGAGTTTTGAGGTTTCTTTGGATCAAAAGAAAAATCTGCTGCTGGAGGGAGGAGCTCCTGGAAAGGGAAAAAGGAAGATACATCATACACCCTCTTTCCCACATCCTCCCTGGCAGAGTTTTGGATCTCCAGCCTCAAAAAGTGCAGGATTAGGAAATAAATTATTTAGGGGCTCGGATCATTCATTCCATTGCATATCTCTAAGAGCTGCTAAAGAAAACACTCAGAGTCATTGCTGATAAAAAGAATGAAACAACTGTAGTGAGCAGCAGGAAAATGCATCCAACAGCCATCAGCAAAATCTGCTTTGATTTTCCTGAGGAGTTACCTGAGTTCTGTTTGTAACATTTATGCAAACAAACAAGAACTGTGCAGGCACGGTGTGTGAGCAGGCTGCTTTTCCACAGACAAATACTGTCAGACACATAACCCAAATAACTCACAGTTCAGGATTTACAGAAAGCCATGACAGCAGCTGCAAAGAAATTTCAGTAGCTCTAGAAAGCGTCTATGTTCTGAAAACAGAAATATCAACATGTGCATGGAAGTCACTTTTTGTGGGTCTGCAAGGGCTGAAATCTGTGCTACAAAATGACATTTTCAAAGGATTCCGTTCCTGATCACCTCCTGTACACCTGACAGCCCTTCTAAGGCTCCACCTGAAATTCTGGGTGCCTTTCCCAGCGTTTGCAGACTTCCAAAGGCTCAGAGAACCAGGGAGTGCAGACCAAAACAAGTAAGGAACAGAGGTGGGGCATCCATAAAGAGATTGGAAGGCAGGAGATTTAAGGGACTTAAACATCTCTAAGGATTCCAGAGCAACAGGAAGGAACAAGCAGAGTTTATTCATTACCCAGGTGCTCTGCAGGGACAATTCAAAAGGGGATGCTTTTGGGGGAATATTTTTGATGGACAGTTAAAGCTGTTTGCAGGGACAAGCAGCTCTGAGTCACTCAGGGCTGGGCTGGGCTCCCACCTGGTGCTTGACCTACTCAGGATCCACTCCCAGGGAAATCACTCAGAGCAGATTTTTAAGCAGCAGAAGGCAGACCTTGGCTAATACTTCTGTTTATATCCCAGCATTTCCCACCAGGTTTTCCATTGGTTTGTGAGAAGTGAGAACAAGAAGCTAAACAGCCCTCAAGGACTCTGATAAACAACACAGAGCATGGGGAGGGAAACAACTCCATGAAACACAAACCCCACTTCAGCAGTGAGGGCTCTTGTCCCAAAATGGGGGAAGAAAATGCAACAGGGGGATTTAATTCTCTCTGCTTTGGCACAAAAATACAGTGTGGGTTCATAGATAGGGATATCCCTCCAAGACTTCCACAGAGATGGGAATGCAGAGAAATCAGGAAATGGGAGGCTGAGGAGATTCAGGCCATGGCTGGAGCAAGGGGCTGAGCCCCTGCTGTCAGCCTTGACCACAAAGGGCTGCAGAGGTGCCCACAGAGCAGCACTGGGCTTTGGAGGCCACAGTGAGGATGATTTCATTGTCTTACCCAAAGATTCCCAGCACAATTCCATTTTATTTGGATGTGTACTGAACCCCAGATCCAATCTTTGAATAACGGTGACTTCATCATCTTGAAAAATTACAACAAATTCCAAAATATTTTCTTGCAATTCTTATCCCAGTTTTAATCTGTTGATTTTTTCTCTCTATCCTATATAGATTCCATGATTAATTTATTATCATTTCTCAAGCCATTGGCATCCCCAGTCCTGCTGATTAATTTCTGTTACAACCTCATTATTTCCCTTCTATAAATACTGCATTTCATTCTACTGCTTTTTATAGTTAACTTTGCTTTTTGTCCTCCACCTGGGGCTCACTTTCAATTTACCATGTGGCAGTGGGCAAAGCCTGAGCTGAAATGCAGTAATTACACCTCCCTGCCCTGGCAAACGGAATCATTTATTTTCCTTATGGATGGCAGCAGCTGGGAGCTGCTCTGCAATCCCACAGCAATCCCACAAAAAACAATACTTCTGGCTGGCCAGATTAATAATGGAAACTGTTGGCTTCTGGAATTTGAGAAACCTATGAAGACAGATTACAATATATTGCAACATTTGCACTGGGGAAGGAGGAAGGGTTGACTCACACTCCAGCCAGGCAGATCTGGTTCCACCTGCAGGAATATTAAAGCAGCAGCCAATCCATCACTGCCAGAGCAGCTCAGATCCAAAATCATTGGAATTCTGGAGCTGACTGCCCACAGGAGGCTCTCTCCAGTTCTTCACCCACTGGAGTTATGGCTCATTCAGTCTTTCCACTCCTGACCCTTCAGCCTTTGCCACAAATCCCTGGGATCCACTGAAGGTTTGGGAAAGCTTCTGAGTGCTTCTCCTAGAAGTGAGAGCATGTCCTGAAACAGAAAGGAAACATGGAATTATTCAGGATTGTATTCCTGACATTGCTCATGGCCTGGAGCACACACCCAGTCCCTCAAGCCCAGGCAGGTGGGCAGCACTCCTCCAACTCCACAACCCACAATATGGTGGGTTTGAAAGAATTCTGTTTAAAAACTCTGCCCAACAGCATGGCCCAAAAAAACAGGATTCTTCCCTAAGGAGGAAGGGAAAAGCAGCTGGCCTTGCAGGGAAGCAGAGGGGGAAAGTGGGAAAAAGTGAAGCCTCACCTGAGACTGAAGCTCTCCAATCTCAGGTATGGAGTGAGGAAGAGTCAAAATTCTGGAGACTGGAATTATTAGGGAAGAAAGAACTGTGTGGTACAGCACAAACTCCCAGCCTGCTCATCAACAGGGGAAGAGACCTGGGAGCTGCAGGAAGGCTCCTGCCTTCAGTCTACCCCTTCCCAAGGAGGGAGAGAAGAGCTCTTCCTTCAGGAAGACCCTCCTGAAGAACAGCCACAGGAGACACAGGGAATTCTGCATATTTCACTGCTCCCCCAGCTGCTCCAGAGGCACTTGCTACCAAGAAAGCTTCCATCTTTGGGACACTGGCACAGAGACAGGAATTCCAAGAAGCAATCTCAGAGTATCCCTCTCAGCCTCCATCACACACTGCAGATGTGGAATCCTTGCACATTCCAAGACTCCCATGGCAAAGGATGAGCAAGGAAGCCCAGTATGGGCAGTTCCCTCCTATCACATCATTTAGTTTGCCATTTCAGCTTGGACAGCCCAGAAGAAAACAAACTGGAGAGACATAATCAAAAGGGACCCAAATTCTAGGACATCCTGGCAATGACCTTCAGCTTCCATAAATCAGGCATAAATCTCCTCAAATGACTTGAGGAGAACGTTGGTCCCAAGCATTTTATTAATGAAATGGACCCAAATTCTATTTTTGTTTGCACATATCTCACAGCCATAAATCAGGGAGAATCTGAATTACAGATTCTTTCATTACAGCACCTATAAAATATAGCATACTTTTTTTTTCAACAATATTTGCTTACCCTGGAGTAAAACTTTTCTTCCAATTTCTCTTGGATTAAAGCACCTTCCAGCAGAGTCTTTTTTTGCCTGAGAAAGGCAACCTTGGCCAGCTCTGCCTCCTTCTGCTGGCAGTCAGGACAGGTTGAAGTCTCATGGATTTCAGCTTCTGTCACCTGGAAGAGGAAACTTTGATGCCATGAGCAATGTCTGGCCTGGCAACTTTGAGAACAATTAATAAAAATACACAGAGGTACTGTCTAAAGACAAAAATTGGCTTTTTAGGCAGTGGTAAAATAATTCTGAGTCACAATTCAATAATCTATAACTGTTCCTATGCTGACTGTGTGTAAGGCCTTAAGCAGCAGCCAGAGGGGTTATAATTACAAATTATACATATATACATTTTATAAATAAATTAAGATGCAAATAAACTCTGGAGCCATTAGTTCAAACATGCAGCTCTGAGCCAGAATCCAACCCAGACTCTGCAGTTCTGACTGTAAGAGAATCAGTGCTACTCAGTGATTCCTAGGTCAGTTTATCCACCATGAAATCTTAAGCTTATTTAACAGCATTACACAAATCCCAGGGTTGGTGCTTTTATGAAATATCAATGGTTTTATCCGATCTAATTGACTCAGATTCCATCTGGCTCCATAAACACATTAAATTGCTACAAAAGCAGGGGAATCAACCCAAGGAAGTGCCATCCCAGGCCTCTCTGTCCCCTTTTCCCTGACTTCTCTGGATAAAAATGTTGTTGTGTGGAGCTACAGATAAAACCAAGCAGAAGAGCAGATGAAATTACTTTTCTCAGGGAATGCATTCCCACAATGTAAGACAAATAAAAAGGAAATAAAAAAATCCATTAAATTTGCAAGGTGGGTTAACATTAATAGAAATCTAAAAAGCAGATGGCTGAAATGTCAAAATTGTTTTAAAAGACAGGAAGTCTGAAATTATCACACCAGAACTGACTTTCAAGTGTTATTTTTAGGCGCAGGGCTGAGGGGAGGAGCTGGGGAATAAAACCCATCCTGTGGTGGGAAAAACCCACTGGGCTGGTGACAAAAAAAAGATATTTGAATTGGCTAAAGATGAGACAGAGGCTTCTTAAGCAGGGACTGAGGTCAGCAATATTTTATTGGAATTGCTTTTATCAATATTATCTAATACCTAAGAAAGCTGGGAGCACAGGGAGGTTTTGTATTTGGAATTCTTCTAATCCTGGAGTCACAAAGACTTCACAACAAATAATATGCAAAATAATTTGATAAATAATTGGGGCAAACATAATCAGAGAAAAAGGCTTTTTCCTTCAGCTGATCCAGGGCTTTTTGTAAAATAAATGATGACTCCAGCCTTGCTCAATCACACAGATCAGGATTTTATCAGCAGACAACATTTTATGGTGATTATTTGATACCAACAGTTCTACACTGATGTCTGAGAAAGGAGAAGGATAAATCTTGAGTTGTCTATCCAAAACCTCTTCCAGAGGCCTAAGCCTGGCATCAGTAAGGTCTGCCTGACTTGATCCTGTTCTTATGGCTCTTTCTCCAGTGGTTCTCACAGAATTTAGGGAAAATCTCCCCTTCTCTCCCCCAGTACCTGTTTCACAGCCTCCCTGGTGTTTTCCAGCAGGATCCTGTTCATCAGCTGGGCAGGAACAGCACAGGAATCTGGTGTCTCAGTGTGCCTTGCTGGGCCTCCCCACTGCAGCTTCCTGCCCTTCCCTGCCTGCTCCTGCTGCATGCTGCTGATCCTCCTGCTGCAGAAAGAGCTGAGAGCAGCCAGCTCTCCATGGGATAGCTCAGCAACTGCTGCCAGGCACAAAGCAACAGGGCAAGAGCGTCAATGGCTGCCTCTGGGAAAGAGGAATTGCTGCTCTTGATCGGTGTCACCTCAGGTTAGCCAAGGAAAACCCAAACCCAGGGTCAGGCCCTGCCTGCAGCAACAGCAGAGCACAATTAAACACCAATGGGGATGGAACCTGCACAATAAATGGCTCTGAAATCAGAGTTTAAACACAAATGTGCATGGGAGCTGTAGGAACCTGCACAATAAATGGCTCTAAAATCAAAATTTAAACACAAATGGGGATGGGAGATGTAAGAACCTGCACAATAAATGGCTCTAAAATCAGAGTTTAAACACAAATGGGGATGGGAGCTGTAGGAACCTGCACAATAAATGGCTCCAAAATCAGAATTTAAACACAAATGTGCACGGGAGATGTAGGAACTTGCACAACAAATGGTTCTAAAACAGGCTCCAAAATCAGAATTTGAACACAAATGGGGACAGGAGCTGCAGGAACTTGCACAATAAATGGTTCTAACATCACAATTTAAACACAAATGGGGATGGGAGCTGTAGGAACTCTCACAATAAATGGTTCTAAAACAGGCTCCAAAATCAGAATTTAAACACAAATGTGCATGGGAGCTGTAGGAACCTGCACAATAAATGGCTCTAAAATCAGAGTTTAAACACAAATGTGCATGGGAACCGTAGGAACTTGCACAATAAATGGCTCTAAAACAGGCTTCAAAATCAGAGTTTAAACACAAATGGGGATGGGAGCTGTAGGAACCTGCACAATAAATGGCTTTAAAACAGGCTCCAAAGATAGGAGGAAAGAAAAAGACAAAAGGTTAATGGCACAGGATAAATAGATTAGCAAAGCAAGCAGTTAAATATTATGACATTAAATAAACTGGCTGTCAATAATACAGATTTAGCACCTTACTACCAGAAACTGCAACTTGCTAAACCCAAATTAATTAATATATCAAGAGAGCTCTTCATCAATAACTCTAAGGAGCAATTTGTAAGAAAAATTAGAGGCAGTGTCCACTGAAGTCACTCTGGAAACACCTCCAATAAATTCTACAAACTACAGAAAGGCATTTTTTTTTGGAGGAAATGCAATTAGAAAACACTTCTTGTCGAAAGCTTCAACAATCATTTCCTAAATTCTTTATAAGATCTTATTTCAAAAATATCATTCGCTCTTTCATCTTCTCTTATCCTTCCCAGTAGCACATAAAAATAAATAAAAATGAGATTAGACTTCAGCTGGGCGGGTTAGGATGGATTTACAACTTCATTCAGGGCTTTTGGGGAGATTTTCCAGAGGCTTAGAGCACAATCAGTGCAGTATATGGACATCAGCATGGCATGGGGCTGGTGGGGTGGAGACACCACAGCTCTGCAGGTTTCCATGCCCAGATTTCCCCCAAAGTCAGGCAGGTGGTGACTCCAAAGTGTGGCCAGTTTAACTCCAAGGATTCACACCCAAATTCCTGCTGGGAGGTGGATTGTATCATTTGAACAACCCTTCCACATTCTGTTTTTTCAGATTAAATTCAATTTCCAGACAGGCACTTGGCATTCCAGTCCCACAACACAAATCCTCAAAATACTGAACAATGGGAATATAAAACTTCCCCTAAATTCCCTGGGATTTCTCCTCAGAAATCCAGTGTTTATAAAGGAGAAGGGAATCCATAATTAAAATTAAACAAAGCAGGAATTTTGTAGCTTGGAACATGGAAAATATGTTTAAGTTCAGATTTGAGCATCACAGAGCAATTACTCCTCCTAAGAAGACGAGGTATAAAAATTATTAAAAGGAAAGACATGGTGACAATTTATAGACACATAAATAAGAATTAGCAACACCTTAAAATGAAACTTAATTTTAAAAAATTCTGAGGGAGCATCATAAATATCTGAGTGGAAACCACCATTTCAGTCATCAGGTGATTTTCCTTACAAGAATCATGTAAAAAAGTGGAAATCATGTGCCACTACTGGGTTTAATCACACTAATAAAATATTCCTGGCAGGTTCATTTATGCTGAACATAGAATGAATAAAAATATTAAAAGGTTATCATTGTGAGGGGGGAAAACACCCAGAACAAAAGCATTTGAGTACTCAAAGGGAGAAATAAAACAAATACATCAGGTCCACTGAGCATTTAGTGACAGTTTAATACCAGCCTGAATAACTCACTTAAGGTTCTTCTGACATCCACAAGTGCAATTTTATTAAGAATTGGTTTCTAATAATGCATAAATCCTGTGCTGCCACACACCCACCCATCTGCTCATCTGCACCTCCAGATTTCAGAAGAAACACTGGCAAAGGGAACAGCAATTTTTAAACCTCACTGCACAACTCAGTGCTGGAGCTACTTGTTCATGTTAACTCCTGCTTAACAGGAATTTCAGAAAGAATATAATCAAGGACTAGATTTTTTCTGAAATAAACCCAAAAAACTATGAGAAAAGTTTGTCTTTTAACTGAAGTATTTACACATTCAGATCTCCCCCAGGTGTAGGAGGTTCACCTGCCCAGGGGATCTCAGCTCTTGCTTTGGGGTTGGGTTTACTGCATGTCTCTCGCAGACTCCCTCTTTTCCATGTGTGATCCAGACCTGCTGCAATGCTCCTTCTCCAGCTGTGGTGGCAGATCTGAGATCAGTGCAGAGAATCCCTGCCAGTGCCAATGACTGCTCCACAAGGACATTTTCCTCATATTTGGTTGCTCCAAATCCAGTGCTCCCTCTCTTCACTGCAGAGGAGCAAGGCAGAGCAGGTGACAAGAGCAGCCCAAGTGACACCAGCACAGCATTAATGCCAGCCCCATCTCACCCAGCAGGAAGGTCACAGAATGTGGAATGTTTGGGCAGCAAAGCCCCACAAAGTGCACCAGGAAGCTGCTGTGATTCCAGCAGCCCAGGAGAGACAAGCTAATCCTCATGTCTGCATCCCAAACCCTGCTGGGGGCGGGGGGGGAACCCAGTGACCTATGTGGGTTTTGTAGGGTTTTTCAGTGACCTGTGTAGGTTTTTACTCCAGCCTTAAGAGTGACATTTGAAATCCACGAGGAGGGAGTAGAAGAAAATCTTTATGAGTTTGCTTTTCCTTTGATGTCTAACTTTGATTTAATAGGAAAATTGGCAGGCATTTTGTTGTTATTATTCCCTACTAATATTCTATTTTAAAGAAGGCAAAAACTAAAAATAGATAACTGTGAAAAGCAATAATCAGTAACTGCTCTTCAGTAAGGTTTTACCTCTGCAGCTCCAAATAGCATCTTCATAATGACCTAGATTGATTTTACAGTTTCAGATGAACATGCTGACAGCCTGACCAGCAAAGAACATGACAAAGACCACTGCAGGTAACACAGACCTGAGAGAAACAGGCTGAAATACCAGGCTGTTCATCACAAATAGGAATTTAAAGTGAGTAAAACTCCTCCAGCACAGTGAATCATCCCAGAGTCACACAACAACCTGGGTTGGAAGGACCTTAAAGCCCATCCGATGACAACCTGGGACACATCCCACTGTCCCAGGGTGTTCCAAACCCTGTTCAACCTGGCCTTGGACACTCCAAGGGATAAGGCAGCTCCAGCTTCTCTGGGCAACCTCTGCCAGGGCATCCCCACCTTCCCAGGGAACAATTACAGGAACAGTGCAGTGGCAACAGTGCAGAAAAAAACTGCAAAGCAATTCATGGAGACACATTACAAAAGTGAGACGCAACTTGTGAGCACAGCACCAGCCAGGGGGTTAAAGAGCCACATCTAAGCTGAAGAATTGCCTTTTCCCGAGTACATTTTAAAGATGACTAACATGGAGCAATCTCTGTGGAACTGAGAATTTACAGTCGTGTTGTGATGCATTTGCCTAATAACAGCTCATGCTAACACACTGGGGTGGAGGGACAAAGACACCTCTGATGAAAATTTCTCACCTCTCCTGAGGCCAGCGTGTTTTTCTTCTTTCAGCCCACAAAGAAAACCATGAAAAATAAAAATGACATTCCAGAGTGCTCCCACAGGCAAACCAGAACCCTTTGCTCTCTCCATCACATTTAACCTTATTAGTAGTTTAGTAGTAAGATGAGAAGGAAAGTCTTGAGGCAATAAAACAACTCCTAATTCAGAGTACCCTGTGTGCTCAGTGCACACAATTCACTGAGCTGAGTGTGCTGAGGGGACTCACTGTGCAGCAATCCACTTCCAGGTGAGCTCATCTGCTGCATTAAAAAAACATCTCCAAGCTGCTAAAACAATACAAGAGTTGGGGGCTAGCAAGTGCTGAAGGATTAAGTCCAAGAGAAGCATTTCTAGGTATCAGAAGACAAAAGTTGCTGTGCTTATTTTTTTTATGGTAACATTCTGCAATAAAAAAAGGCAGTGCATGGCTAATTATGATTGATTTGGGGATAACATGGCTGGGTACTGTGTTTGCATCAAAGAAAAGTATGAACCATATTTTGTGCTCTTCATATGGATCACTGGAAGCACCAATGTACCTGAGGCTGCCACAGGGACAAGTGACAGGACAAGCAAAGGCAAGCCAGCTCTGCATCCATCAGCTCAAGATTGTGGAACAGGACTTGCTGCCCCAGCCTCAGTGACCACTCTGACTCTCCCTGCCATCAGCACCCACCAGCCAAAGGCAAAGCATTCCCTGCTGCAGAACTACAGGGATCTGCAAGTGGTTCTATGAATAAAATCCTTTGAGTGCAACTTTCAACATCCTCAACCTTCAGCTGTGGTTCATCCTTCCTTCAGTGCTTCTGAACTCCTCAGGTCCCCCTCACTGTCTCCAGGAATCTGTCACAGGACACTGATGTATTTTAGGAAGAGTCTCTTGGGGGAGCAGGCAAGGAGAAGCCTCCCTGCTGCAGATGAGCTGCTGCACACTCATGCCTTCCCTCGAGTGCAGGAACACAGGAATGCAGGAGATGAGTCAGGAACCCCAGCACTGCCACTGTGGGAAGGAGCTCTGCAATTCACACCAGCCTGGAGGTGACCTGAGGAGCTGCTTTTTTAGGGCAGTTGGATGCTTTGAGGATGCTGGTACACAAATCCCATGCCATGAAGCACCCAGGCAGGAGGATGACTGTCCTACAGTGACCTACAAAACTCCGAGTCTGCTCACTTCCCATCACCATGTAGATTGAGGAAGATTCCCTGTCTGCTCCCATTATTTTTTGCTCAGTTACAGCTTTCTTGCTCTTTTTTCTTAATTAAAAATAGCATCTCTGACCCACTTTTTGACAGACTTTAGCAGGGCTTGCATCCCACCATCTGCTCTCACAGTTCCTTGCATAACCAGTACATGGAAATGGATCCTTCCTTCCTCCTTTCCTTCCTCCTCCTCCTCCCTACACTCCATCATTATTTGGGTAAAGCTGCTCCATTGTTCCTGCCAAAATTGGTGCCCTACTGCCTCCCTCAGCTTGGGAAAGGAACTAAAACAGGGCAAACAAATAATTCAGTTATCAATACTGTTGATGAACAAGGGGGAAAACCCATTTCACACAATAAATTCTGAAGTCATGTTTATTTTGGAGGGAAAAATGCCTGAATTTCCTAGTACCTCTACAGCTGGAGAGAAAAAGCCTGAATTAAATTAAACAATTAAATGTCAAACGTGGGGACATTTTAAAATGTACTTTTCCAGGTTTTGTGGTAATGCATCACCAGGATAATGTCACTACATGGGGGGAGCATCAAAGCCATTGTGATATGGGAGACAAACTGCTCTCCAAGAAAGCATAAAAGAGAAACTTTGTACTTAATTATTTGGCTAATTAAGCCAGGCTAATTAGCTGGCTTAATTTAATAGCCTGTGTATAAAATTTAAGTCAAGTTTACATCTCCTTCCAAAAGAAACAATTACAGCCTCTGCTGAAGTTACCCAACTCACCAGCAGGAGTTCTGATGGCAGATTTGTCTGGCCTAATCCCAGTGTCTTTATTTTTCAGATCAATCCATTTTCCCATGGCATCAATCCATTTTCCTATGGCAGCTCTTTCCACAGCTGCAGGATCCACTGCTTCAAACTCCTCCTCTGCAAGAAAAAAAGGCAACTTTGAACACACATTGTGAGGAAAGCAAAGTGGGAGGCAAATAATCCTCCACTTGAATGTGCCAGTTCTCCCTGCTAGGGAGGAGAAACCCTCGGCCACAGCAATACACAGATGAGGCACAGATTTCAGCTTCTGCTTTATCCCTCATCTGCTGCAGCTTTAAGGTCCTACCCAGCCCTCTTCAGTATTTCAAATCATGGAACTATCCCATGGAAAAATTGGTTTATTGCCCAGCTACTTTTCATACACGGTAAAAAAAGTAGGGTAACAGTAAAGCTTGGATAAAATTCTTCATTAAAAAATTAAATGCAAATTTCTCCCTTTCTAGTATCTAAAAGGAACTTACAGGGAAGAAAAGGTAAGACTGTTTACAACAGCAGGTAGTGACAAAACAAGCTACTTTTCATACATGGTAAAAAGTAGCTTGGAGAATTGTTTTTTAAGGTGTCAACACAATTTCAGCATCACAAGATTACTAAGGAAGGATTTCCATGGCCAAGACCTTCCCATGGAGCTGTCTGAAGCAGGGATCTGGTGGGCACTTTGCACAGCAAGAACACTGCATGCAATTTTCACACGTTTATTTTTACTGATTCAAGTCCCCACTGCACTGACTGAAGCTGTGGAAGGCAGGCCTCAAGCAAGGAGAGCTCTGCATACCTGAAGGACTTTGGCCTGCCAGTGATGATGAGCTTTCCAAAGCCTCTGACACAGCTGCCCTCTCCAAATCCTCTGTGGAACACCAGGATCCAGGTGCTTCATTCTCCTGCTCTTCGCTGAAGGACTCAAAGGCGTCCCCTGAATAGTCTAAGGCAGAGCTGCTGTGACTGTGGCTCAACCCCAGCCCCTTCCCGTGGCTGCTGGAGCTCTCTGCTGGGGCATCTGCCATGGGACAGCACTGCAAATAAAAATAAAAACAAGGTCAGTTTCACAGGATTACTTAGAGCAACATGGGAAGTACATTGGGATGTTACAGTCACATTACACCAGATTTAACCACCACAACAGGTGGGTAAAATCACAACTCAGTCGTGATCAGGCCAAAGCAGAGATTAGAGCAGCACACGCTCAGATCCACAGAGTAAATGTACAGTACCAACTATAACTGAACATTAGCTGTGAAATCTGAGCAGCATTCTTTTCAAATCTGTAATGGATTACAGTAATGCTTGGATAAAACTCTTCATTTAAAAAAATTAAATGCAAATTTCCCCCTTTCTAGCATCTAAAAGGAACTTGTAGGAAAGAAAAGGTAAGACTAATTACAACAGCAGGTAGTGATGGAACAAGGGGGAATGAGTTGAAATGGAGAAAGAGAGTATGGTTAGATGAGATAGTGTTCATGGGCCTGGCACCACGTGAAGAAATCCACGTGGGTGAAAGGCTGAGGGAACAATGGAGCTCAGTGCTGTAGTGGGCACATGGTCAGGATCCCATAAAATCATTGATTGGTTTGGGTTGGGAGGGACCTCAGAGCCCACCCAGTGCTACCCCTGCCATGGCAGGGACACCTTTCACTGTCCCAGGCTGCTCCAAGCCCCAGTGTCCAACCTGGCCTTGGGCACTGCCAGGGATCCAGGGGCAGCCACAGCTGCTCTGGGCACCCTGTGCCAGGGCCTGCCCACCCTCCCAGGGAACAATTCCTAATTCCCAATATCCCATCCATCCCTGCCCTCTGGCAGTAGGAGCCATTCCCTGTGTCCTGTCCCTCCATGCCCTGTCCCCAGTCCCTCTCCAGCTCTCCTGGAGCCCCTCAGGCCCTGGCAGGGGCTCTGAGCTCTCCCTGGAGCCTTCTCCTCTCCAGGTGAGCACCCCCAGCTCTCCCAGCCCGGCTCCAGCCCTGGAACAGCTCCGTGCCCAGTAACTCCCCCAGCCAGGGCCGTGCCCGCCCCTCACGGGCTCCGGGAGCTGCTCTGCCCTTCCCTGGCTCCTCTCGGCCCTCAGGGACGGGCTCTAAGAGCTGCCTTTTGCTCCTCTGAGCCTCTGGACCTCGCTCCTTACCCCGGCCCCGCTTCCCCGGGCGGGAAGGGGCGGCCCCGGCTCTGAGGGCGGAGCGGGGCGGGGAGCGGAGCCCGGGCCGGCCGCGGCCGAGGCGGAAAATCCGGGCCCGAAATAGTGCCGGGTTTATGGGATTGGCGTTGTGCTGCACAGCCCGGCTCAGCTGTGCCCCACATGGAGTTCCCCTGGGTTTGGAAGGGACTCTGAGGAGCTGGAGCGTGTCCGGCGGTTTGCGAAGGGCCGGGAGGGATGTGGGAGCGCGGCGGTGTTTAATCCCCACGAGGACTGCAAAAACACTGCTAAAAGGGCTGTCCGCAGCTGTGACACCGGCTTTGGTAAAAACACCGCATGGTCAGCTGCAGCTCTGCTTTGCCACAAGGACAGAAAAGCCAAGAGAAACACTAGGGGATTTTTAATTTTTTTTTTTTTTTTTTTTTTTTTTTTAGGACAGTGTATTGCACCCAAGAAAATGAAGGTAGATGGCCTTGGATGTGACACTTCATGGAAATAAGATGCAAAAAGTATTCCAGGGCATGAAATCTTGTCATATTTTCAGGTACAATTTCCATAGGTTATATCATGATAAAAGCAGCTCTTCTGAAATCTTGCTTTAAAATTGCTATTTCAGGTTAGCTAATACCACCTCTTCTTTTTGTTTTGTTTCAGTGAAGACTTTTTTGGCAAGAAAAACTGATTCTTCAGTCCTGGGATGCAGAGTGTGTTGTCTGTCACTGGGGTTTTATCCTCATGCTGAGTTTGGACTGCCTGGCCAAAGGACAAGAGGTTTTGTCTCCTCTCACATGTGATGAAGTGCAGCAAAAGTGATCTTGTGTCTCTTGGAACAGAGAACTCAGTGCTGAGCTCTACATTTAATATAAAGAAGGATTGGGCAGCATGAGATGGATGCAGGAGAGTAATAAATGCATTGATGCAGTGGGGTGTAAAGCAGAGTGGAATAAACAGCTCTGCCTACACATCGTTCAAGTTTTAACATTCATTTGTTTGCTGAGTGGGCTGCTCGGGGCTGGCCCTTTCCCTGTAGTTTGCTGCAAGAAATTAAAATAATTTATGTGGGATAAACATTTCTTGTACCTTTTGTGCCCATACAAACAGTGAGCAGTGATGAGAGGAGAGTGTGAGTGGAAGGGCACTGCAGGAGCCAGCTCAGTGCCAGGAGCTCGTGGAGGCAGGAGTCTGGAATTCTGGAATTCTGTACAGTGTAGATCAGCCAGACCTGCCTTGTGTCCTAAACCTCTCCAGCCCAGAGGTTCACCTTGCATTGGCTCCTCTGAGGTGTTTTCCTTCTCAAGAAGATACCGTGGCAGCCAGGCTAAGAGAGGTCAGGATCTGGAAGGATCTAGAAAATAAAGTGAGAGATTTCATGCTGTGGGTTAAAAACCACAGGGAGAAACATTTCCTTTTCTTTAAAAATCTAATCAACATGCACAGAGAATAACACAGAGTAACTGAGAATAACCCAGATCCCCACAGCTCCCACTAAATGCTTTGATTATTTATCATTGCCCATTTTTTATGGAAACAGTTGACATTAGATTATTAGTGACCTGGGTGGTATTTGATTTTTTTCCCCCTAGAGGTTAAAGACTTTGTAGTTTCCTGTTCTAGGTCCTTTTTAAAATTCATTTTAGAGCATGAAAAATATATTGTTCCATCAAGTTTATTTCCCTGATATTTATTCAGTGCAGAGTGTGATCCTAATATTAAAGGTCTTTGATTTGAAGCTCAGGACACAGACAAAGCTTTTCAGTGGTCTTCCCTAACACGGGATATTCCATCACTGCCTGGGAAGTTATTATGTTGGAACAGCATAATTATTTGAAGGAGTATTTGTTTTTCAAGGATTTGTGGGTGATATTAGATGGCTCAGCCCAGTTGTGTCACAAGGTATTAAGGTTTTTGCCTGCTGAAGCCATAGAGCTGGGCCTATATAGAGCCATAAATAATATTGTGGGAGAGCCAGTGACAGACTTTGACTCCAGCTCAACTCTTTATTACTTGTTATATTAAATTTAAACACAATTGTTGAATTCCTTGCTGTGGGCAAATGCTTTTTGATGTCTCCTTCTATTAAAGTTGTACTATCTCTTTTAGCCTGTGAAACTCACTCTTGCCAGGTGTGTTTCTCGAATAATCAGCCCCTCATTAATGATGCCAGCAGAATTAATTGGGCTGTCACCACGAGGTTGGGAATTATGGGGTGAGGCCAGTGGAATTAAGCACATTTTGACTGTGGGGAAAGTTCATGGGGCTCAATAATGAGATGTTCATGGGCATTACTCTGTAGGAAAGAGCAGTTTCAGGCTGGAACATTTTTTTAACTCTGGAAACATGAAGGACAAATGCAAGAGCTCTTAGGAAATTTGAAAGCATTTGTTGACAATTTAAGATACAGTCAAGGTTTTCCTCTTTATCAGCACAGAAAGTACTGCCAAGGAGCCCCCAGACACCATAAATCATCCAGGAGAGTGTAGAGGCTGAGAAGATTACAAAGGAAAGGCTCTGGGGCAGGCAGCACCCTGAGAAGTCATTGTTTAGTGCCTGCTGGATTTAAATTGGTCATTTCAGCTGCCACTAACTCCTATCCCTAATTAGAAAATGGATTGATCTTTGCTGAAAGTTGCTGGAGACTGGCAGGTGTCCCTGGCAGATCAGAGCTCTGCATACAAATGAGATGGTGAACATGTCCACTGAGTTTCAGACAGGGGAAAAAATAATCCATATTTGTAGGCAGCTGTTGTTAATTATGCTTTGTTGGAAACAACACTCCAGTCAGCAAGGCCATGCTCTGCCTTCCTGATTTTCCTTGTGCTTTTGGCTGGATAAATATCCTTCCTCACCCTGTCCTAAGGAGGTGGGAAAGGGCAAGTTTTTATCTTCCTCCTTTGGTGCCTGCAAACTGCAGATTTCCTCGTGAGTCCTCTCTTCTTGCAGGAGCAAGAATTTCAATAACCCAGTGGGAAAACAGCTGAAAATGCAGTAAAGTTCAGGAGGCAGCATTATCAAATCTCCATTCACAGGGATGAATATCCATGTGTGTATGGAAATATCCAGATCCTCACTGTACACTGAATTTCTAAACCACATCTTCCCCAACAGCCTTAAATCTTTTGTGTCTGAATAAACCAGTGCTGCTTCACAACAGAAGCCTGGAAAACCTGAGATCCTGCTGCTGCCAGGGACACCCAGAGGCGTTGGTTTCTAGCTCACTTTGGTTTCTTGTCTGCAGTTTTGCATCAGTTCTTTTTACAGAATTATTGTACAGAGTTATTGTAGGTGCTTTAAATCGCTGGATGTTGGAGAGCAGTGGGTATTCCTTGTTATTCCAAGGAATATTACAGCCTGAGCATGGCATTAATTCATGGGAAAGAGGAGAATCAGAAACCCATCTAGTGAAGGCTTGAGATTCCTTCATTTTTGCGTCTCCTTTTATTATTTTTGCCTCATGATTTCCCTGTGGCCCATCCTCCTGAATTCCCAGTGCACTGCAGTGGGAAGAGCTTCCAAAGGCATCAGCAAAGGCAGATCAATACTGGCCTTTTTGCTTTGATAATAAAGTTTGCTTTGGTAATAGGTTGACTCTTTTGCGAATCTTTCAGGATTGGCTTCAAGTTGATGAGTTATTTTGCCAGTTCAGCAAATGCTTTAATTTAGAAATGGCAGCTTTTCATACTGACTCCATGTTTAGCCTAAAAACACAGAATTTATTTGTTCCTTAGCCAATTTCTTAAAATACTGAAGTGCCCTACACCTGCTGTGGGTCATATCAGCAAGGGATTTTCTGTTTTCCTTTCCAGTCCTTTGCTGGTGGAATATTATTTCTACTGGAGAACCTGGGTTGATTTTGTAGTTCAGAGGACTTTTATAATCTCTCCTGCGTTTAAACTCATTTCTGAGAAATCTCATGGTCCTGAAGGAAGGAACATCAATGCTGCTCTGAGCATTTTCCTTCTGGGAAGGAGGTGACTTGTTTTGAGTGATTATATTTTTTGGGAAAGGACTTCTCCCTTCATTTTCTGGGACCATTTGTTAACTCAGAAAATAAACATTAATTTCAAGTTTGGCAACCAGTTTGTGCCACTTTTGTGTGATATTTGAGGACTTCAGTGTCCTAATCTGAGGCAGACCTCCTCAATAAATGTAGCCCCTATAATCTTATACAGTGATTTTATTTGTGGACCAGGCAAATTCCTTGGTGCTTTCTAGAACATTCCTTAGGTCTCTGTGCTGAGTAATGCTGCAGCTATTGAGTAAACCTGTCCTTCCCTCTGGTTATAAACAAAACAACTGTAAAATTGGTAACTCTCAACTCCCATTAATAGAATGGCCCTCAGGTGTCAATTTTGGTCCCAAATTATTTCAGGCTTTTAAGTTTCTATTAGACTTAGTAGCATGCAGATGCCTAAAATGGCCTTAAAACCCAATTAAGGGTACAAATGGGAAGACAATTTCTACTGACTCATATAATTTTGAAGAACATTTAAAACACTGATTACTCTCCAAAGACAGGGAAAATAAGGATGAGTGCTGGGAAATCAAAGGCATAAAGAGTAAATGGCCCCTGTAAGGTCAGAGTGACAGCTTGGATTCTCATTGGGGCACTTCTTGCTGTGAAAGATGTGTGTTATTCATTATTAACCTTTGATAATTGTCTAATTGCTTGTGGTATCATTTGGAGTGGATCACCTTTTTCATCCTCAATATGAGAACCTCACAAGTGCTGTGCTTTCCCCCCAAGTTTCCTGAGCTCACTGGTGGGTATTTTATGAAATAATTGTGCTCCATTTGAGAGGCTGAACCACCAAAGTAGGAGAAGGTTGATGGAAGGAAGCTGGCAGTGAGTTTGGCAGGCAGGTGAGACCCTGCCATGCCAGGAGATTCCCAGGGGTGGGGATGAAGGGGATTTCAGAGTGCAGAGCCTCCCAAACATTATAGATACAGATTATAATATTGGCTTTTTTGCAAATATTTAAATGGATTCTATATGTGTGGTAAAAGTAACTTTGTTGTATAGTTTTTATTTCTGCTGTTCATTAAGCTTAGTGAAATAGCTGGTATAGTATGCTTGTGTTAAAATGCCTGCTTGGATGGGATAACATCCAGTGAACAAAGGATGAGGACACCTGTACAGATCTGCCAACCATCAGCACTCACTCTCTGAAGGCAGTGTGGGCCAAGGCCCAAAAACTGGAGATTGTAAGAATGGACTAAAACCACAGCCAAGGAATCCAGATGCTCTACAAAGGTGGAACCAAGGAGGAGCCAAGCTAAACAGCTCTTGGAACATGTAAACTAGTTTGGGAAGAAAGTTTACTATGTGTAATAGTTTATGAATATGTAAACAGGATGATGCAATAGAAATGGGATCTAAAGGGTGTTTCCAACTAGCAGGTGTGCTCTTGGCTGAGTGCCATAATAACCTTTGCTCCGTGGTCCTTGCTTCCTATGGTCCTTTATTAAACTTTTTACATTTTCACAGGAGAGTGACCGTGTTTTCCACACAAACACTGTCAGAGCCAGCCCAGGTCTCCTTGGGGGAACCACAGAGATCCCTCCTCTCTATTTGAGATGCTTGAGCACAGCTGTGCTCATGATTCTTCCATCTCACTGATCTCTGCTGGGAGAGGGAGGGCTCTCCAGAAGGAAAAAGGGAGGAAATCAAGCCCAGGATTTCTGTGTCTGAGACATTTCAGCTGAAGGCTCCTGCTCTGCTCGGAGCCGTGCAGGGAGAGCAGAGGCTGATTCCCTCTGACTCCATCCAGAGGCATGAGTGGATTTCCTGAGCTCTGCCTTCCCAGCCTCCCTCTCTGAGAGCTTCCAGCCCAGATCCACGTCCTCAAGAGCCACTGAACCTTCTTGAGCTGTTTATTGAATTTCTGAAGTATCAGAACAGCACTAAACCGACAGACTCAGCTCAGCCCTGGTGTGTGCTCTGGAGTAAATCACCCTGTCCCATGCCAGGAGACCAAGGCTCCAGCAGAAAAGGAACTTGATGGTCTGATTCTAATTAGTTTCTTGATTTAATGACAGTAATTTTACTTTCATGATGGTTGCCATTGCCCCAGCTAGCAGAGATAATAGACTTGGTTTCCTCAAAGGCTCATTTCTGATGCAGCCTCTGTTGAATCTTAAGCAATAACAAGCAGAAGCCCACAGTTACTTCAAAATTATGGGGTTTTGGTGGTTAAAAATGTCATGTTCTCTCACCTGAGTTGTTGACTGGGAATTGCCACTATAAGAAAATGAACAGTCATAAAATTAAAATATAGCTTGATTCCATTTCCTTCTAAGATGATCTTTTTGTTTCCTTGCTGATTTAAACACCTGCAAGTTAAAGTCCTCTTAAAACCAGAAATGGGCAAATAAAATATTTAAGGAAATTAAACAGCATGGGATGGGATGTGTTTACACCAGTAGAAAACCAGAATGACTCCACAGAAGATAATGAAAAACAAGGGAAACAAATTGACTGATCTTAATGACCTAATGGGTGGAATGTCATTAAAGTAACATTCAGTTTTGGTTACCTGAACCAAAAATGCTGTCAGAAGTTACACCTGAGCTGCAGAACTATCAAAACTTGAAGCTTTAATTATTTTATTTTCCTTTTAAATTTGTAAAAATTTCACTCTCCACAGCTGGATTAGAATTGAATGAGGAATCTTCACTTTTCCCCCTCTGTGATTTGAACAATACACAGATGGATTCAGCTGGGGAAAGTTGTCTGAAGGTTTTGCCTGCTTTACTCCCTTCATGAAGGGTAATTCTACATCCCCCTGCCTTTGTCCTGCATTAAATAGAATTTCCCATTATTATTTCTTGCACCTATTTACCTTTCTAAATTCTTCAAACTGAGGAGTGCTTACAGCTCTGAGGCCTTGAGCTCTCCAGTTCCTCATTCACAGAACACCTGCTGACTCCTGTGGTAACTCAAAAGCCTCTGCTGGATTGTTCCTGAATTTTGAAAAGCAAAATACATCCACAGTCCTCTCTTAGTTATGAATCATAGTAATGCAGACTCTGATTCACTGCATACTTATTTATGTGTTAAGGTGTAGCCATATGTGTAGTGCCTTGGGAATAGTTTATTAAAGAAAAGCCAAATTGATTCAATGTTGCATTTTCTCTGTTGTTCATTAAATATTTTGAAGTAAAATTATTGTAAAGAATGTATGAAGGTGCATTTTGAATGAAAATATGTAAATGAAGAAAACACACCCTGGAATGTGCTGATTGATTTAATTAAAACATGAAGTGTGAAGATGTGTTTCTGTTCTGTCAGGAATTTGTGCTCAAATGTTCTGGAAGATTTCCAGATCCTGAACATGTTCCTATCATACACAGCCCTAGACACACAGAATTTGTGAAGAGCTCTTCTGCTTGCAGAGCTCTGTGACAAGCAGAGTGTCTCCAACAAGGGATTACCCTGAAGTACAGACCAGAACACAGCAAAGAACAAATCCCAGTCAGAGCAGAGAGCGAGATACTAAAACCACAATTCAGCCCCCAGGCTGAAAGAGCAGGAGGAGCCAGCTAAGCTGTGGCACCATTAGAATGGAACAGGGACACTTCTGGGTGCTTAAATGCATTCTGCCCCAGTGAAATTGCTAATCCTGCCAGCAGGACCTGTCACTGTGGGCCTGGCAGCAGCAGGCCCACAAACACCAGGCTGCTGTCTGAAAACTCAGGAGTCCAGACAAGGAGACCTTGCTCTCGGCTGGGAGAATCCCAGCAGCTCCAGGACTTTTATTAAAAGCAAGGCTGTTGTTTCAACTTCATTCTCTTCCCTCCCCAAATAAAGGAAATACTGACAAAATCTCCTTGTCTGGCTGGGCCAGTGAGGGCAGCTCCATGGAGTGCTGGCTGTGGCTGTGTCTGAGATGCCATTCCCGTGGGGGCTCTGGGTGATGCTGCTTTTCACCAGCATTGTTTTAGGGTCACAGTGGGATTCTTGTGTCCCAGCCACAGAATCATCCTGGCTGGAAAAACCCTCCAGGCTGATCTCATCCAGTGAAATTCCAGTCCTGTCCCACAGCTGCTTGTTCCCCAAGCCCTGGGGCACTGAGGGCTGGCACAGCTACTGCCACCCTGGGCTGCTTTGGAGAGAGAAGCAGAATTTCCTGGCTCCCCTCAGTGAACTCCAGCACTAATTCCACCTTCCCTCCTTGGTTCAAACCAGGTATTTTCACCACGTCCCTGTGAACACTCCCTACTTGGTGTACACATGGCAATAATGCAAGAATTTAGATTCTTCATTTATTTGAGTCCTGAGGTCTTCTCCCAAAACAACCAGGAAGCTTTCTCCTTGTGCAAGTCCAGCTGCTGCTTTGGAGGTGATGTCCATTTGGGGTTGGCTGTGTTTTCCTGGTTTCCCCGGGGCATTCCGAGATTTGTTCAGTTTTCCACAGGCACAGCTGCTGGTGCAGCCACATCTAAAACACTTTCCCCCTAATTCCTTCCTGGCCTAGGTCACCTTATCAGTTCTGTTATCACACTCAGGCCTCTTGTTGCAATGATATATTCAGTGTTACTAGGACAAAAAAAAAACAACCTATTTTAGTATCTTTTATTTAGAAAGGAAAACAAAATTATAGAGTCACAGCAAGTGTTGCTTGTGGACAGGACTTCCAATGGCTTTAGGTGCCTCTTCATTATTCATTTTGCATGTTTATTACTGAAGAGAAAGAATTGCAGGTGTCATGAGGGCCATCTGTGTTCATCTTCTGGGTAGAAGGCACTGTCCTAATGGCAAAAAAGTAATCAAAAAATTACCTACTTGGCTTTTCTGTTCTCATGGCAGAGCTGGAGCTGAGCTGGAGCATGTGATGTTTTTAAAAGAAGTTATTGAAATACTCCCTGGCTGGCCCTTTCACCAACGTTTTTGCAACAATTTCTGATTTTTAATCTAAGTCTTGTGTAACAGGCATGGCCTGGTGTGGGAGGCCTGGCAGGGAAATCTTCAGGTGCTCCCAGTTAGAATTTGCTGTCCCTGACCCCAGCCAAGGACAGAGCTGCTGGCCTGGGCTGGACACTGGTCCCAAACCCTGTGCAGTGTCAGTAAAATGTTCATTATTCTGGTTTGATGAGGCTCAGGGGGACACTGAGGCAGAACTTTTGGAGGAGCAGAGATGTCCTGACTGACTGGGTCAGCCCAGGGCTGAAACAGGCACCTGATTCAGGAGCATAAGGAGATTAGTGTCCAGTGCAAGGTCTGCAAGAGCAGCACCTCCAGAGTGCCCTGGTTTGCAGAGCTATGGATTGGGCCGATGACATGAAGGGAATTTGCCCATTTCAAGGAAATATTATTTCCACTGTTCCTCACACTGTCCTCTGCTGACAGGACAGTTCGCCATCATTTATCATTTTTCCATGGGTAGAAATTCCATGTTTGAAAGGCAAAATGGGTTCTGATCTCTCTTTTACAGCCTGCTAAAATAAACCCCCAGATCAAAACAATCACACATTTTGTCATATTCAAATTTTAATACTGAGGCTTGAACCCACATTTATTTATTAACTACAACACATTAACAACAGTTTAATTAGAAAGCACCTCTTCTAAAGCCAGTGCATTTCTGATGTGAAGGAAATCAAAGACATCAGAGTGCTTCCAAAGCCTTCCGCATCCTGCTTCCCACCAAGAGAGGTAAATTCTGTAACATAAAACCTATTGCTGTGCTTCTCCCCAAGCTTCATCTCTGCCTGTCTCCAGCTGGATGCTCAAAGGAGTTGCTGGGTAATTTTCTCAGTCAAATGTGCTTTTAAGGCTTCAATTGCTTCCTGGAGGTAGAGCCCCCTCATTCTGGATTTCACAGAAAAACAAGAGAACTGAAGATGTAAAATTAAGTGCTTAAAAATGTGCTTTGCAGCACTGGTTAACTCTGTCCACATCTCTGCAATCTTTAAATTTACAGAAACAGGGTGGAGTTAATGAATGTAATGATATTTTTTGTCATCCTTCCTGAGAAACTTTGTCATCCAGGAGAAGCTGAAGCAGCAGCATGGCTCTGAGCTGTGTGAAACCGAGTTTCTGGTGTTTTTTCTGGATGTATCATAATGCAGAAGGGTTCTGCTCAGCCACCTGAAGACATTCAGCAAGATCAGCCTCAACATTTGGTTCCTCTCTCTTGACTGGTGAAAGGAGAAAAGCTGCCCTGGCTCCCTGGGATGGATGAGGGTTGTGCAGGGATGAAATGCTCCAGAGTGTTGTTATCCCAGTGAAATACTGGGAGCTGTGCTGGTGGCAGGAATTAGTTTTATTTATTTACAGCACCCCCAAAGAATGTGAGGCTATTTGTTGTATTAGCTGTGCTTGTCACAAAGAAACAATTCCACGCTCACTGGAATAAACCTGAAGCCATTGTTCTAAAAGATGGGCTGGAC
Organism: Vidua macroura; assembly: GCF_024509145.1. NCBI lineage: Eukaryota > Metazoa > Chordata > Aves > Passeriformes > Viduidae > Vidua > Vidua macroura. Next base: position 4,034,856 of record NC_071584.1, on the reverse strand, counting down.
CTGCATTTCAGAGGGGGAGAATTCACTGGAGAATTTTAATAACTCAGACACTGAGACACAAAAAAGGTTGTGGTTATGGTTTACAGCACATTTTGCTTTCCTAGGTTGAGATTTTTCATCCTGATGAGATAAGTTTCCTTTTTAAGCAAAATTTCTCTCTTTCCCAACATATCCACTCGGGAGGTTTCAGCCCCTGGGCTGCTTGATAATGGGATTGCAGATGTTTGCTTTTTAAAACAGATTCCTGAGGTGGCTGAATGCGATATTGAGATTTAACAGTTGTTATTAGCACTCGTCTTCCTGCAGGTCTGGGGTGGGAATTTCAGTTTAATCACTACAACTCAGAGTTATGAAGTTCAGCTGAAATAACTATTTGCAATTATGTGGCTGGAGCCTCTTGAGAGAGTTAAAACTCACCTCAGACTGAGATTCAGTAAACAAATTTCCAGCCCTTCCCTTTCTCTCCAGGAGCTCAGGTGTTTTACCCCTCTCTGGCTGAGAGAGGTGATGGGGCCAGGCTGGACAGGAGCACCTTGGGATGGTGGGAAGTTCCTTGTGCAGAGCATTTCGTTCTGGAATGCTTTCAGGAGCCCTTAGCAAGGGATTTAAAATTATTTGACTTTAAAATATGACTTGGTTAAACTTCCTGTATGGTTATCCCTGCTCACCTGAGTGGGGAGGAGATTCAGAAAAACCTTCCTTGATGGAAGCTATGGCAGATTATCCCCATTTTCCTCTCTGCTCACTGTGATGCGTTTTGCCCTTTCCTTTTGGGATCTGAAGGAAGCTCTGCCTGTCAGAGCAGATTCCACCTGAGCAGAGTGTTTTCCCCTCTCAGTGACAGCCCTGACCCACATCTCTGGCTTCCTGGGCAATTCCCAGTGCCAGCAGCACATCGACTGAGGTGTCTCAGGTTAGAGATGTGGCTGGGGGTGTGTTCTATCCCCATCTGTCAGAGATGGGGCAGTTCTCTGCTGTTCCTTGGACACTTCTCTTTATCTCTCCCACAGCCAATCCTCCCTCCAGGAGATCTCTTCTCTTCATGGGCCATTAATTATTAATTATCTCCTGTTCATGGCCAGTGAGTGTCCCTGCATAGCTGAGAAAATTCCATCATCCCATGGGGAGAGGCTCCGCCCAGGGGAGGAGCCAAGCATTCCTACCTGGATACAATCTGACCTGGGGAACACCACAGTAGCCTTTGCCCACTGCATTCCCAGAGGAGCAGCTTTCTTCCCCACTGCATTCCCAGAGGAAGCCCAGGCCCATCTCCAGCAGCCCTGGAGCTTCAGAGGAAAACTCCAGCCTTGTCCAGGATCCCTGCTCCAGCAGAAGCACAGCTGGCACTGCAGGAGGGCTGAGCCACCATGGAATGGGACTGCTGCCAGCACCCTGACCCACAGGCTGCCAGGCCTGTTCTCACTCTGGCAGTATTGTTTTGTATTACTGCATTTGTATTTTTATTTTTCCTAATAAAGAACTGTTATTCCTGCTCCCATATCTTTGTCTGAGAGCCCCTTAATTTCAAAATTATAATAATTTGGAGGGAGGGGTTTACATTTCAGGGGAGGCTCCTTCCTTCCTTAGCAGAACCTGTCTTTTCAAACCAAGACAGTCAGTCAGATCCTCCTGAGGCAAAAAGAGGCTCCTTCTTCCCAAAATGGGGAATACATTTCCCTGAGCTTGTGTCACCCCAGGATTTGTGACACACAAGAACAGTTTGGTTCTCTCCAGCAGAAAGAAGCGATGCACACACAAAATCAGGTGAGAACAATGTTGTTCCCTCTGGTTTGTGAAATGACACTCACTGAGGGGCTAAACCCACAGAAATAATATCTAACAATATCTAGTTATTTTAGGCAAATCTCTATCGGAATTACATGCAGACAGCTTCTCTCTCACTCTTCCCCTCATTTCATACATCATTGGCCAATATTCCCATGCAGCCATCTCCTAATAGAAAGGAAAGATTTCCTCCTAGGCAAGGGGAAAAGAAATGAAAATCTTATTTGCTTGCACAGATCATGTGGAGCAGAGAAATCAGGCAGGATTGTTTATTCAGCAGAAGCACCAATGACAAAAAAATAATTTATAACCCAGGAGACACATTTTCCCTACACGTGGAGTCTTGCTTTTATTTGTTATGGTTGTGGCACTGATGTAAATGTGATTTCCTGTTCTGTTGTTATCACCCAGGCAAATTTCAGGGTTGCTGGATGGGCATCTTTTGTGGTTGGAACTTGAGTAGTTGTATTTGATTTATTTCTGAATAATCAGTTCCAATAATTATCTAACCGAGCAGGGCATCCTGCCTTCCACAGCTCTGGGTACCTCTGACAGGGCTTCCCTCCCCTTTAAGCTCTCCCAGCACCCTCTCCACACCAGACTGGTGCCCTCAGCAGCTCAGGGACATTTCAATGCAGTGTCTGGGGAAATGAACTCATTTCCAGCACCCAGGGGATTTCCACACCTGAGCTCTCATCAGCCCCAGGGAGGTGACAGGAGCTGCTGAGCAATCTCCTGCAGGGAGCAGCCACCCAAAGGCATCAGTGCAGCTGAGCAGGCAGCCTCTGCTGCCATCCACATCCCCAGCCCTTTCTGTCACTTTCATTAGGTCAGCTCAGTTTTGTGGAATTCCTGATTCACCCCCCTGAAAGAGCCAGGAATGATCAAATTATGACTTTTTCCCTACAAACAAGGCCACTTGGATATAATGAGTGTCACTGCATGACTTTCTGCTCACCACAATTCTGATATAACACTCTGAAGTAAAATAAATCAGTGTAAGGTCATATTTGTTTATCCAAAGTCTGTGAATGCCAGAGAATTACAGGAGATGTTTCCAAACTTTTTATTTTTCCAATCTGCTGTTGGATACGCAGCACTAGGAGGGGGAAAGCTCCAGCATTTCCTTCTATACAGATAAGATTTTTAAGGCCACTGCTCCTGCTGGTGACACCTGTGGAGTCCTTTTAACAAGCCAATCCCTCAGGATTCCCAGCTGGCAGGAGCTGTTAAAACACTCCAGCAGCGACTTGTGGATTTTGACAACTTCTTCCCATCAGTATCCTGCTGGGAAGGGCCTGGCTGCAGCCAGGAGCTGCTCCTCAGAACTTCCTGGAATCTCACTTTGTTCTTCCCTTACCCTTTAATTCTTCAGTCATTTGGAGTGTCCAGTTATGGAAAGAAAGGGGAAAAAAAAAAAAAAAAACAAAACCACCAAGCCACTGGAAGAGAGGAAGCAAGACATTTGTGGTTTATTATCTTTATCTGAATTACATTTTAGTGAAATCAGGGATAGAAGTTGCTCCTTTAGCAGCACTGAGAGTCCATGAGGGACAGGGCAGTGTTTCTCCATCAGTTTCCTGATGGAATTGAGGGGTTAAGTCCAGTCCTGCTGTGCTTTACAACCCCACAATTAAAACCCCCATGAAGGTACTGCCCTGTCCCAAACTGCTGAGCAGTGACAGCCACAGAAACTGAGCCCAAATCCTCTGAAATGTCCTCAGAATGTGCCATGGCAGCCTGAAAGGACCAGGGGAGGCTGGAGCTCATTTTTACAGCTTCACTCAGTCCTTGAGCAGGTGAGCAGGCCTCAGGATCTCACATTAAAAAAATCACAGAATCACCGGGTTGGAAGAGATTTTCAAGATCATCGAGTCCAACCCAGCCCCAACACCTGAACTGAACCCTGGCACCCAGTGCCACATCCAGGCTTTTTTAAACATGTGAAAATGCCAACCACTTGGTTTTTTTTTATATTTTAAAAGTTTATTAGTAATAAAATAGTTATAAAAATAGTAATAAAACTAGAGTAATAAGAATTTGGACAACGAAGATTAGGACACTACGAGACAATAAAAAGCAAAGAATTACGGACGCCCAGATGTTTTTGGGCACTGAGCTGCCAAAATCATGCCTTGTGAACAACGGAATAACCCTTAAAAGCAATAGCCTGATGCATATTCATATATCTTATACATGATGCATAAATTCCTTGCAAATTAAGAATTTTTCTGGTTTTTGTCAACTTCTTCCCCTTAATCCTGGTGGTTCCATAAAGATGGAGAGAAGGTGGAAGAATGCATAGAGATAACAGCGACAGGGCACATAAAGAGTTACTACCTCCTTATTGGAAAAGACAAAGAACTTCTTGATTATCTCTTTCTTGAGCTAGTTAAAAAGTAGCTTACATAGCATAGTTTCTATTTTAACATTATGTTATAAACTATATTTAACACACTACTTAAGAGAATTAATACAGCATAACTTTCTAGCATAACACATAGAAGATTCATTTTAATATCTGTGAAAAGCCAATAATAAAATATGCATTTTTCACAAAACACATCCAGGGATGGTGATTCTACCACCTCCCCAGGCAGCCATTCCAGAATTTTATCACCTTTTCTGTAAAAACTTTTTCCTAATATCCAACCTGTATTTGCCTTGGTGCAGCTTGAGGCTGTGTCCTCTGGTTCTGTCAATGCTGCCTGGAGAGAGAGACCAACCCCACCTGAGCACAGTCGCCTTTCAGAGAGTGATAAGGTCACCCCTGAGTCTCCTTTTCTCCAGGATAAACACCCCCAGCTCCCTGTCTGCCATGCAGGACAGGGCAGGATGTGGCCAGCGCCAGCAGAGAGGGATGCTCAGGGAGCACAGGTGGCAGTGCCTGAGGCTGGAGGTGGCAGTGCCAGCAGGGAGGGATGCCCAGGACTGGAGGTGGCAGTGCCAGCAGGGAGGGATGCTTGGGAGCACAAGTGGCAGTGCCACAGGGGAAGGATGCCCCAGGAGCACAGGTGGCAGTGCCCGGGGCTGGAGGAGCTTACCTGGCGCAGGTGTCCCGGGCATGGGCAGTGCCCCTGGCCCAGGTGGGCCAGCCCAGCCATGGCAAAACTCCCCTGCCCGGACACAGCCAACAGCCATGGGGAGCCACCGCCGGCTGCCCTTTGGATTTTCCCGGTGATTTTGGGAAGGGCAGACCCCAAGGCACCACCTGAGCTCCGGGACAGGAGGTTTTATCCCCTGCCCTGGGACCTGCCCTAATCCCCTCCTAGCAACAACAAAATGAGCCGCTAATTGAAAGCCATTCGCAGCTCCTCCAATTCCGCCTTCCTCATTTCCCTCCCGCATTCCCACTCCCATTCCTGCTGGAAGTGGCACAGAATTGGTCGGAATTTGTCGCTGTTGAGGCAGGACGGGAACAGAACTCCAGTTTAGAAGGAGAGAAGAAAAACTCCCCTTTATTTCAAATACACAGCTCTATTTATAGAGAACATCATGTAGACCAGTTTCATTGGTCTTACAGTAAAAACATCTCACACCATTGGTGTGCTCTGAATGACGCACGGTGGCAGAACACATGTATAAACAATGTGAACAACAAGAAAGAGAGAGAATTATTTACATCCCTTTCCAGCTCTCTCCCAGGCCCAGCCTGGTTAGAAACCTCTCTTTTTCTCTCCGACTGAACTGAGAATACCCATAGGACTTTGCCACTTGTAGGGAATCTGGATATGGAAAACCCTGGTGCCAAAATTCCACTCCTACAGTGGGGCCAACACATGGTGACAAGTGAGAAATCAAATTTCTAGAGCAGGAATAAAACACAGGGATATCAACTCCTAGTGGGCTCTGAGGTGTAACTGATTCAATGTGATTTTTACCTGGTTAACATGGATAATCCATGTTGTAAATATAAAGATTTTTGTCTGAAAAGGTAGGAAAAAACAATCTTGAAAGCTTGAAGTTGCTCTGGTTTCTGACTCTGTAGTTGAAAAACTGGAGGCTGAAAATCTGAAAGGGTTTTTGACACTTCTGCTTTCCCCACACAGGGTGCAATCCCTGAGTTAAACCTCGAGGGTCAGGGAACAAATGTCTCTTTTAAGATCTCCAGCAGTTTCATCTACACAGTGTTATGAATAAATCTAAGGTTTAATAATTTGTTTGTATGTTTAAGCTTTTGTCTGTTTATTCCACAGTTTGAAAGTTCGCTTGAATGTATTCACTGATTCTACCCCTGTTTGTATTCTCCCTACCTGATGCATTTGCCCTTATCCCCGATCCACACTCCAGTTGTATTCCCCTAGTTTTGGAACCCCTTTTCCTAGTAAGTTAAACCCTCTTTGTCCCCTTCATGGTGTCGGGTAACTTAGCCGCTGCTCCCTGAGGCGACTTCCTGATTCCCAGGAGGCCTAGCGTGTGCTGCATATTGATTGCCGGACCCCAGCAGAGGACTAAAAATGGACTCAAACCACAAACCAAAGTAGGACCTGTTCAACAATCCACATCCACAGGACAGGGAAGTCTCAAAGAAGTGGAGAAGCTTTCAACATCCCTAGAGATGGCCACTGTAACTTGAGAAAGGTCCGAACAGAGTCACCACCTTAGACCAACGAGCCATAATGGAGTCTCTGGACGTATCCTCCGAGGGTGGAGACTCTGACCCTGCCATAATCGACAGGATCGTCTACCCCTCCTCTGGGACGTCGACTCACCTGGGAGTAGTGGTGGCCTCGCGAACCCCGTACCCAGGCCCCCTTAGGCTCTCTTTTAATAAAGGCCTTATCAAGAAAGGAGCACAAGGTCTCCTGGCCCTTTTATTATTTACATCAACAGGAAGACTTGAAAATATTCCAGAGACCCCCTGGCAGCACAAGAATGGTGCTGACCTCTGGGAATAAATCACATGGATTCCATTTTCTTCGTGGAAAAGCCCCTTTTTTATTCACAGAACTCGGTTTTTTACTGGGTTAGACCTCGTGGGTGACTCCAGTTGGTCAGTAGCTTTCTTGCCAATTACTTTATTGGTTTGTAACAAGTTGTTATTCTGTGTTGATTGCTCACTCAAACCCCCGGGTGTACCTGCAGGAAAAGTTGTTTGTGAGAGAAAGTTTTCACTTTTCTATCAGACGGTGTAAAACCAGTTTATACAGGTGCTGGTTGTTTTTGAGCCAGGAACAGATTGTTATGTTAACCAACTGCTCACACCAGGATTGCTTTCACATGGGAACTTGCAAAGTGTTAGTATCAGAAGGCCAGCCATGGATTTTAACAGAGCAGACTTGATTTTTTACAGCTTTACTTTATCATTTTTCTACCTTTCTGCAACAGTGACCTTTTCAGCTTTGAACTAAAATTAAACTCAGAGCGTTTGGGTATTTCACAGCCCTCTGCCATGCCCAAGTGCTGTTGGATTCCCAACAGCGTCCATTGTCTGGATGCTCCCTCGAAGACCACAAACATTGAATGTACACAAAAGCTGGGCCCACAGGATTTTTTTAGGAGTGTTGCTATTGATTGTTAAAGGAAGCTATCCAGTGATGCCAACTTTTAAAAAGATTTGCACAAAATATCCCCTTTCTGATGGTTTTTGTTTTAATGTTTGATAACAGCTTGTGCATTTCTGCTTTATTAACTGCACTGTAGGTTCAGTTGAGTGGTAATTCAACCTGCTTAAGACATCAGCTGCTCATCACCTCTTGTGCATCACTTTTAATTGGCTTTTTGGCAGTCCTCATTAAAGAGATCCTTGAATTCTGAGTTGTTGTATGTTTGGCATAGAGACACATTGGGATGTGCCTTTGCCCTGCTGTAAGGTTGGCTGCCCACATGGGACTAATCCTGAAAATCCCTGGGAATGATTCAGAAAATCCTGAGGTATTTCCAGCCAGCCAGGGGTGAGAGATGAGCTACCAAATTACTCAAGTGATGCTGCAAGTCCAAAGCTCCATTTGCCTTCAGGTAAATCCCGGTTCGTTCCCACATCCAACCCCAGCTCTCTCAGCCCAGACCAAAAACCAACTTTCATTATTTGTTGTTGTGGGAAAAGCAGCCTCAGCCAGGCTCCTCCAAGTGCTCAGAAGAAAATGGACCTCAGTGAAGATAACAGGATGCAATTATTTCCTCCCATCTTCCAGATTAAAGGAGTTCAAAGCCTCCTGCCAAGGCAGAAATTCAAATGCAGGAGATTCCTGGAGGGGAATTCCATGAACACTTTGCTGCCTGCCCTGGCTGATCACCTCTCTCTGCATGCACAACAATGTGGATTATTTTCCCTCCATGGGATTACCCTGCCTCACTTTGCAGGGATAAAATCCTGGAAACTAATGGAGGGTTCCTGTTCAGGGTCAGAGTGTGTTTGGGTAGCTTTGTGAGAGGTTTCTCTGTGTTTCAGGCGGCATTTTTACCCCATTTCAAAATATTTCACCTTTATTTTGCTGTGGACTGTTGTGTGCTGCAATGTCCATTTAACCACTGCAGGAGCACATGTATCATTGAGTATAAAATTGTAGAATATCACATAGGATTGTGTATAAAATCATATGTTCTTACATAACTTGGGATTCCCTCCAAGTTCTGATAGGATCAAAAGGGCTGCATGGATATTGGGATGATGGCTGTGAACTACCAGCTGAAATCAGGAAGATTTCCCCCCCTTTTTTTTTTTTTTCCTAATTCCTGCTGTTCTGTCATTCAGCTTTCTTAGGCTTGCAGCTGCCAGGGTGGAATTTTGCAAGCTTGTCCTCTGCCAGCTTTGGGAGGTTTTAAACCAAATCCAGCCTGATTTGCATGAGAGGACAGCGATGGTTTCATAATTAACAACAACCTTGTTACCTTTGCCAGTACCCCTGCAGCCAAAACAGCTGGAGCATGGCATTTACACGTTGCCATGGAAATAGCCCCTGGAGACAAGCCTTTTTTTCCATGTGAGGCTTGTTTCTTTTATTTAGGGAAATGCACATTCCCCTCCTGTCAATTTGATGTAGGCAGGAAGGTGATTAAAAATTCCTGTTATTCTCCAAGCACAAACTGGGAACTTCCTGATGTGCAGCTGCTCTGCCTTCCCTGCAGAAGCACGGTCTGGAATCAGGATTTTCCAGGGGAATTGTTGAGTGAAGAGAGCCTCAAAGGTGAAGAGAGAATCAGATCTGGCTGAGCAGGGAAACAGAATGAGCTGGAGGTGGGGGGCTCATCCTCAGTGAAGAGAGGGGGACAGAGGTGGCTCAAATCCATGGATTTAACCCCTCCAGGTGTTCCTGTGCTCAGATCCATGGATTTAACCCCTCTGGGCGTTCCTGTGCTCAAATGTATGGATTTAACCCTTCCAGGTGTTCCTGTGCTCAAATACATGGATTTAACCCCTCTGGGCGTTCCTATGCTCAGATCCATGGATTTAACCCCTCTGGGCGTTCCTGTGCTCAGATCCATGGATTTAATCCCTCTGGGTGTTCCTGTGCTCCCTGCTGGCTCTTTCCAAAGGCTGCCCAGCCCAGGGGCCTCTCCTGAGGAGCCCCACACCTCTCCCAGGTGATGGCAGAGCTGATGGAGATGGAGATTCCCCAGGGGATTTGGGAATGTTCAATCTCAATTCTCTGCATTGTTCAGACACAATAAATCTGATTTTCCAGAGGAGAGTCCTGGTGGCTTCTTTGGGAGGCAGCAGGAGCTGCTGGAACTCTGTGCAAGGTGAGCTCTGTCTGTGCTGGAAATTAACTAATTTTTAATTAATGGTAAGCCATGCCCACTTTTAGCCAGCACCAATTCTCTTTTTTCACAGACTCTAGTTGTTACATTGATCATTAAATCACCAAAACCTTAAGTCTGCTAAAACTAACACTGATGAGCTTCAATAAGCAGAGCCAAAGGGAGGTGAAGGTTGGACATCTGGGATCTTAAATTTATGACCCTCCAAGGATGTTGGAATAACCAGAAGATGCAAGAGATTAAGGCCTGGAAAGTTGGAAATTCCTTGTCTGAGCTAAAAATGACAGAAGGACTAAAGAATGTGTCTCACCTTAGCTTGAAGAGAGAAAAATCAATAACCAACAGAGGATTAAAAATTAATTAATACTGATTAATAAAGAGAATTATGTGACTTTGAACCAATGAACATTCATTTCTTGGCTAGAAATGTATAAATAAAAAAAGAAGTTTCACATCAGGGTCTGTGAAGAGGCTGGAACTTCATCAGCCACACACAAACCCGGGCCAAGAATAAAGTAATGCCTGACTTGCAGTCAATAAAAAAGGCACTGCACTTTTCCTCAGTGTTTTCAGAGGATTTTGGTAACATCCATGGAAAGCTCTGACCCAGGTAGGTGGTGCTGAACATTGCAGGTGGAACCAAAAATCAAACCCAGGAAGAGCTGAACCAAACCTTTGCTGCCTCAATGTCTTTGGACTTCAAACAGGGCTGGAGATTTTCTCTGGTTAGCTGTAAGCTTTTCTTTCCTTTTCTGAGATGCAGCCACTCCAGAATTGAAAGGATTAGAAGCCTGAAATGCTGCAAATCTCCCAGGAAAACCTGCTCTTAAAATCTCCAGCTCTGAACTGGCTGAGTCTCTGACCCTTGGGCTCTGATGATTTTCTGCTGAATTTTCCTGCAGCAGGATTGCTGAGCTGAGTGTCAAACACTGCTGCCACAGCTTGGCTTTGCAACTGAACTCGAGGCTCTGAGTGACCCTGGCAGCTCAAACTGTGCTGAACTCCAGCTCTCTGCAGCACTGGGGCTCTCCAGAGCATGGCTGTTAGGCTGGGGAAGAGCAACTTAATTTGTATTTCTGGGTGTGCATTCCCTGTCAGACAGGAGAGTTGGGCAAGGTGCTGGAAAATAACCTAGGAATGATTTCCTGAGGAGCTGCTTGATGGAACAGGGGGGGCTGTGGATCAGCTCAATGTGAGCTGCAGCTGCCAGCACAGCAGAAAAGCCTTGGAGGAGGAGCTGGGAGTAGTTACAGGCACCTTCTCTCAGTCAGGGCAGTGGAAAGTGCACGAAAACCCAATGTCGCTGAAGCTTTAACAAGCTGGAGGCTTTCTGCGGGCTGGCAGGGAACTGCAATGAGCAACCTCAGAGCAAAAGGTGAAGAGCAATCATAAAGGTTTTGGAAACTGGTTGAGGAAAAGGCTGTGGAGATGCTGGAAATAAAGAAAAGAAACTTCTTGAGAGGAAAACGTCAGCAGGGAAGACTCAGAGAGCAGTTGGAGCAAACAGAACTGGGTTATATTTATCAAGGTGATAACCATAACAATATGTTGGAAGTCTGGCAGGGCTGCTCCTAAGAACACTTGAAACACTGAAAATCAAGACAAGAAAATTACCAGCTAATTTCATGCAGGAACACATCCTTCACAGCTATGTTAAGAAAAGAAGATGAGATAATGGAGAAGCTTTGCTAAATGGCTTTTTTTTTTTTTTTAAACAAGGAACGAGGTGGTGCCACAAATGGAGATTTGGGACCTCAAAGCTGCAGGACAGACACAGAGAATACACAAAGAAGCAAAGAGCAGTTCTGAATAAAACACTCAGTGTGCAATGGCCTGTGGGGATAAAACCATGAAACTGGCTGGAGGAGGCTGCAGAGCCCTCTCTCCAGACAGTTTATCCTGATTTCTCCCAAAACAAAGCCTGGGCAAACCCTGGGAATGTGGATGTTGTTTCATATTCCAGCCCCACCACCCAGGCTGGAATAAAAGCAGGACTCAACAGGCTACAAACCTGGGATGCCACAGAGATCAAATCTTTTCCTGGTACCCCTCTCTCCTTTTCCCTCAAAGTTACACCAGGGATGAATTTGGATCTGAAGATCTTGAATGGCCTGACAAGGACATGTGAACAGAAAGCAGTGAGCTCAGGAAAGAAAAGCAGCTGGGAAGTCCCTGAACCACAAGCTCTGGCATGTCCAGTAAAACTGAGCACGTGGAATTTAGGCAAAGGGAAATATTTAAGGCCAACAGTTCACCAGACTGTGCCCACAAACATTTTAGGAAATTTAGGAAAGTTCCATTCACTTGGTGTTTTTACTGTATTTTAATTTTTGCTCCATGGCCATTAAAATAAAATCTGATTGACTTTGAGTAGAAAAGGAAGCAAAATGGCCACATTTCATTATATTCCTATGCCCAGGGAACAACAGAAAATGATGGAAAACCAAAATGTCCTTCCTGTCCTGCTCAACCAAGAGGCTCAGGGCATTGTTATTTAAGGATACTTGATCAGAGCCAATCCTCAACCTCTGAGTCTCTTTCAGCTTGATCATTATTACTATAAGTGATGTTTTAATTTTCATCTAAAGCCAAGAAAAATGTTTTATTCTCCACAGCTGGCCCAGAGTTAAGGGACTGAATCCCCAAAGATGAAGTCATTGAGCAGTTTTCATGTGTTTCTTTATTCCCCTGCTCAAAGCCCTTCTCCTCTTCCCACTGATCTCTGACAGAATGCAAAATTATCAGAAAAGAAGAGGAGAGTTTAAAGCGTGGCTTTGAAGCCTATGCCACGTTCAGGGCTGTGGCCTTTCCCTCTCCAGCCACCTGAGGGGTGTCTGTCCTGTGGGTTAACCCAGATCCCTGAATTCCATCAGGGAACACTCTGGGAATTGAAATCTGCACTTTCACTGGGATTTGCCTCTGATTTCAGCCTGTCCAGGGAGGCTCTGCCACGCTCCCAGCAGAGATCAGACCTTGGCTGGTTCCAGGATCTTGCCAAAACCCACCACAAACCCGAGGGGTCCAGGACAGGTTCAAGCAGTGCCTTCAGTGCCAAAAGAAACTCCTCTCATAGAACCCAGCTCTGCCCTTGGTGCCTGAACAATAAAATCCTCCCTGAGAGCCCTCTGACACCAGAGGGTGCCAGGCACTGGGAAACACGGATTTCAGAGCTCCCAGTGCTCCTGAGCACAGGGGAATACACAGAGATGGGAAAATCAGCTTTTCTTTTCAGCTCCCTCCTTGGAAGGGGAGACGATGTGCCTTGGCAGAGTTCAGGAGAGCTGGACACAAAGCCCCAGCACTGGCACAGAGGTTTTCCATGGGAACAGCCAGGTCCAGCCCCATTCTCCATCTGGATCCATGCTCCAAGGTGTTGGGAAGTGATGCACTCCCAGTTATTCTCAGAGTGCACAGCTTGTAAAGGACCTCTCTGTATTCTTAACCACCACCAAAAGCCTTTTAACATTTTCTCAGAACCATGGGATTATTGAGGCTGGAAAACCCCTCCCAGACCATGGAGTCTGTTCCCTCAGCACTGCCAAGCCCAGAACAAACCCCTGTCCCCAAGCAAAGGGAAAATTGAAAGGGCAGTTCCTCACCTGAAATAAAATTTTCAACTTGATTAATCATCAGCTGAAGGTTTGACCTAAAATCTTTCATTTCTTTGACAGAGAAGATAAAAATAATTAGTTCTTCTCTGTTCATGTATTTTTACCTGTCCCAGCAATGGCAAATTTACTTCCTTTTTCTCCTACCAGCCCTCTAGAAAGACCAAGGTGAGAAAACACCAGGCTGGAGCTTTTTTTGCCTTGCCTGATATCAACATGTGGGTGACAGGAATTTCAGCTGCAAACCCAGAAGTGAATTTCCCTTGTTTTCAGATCCTGTTCCCACTGAAACATCCCCTGACAGTGGCAAGGTTGAACATTTGAAATGAAGGGGGGTGTTTGGTCTGCAAATCTTTATTTATCAAAGTGTGGGCTGGGCATGGAGAAATATCCATGGGGTGAGTCTGTATGTGCTGGGATGGGGATTTACTGGCACACAGTGGAGCTGGAACTCTGGGATGAGATTTTATTTCCCCTTTTATTTTACAGAGCTCCCCTTTTGTGCTGTAACAAATCCCTGAGCTCTGCTGGAATGTCAGGCAGGAATCACCTGCAGCAGTGAGAGCCTGGGGGACAGGGACAGGGACAGGAAGCCATGGCAGAGACAGGCAGAACTGCAGGACTAACGAGGCAGCCTTCATGTGCTCGGGGGAGGCAGGTGTGATACAGGAATGAGTCTCAGCTGACATTTCCCAGCTGCAGAAGTGTCACCGCAGTGATGGCACTGTCCCCACAGGAGGATGTTGCCAGGAAGGGCTGGTGATGCTGGCTCAGGCACTGTGGAGACCTGGCACTGGGTTAAGGCAGGGGTGAGTCTGCAGGGCTGTGTGGGCAGTCCCTGCCCTGGCACAGAGAGCTCTGAGCACGCTCTGGGAGCACTGGTGGCATTCCTGGCACCACCAGCAGCTGTGGCAAACCTGGGCTCTGCCAGCTGCTCCTTAACTCAGGAGGTGAAACTGAACTTAGAGAGGCACAGAATTATTCAGGTTGGAAAAGTGTTGCATCCTGGAGTTTGGGTTTAGATTAGGGTTTTTAATTTATGTTAAAATAAGTCAAGTTCTGTAATCCCGCGTTTCCCCCGCGTTGTTCCCCCCCGCGGTTTCTGGCCCCATGTTGCCTGTTGCCGGCTCTTACCCTTGTGCCGCTCCTGTAACCACCCTGCCATCCGGCCCCAGGAAACCCCGTGCTGGCCACACGATCCCGCTCAGCCCGCGGCTCGGTGCCCGCCCCTGCGGGGTTCTCTGGTTGGTCGCTGTTGCTGGTGTCACCGCCGCGGCAGCCGCCCCTATTGGGCGGCAGGCCGTGGATCCTCTCGCCCCACCCCTCCATAAAGCCCTATCCCGCCGGCAGTCAGAAGCCATTTTCTCCCATGCGAGTGCCGGGAGCGGTCACGTCTTTCCATCGAATCGCGCCACGTGACCAATAAACCGTTCCTGCCAAGCACGGAGTAAATGGACAAATTCCTTCCTCTTTGCCAGGTCCCTAGCGCACGGTAACAGCGGCTGGCCAGCCCACGCGCCCGAGACACGGAGCCGTGTCCAGGAACCTGCGGCAGCAAACCCCGGCAGCACGTGGAAGCTGCGCCACAGCCGGGCTCCCAAGAGCCGCGTGCAGCCGGGGAGAGCAAAAACCCACGCTGCAATTGGCGCCCGAACGTGGTGCCGAGGCCAGCGCTGAGCTGATCGCGTGGACGGAGGTTCACCGCGGAGCTTCAGGAACAGCGCCGGGAGCCGCCGCCACCGGCCAGGGGCCGCGCCGCCGCCAAGGGGGGAGCGCCGCCGCCAAGCCAGAGCGGGCAGCGATCCACGCCAGATCACAGCTCCGTGCCGGACGGAAACCGAGAGCAGGGGCTCTCCAAAGGACGTCAGTGAAGTCTCCGTCGCCCACGAGGGACCAGACAGTGTGTCCTGCGTGGGACAGGAAGTGCAAACTTTCGCAGCCAGGAGGGCAGAAGAAAGAACACTTCCCGGGACTCCCGGACCCTGGTGGCAGCTTTTCTTTGCAGAGACTTCAGTCTGGTAAGTATTAGTCGTGGAAACGTGTCCAGCTAATACGGGGAGGGCTGGCCGTGTTCCCGAGGTTGGGACGTGCAGCGCGCAGCACGAATGGCAGCCGCTGGAGTCGCCTGCGTTTTTTTGCTTTTTTTTTCTCCTTTTTACTGCCCCAGGGGTGAGGTGGTTTGGGTGGAAGAAGCATGGGGACCGTGCTATCTGCCCAACAAAAGGAATTTTATTCCCAAGTTAAAGAAATCCTTTTGGTGAAGGGCCGATACCCAAAAAATTTAGTTAAGAAATTTGTCCGGTGGTTGTTCTTTGCTTTCCACCGTCTGTCTACCGAGGACGCGTGCAAAACAGAATTTTGGGAGCAAGTGGGAAAAAGGCTAGCAGAGGGGATCGGTAGGGATCCCTCCATAGATGACTGCTTCCCTAAATTCCATTTGTTGATCACAGATGTGGTAAAATCAGACCCCGCGCGAAACTCGGTTGGGGAAAGGAAAGAACCATCCGGAAAATCTGTTACTCCCTTTGAATCTGTTTCCCCATCCCCTTCTCCTACCCCTTCTTCCCCTAACCTGGGTGGGCGAGGGGGGGCACCCCGTCAGTCTGAGACGCAGGGCAGCTCCACAAATGTGGACCGTGCGCCTGGCTCCCCCAAGCCATCCCGGCGTCCCCGCCTTAGCGATATCGGTCGCTTCGCTGAGGCCACGACCCTAAACCCCTTTTCCAATCCCTTTTTCCCAGTTGAAAATCCCAGTTTCGGCGCTACCCCGCGCAGTTCTGTTTCTTTAAACCCCTTTCTTTGTTCCTCTGAGGAGGCCGAGGCCACGTGGTCGATCCCTTTGTCTTCCCAAGATGGAGGGCGGCCACATGGCAGGGTCTCTTCTTCCCACAACCCCTTTCTCTTCTTTGTTCCTGGTGTCCCCGCCTTTGACCCAACCCCCACCTGCCTCCCTGTGGGCGTGGGCGCCGCCCCCTCGGGAGTTCAGGTTACTCCCTCACCCATTGTTCCCCCTCGAGTGGGTGTTCCCTCCAGTCCTATGCATGTCGTCCCTGCTGAGTCATCGACTCCGCCCTCCTCCACCGGGGAGAGCTCTGCCATCTCCACCCCGCTGCCTGAGGGAGGCAGCCCCCGTCCTGTTGCCCGCACCCTGTCCCCATCTTCCCATGGGTCCCGGAGATCCGGGCGGGAGGGAAGAGGGGGGAGGGAGGAGCGGGAACCCCTACCCCCATCTTCCCATGGGCCCCGGAGAGCCGGGCAGGAGGGAAGAGGAGAGGGGCGGGGACGGGAACCCCTACCTCCAAGTTCCCATGGGCCCCAGACGTCTGGGCGGGAGGGAAAAGGAGAGGAGGGGGAATCGGAGCCCCTGCCTCCACATTCCCATGGATCCCGGAGACCCGGGAGGGAGGGAAGCAGGGGGATGTGGGTTTCTGAGCATTTTCCAGATTCCGTGGAACGGGTCGAGCTGACAGATGAGAGGCATGTAGAGGGATCGGAGGTTCAGGACAAGTCTGTCCTGGAAGCGGCATCCATGAACACTGATGCCTTGGATGCCATGCCTCCAAAGAACGCTGGTCCGAAGCAGCCTCCAGCAAGACGCCAGTGCTTCCACTGCAATCAAAGAGGACATTTTGTGGTTCAATGTCCGTTTCTGGGCAAAGCACCCCCAGGGACAGTGGGAGGGGGGAGAGGGGGGGAGGGAGATCCCATTCCCCCAAAAAACTGAAGAAACAACGCGCACCTGCCTCGCGTGAAGATAAAGTAAGGCAGGCCACAGCACCTTAAGGGGAGCTGTGAGTTATCAAGTAACTGTGCAGGTGGTAGTTCAGAACATCAGGGTGCCTTTGAGCGTGGCAGATAACCCCACCAATCGGGGGGTTGCATCAAATCGCAGGTGACGCAAAAGAAAAAGGACCCTACAATCTTCTTAAAAAATGTTTTTCCCCAAAGCCCCAGTCTGTGTGTGTCCCAAATCCCCACGTTTGTAATAAAGTTGTCCCAGTTTCCCTATCCCTAAACACCCTAAGAAGAACCAGCACCCGTACCATCTCCAGGCCCTCTCCACCTGCATAGCAGTCGCCGCAGTTGCAGCAGCAGAAGCTGGGAGAAGAGGCCCCGCTTGAGAGACTGAATCAACACCACTGCTTTCGTTTTATATTTTATTAAGCGGGGAGATGTTGCATCCCGGAGTTTGGGTTTAGATTAGGGTTTTTAATTTATGTTAAAATAAGTCAAGTTCTGTAATCCCGCGTTTTCCCCGCGTTGTTCCCCCCCGTGGTTTCTGGCCCCATGTTGCCTGTTGCCGGCTCTTACCCTTGTGCCGCTCCTGTAACCACCCTGCCATCCGGCCCCAGGAAACCCCGTGCTGGCCACACGATCCCGCTCAGCCCGCGGCTCGGTGCCCGCCCCTGCGGGGTTCTCTGGTTGGTCGCTGTTGCTGGCGTCACCGCCGCGGCAGCCGCCCCTATTGGGCGGCAGGCCGTGGATCCTCTCACCCCGCCCCTCCATAAAGCCCTATCCCGCCGGCAGTCAGAAGCCATTTTCTCCCATGCGAGTGCCGGGAGCGGTCGTGTCTTTCCATCGAACCGCGCCACGTGACCAATATACCGTTCCTGCCAAGCACGGAGTAAATGGACAAATTCCTTCCTCTTTGCCAGGTCCCTAGCGCACGGTAACAGCGGCTGGCCAGCCCACGCGCCCGAGACACGGAGCCATGTCCAGGAACCTGCGGCAGCAAACCCCGGCAGCACGTGGAAGCTGCGCCACAGCCGGGCTCCCAAGAGCCGCGTGCAGCCGGGGAGAGCAAAAACCCACGCCGCAGAAAAGCTCTCTGAGAACATCGAGTCCAACATCCCCCAGCACTGCCAGGTGTCCCTGTGTCACATCCACACAGCTTTTAAATCCTCCAGGGATGGGCACTCCACCGCTGCCCTGGGCAGCTGTGCCATGGCTGGAGAGCCCTTTCCAGGACGGAATTTTCCCCAGTGCCCCATCTAAACCTCCCCTGGTGCAACCTGGGGGCGTTTCCCTTTGTGCTGTCAGTTGTTACAGGGACAAAGGACTGACCCCACCTCACGACCTCCCAAACAGCTCCAGCAGCCTCTGGAGATGTGGCTGCCCCAGGATCAGGGAGCTGATGCTCTGTGCACAACTTTCCTTGGTCATGGCACGGGAGAGTTGGTTCCAGAAAAAAAAAATCCTCATAAAATCCTCATATATCCAAATAAATAGCTTCAAACCAAGGGGACATGGCAGAACATCCTCCCTGCCCCCCAGGGCACTTTGCTCCTGCTCTGGGGGTGATGGATGGGTTTTGATTCACACAGGGACAAGAGAGAGAGATAACTGCTTGGCACGAGCTCCCCAGCCAAGCTTTTTTTTGTTTATTGACTCCCAATTTGCAATCAAACCTTGGTTCTTGGTGAAGTCACTGCTGTCCTGATGGCCTTGGAGAGGGGGTGGCAGCTCCCCCTGGGGCACATTAAACTGGCCCTGGGACACACTGATGGATGGCTGGGCTGGCTGTTTAAGGCTTGATGTTCTTCCTCTCTGTCTTTAAATTGCTCTGGTTTGAGTCTCACAGCCAAAAGGAGTCAATACAATCCACAAATGTGCATGTTAGAAAAGAAAGGTGTAATAGGAGAGCACAAGGAGGGTAAGGAATTGTTCACACTCAAGGTGTTATGAACAGTTTCCACGTGTTCCCCAGAGACGCGGGCAGGGCCTTCCTAGTTCCCATGGCAACACTAACAGAAACTACTAACTCTAGCTAAGTACCCATATTGAAATGCTAATTAGCTAATTGCTCTGTTTGTTTTCTCTAAACTACCTGGAGATAACTGGCCTCCCACTCCTCCACGCTGCCACTCTGGGACTAACATGCAAATAAAAACCCCTTAGGCTCATGGGAGTATTTTTAGGAGATAAAGAGGAATATAAATCAAAAACTGAACACAATAGAGGAGTCTAGACAAATGCCCTAGCTGAGGAAGAGGGAAACACATCCCCTGGTTGACTTTTAACCGTTGCCATCACCTAAGAAAGAACAGACCATATTAGGCTCTGAGAAGCAGGGAAATAAGAACAGAAAACGTGGGTGCTGCCCCCAGGGAAGGAGCGGCGAGAGCTGTTGTTTTGGACTTCAGCAATAGACTCTGCATGCCATGCCTCCTCTTCCTCGGGGCACCGGTGTGCTACAAGGAAAGAACAAAGGACAGCTGCTGCTCGGGACTCCAGTGACAGACTCTGCACGATTGTGGGGGCGAGCTCTGCGTCGAGCCCCTCTGCCCAGCTCATCTTTTTAATAAAGAGCTGAACATTAATAAAGGCATTAGCCCTGTTCATTTCAAAGGCAATAGTGGATTTCCTGAAGGGGATGTCAGCTCTAGGGCTGTGAGGCCCAGAAGCACAGCTCATCTTGTGGCAACTTTCCTTCCTCCTGCATTTCTCAGACTTTAATGTAGGTAATTATTATATTTCCATTAACTGACCCTGGCAGCAGTTAGCAGAGGTAGCATGGAAGTTCTGGGATGGTATTCCTGGAAAATGGAACTTAACAAAGCACTTTCCCCTCTGAAAAAGGCAGGCATGGCTCAGGGCAGCTGACTCTGGAAAGATCAGGGAAACCCTTGGGATCAGGGATGAGTGGGCTGATCTTGGAAAGAACAGGAAAAACACCCACATTTTCCCTTGAAGCTGCCATTGTCCCCGTGGATAAAGCCACAAATGTTTCAGCAGAGTGTGTTGGTTTTACTGGGTAAGGACAAAGTCACCTCACTGTCCTTTCTCACACAGAGCCTGAGTCGTCCCCATGCTGCTGGTGACACACCCTGCACTTGTCCCTCTGTCCCTCGGGTGCTCCCCTGACCCTGGGCTGACTCAGCCCAGCCATGTGTACTGAGTGAGCACAATTTCACAATAAAATAATCGGTCACTTCTCAAAAAGGGGCAAATTTACTCAGCCACTTGGAAGAAAAAAGGGAAATGCAGCCTATAATTCCTTTTATTTATAGTGAGAAATGAAGCGTGAGCAAGATGATTAGAACTGTAATTAAACAAGAGAGTCAAACCCACAGACTGGCACAATATGGAGAAGGAGGCTCTTGGAGAGACAGCATCCTGAATCCTGAAGTATTTTTCCCACTGCAAGCCCCAGGGACACCTCTCCTTAATTTGCTGTCTAACAAGAAGCTCTGCCCAAAAGCTCCTCTGTTTACGTAGGAATGAAAGCTGGGCCTGAGGAAAAGGTCGAGCCAATTTTCTCACTGAAATATCCTGCACACAGAGACATGCAGAAATCCTGAAATCTGAGCTTCATTACAAAGGGGAAAAAACAATTTCCTAAGGATGACAGGGGAAAAGCCCAGAGGAGATTCTGTCTGCAGCCAAGTAAAGCTGGTGTCCGGCTCCAATCCTAAATTCCATGCCTCTCTGGCACTTGCCAAACACCAGCTCAGCTCTGCAGATGCCATGAACATCCTAAACCCATGTTGCATTTCAGTCCCATCGCTGCTCTCCTTCCTGGGTGACGCAGTTCTTGGCATGTTTTCCACAGCTCTCCCAAGCCCACATCTGAATTCCCTGGGATAGCTTTCCATGTCTTGCTGAGAGGCAGATAATCCACCCTTTGTCACTAGGGATTGATGCCTGTCTCGAAAAAAAGAACAACTCCACTGCATCAAAGAAAAGCAGTTATTTACGAATAAATTTGCTGCTGCTAACAAGCTTGACTGGGGCAGAGCTTTGTGTGCTGGAACAAAGAGTTTAAGACCCTGGAACATGTTTGGATTGCAGAGGAAATTCCATTCAGTCTCAGGAATGCACTGGATCTCTTGAGTTTGTAGATCAGCTCTTGCACTGGAGGAAGATCAGACCCTTACAGGGCACCTGCTCTGCTCTCGAGCTGGTTCAACAAGATCTGAGGTTTTTTGAGGTGTCAGTGGCAGACAGAAGACACGAAATTCAGCACAGTGCCAAGGGGAAGACAGTAATTCCCAGCTCTGTCATTGGCTCTTTCATCCATGCAGGGCTTAAATCCAACTGGGAGCCCAGTGTGCAATGGGAGCTGGTAAAGAAGGGCTCCAGGAGACAACTTTGGCACTTGGCAGTGGGGTGAGGAGAGCAACTCTGTCCTGGGGGATCTGGAGGGCTGGAGACTGACGGGCTCTGCTCTGCAGCAGTGACAGACACGCTGCACTGCCTGAGCTGCAGAGATTTGTCTGGAGCTGTAAACACATCTGCTCTGGCCTTGCTCAGCCCTCCCTCCTGCTCCAGTCTGTGAATGCTCATGCCAGGGAGTTCTCAGGAAGCTGTCTCCTTGGGAAAGGCAAACTGATGGCGGTTTGCTCAGGCTCAGAGCAAGGAGAATTTCTGTGAGTGTGCCTTGGGATGTTCAGGAGGCTGTTCCCATCCAGGGGTACAAACCACGCCTCCAAATTATTAAAAACAAGAAGTGCAGCTCAAATTGCAAGACAATAAATGAGAAGAATTTTGCAGAATAATTTTGAAACTGAGAATCATCACAACCTGCTCTTGGCTGTTCACTGGAACAGAGAAGGAAGTTCCTTGTGTGAGCTGTTTGTTCATACATCCAGTTCAGCCCCAAGAGTGACAGTGAAACTCTTGTGTTCTTCACTTCCCTTCCTGGACTCTGCTGGAAGAGGACTCAAGTGTCAGGTGATTCCATCACACCCACTAAGATGACATTCTATCTTCTTTTCATTAAAACCACCCAGCCACAGCAACTGTGAAGGGAAAAAAACCCAACTCTACCAAACCTTTGCTTCCCTCACAGCCCCTCAATGATTTTCCATCTCTGCAAGTGATCCTTTAATTAATGACATCTCTGCCTGGGAGCAGGATGGGGGCCTGTCCCAGAGCCCCAGCACAGCGTGGGGAGCAGGTCATTAATCCAAGGCAAAGCAACACAACCAGGGATTCTAAAAATACTCAGGACACCTGATTGCTCCACCTGATTGTAGGGAATTGAGAGGAGGAGAGGCATGGGCCCTGCATGCTGAGTGCTCGGGGCTGCTACAATCACAGCCCCTGCCTGCTGTAAAACCTCTGGAAGGGAGAGCAGGGGCTGGAATTTTGTGTTACTGCAGCAGGATCAGCTCAGAGGCAGCACCTGTGGGACTCTTTCAGCAGCACAAGGGAAGAGCTGATTGTGTTGGGTCCAGCAGATCCCTGGATATCCCATGGCACGGAAATCCAACACCAGCAACCACTGCACTGCCCCAGACTCGTGCCACTAACATCATCACTTGTCCAGGGATGGCAGCAGGGAAAGGTGGAAGAAACAGCACAGATTATTTTCCATGAGCTACTTTCAAAACCTTCAGTTGTATGATTTCAGGTCTGCCAGCACAGGCTGTAATTATAGTCCCAGAATCCCAGACTGGTCTACATTGGGAGAGACCTTAAAGCTCATCCAGCCCTTGCCATGGCAGGGACACCTTCCCTAGCCCAGCTTACACAGGGACGTGCAACTCCTCACAAGGACCCTGACACCACCTCAGGAGAGCAAAACTCACTTAAAAATCCCTTGGGGATAAGGAGAGTTCCAAGGGTTAAAGTCCACAGGAGCCCCTGCCCAGCTCTGTTTTCTTTCCTCTCAGCAGCCTCGTTTTCCCTGGATTAAGCTCCTTGTATATTTCTCCTCTCTGGGAAGATACTTCACAATATATTTGTAAAAGTCAAAATTCTAAATATAAGCAGGATCTGTTCTCCCTGAGGCTCTTTTTGAGGCAGCTCTTTCTTGACTGTCCCTTAAGTGAGGAAAACAAACTCCAAAGGCTGAATTCCTGCTGGTGTTTCAGCTGGCCTTGACACGCCTTGCACATTCCTTGTCTCTCTGCTTTCCAAATTATAGGACCCAATGTTTGGGCAGGTGCTGGGGGTGGAATTGTATTTAAACTCATCATCTCAGGGTATTTTTGGCAGCATTCTCTCGATGACACTTGTAGACAAGGTTCTGCAACAGCCCCTCTGGCACTCAGTGTGGGTGTCTGGTAATGCCCCCTCCCACCTTCTCGCAGTAAAAATAGCACAAGAAATTGTTCTTTCTCAAACATCTCCCCCCAGAATGTCATTTTCATCCACATCACATGAGATTTCACTGTTTTGTTCATAGGGATTTATTGTGTTAGATTTTATCTGCCTGTTAAACACTTCCTAAGTGGGGAGTGAGTAATAAAAATGAGACTACAGGAATTGCTTGGTGGGGAACAGACCAGACCTACAATTTAGCTCGCTTGTTCCTGTAAGCTGAGGAACTTCAAACTGATCTGCAAATTGCAAAATAAATTTAGAAAATCACTTTTCTAAATTTTCACAGCACAAAGCCTGTCCAGCATGAGGGTGAATGGCAGAATCAATGTCAATGTAAGGAACTCAGAGCAAGACCGAAAGAGTTACAGATTCCTGTAGTACAGGAATTCTGGAATAAATGTGACTTCAAATGACAGCAAAAAATGGGTATCCTGAAGATGCTGTGGGGTGTACTCAGCAGTTCTGTCAAGGATGGGACATTGCTTTGGTGGCCTTGTACAGGACATGTCCTTCCTTTCCTTCCTTTCCTTCCTTCCTTCCTTCCTTCCTCCCTCCCTCTGGAGGAGAGGTGGAATAGCCCCTTTTAAGTCCAATTCTTCTCTGATCTGGGTGGGTTTTTATGCATTCAGCTCCTTCAGATATACTCAAAGTGGATTTTCTAAGCTTCACACCATGCCCTCATTCTGTTTTTCTTCTGATACCTCCCTTTTCCTCATCTCCTCAGGCTCCAAAAATGCAGATTTCAGACAGAAGATGGGCACAACCCATCTATGACTTGGGAAAAGCTCCCTGGAAGAAGTCAGCTCTCTTTATTCCCTGAGATTCCCACTCAAACTGATCCCTGTGGCACAAGTTTGGGGAGAAGCTGTGAGGGTGGCAGTGCCTGGCTGAGCAGTGCAGCTGTTCTTTCAGCTCTTCTCATCTCCACATCCTTATTTCTTCCCTCATTTTTTATTTTGTCTTGTTTTTTGCACTTTCCTTTGGGAAGAGGAGGAAGCTGCATTGCTATTCCACAGGTACATTTTGTGCATTGCTGCAAAGTCCCCTAAGTGATGCCCACTCCGTTTATTTTTAATCTTATAAACCATCCTCATCCTTCTGCAAGCCCCAGGAGAAGCTACTGGGGAAAAAGCTACTTTAGATCACGTGGAGCGCAAACACAAAGCCTTAATTAACGAGCGCTGCCCCCACTAATTGCAGAGGAGGAGCCTGTGCTGCTCTGCACCGGGAATGACAAGGAATTACAGCCCGCGTGTCTCTTCTTTCCTTGATCTGAGGCTGTGTGGGTTTGTACGAGCGGTAGAAATTATAGAATATGGAATAACACCCATGGAAGGTGTCCCAGCCCATGGCAGGGATTGGAACTGGATGAGCTTTAATGTCCCTTCCAACCCAAACCAGCCTACGATTCTGATTATGGTATAATTAAAAGCTGTCAATTCTCATGCTCGATATAAGATCACCAGTAATTAAAACCTGTAAATTTTCAGGCTCGCTACAAGATCACCAACAATTAAAACCTGTACATTCTGAGGCTCCTGAAGGGAATCTTTCGGCAATTCAAGGTTTGCCTTGGAACAAACTCCTGAGAAGCTGCTGCCCTTGGGGCTGTGAGACACCAACACTCATGGCAGGAGTGAACAGCAATTCCAGCAGCTCCCCGGGATCCGGGCGGGGCACCCACGAGACACAGCATCGTGCCCGGAATTTAAAACACACGGCAAACAGCACGGACAGGTGTTACTAGCTGTGGGAAGTGTGACAAGTGGTGAAGTGACAAATGTGCCTCCAACCCCTTTCTCGAGGGGAAGATGCTATCAGCCTCCTGCCCATCCAGACAGCACAGCTGGTGGCCGCACGCTTTGAGGGGGAAAAAAGGTGTTTTTTCCTGAGATATTCCCTGAGAGCTTCGCGAACGCCGGTGCTGGGAGGGGAGAGAGTGGGACTGTAGCAGGATGGAGCGGAGGATGAGGGGGCTCCCGGGGGCTCCGGGCACATCCCGGGAGTTCCGGGCACATCCCGGGAGTTCCAGGCGTATCTCGGGGGCTCCGGGCACATCCCGAGGGCTCTGAGCACAGCCCGGGGGCTGCGGGCACAATCCTGAGGGCTCTGGTGGCATCCTGGGCTCCGGGCGCATCCTGAGGGCTTCGGCCGCATCCCGAGGGCTCGGGGCAGCAGGTCGGAGCGCACCCCGTGCTCTCCGGGCACATCCCCTGCTCTCCGGGCATATTCCCCGGGCACATCCCCGGGTCTCCGGGCACATTCCGCAGGCGAATCCCCGGCTCTCCGGGCACATCCCCGGCTCTCCGGGCGCATCCCCTGCTCTCCGGGCACACTCCCCGGGCGCATCCCCGGCTCTCCGGGCACAATTCCCGGGCACATCCCCGGCTCTCCGGGCACATTCCGCAGGCGAATCCCCTGCTCTCCGGGCACATCCCCTGCTCTACGGGCACGTCCCCGGGTCTCCGGGCACATTCCCTTCTCTCCGGGCATATTTCCCGGGTACATCCCGCGGGTCTCCGGGCACATCCCCTGCTCTACGGGTACATCCCCCGGGTCTCCGGGCACATCCCTGGCTCTCTGGGCACACTCCCCGGGCGCATTCCCGGTTCTCCGGGCACATTCCCCGCTCTCCGGGCACACTCCCCGGGCGCATTCCCGGTTCTCCGGGCACATTCCCCGCTCTCCGGGAACAGGCCGGCGGCACCGGCCGGGCGCTGCCCTCAGCCGAGATGGCGGCGCTGGCGCGCGGCTCTCGCGAGGCGGGCGGGGCGGGGCGGGGCGCGCGAGGCCTGATGGCGGCGGGGCGGCCCCTCACGGCGGGGCCGGGTGGCCATGGAGCACATCAGCACCCCCAAGGTAACCTCGCCGCCCGCGGCCCCGGCCCGCTCCCCGCTGCTGCTCCCCCTGCTCCCCCGCCGCGGAACAGCCCTCGGGGCTGCGGGTGGGGGGGTCACAGCGGCGGTCCGCAGGTGTTGGTGGCTCCGGCGCTCTGTGGGGAGGGGGTTGCAGTGGTGGGCAGAACCCCAGGTGGTTTAGGGGCAATTCCGGAATGTTTCCTTTCTGTCAAAGCGCGGAGATTCCTCTCAGTCCCATGGAGTGAACCAAATGGGGCTTCCCCCCCCCCCCCCCCCCCCCCCCATTGAATTAAGTCAAACAGGGGCTCCGGGAATGCTGTACTAAAAGGAATTGCATTTATTCGGGCAGCAGTTGATAATTTAATTTTATCCTTCGCTGCAGTGAAGGTTATTGTTACTCGTTTTATTCTGTAGGACGTTAATTTGGGGATGCTCTTTAACCCCTGCTCTGAGGTGCTCTGCTGGTCCTGCATGTCTGTAGTGCCCTGAAAAGGGCAATATTGTATTTGATAGTTATATCTGCTGAAAAACACCACCTGCCAGAGGACACCGAGCCCAGGCCTCAGCTCTCCAGTTTATTTGCTGAGATTTTCCATGTGTACTTGAGATATAAGGAAGCTCGCACATTCAATACCCAGAACTAATCTATCATTTACTGCTAAAACATTTGTTTTCATTGTCCATCCAATTATTTTTTCTTATTATTTCTGCTTAACAGTGAAATAAAAATTCTATCTGCATTCATTAGGCAGCAAATAGGCCAGGAGAAGAATCAATCCAGTGTTGTAACATATTTATTATGTCTGTGCTGAGTTCTTTAAAGCTGTTTTTTATTAATTAGCTTGGTGTGGTTTATGAAATACTCTTGGAGGCCAGGAAGTGAGTTAGAAGTAGCTACTAACAAGGAATGAGCAGTGGGAAGTCAGACTGGAGACGGCTGTTCCTTTCAGAGCAACATGTTGATCACCCTGAGCACTGGCAAGCCTTTCCTTTGCAGTTCTTTGTCTTGCTATTTCTGCAGCCTCACACAGTAACAAACTGCGATCATCTTGGCTACAAATCCAGTAATCCTGTTAGGGTTTGCTGGTGCTGAACCACAGCTGTTTGCTTAACCTTTAATGGCTTTAATTCTTGGAGAAATAATTTGAGTTTATGGTGTAAGGCTGGCTTGGTGTTGCAGAGGGGACTTAAAATTTTTTCTGTCTTGCTTCATGAGCTGTGTATTAGAAACTGAAAGAATGGAGTTCAACAGGTGTTTAGTCAGTGCTTCCATCAAAACTGGACTTGGAGGAATTTCTCAGTGGAAAGGGTGGTCAGGCCTTGGGAGGGGCTGCCAGAGAGGTTTGGAGTGCCCATCCCTGGGGGTGTCTGAGGAGCAAGTGGATGTGCGCTGGGTGACAAGGTGGGAATTAGGCACAGGCTGAACTCGATGGTCCCAGAGGGTTTTTCCAGCCTGGCAGTCCTGGGATTCTGTGGTGTTTTCATGCTGTGTTCCTGCTGCAGGTGGAAAACGTGAAGTTGCTGGATCGCTATGCCAGCAGGAAGGCAGCGAGCGGGACCCTGTACCTGACAGCCACACACCTGATCTACGTGGATGCCTCTGCTGAAGTCAGGAAGGAAACATGGGTATGGTGGGCTACAAACACACCTGGAAAAGCTGCTTCAGGTCACAGGATGGATTGGCTGGGGAGAGACTTGAAGGATCGTCCCATTTCATCCCCTGCAGGGACACCTTCCACTATCCCAGGTGCTCCAGCCTGGCCTTGGGCAATGCCAGGGATCCAGGGGCAGCCACAGCTGCTCTGGGCACCCTGTGCCAGGACCTCCCCACCCTCCCAGGGAACAATTCCTAATTCCCAATATCCCATCCATCCCTGCCCTCTGGCAGTGGGAAGCCATTCCCCCTTGTCCTGGAACTTAATGCTCTCATTTTCAGAATGAGCAGGTTTGGGAATTCCAGAGCTGTAGTGGTCTTTTAGAGCATTTTAATACCAAGTGCTTTCCAAAAACAGCTGGTTTGGAAGGAAATGAGCACAATGGTGATGTGACTTGATAGAGTTCACTCATGGAATTGGTGTTAGTTCAAGGAATGTAAAAAACTTCTGTAATTTTGTATCTAAAACTCAAATACAAGACCATTAAACATGAATTTGCAGCTTTTAGAAGTGCAGGTTTATCCTGAAATGAGCCTGTTTTGTTAATTCTAAAGTGAAATGGGAATGACAGAATATATTTCATATGGAGGTGAAAGGAAAGCAAAGTGCACCAGGTAAACTGAGCTGCACATCTGTCTCTGAAAGCAATTTTTGTAAATCTCTGGTTTTTCAGTCCTGCTTTAGTTCCCTGGGTTTTGGGTGCAGTTTGTTTGATGTCACCAATAAACTCATTTCCTGCTGCTCCTTAGCTGCAGGAAGCATAAACAGCTGATTGTATTAGAAAAATTTCCTACCTGCTTGCACTGCCCACAGCTTTATGAGTGACAAATGTTGTTTGTTCCCTTTTCTCCAGATCCTGCACCACCACATCTCCAGTGTGGAGAAGCTGCCCCTGACCACGGCTGGGTACCCCCTGCTCATCCACTGCAAGAACTTCCACGTGGCTCACTTTGTGATTGGGCAGGAGAGGGACTGCCACGATGTGTTCACCTCCCTGCTCAAGCTCTCCCAGCCAGGTGCTGGGGTTGGGAATGTGTCCTGGGAATCTCTGGAATGCTCCAAGCTGAGCCCTGGGAAAACTCTGCTGTCCCACGCTTGGGTTTGGGAGGGAGGGAGTGGGATCAGAATCAGCTTCCAGCACCAGAGACAATGGCAGGGCGCAGGGAGCTGAGCTCTGTGGAGCAGGACATTTGCTTCCAAACTAACACAGTCTTGGGAGCCAAGATAGATGGAGAGAGATTGCAGTGACAGGACAAGGGGAAATGGATTCACACTGAGAGAGCAGGGTTAGGTGGGCTATTGGGAAGGAATCCTTCCCTGTGAGGATGGTGAGGCCCTGGCACAGGGTGCCCAGAGAAGCCATGGCATCCCTCGAAGTTCCAAGGCCAGGCTGGACACTGGGGCTTGGAGCAGCCTGGGACAGTGGAAGGTGTCCCGGGGTGGCACTGGATGAGCTGTTGCAACCCAAACCTCTCTGTGATTCTGTCACTCTCTGGCTGTGGGAGTGATGTGGTCTCCCATGAGGAACTTCTGGAGAGCTGTGTAAAGTTCATATCCCAAACCTGGCCACTGTCAGTCCCTTGTGTCACCCAGCTGTTGGCTGTGTGCAGTTCTGCCCTTTCCAGCTGATCCAGGCATTCACAGAATTCCCAAATCCCACAAATTGGCATCTTGGCTGTGTTTCCAGCAGCGTGGTTAGGCTGCTCTGCTGTGTTTGCTCAGTGAAGCCTGTGCTTCACCCTGCCCTGACTTGGAGTCACTCTTGCAGTGTGAGCCAGACATCCTCAAAAGCCTGTGTTCTCTTCTAGCTCCAGCTTTTTATTCCAGCATGGATGAATCTTCAGGCTTTTCTTGCAGGACAGCATTCCACTGAGCTCCTACCTGGCTTCTGCCTCTGGCAGCCTCTGCTTTTGGGATGCTGGAACCTGTATTTGGAGTTGTGTTATTACAAGGCTGTCATTTGTAGTTGCAATTTGTGATGGTGTCACCAGGCTGAGGCAGGGGAATTAATGGCACCAGGCAACTTCTTGCTGGCCTTCAGAGCAAGGAGGCCTGGGCTGGAAATCCTGTAGGAGAAATGTGCTTTGCTGAGTTTAGATGTTTTTCAATTTGATATTAAGGCCTGTGTGTACTCCCAGCAACCCCTTGTGCTTTTTGGAGTTTTCTTAGTTCTGAAATTCTGCCTGTGATGCTGTAGCTGGTAGGTTTGTGGTGTTACATTTAAAAGCTGTCACTGCTCTTTGGGGTTTCAAAAATTGGAGGTTTGGGTAGTGCCTGAAGCGCGGGAGGTGTCACTGCAGGGGCTTACACCAGTTTCCTTTGGTCTCTACTTAACTGTCTAAATGCTGTAGCTCTTTCTTTTCTTCTGCTTCTGGATTGTAACAGTGCATTTTTGTTGTTTTAAGATGTCTGAGTGTGCTCCTTTCATGGATTTTTGGCAGAGCACATCATTACTGGTGATTTGCACATGTGTGATGGACAGCTCTGAGTTACCTGCTCAGTACCCAGATGCTTTATCAGCCTCTGAAAGGTTTCCCTCTGTCTCTAGAGCTGCCTTGGCAATCAGCTGGATGAGTTGTTGGTTGGATTTGCATTTTGTGAAGAGAGGGAAAGAGGTTGGGGTGGTAAATGGGCCAGTCTGAATCCTTTGTTGGGCTGACAACAATATTCCAGACATCCCTCAAGTTTTCCAGTCTCAGAATTTGTTGCTGAGCCATGACCTTAGAGGTGTGCAGGAGCTGTTGTATGAACTTTCCACAGAAAACAGAACTTTTAATCCATGTTTTCATGTGTGGCTTAATGGCTATGATATAAATCCCATCTAACATGCTTACTACATTCAGGAATTCAGGACAAAATCATTATCTTAGGAGAAATTACTTCTTCCAACTTGGGCTAAAACACTTCATTAGACTTAATGTATCTCCCTGTGTTTGGGAACTGAGTATTGGAAATTCCTGAGGATTTTAGGATGAATTTCAGCACTTGGTACTATCCCAAACCAAAAATCTGTAAAAGGCTGAGAAGTCTTAAATACTTTGAATACTCCTCTGTAGCACTCAGTCATTGCTTTCCAGAAGTTTTGGCCTCCCTGGATGTCTTTGCATCTCTAACTTGTTGATCTTTTTCTTTCTCCTTCCCAGTGAAACCCGAAGAACTTTATGCTTTCTCTTACAATCCTAAAATGTCCAAAGAGAGCCGGGAGATGGGATGGAAACTGATTGATTTGAAATTGGATTACCAGCGCATGGGAATTCCCAACGACTCCTGGGAGATAACAGATATTAATAAGGACTATGAGGTAATTCCTGCCCAGAGGAGCCATTCCATGCACTATCTCCTTGTTGTTATTAATGACAGCTCTGCTGCTACCTCTGGGGAGGAAGGAGCTCCGAGTCAAAGCACATCATCTTGATGGGGAGTTGCAGATGATGATGCTCCAGGAGAGTCACCTTGTTGTGTTTGATTCCCCCTGGCAAGGGAGCCTTGTTTTTCTGCAGAAATGTCAACCCATCTGTTAGGCAAAGCTTCAAGTACCCTGAGCTGCTTTTGGTATTTCCAAGGCCTGTCCCACCTGGCTGGTGACAGATGTGGAGGAGAGAAGGAAATAGCAGCAGTTTGGATTGGTGGGAAATGAGGCAGAGTGGAGAGGGACTAGGGAAAGAAGGAAGGAAGGGAAAAACAGCAGTGGAAAACAGAGGTTTTTTTGCTTTCTCAGTTGGATCTTCTGCTACCTGAGGGCCCTCTGTCATTTCAGTCTGAGCTGCCTGCTGCTGTTATTTTCTTATTTTCCCTGAAAGGCCAACTTGGATCTAAACAAGATGAAACAAAAGCATTTGTCAGCAAGCTTGTTCAAAATCCTGCTCCACGTTGTTTCCCTTTTTGTTTCCTCTGGGGCTGTGTGCAGTCAGACCTGGCTGTTGAAAAGCAAGGCAAGCAACTCCAAGGAAGACACCAACATATTTATAACCCTGAATCCCTTTCCCTGGTAACTTTCTTTACTTTAAGCTGTGGGTTGAAGAAATACAAGCTTGTGCTGTCAGAGGTCACTGCCAGTTTTACCTGCCTCTGCCTGTGGGGGCCTGAATTGAGCTGTGATGTGAGAGGTGCTGTTTCCAGTAGCTGCTGTGGCCATCTCAAATCATTAATCACTCAGAGGCTCTGCTTGCTGCAGTGGAACTCTCAGATTCTTTAGAGTTTCCTCACAGTTTCCAGCCTGTGTTTTAGAATTGTCAGGCCTGATGTAAAGCCAGGCTTGGAGAGCAGCTTATCTTTGAAGTCCATGCTGCAAAGACTGCGCTTGTTTGAGGAGAAAGGATGCAGCTGCTTTCTGAGGATTCAACCTGAGTGCTGGAAGTGCCTTTCAAGTTGCATAACATTTAGAGAAAGCTTATTAAATTGAGTTAATTTATCTTTTGTGGAAAGGAATTCTTGGCTGTGAGGGTGGGCAGGCCCTGGAATAGAATTCCCAGAGAAGCTGTGGCTGCCCCTGGATCTCTGGAAGTGTCCAAGGCCAAGTTGGATGGGGCTTTAGAGCAGCCTGGGATAGTGGAAGGTGTCCCTGCCCATGGCAGGCATTGGGATGGCTTTAATGTCCCTTCCAACCCAACCTATTCTGTGAATTTAATTTAGAAACTTCCATCACATTTCTGGATTTAAAGAACTTCTTTGAATCTGCTTTGTGCAGTCTAGTTTTTAGGTTCAGCTGCAGAGCTGATTGTTTCCTGCCTTGCTTTCCTGAATACCTTGTAACCTAATAAGCTGAAGATGAATTTTTCATTAATTTTGAAGTGCTCAGGAGCAATATCTGGGTTTTTTTTCTCTGTTCTCTCTCAGGTTTGCAGCACATACCCTCCTGAGATTGTGGTGCCTCGAGCTGCCACCAAGGCTGTGGTGATGGGAAGTTCAAGGTTCAGGAGCCGAGGGCGGATTCCGGTGCTTTCTTACTTATACAAGGAAAACAATGTTAGTGCTTCACTGCCTGCTGCTTGGGGGGAATGAGGGCTCTCCTTTTTGTCCAATTCCCTTCTAATGAAAGGAAAGAATAAGATAATTATTAGATGTGAGGCCTTTGAGAACTGTACTTCTCTTAATGGCTTTCATTCTGAGTCACAGAATGAGCTGAAGGCAAACACTTGGAATGCATCCAGAGCTCTGCCAAAAGCACAGACTTCCCAAGCTTCCTTTTCGGATTTTTTTCTTAATCAGCTTTCAGCAATTCCTTCTGATGTGGGGTTTTTTAATCTCCTCTTTAGCTATATTGAATAATGTTTTATCAAGTTATATGTTGACTTGGCTGGATTTTCTTAGTATTTAAGAGGAGGAATCACCCTGAAATAAATCCCCACTAGTTCAGAATAAGTGAAGGTTTCATTTTTTTTTCCAGAGAAGACTAGAATGTAAATTTGTAAACTTTGCTGCCTCAGCAGTGTTTTAGATGCTGATGTTAGGAAAATTCAGTCACAGCCAAATTGTTGTTTTCCTGAGGAAGTGTGCCTTGACCTGGGCACTGCCTGGAGTTGTGCTGGAAACTAATAAAATTTCCTTAAAATACACCCAGTGCTGCTCTGAATGTGCAACAGCAACAACTGATAAGGAAAACTCAGAAGAATGGTTTGGAAATAGAAACCAAATGGAAAACATGAGAAATTGCTGCCTTCCAGTACTTTCAGGAGGCTCATGGAAAGGAGGGAGAGGGACTTTTATACAGGAGCATAATGACAGGGAAAGTGGGGATGGTTTTAAACTGTCAGAGGGCAGGGATGGATGGGATATTGGGAAGGAATTGTTTCCTAGGAGGGTGGGCAGGCCCTGGCACAGGGTGCCTGGAGCAGCTGTGGCTGCCCCTGGATCCCTGGCAGTGCCCAAGGCCAGGCTGGAGCACCTGGGGGCAGTGGAAGGTGTCCCTGCCCATTGCAGGGGATGGAATGAGATATTTTTAAGATCCTTTCCACCCAGCCATTCTGGGATTCCGTGAACTGCTGACATTTGGAGTGGTGACCATCAGGCAGAGCAGGTGGAGCCTCTTCACCCTCCAAGTTCACTACTCCAAGTTCCCCAAAGTTGTTGCTTTGTGGAATGTCCCAGTGTGCGTCCACCACAGCAGCAGCTCCTCAGAAGGAGCACAGAGGACAGTTCAGCTGTGACTCTGCGGGGTGTGGGGCAGGAGGAGAGGCTGAAGCTGTGAGGCCAGAGGGCTTTGGGGCAGGAGGAGGACAGTGGAGCCCGGGTGACTCTGTGTGTGTTGCAGGCCGCCCTGTGCCGCTGCAGCCAGCCCCTGGCCGGGTTCAGCGCGCGCTGCCTGGAGGACGAGCAGATGCTCCAGGCCATCCGAGAGGCCAACCCCGGCTGCCCCTTCATGTATGTTGTAGACACGAGGCCAAAGGTACCTCCATGGGCTCTGAGCTGCTTTTAAATCTCTTGTCTGGGTCTGCAGTGCTGTTTCCAGTTCATTCTGTCACAATTCTGGGTCGGTCCTGCAGCAGGAATGTGGGATTGAGCTCCTGGTTCAGGGTGTACAACTGGAATGTGAAGTGATCCTGAGGATTTTTGCCTCCTGGAGTATCCTGGGTTTGAGGTTTGTGTTCAGGATGACCTGCTGGAACTGACAGTTGTGAACCTGGCTGGGACAGTGAAGCATTTCCCTGCAGAGTCCTAAAGGATAAAAGAGAGAACTGGAAGTGGAGTTGGAGAGAAGCCTCAGGATCCAGTTCCACAAGGCTGAGGTGCTTTTACTGGCAGATCTGGGAGGAAGTGGAGCTGTGAAAAGCAATCCCTCCCTTTGTTTTTTTTTCCTTTTAAAAATAAGATTCATGATGGAGCTTAATACAACTCAACCCCGCTATTTGGGGCTAGAACTTGAGAGCTGAGGGTTTATTTGAAAGGAAATATTTGAAAAATGAAAATTTTAATGACTGTCATCTTGAGGAACTGATCTTAGAAACCAATTCTAACAATTCTCTTGTAAACACACGGGTTAGGAGTCTTTTTAGAAGCCAATTAGAACACAAGGATTTTCATAACACACAATTATTTAAATGCAAAGATTTAATTGCTCTGATTATTTGAAAATTGAGCTTTCTGACAACCTGCTTCACTGTTCAGATCTTGCAGTTATTTACATAAACTTCTATTTTATATAAACTACAAGTTTAGTTAAACTATGGCAAGGGGAAGAAAGAAAAAGTCTTTTGGGGGAGAGTAGGGAGTGTTTCACATCTTGCTCCAGTGTGTATTTTGACTTTTAGTGTGACATTTCCTAGAGATACCCTGTTCTGCAAAGATATTTGCATTTCTTCTGGTACAGACAGCTGCCAGTGGCAGAGATGTGCCACTGAAATCCTTCATTGGTGTCAATTTGTGCTAAAGCGTTTGGTGACAAGGGGAGAATTTTTAACTGGTGACACTTCTCCTTCTAAGCCAACCTGTCCCACTCTGGCAGAACTGAGGCACTGGGGTTATTTTACAGTTCTAAAGTTGTCTGCACCATATCTGACTCTTCTCTCCCAAAAGCTGCCCAAATTGATAAGGGTTGGGGAGGTTGAGCTGCACTGTTTTCTGTCCCCACCAAAGCTGTCCTGCTAGCTCTTGAACTGGTTTGGGGATTGTTAGAGCAAGTGGCTTATTTTCTGCTTCTCTCTTGCAGTTGCTTTGTTCTTTCTGCTCAACTTGAATGTTTCCATGTTTCCCTCAGGTGGCTTAATTTCCTCTGTGCGTGTATGTTTGTGAAAATTGGGGATTCTCTTACTATTTCTATACCACCATGTATGTAAAAATGATAAAATTGCTTTCCTGTGCCTGTCTGAATTTCTTTAGGTAAACTCACAGTTAGGGCAGGTTTAGTGTCTCTGATAGCAGAAACTGGGGGTTTATACTACCCTAAGCAGGTTTTAATGAGCCTCTGTCTAATGAACTGCAGTAATTTTAATGAAACAGCTGAAAGAACTGTCTGGGAGGTGGAGAACTACAGCTGAGTAACAGCTTTGTCCAGTACATTTTCTGAGAGGTTTAAAACAAAGGACTTGCAAAACAGCCTCTCTGAATTTTGTTGTGATTTTCTCTTTCTTTTCTCTTCTGCTCCTTGAATTGCCAGTTGAATGCCATGGCCAACAGAGCTGCTGGGAAGGGCTATGAGAATGAAGATAATTATGAAAACATTCGTTTTAAATTCATTGGCATCGAGAACATCCATGTGATGAGGAGCAGCCTGCAGAAACTGCTGGAAGGTGGGTACAGCCCTGGGAGGGGTTTGTCTTTCTTACCCCCCTGGACAGAACTTCCTGCCAAATATCCAAATGTTCCATGTACAAATGTGTTCTGATGGAAGCAAAGTCAGCATCTTGCTTTGTTTGCTGCATTCAGGTGGCTGAAAGTATTAATGCTGTTAAAATGCTTTCCTGCTTGACATTTTCTTTGTTCTTGTGCTTGATTTTATAGTGGTTCAAAAATTGCAACTAATACTAAAAGCATTCCTTGATGAATGTGCCAAGTTAATAGAAAAAGGTTAGAGAAATATTACATTTTATAGCTAAGACAGTGATTGTTGCTTCATGAGTTATTGAAAGAAAACCTACAGAGGTTGTTCAGAAATGCTTTTTGGGGTTTGCTATATTTGGAGTATTAACAGTATTTCTGAGTTGAAATGCATGATCTTCCAAAGACTTGAGTCTCATACATACTTAGTTCTAACTTTTCATTTATTTCTGATTCCTTTTAACCAAACTCCTTTAAAATGTATTAATGTTTTAATATATAAATATATGAAAATGTAGAGTAATTAAGCTCATTGTGATCATAGGGAAGAATGCAAAGCAGGGCGAAAGAGTCACCTGAGCTTTGGGGATCAAGAGGGTAATGAGGCCCAGAGTTTCATTGATAGAATTTTGGACAATTTTGCAATTCACGTGCTGTCATCCAAAATAGGAGTTTAATATTTTAATAACCACCATAATGCTAATCTTTTTTCAAAACAGTTGGGTAATTGGTGCTCCTGGGTGGCCCTGCAGGATCCATGGTGATCTTGGACAAAAATGGGACTGCTCCCACCCAAAAGAGTGACCTGATTACAACTCTGAGTCCTCAGTTGCCTCTTCCTGGCAGATTTATTTTGTGGTGGGAGAAGAGGCAGAATAAAAACTTGCTTGCTCCCATGTTCTTCTCCAACAGTGATAAAATCTTGTTCACTGGGGCTTATGGACTGTTCTAAACTTTATTGCTCTAAGTGTTTTCTGTGCTGGATTTCATTAGAGCAGCTGAGTTGCCTTCAAGAAATGTTATTTCTGTCTCTAAATTAGAGAGAAATAACTTCAAATCTTTGGGAAGTGAGTGAGTGGTTGTAGATGTAGTGGTGATTTAGGGTGAAGTTACAGCTCACTGCTGGAAGAAACACAGCTGAATAAATAATGAGTTACCATTTAAACAAAGAGAAGGAAGAGATTTCCAGAGGCCCAAATTCTCGGAAAACGAGCGATTTTTTAGTTACGAATTTTAGATACACAACCATTAGTGTGTCCTTTAGACAGGATATTGCTGCAAGCAGTTAAAATTTTCAGGGGGATAATGAGGAGGTGCAGGGGATGCTGTTCTGACTCTCTGTGTGTGCTCCCAGTGTGTGAGATGAAGTCCCCCTCCATGAGCGATTTCCTGACGGGGCTGGAGAACTCGGGCTGGTTACGGCACATCAAGGCTGTGATGGATGCAGGTGTCTTCCTGGCCAAGGTAAAGCTGCTCTCCAGCTGCATTCCAAAGTGCCTCCTGCTGTGCTGGGGACTGCTGCAAGGTTGGGAAGGTGGCTCTGAAGAGAAGGTGTTGTTCAGGTTGGCTTAATCTCTCCAAAAATGTTGGGTCGTGCAGCTGCTGGGCAAATACCAGTCCTGTGTCATGTATTGTACCAGGGCTTTATTAGAGCTCATTTGAAACATAAGATCACAAAATGTGAATAAATGACCTTTATAAACCTTTCTATATAGCAGTGCAAACAACTGACCGTGTGCTCGTTATTCATCCACTGCTCTGCTTGAATTGAGGGATTGTTTTGACTGTTTTATTTTTTCCTGGTTTGATGTGATGTGGGCACTAAGTTTGATTATTCAACACAGTCCTTATTTCTGCAGAGCTGGTGGCTTTGCAGGTCAGGCAGAAGGAAGGAAGGAAGTCACTCAGGAGTAGTACAGGGTGTGCAGGAAGTGTGTGGTGAGAGGAGTGAGTAGTAAACGTTGGTTGTCTCTCACAATTTACCCATGTCACGAGCCAGAAACTTTTATTTCTCTCCTGCCCTAAGTGGCAAAAAGTGATGGGATGGGGGGAAGTTGGGATCAACTCTTCTGATTTATCTTGAAGTTCTAAGCCATGGGTGTCCAACTGTTTTTTACTCATCCACCAAATTTTTTCCTCAGAGGAAGAGCCTGGGAATCCTTGGCCTTCCAGAGATCACAGGGGCTGTTTTTTACCAGCCTTCTGCAGCACTTTGCTCTAGCTGGGGCTTCTCTTGATGGACTAGTGCATTTCCACAGGCCAGAGGAGGCATGACCACAACTCCCCCGGGGTGTTGGGGTGGTGCAGGGGAGGGACAGCCTTTCCCTGAGCTCTGTGCTGTGTCCCTGGCAGGCTGTGAGGGAGGAGAGGGCCAGCGTACTGGTGCACTGCTCCGACGGCTGGGACCGCACGGCCCAGGTCTGCTCCCTGGCCAGCCTCCTCCTGGACCCCTTCTACAGGACCTTCAAAGGCTTCATGGTAAGGACATGCTGCAATTTCAGTGCCAGCAGGCCCTGGGGAAGGGCTCAGGCCACTTGCCGGGACAAGTATAGGTGACCTACATAAAGCAGCTTTGGTTCTGTAACGAGCTGGAATTACTGTGAGCAGCATGGCAGCAGCTGATTGACAATACCCACATCCTTGTTTCCTGCAATGTCTACATGGCAGCCACTAATGAGAGATCTCAACAAAGGATGCAGCTCTGGCAGCAATCCACCAAAAAGTGCTGGAGGAGTTTGTCCTGCAAGTCTCTTCTCTGCTGGGATTTGAAATTGGGTGAACCCAGCCCTGTCCCCTGTCCATCAGTCAAATCTGCATCATTTCACACCTTTTAAAAAGCCATTTCATTTTCATTTGGCTGTTTGCTTCTAGTGCAGGCTTTTTCTTCATTTGCAGCCATCCCTGCATGAATTCAGGGCAGTCTGTGATGTTTTTTTCCATTCATCTCTGGTTTAATACCTGAAGAGTTGCTCTGTCTCAGGAAAGCTCCTTGAAAGAATCTCTGAAATCAGAACAATGCAGATTTTGCTTTTTTCAGTGCCAGGACTGTTTCTTTGCATTCCATGCTGGTTTTATGATTTCTATTTTTGTTACTGGATTATACTGCAGTCTTTTAACAATTAAAATTCCATCAGCACATGAAACATCTGCCTGGGCTTTGTCTCTGAACAATCCTGCTTGAACTGAGAACAGGATTTCGCTCAGGAGCAGGAGCAGTGACACAGACACATCCCTGTCTGTCCTCATGGTTTGTAGGCACAAGTCCCCTGACATGGGGTTATTCCTAAATGAATTCATCAGCAGGGCAAGGAATGGAAAAATTCAAACAGCAATTTAAATGAAGTTTTCTAAGAACTCTGTTGTGAGTTTCTGCCTTCCTCCTCTTAATCTGGATGATGATAGCAGGAATTATCTGTAGGTATGATCCAGCAAAGTAATGATGGATGCAGCTTCAGTCATGTGGTTCCTTGTGAGACATCTGTAAGGAAAACTGATTATTTTATCTTATTTATCTGTAAGGAAAACAGATTATAACAGTTACTATTTTCTATAACTACAGGCATCTATTTAAAAAATGCCACATAGTTGTTCAGATTTTATCCTGAACTCCTCATTATGCAGCTGTACTTCATATATTTCTTTTTGTCTGTTAAGCATTTGTTGAACTCCAGTTGCTGATTTATTTTGCTGAATATCACAACACTCTTTTCCAGATTAAATAGCACAGTGTAATATTAAGCTGTTCATTCTTTGAGCTCAATATATTTATATATTATGATTTTAACAACTTAGAAACTCTCTCAAAAATGATAGTTTTGAAATGAGTTCTGATTCCAGCAGGGCCATTGCCTTGGTAACTGGATAATCTATAAATCACAGTTCCCATTGATTTCTGGGGATATATTTATAGCAATAGGGTCAGCAGGTTGTCAGCTTTTTAGGCTTTAACAGCAAAGGTTTCATTTTCCTTTTTTAACCAAATTAATGCTCTTTTCTTAATCCCTGTTTTCAACCTGCAGGTCCTGGTAGAAAAGGAGTGGATTGCAATGGGCCACAAGTTCTCACACAGGTGAGAGGGGCATGTTCCCATGGGGGAATGAAACCAAAACTGTCTACAGGTTTAGGGGATCTCATGAAAAATTGAAATGAAGAGGAGAATGCATTGGGAAAATATTGGCATTGGTGACATAGAGCCAGGGTCTGCTAAGGCTGCTATTTCATGACTGTGTTTTTATTGCTTTATAAAATCAAGGCTTGAATTCTAGGTGTTTTCCTACCTGTAAAATTCTATTATTTGAGGAGTGCTAATCATGGAATCACAGAATCACAAAGGTTGGGAAAAAAAAAATCATGAAGTTGAGCCAGCACCCAGCACTAACCCATGTCCCCAAGTGCCACATCCACACATCTCTTGAGCACTTCTAGGGATGGTGACCCCACTCTGTCCCATCCACAGTGCTCCAGGCAGACCTGGTAATTCTCCTGCAGCCATCCCTGGGAGAGGATCTCTGCCACTTTCTCAGGACTTTGCCAAGTTCAAGGTGTAAACCTGACCTGGAAGAAAACTGATGGCAAAGGGACGTTTTGTGGTGGGTGACAGAAGATTTATTCTGGTTTTTGCACCTCTCTAGGTGTGGCCACCTGGATGGGGACCCCAAAGAGGTGTCCCCTGTGTTCACACAGTTTGTGGAGTGTG
Organism: Vidua macroura; assembly: GCF_024509145.1. Taxonomy (NCBI): domain Eukaryota; kingdom Metazoa; phylum Chordata; class Aves; order Passeriformes; family Viduidae; genus Vidua; species Vidua macroura. The sequence goes on along the minus strand of NC_071584.1, from coordinate 3,994,250 downwards.
TGTGGCAGCTGATGCAGCAGTTCCCCTGCTCCTTTGAGTTCAGCGAGCGCTTCCTGCTGGAGATCCATGACCACATTTATTCCTGCCAGTTTGGCAACTTCCTGGGCACCTGCCACAAGGAGAGGGAGGAGCTCAGGTGAGCTGGGGGTTCCTGGAGCCAGCAGGCCACAGATCCCTTGGAATGTCTGGAAAAGGGTGTGTTTTATGGAATTGGAGATTGTGGGACATAAGCACTTATCAAGACAATGTTACCCTTAACCTATGGGAGAAAAGAATATTAATTATATCCCAAAAAAGATGTTTTGGTGTGGAGCACAACAATAACTTGCAGATATCCCTTCCGGACAGGAGAGTGTTCATTTTAATATCCTGTGCTTATGAAATCAATCAGATCCAGCACAAAACCAATTCTTAGCTCCCTTAATCTAATTCTGCTCCCAACAGCTGCAGTTATTAATCCACTTGCTGCTTTTTTTAGTGATCATATGTTTTTTGTACTTGCCAGAATCTTTGAGAAGACCCATTCCCTGTGGCCTTTCCTCTTACAGAGGAAGCAGGAGTTGAGAAATCCTTTGTACAGAGGCTTTACAGCTTACAAAGAGCTCCAGCCAAACACTCTACCTTTCAGTTTCCAGTAAGTGGCTCAGCTAAGAAGGGGAAGGAGTGGGACACTTCTTTCATTGATAACTCAGATTAAATCAAATAAATTTGCACTGTTTTTGGTTTGTTTTACTTTTCCCCTCCATTCCTCAGGCATAAACTAAGAGGAGCAGGGCAAAGGTGAAATAGATTCAGATGCCGTAATTTAAAATAATATTTGTAATTTGGTGTTGAGAAAAGAGGGTGGGGAAAGGCAAGGGAAAGCAGAACTTCAGATTGAACCACACACACCCCCTGACTGCTTGCTCTGTCACATTGAAGTGTTTGAAAAGTTACTATTTTTCTCCTTTTTAATGTATATTAAGGAAGTCTTTCAAGCAAGAATTTTGGTGCCCAGTTCAGAGTTTTTCCCAGGCTTTGTTTCTGCATCACTCCTGGGCCCTGCTGAGAGAGAGGGGGATGAAAACAGGATTTTAAGTGCTGTGTGTGCAAATGGAAGTTGGGAGGTTGGGCTGATGCCTTGTGAAGGCTGCCCAGAGCAGAGGCTGGATGGAGCTAAAGAATAAAGCAGGGATTTATTCAAAGTATCTCCTCAATGGATCCACCTTGGGCAGCACCAGAGTCCAGCCAGGGCTGCACCCAAGATGAACCAAAGTGGTCACAAAATGCACGACCGCTCCCGGGGGCTCTCACTGTGATCAGTTCTGCTCCATTTACACCTTGGAGTTCATTGTCCAATTCCAGCTCCAGCCCACAAAGTCCCATCCTGCTTGTTTTTCTCTCTTCAGCCCACGTTGTTTGTGCTCTTGGGCCTGAGATTTGGATCATTTGTCCTTGGTACCCAGATAGAGAAGAAATTGTTTTGTCTCCCTAATCTGTGAAGAGAGTTCACCATCCCATAATATGAAGCCCAGACCCACACACTAAAGCAGCACAGAATCTGAAAAATATAAAATATGAGTCATCACCAGGGGGAAAACTAAGGAGTGAAAGATAAGCTGCCCAAGCTTCCAGTAAATCTGCTATTAAAAAAAAAAAGTATTTTCATCCTATTCTAATATTTACTGCCAGTTTTTTTAACTTGAAGAAAAATTACCCATTGCTACTGAATTTAATAATCCAAGGCTGTGGCAGGTTTTAAAATTAATTCCTAATCTCAATTTATTAAAAATATTAACCAACATCTATTTGTTGGCAATAATGTCCAAGTGAGCCCCTGACTGTTGGTTTTGTTGCCTGTTTTTGAGGTTCTGGTGTGGCATGTACAACCGCTTCGACAAGGGCATGCACCCCAAGCAGCATGTGCTGGACCAGCTGCTGAGCTGCCTGAGCCAGAAGGTGACACTGGAGGACAACGCATCCGAGCTGGAAAACGTGAGGCACAGGGCGGCATATCCCCTGGGGGTGTGGAAAGCTTATCTCACATTAATGTTGGCCTTACATATAAATATTGTAATGGAAATATATAGATATTGGCCATTACAGATAGAAATTGTACATGTATTATATAAATATATATTATATATAATATATTTATATATTATATATAAATATATAGATATGTATATATAATATAAATATATGGTATAATATTATACATATATATATTACATAAATATTGGCAGATCCCCTGGGAGTGAGAAAAACTTAACTGACATTAATATTGGCCATACATATAAGTATTATAATAGAAATATGTAGATATTGGCCGTTAAAAATACAAATTGTACATGTATTTTATCTATATAACATAAATATATATAATATAAATATATGGTGTAGAATTATACATATATATTATATAAATATTGGCCGTTAACATAGAAATTTTACATGTATTATATAAATATATATTATATATAATATAAATATATGTGTATATATAATATACACATATGGTATAATATTATACATATATATATTATGTAAATATTGGCAGATCCCCTGGGAGTGTGGAAAGCTTAACTGACATTAATATTCTCTTAAATATAATAATCTTATCTCTTAAATATAATAATAGAAATATGTAGATGTTGGCCATTAAAGATAGAAATTGCACATGTATTTTATGTATATAATATAAATATATAAGTATATATATAAATATATAATATATATATATATAAAATAGAAAATATAAATATATTATGTAAAATTAGACATATATAAATATATAAATATTGGCTGTTAAATATTAAAATTATGCATTATATATTATATAAATATATAATATAAATATACATTAAATAAATTATATTAAATTATACATATCTGTAATATAAACATATGAATATTGGCCATTAAATATAGAAATTATACATTATACATATACTCTAGAAATATATGTATAAATTTTACATATATAATATAAGCATTTTAATATAAATATCGGCCACTAAATATTGGCATTTATTTCCCATCTTCCCATCATATAAAATCAAATCAGGTAAATATACTGACAATTCATGCAGATTTATTTAATACATCTTAAAATAATGCAAGCAAAGATACCTCTTCATATCTCTCCTAGGAAAAAGAATCCTGTTAAAATTTTAGTTTAAAAAATATGAGTGGAGTTTTTTTGGGGAATTTTTTTGCCATCCACTATTGTAGGGCCTGGATCCAAGTCAGCCCTTCATTTCAGAGGGAATACCATCCTTCTTTTACTCCCAACATAGATACTGTATGTCCTGTACATTGTTAAAAGCTGCATCACAATAACTCATGTTGATGCTATTTCAAGGTGCTGGAGCTTTGTTTTGTCCCTGTTCTTCAGGGGCTGCCAGAATCATTTGGCTGAGGTCAGGAGATACTGACACCAAGGCAGTCTAAATGACAGATGAATCAAACCACATGAATCAACCAGCTGGGTAAAAAACCCACAAAAACCTCTGTGTGTTAAAAATCCCAAAACACACCCAAACAAATTAAAATACAGTTTTTAAAATGCACCAGTGAGAAGAACATCAGTGTCCTTTGCTAGGGTAATGTGAATGCTGAAAACTTCAGCTTTCTTAATGAGACACTGATGTTTGTGTCAGACATGGCAGGATCTGTGTCCAGGTATTTCTGATGTTTGTGGCAGGCATTTCAGGATTTGTGTCCAGCTACTTCAGTGCCGGATTTCAGAGCTGGAAAAGAGGCAGTACCACAGGGCTGTTGTTGTGTTGACACCTGGTTTTTGTCCCTCTCTGGCATCTAGGTATTAATTATTTGGTTTTATGCCTTTTTACTTGTGCAGAAACTCCCTATCCTGGACGGCCCCTTGCCCAGCAAAGGCTGCACCTTACTCAAGGCAGGAGCTGCTGCTGCCAAAGCCCCAACTCCTCCTCAGGACTGTGCAGAGGGAGCAGCCCCTGTGCTGAGCAATGGCCCCTCCCTGGGGCACCAGAAGCACAAGGAGAGCCCAGCCCAGCCCCAGGATCTCGGAGCCTCCAGGGAGAATGAGCAGGCTCAGCACCAGGGATGAGCTCTGGGAGCTGCTGGGAGAAGCTCTGGGGAGCTGCTGCAGCCCCCATTTGCAGCTGAGCTGTGAGTAGGGGTGTGCAGGGCTGGGGGAGCAGCTGCTGGGGGACATCTCCTGCAGCTCAGGTGATGCAGAGCTGCCAGGAGCCTGCCTGGCATTCCTGGGATCTTGGCTTTCAGTGGCAACACGTGCATTTCTGAGGGTTAGGGCTGCCTGCCAGCTCTGCTGTTTGAGGCTGGAAGAAATCTTGCCAATTCCATTGGAGGAGCTGGGCAGTAACTGCAGGAGGAAGGGTGCAAATCCCTCTGTTCTCTGTGGTGGTCCAAGGTCATCTTAAAACCAGAAAAAAATCAGTCTGTCTTCAAATGATAAAAAACCCCCAACCTTTCTTAGCTGTGAATGAATCTCTGCATGGACCCTTGCCTTGTAGCAGAACTGATTCATGTTTTGTTTCCTATGCATATTTGTTACACAAAATCAAACCCCCGTGCCTTCTCTGAGACTGTGTCCTTGTCCAGCCAGGCCACTGCAGGTTTTGTGCTGGAGTTTGCAGTGTGCTGTTGGTCCTGTCTGTAGTCAGTGTTTAGGAGGAGGTTTTCTTCTGCTGCAGCTTCTCCACGGTTTTTGCTGTTCCCCTGAGTTCAGCAGCTTCTTCCCAAGCTGACCTCTTGAAGAACCAGCTTTTGTGGGCCTCCTTTATTGATGGGAGTGCAGAGCCAGCCCATAACACATGGATTTGTGATAAATTTGTGATAAGAGGGAGGATTGGAAATGAGGAAAGACAGTAGATCATTTATGTGGAATTTTTCTCTCTTATTTTATGATCTTGGTTAAACTGAAGCCAGAGAGTAACTCTGTGCCAAGCTGGAATCATTGATGAGACAGCAATTAGAGATGGGGCTGTGTTCTAGTATTGAAATGGGGCCTGAAATGATAAAATCACTTGCTGAGTGATTCTGGGGAATGTTGAGATTCTGGGAACTTTAGGGATGTTATGTCTGTTTCATGAACAGTATCTCGCATGGCAATGAACTTGGGAAGAAACAAGGACTTCTCTCCCAGGGATTGGGTGTCACAAATGAGTGCTTGAAGGTCACCCAAAGAATCCTTGGGAGAGGCATCAGCAAAAGCAGGTTTGATATAAAAAAGTGTGACCAAATTCATTGGCAAGGTTTACTCTGTTACTCATTAAATGGTTAAAGCACAGAGAGAAAAACTAAAATAGAAAATCAAGCGATCTAAAACGAAAATCAACCAGTGTGGAGGCTGGGGATGGAAAAGGGTCAGGATGAAAGGGAATGAGGGAGATTCTCCTATTGAGTCACAGGGTTCAGAGTGGAGCATCCTCCCAGACTGAGCCCTGGAATTATCAACAGTTCAGGCCTAAAGGTTTCCTGGAATCGGAGAATCATTAACAGCACTTGAACTCATCAGCAGAGAATCAGCAGCTAAGGAATTGAACAAGGGGTTTATGTAGAATTCCCTATAAGCACAACAGGAGCTCCCTTAGAGGCTGAGCTCATAAATCCAAAGTACTCCATAATCCAGGAGGGCAGCATTCCCAGCTTTGGCTTTGGCACAGCCCCAAGGACCAGGTGCAGGTGTATACCTGGGAAAAATTCCCCTCAAGTTCCCTGTTTTTACAGAGAATTGCTTTTATCAGAGTCACTTTCCAGCCTCACTGCAATTTGGATCAATATCTTCCTTTGAAAGGTCAATAACAAAAGTGTTCCACTTGGGTTGTTATTCAGGCAAGAAAAATCAGATTCCAGAGCTGGTGGCTAAACCCAGGAGTTTGTACTCCAGCCCTGGGAGCAGCCAGTGTTCCTGATAAGCTCAGGGTGCTGCTTATCAAGGTCAAGGCCTGAGGACGTTTCTGAGATCGTGGTGTGGCCTTGGTGGCTTGGAGGATTCCCCTCCCCAGGAAAGCTGTGCCACTGTCCTTGTTCTGTGCTGAATTGCACAGAATCCCCCTGTGCAGCTTTGCTCAGGATGCTGCTCTGCTCTCAAGCTGTTGTTTCAATTAGGTGCTGCCATTAAGTTTTCAAATCAGTTTTTCTCTTTTATAAAAAGTTTGGAAGCCAACTGAAAATATTTGAGGCTTCCCAATCTCCAGTGAAAGTAGAAACATTCCATTGTAACACCAGAAAGTGCAATAACTCTGCTCATGTGCTTTTAACCCATGGTGAAATCACTGGGTAAATCCAGAGTCCAAAAACCAACCAAAACCTGAGTGGCTGTTCTGGGTAAGAAAATACCTATCTTATAAAGCACATGAAAGATCCAAGGTAAAAGAGAGCACAGAGTTTCTCCACTGCCTGGAATGGCAAAGAGGGAGTTTTTGAGTATTGAGGGTTTGTCAGATTTAAATGAAGTTGTTGTCAAGGAAGGAGTGGGAGCTACAAGAGTGATTGATTAAAAATGAAATCCTGGAAATACTGACCCAGGTGTGACTGATGGATACGCCCTGTCTTTTCTTTCCAGGGGGGAATGGGCAACATCCATCCCCAAATCTGAGAGAAAATGGGACATGAAGCCAAGACAGGCATTTTTTAGGACCAATTATTTTTTGGTTCTTGGAATATCTTTAATAAATTCTCTAATTTTCACTAGAGATCCAAAACTGGAGAGGGTTTTAATTGACTACTGAAGGACTTAAAGGTGCCATTGGTTAATTATTGTACAAATCCAGCTTGCAGAAGGCTCCTGGAAATGTTTGTATGGTGCTTTGCCTTTGGAATTGCCATTGGAGGAGTTTAATAATCTTCGCTTGTTCCTAAGAAGGTTGTCTCCACAAAACTCCAATGTTACTACAAGTGTGTACAACCACCACAGGTTACTTAGTGTTGTAAGCTTGGAGTAATCTTGCTGTTTTTAACTCCAGTGGCAAAATAGAGCCAAACCCAAAAATTAATGTATTTTAAACCTCTTGGAGTTTGTGTGTACAGGCTCAGGCCAAGGCTGCAGAGTATTAAAAGCCTTTCATGCTGATGCTGGAATTTAGGAGCTGGAAAAGATTCCAGGGTTTCCTCTTTTTCCATGAGCCCATGGTTTGAAAACCAATGAAAGAGAAGCTTTTTGGTTTTGGTGGCAGCTCTGGGCTGTTTGAAGAGCAGAAGTGAGGAGCTGCTCAGAGCCTTGCAGTGTCCTGAGTTCAGCTGGGATCTGCTGCCCAGGAAAGCTCTGTTCCCTGCCTCTGGAGCATCCTGGACCTGCTCACATTCTCTGCTGCCCAGGAAAGCTCTGTTCCCTGCTCCTGGAGCATCCTGGAGCATCCTCTGCTCCCTGGAAGTGTGGAAGGAATGGAGAAGCTGTAACTGCTATTGGGGATCTGCTGCTGCTGGGGAAAGTTTCTGCAACTGCTTTATTCCTAGGGGAGCAGCCGTGCTTTGTGAGGTCAGAAATCCTGCTTTTATTTGGAGCAGTGCAGATCATGCCATTTGGATTCCTGTGACTGGGAGAACTGGGAGGGAAGAGGGATCTGATTTGCTGCAGATGAGCTCTGCTAGTGGAAAACTCTCCCTTTTCTGGAGCTGCTCCTGCTTTACCAGGACATTCCAGGGCTTTACCAGGACGTTCCATGGCTTCACCAGGACATTCCATGGCTTCCTGCCTTTTCCCAGTGTCTCCTGTGCTACAACAAGGTGTAACCTTGTAGTAGGCCTGTCATATTCTGTGTTAAAACTCCTACTCTGAAGCACAAGAGGGACTTGTGGAGCTTCATTTGAAATGTCTTAAATGTGAACTTTGTTCTGTGGGTTCTTAAATTGGGGTTTTCTTTTGCAGTTGTCACCTGTGGGAGAGAAAATCCAATTGGTGCTGTTTGCTCTGCAGGGAAAAAGTGGGAATAATTGGGTTGTCCATAGTTTTAGTTCTCCATGGCCTCTTTAGGGGTGAGGAAAAGCAGTTTGTAAAAGCTTTTAGGTCTGATTTACTCTCGGTCTGTTCTTGTGCTTAGTGATTGCCTTTCCAAGTTAATTCCTTGGAATAAAAGTCCACCTGCTCTGATCCAGAGCCATCCTGCCTGGGATGGAGGAGGAGATGGGCTTGGAGGCAGCTGGGAAGCTTCAGGAAGCTTTCTCAGTCCTGCAGAGTGGGATTTGACAGGAGCTGAAGGTGCCCAGAGCTCCACAGGATCTCCAGGTGGGAATGTTGGTGTGGAGCAGTCCTGGGGGTGTTGTTTCCATGGCCTCTGGGAGCAGAAAGCCCTCAGAGGTGCTCCCAAAGCTGAGGCACCCCCAGAAAAGCCATGGAAAGGGAAGAACTCCTGTTCCAGGCTCCTTCAGCTCCTAGCAGACCTGGCCTTGGGCAGGCTCAGAGCCCAGAGGAATTTGCTGGCAGGATGCAGTGCTGGATATCCAGGCACATTCCAAAGGGGTTTTCCTCTCCTCCCACCCCCTCTGCTCTGTGCTGAGGGCTGGGCTTGGTTTTATAGGGATCTCTCCTGGCTGTTCCTGTTTCTGTCCCTCCCTCACACACATCCAGACACTCCCTGGGGGAAGAACCTGCTCTGAATGTCCTATTTTTGTTTAATTATCATGCAGCACTTGATTAATTAGCTGAGGAAGCAGGGGATGGTAAAGCCTGTGCTTGGGTCCAGGCAGCCAACTGGGCCATTTGTTAGGGCAGGTTTGGTAATGACATTAATTACTGTGACCCCCTGGGAGCTGCAGGAGCAGGGCAGGACCAAGGGGTTGTTTTTATATCATTTCTATGTTTCCATCTATTTAATGTAGCAGAAACTACTGGAGTAACTCAGCACTGGATCCCATCCTCTGGCTGGATTTTCCTTGGCATCCCCAACCTGATCCTTGTAGGAATGTCCCTAAAATCATGTGTAGTGCTGGCTGGGAATGTCCCTGTTGCTGTTTGTGTCTGTGTCACTGCTGAGGGGCATTTGTGGGGGATGAGCCCCAGTTTGTGCCCCGAGGGCTCTGTGGGGCACTTTGGTTCCTGCACTGCTTGAAGCTGATCTTGTCTAGAGGAGAATTGTGTCCTTTCTCTCTGTTTGTCCCATGGAGTCTCTCTTGGATTGCAGGTATTTTTATTCCCTACAAAAATAAACACTTGGCCTTTTTAAAGGACATGGCTGCTCTGTTTATTGGGTGGTAACTGAGAACCCCACACTTGGAAAGGTGGAGTCATTTAAAGGATCTTAATTAATAAGGTGAGTGTGGAGCCACTTCCCCTCTACAGAACAGAAATGGGGTGATCCCCCTGGTTTGGGGGAATGGGGAGTGCAGGGTGTTAAAAACAACCCAAAAAAGGAACATAACGAGTGGAAAAAAGGGAATGTAACCAATGGCATTGTGTCAAATCTTGGTGTCTTTTGCAAATTGTGTTATTCTGTTTTATTTTTTTTTTTATTTAAACTTTCCTTTCTATGTTCAATCCAAGTATCTCCTCAGTGTTTCCTTGCTCCTGGAGAGCTGTCTGTCCCTCACTCACTTGGCCACAGTGCCTCCAGGCTGACTTCTACAGCTTTCTGAGGAGCAGCCAGAGCTTCTGGAAGGAGGTGACTCCCAGCTTCATGGGTCCAGTGAAGAGATGTTTTCTGATGGCTTCAGAATGAAGAACCCACAGTCTAACTGCTGATGGTATCCTGGAAAAATCCTCTTTTATCCCATTCTTTTAGTCATGGGTAGTGAGGTGTTAGAGATTTGAGTGCAGACTAACTCAGCTGAGATGGGAAGTTGCTCAAGAGGGAGATTCCAGCTCAAAACTTCCCTGTGAATCTGAGAACAGACTCCAGACCCATTAGCCAGTCCCTGATGAATATTTTCCACCTTAAAAATGGGTATTTTCTATGTTTTAAGGGCCTGGCACCAGGGTACACTCAGTCCCTGGGTGTTCCTCAGGCTTTTCCCCTTCTTGCTAGTTTTAAATGTTCTTAATGCTGCCAGTGAAATCCTTCATTTACCTTAATTAGACTTGCCTTGCATTTAATTGTATTATTAACATTAACACTGGCTAGAATTGATAAAGGTGCAATTTAATTTGGGGAAAATTTGGACAAAAGGTGTGGTAATTGGAGTTTCTTTGGGCTGCAAACAGCTCATGGATTCCAGTGTTCTCCTGGAATTTTATTTTCCTTCTCTTTGGAGGAGTGGAGGGTATGGGAGGGGGATACAAAACCTCTCTCTCAACAACAGGTCTTGGAGCTGTGGGAGAGAGGGAAGGGATCCAGTATGAACGGGAATCAATAAAAATCTCTAAATAACCAAAACCCCCCATGGATGGAGCAGGGAGCTCTGGGCTGGGCAGCTGGGGCTGCCCCTGGATCCCTGTAAGTACCCAAGGCCAGGCTGGACAGGGCTTGGAGCAGCCTGGGACAGTGGGAGATGTCCCTGCCCTTGGCAGGGGTGGAATGGGATGGATTTTAAGGTTCCTCCCAACCCAAACCATCCTTTTATCCTGTTTTCCAAAAGGGAAGGTGCAGTGGAAGTAAAGAGATGAACTTCTGGAGCTCCAGACTCGTGGAGGAGAAGAAACATTGCTGGATTCCTCCTTCCTTTCTAACTCCATATTTTGTGTGTTGATGCACCAAACAAATCGGGACTTTCCATCAGCAGGGCCCTGGCAGGGATGTGCAGTGCAGCCAAGGAATGCTGGGCTGCTGTCTGTGCCCTCTCCTGGGCAATTCCTGGATCACACCTGGAGCACGGTGCTGCTGGAGCCCCTCCCATGCTGCACGGTGAGCAGGCAGCCGGGAGAGCCCCAGGGCTGCGGTTTGGGATGCTGGGAGCAGAGGTGAAGGCACAGAGGGAGATTCCAGAGCCCAGAGCTGTGCTCTGGCAGTGACTCCTGGCCCAAAGGCAGGAGACACAGCAGCCCCACTCTCCAGCTCTGCTTTCCTGACCTTGAGCACTGTTAGTAAATCCCTAATCCCTGCAAAATCATTTATTTGGGACTGTTTAGCTCTAAACTTTTAACTGCTTAGCCCTGCTAAATCCACAAGCTCATTAGCCCTCTTCAGCTGTGTTAATAACAATAATCTCTTTAATGGAAGCAACTCTGGACAGGATTTACCTTCCCAAAAAACCCATAGACTGGCATTCAGTACCCTCTGCCCTCTAATTCCTGCCCAATTACCAGGGAGCTGATCAAGAGCTGCTTGGCCCAGAGCAAAGGCCAGGTCAGCCCCTGGCTCAGGCCCTGAGCTCAGGCAGAAGGTAGAAGCTTTTCCTGACTCCTTGTCCTTCCCTGGACTTTGAAGCAGTGGGAAGCTCATCCCAAATGGGTCAGGCCCGTGTGTCACCTCTGCCTGGGCTCCTGCTGGGGTTGGGCTGGCTCTGCTGCTGGGAATATCCCCCGGGATGGATGGAAAGGTTCCTGCTCCAGGAGTGTGTCTGGGCAGGATTTCAGCTGGGCTGGAGGGCTCTCGGGTTTGCCTCATTAGAACTGGGTTTAATCTGCTCCTTGTCCCTAAGATCTCTCTTGGTTAACAACTAAACAGCAGCAGCAACAACAAAAGAATAAGCAGTTTATCATTAATTTGCCATTCAAGGATTTTCCTTTCATCTCCAAGTTTCCTACATTTCACATTTTCTAGCACTTCTGTTGTCTGCATTCCCTTTTTTCCCTTTATAACACTCTGTCTTTTTAATGGCTGCTTTGACTTCTGTGGTTTGTGGAAGGGGTTTCCAGCCAGGCTTGCCTTTTGTGGCTGCAGCATCCCCCTTTTGTGGTTGCATCTTCCTGACACTCAGGAAAAATAACCCCAAACTCCCCTCTCCTGCTCCAGAGCTCATCCACATCACACTCCATAATTCCATTCCTGCTGCTGGCTTTGGGGAATTGACCTTTGTGAAGCAATAATCTATTTTTGAGTGAATTTGGAGAGGAAAACCAAAAGCCTAAACCAAATCAATGTTGACCATTTCCCTGCATTCCAGGCTTTCCATTGTGAGGCTCCAAAGTAGGAATGTGGTGGTGGCACAGATCACACACTTCACAGAGCACCCTGATTTCTCTTCTTGCAGCAGTGGGGATTTTCCTGCTGGATAATTTGGGTCTCTCTTGTTATCTCATACCATGATAAGGCTGCCCCAAACCACCAGCCTGTTCCTGCTCCATCGCCGAGGAGTTTGGAGAGGGTTTAAAGGGAGCTGGATAAAATAGGATTGCACTTCCCAGCTGACAGCTCTTGATAAGAGCCCCAGTGCTGCTCTCTACTCCTTTTGTTTGCCCTGGGAGGTTTCCTGCCTTCCTGGGTCCTCAGGCAGCCTTGGCTGTGGTTCCTTCTGGCAGGTGCAGCCTAGAGCAGCTCAGGTGGGAAATCTGGGCCATCTTCAGGACCTTTTGTCTTTCTGGTGTCTAATAAGTCATTTTGGAGGTTGCAAATGGCCATTTGTATTCTCTGAAGAGGGTGAGGGAGGGCAGGAGAGGGGTTAAGAGGGAATTTGAGTGCCCTGGCAGCAGCCAAGGTGAGGTAGAGGGTGGTGCTGCCCTGGCAGGGACCCCAAACTGCCCTATTCCCTGCGATTTCTGTGGGGAAACAGTGGAGAAAAAGCTTTGTGTGTGCTCAGAGGGGTCAAGCAGCCTCCAGCACCTGTCCCAGCCTCCCCCCACCCCGCTGCCCTCTCTATATTTACCCAGGGGGAGCTTTCCAAGAATGGAAGTGGTAAGATAAAACCCCAGAGGGGCTAAAATTAGCCCTGGCGCCCCGGGCCGGTCCCAACGTGGCATTTCAGCTGTGAGCTGCACAGCCCCGGCCCCACACATCCCCGTCCACCCCAGCCCTGCCAGAGCCTCTCTGCTCTGCTCATTTGGGCTTAAACCACGGGAGGACTCCCCATGGAACCCCCCTGGCCTCAGGTGCTCTGAGCATCCCCCACAGCCAGGTAAGGAGGCACCTGGACCTGGTAGGATGAGGGAGGGGACTGGACCCAGAGGGACAAATGTATGCTCTGTGTGCTCTGACACAATCTCTTTTTGGGGTCTGCAGTGCTTGGATAGTTTCTGCCAGCTCAGGGGGTGACAAAACAGTGAGGGTGGGCAGGCCCTGGCACAGAGCAGCTGTGGCTGCCCCTGGATCCCTGGCAGTGCCCAAGGCCAGGTTGGACACTGGGGCTTGGAGCAGCCTGGGACAGTGGGCAGTGTCCCTGCCATGGCAGGGGTGGGATGAGATGAAATTTTAACTTCCTTTCCAAACCAAACCATTTTGTGATTCCATGAATCCTGTTTTGGGCTCTCCTGGTTAAGGAGCCTCCCTCAGCTCCCCACACAAGATCTCAGGAACCTCCCTTTGGAGGTGTTGTTTGTGTGTTCAGGCAATGTTACAGCTGCTCTTTTACTTTTCCACACCATTTCCCTTGGGAATCTAACTGTGAACACAACTGTCTTTTTGACTCAAACCTGCACTAACCCCCAGCCCATTCTCCATCAGGGTGGGGTGATCCCAAAACTCCAGAGCTCATCACCAGCGTGTCCAATAAAGAGCAGCAGCATTAGAATTTCTCACATTTCTGTATAAATTGGGCTAATGGGTGGCAGCCTGGCAGAGCTTTGCTGCCATCAGGCTTGTCCCAGTGCCCCCAGCTGTGCTGGTGGCCTTGCTGTGGTCCCCCTGAGCTGGTGGCCGTGTCCCCGTGGGTGATGTGGGACAGGTCCCCCTGGTTGCCCTGGCACTGACGGGCTCAGGTGCATAACGAGGCCAATTGCTCAGTTCTCCTTATCAGCTAATTAACTGTTTGCTGCAGCTCCTTCTTAATTGCCCCGTGCAGCTCGTTGGCTCCTCCCCGGACAGGTCAGCCCCGGCTCTGTCTGAGGAAACCCGAGCTGCCCCAGGGCTGCCGAGAGATTCCTCTGCCCATCTGAGCGTTTCCAGCTGCTCAGGTGCCAGCCGGGACATCCCATTCCTGTCCCCCGCTGTCCCTCGGCTCCTGAGGCCACATCCTGTGTCCAGAGCCCAGCCAAGCTGCCAGGGTTCAGTCCCACTCGGTGTGATCAGCTCAGCACTTCCACCCTTCCTCCCCCAGATCCCTCAGCAGAAACATCCCAGACCCTTCTGCAGCTGTGATCATTGGGCTCGGGCAGGCAGGAGGAGGAAAACGGTGGGATTCTAATGCTGCCATCATTTGGGAAGGGAGATGCTGGAAGATGTTTGATCCCTAATCTAACTGACTACTTCACATTCACCTCATCCCTCAGGACTGGGGACAGGACACACAGAATGGCTCCCACTGCCAGAGGGCAGGGATGGATGGGATACTGGGAATTAGGAATTGTTCCCTGGTAGGGTGGGCAGGCCCTGGCACAGGGTGCCCAGAGCAGCTGGGGCTGCCCCTGGATCCCTGGAGTGTCTAAGGACAGGTTGGACACTGGGGCTTGGAGCAGCCTGGGAATAGGGGAAGGTGTCCCTGCCATGGCAGGGGTGGCACTGGGTGGGCTCTGAGGTCCCTCCCAACCCAAACCAATCAATGATTTTATGGGATCCTGACCCATGTGCCCACTACAGCACTGAGCTCCATTGTTCCCTCAGCCTTTCACCCACGTGGATTTCCTCACGTGGTGCCAGGCCCATGAGCACATCAGCAGCATCCTCATCCAACATTTGTCCAGTTTTTGGAGAATCTTCCTGATGTTGAGTATAAACTTGCACTAAAATGCAGCTGCTGGTGTCAGGGACTGGTTCTAACCCGGGGGTCGTGCTGGTTCTGCCATCCTGTAGATCTTTGGCCTCATCCTTTACCATGAGAGCAGCACATGGAGCCCAGACCCGACAAAATGAGCCTGATGGACATCAACAAGATGTTCTCCCTGCTGCAGCCCAGGGATGACGAGGAGGACAGCGAGGAGAGCGAGGAGCTGAGCCGGGCAGTGTGCCAAGACGACCACGAAACGCTGGCCAGGCTCCTGTCCCAGGACAGGTACAAGAGGCTCATCAACCGCAGGAGCGGCTGGGGCGTGCCCAGCACCCCCCTGCGCCTGGCGGCCACCTGGGGCTGCGTGCAGAGCCTGCGGCTGCTGCTGGCCCACGGCGCCCAGGTGGACAGCCTGGACGTGAAGGCGCAGACGCCGCTCTTCGTGGCGGTCAGCAACGGGCACGGCGAGTGCGTGCGGCTGCTGCTGGAGGCCGGCGCCAGCCCCGCGGGCAGCGCCTACAACAACTGCTCGCCGCTGCTGCTGGCCGCCAGGGACGGCCACACGGCCATCCTGCGGCAGCTGCTGGAGCATGGCGCCGAGGCCAACGTCCGGGCGAGGCTGCCCGAGTGGGCGGCCAACTCGGCGGCCTGCTCCGGGCCGCTGTACCTGGCGGCGGCCTACGGGCACCTGGAGTGCTTCCGCCTGCTGCTGCTGCACGGCGCTGACCCCGACTACAACTGCACCGAGCAGGGCGTTCTGGCGCAGATCCGCGAGCCCAAGACCCTGCTGGAGACATGCCTGAGGCACGGCTGCCACAGCGACTTCATCCGCCTGCTCATCGACTTCGGGGCCAACGTGTACCTGCCCAGCGTGCCCGCCGACGGGGCGGCCCCGCGCAGCGAGGGGCTGGAGCTGCTGCTGCAGGCCAGAGGTGACCTGGCTGCGTGCCCGGGGCTGGAGCAGGCACAGCTTTGCTCTGATTCCCTCTTCCCAACAGCCACACCCGGGTTTTCCTTCGGCCTCGGTTTCCCTTGCAACATCACTTGGCTGTGCGGGCCTGTGGCTGCCCCTGATCCTTGGAAGTGTCCAAGGCCAGGTTGAACAGGGCTTGGAGCGACCTGGGATAGTGGAAGGTGTCCCTGCCTGTGGAATGAGATGAGCTTAAATTCCCTTCCCAACCTAAACCCTTCTGTGATTCCATGATTCCCACAGCCTGGGTTTCCCCTCACTTGTGGGGTTACCCCCTTTCACCCTTTTACCCCCCTTTACCTCCTCTTCACCCTTGCTCTCCTTTCTGCTGCTCAGCTTGGGCTTTCCTCTATTGCCCAAGTCTAAAATCCTGCACTTATTTCCATGCGGGGATGGGAGATTTCTTCTCCATTCCCAGCTCCCATGGGAGCTTGTGCCTGAGTCCTTAGCCCCAGCCCCAACAGAGAGGTTGAGTTTTCACAGGATCATGGAGTTTTCATAGGACCACAGAATGGTTTGGGTTGGAAGGGACCTAAAGATCATTGTGTTCCAATGCTGCCTGGTTTGCTCAATCCATGTCCCTTTCCTTCGGATAATGCTGGGTTGGAGGGCAGCAGGGTTGTGTGTCTTGAAGGTGACCATGTGATTTTCCTTCCACAGCTCATCCCAAATCACTGCTGTCCCAATCCCGACTGGCCATGAGGCGTCTCCTGAAGCAGCCCGGCCGCTCGGCCACCCTGGGAGAGCTGGAGATCCCCAGAGCCCTGGCCAAATACCTGCAGCACCAGCCGTGATCCCAGCCTGCCCCAGGGACACCCCGATTAAAACCTGCTCCACCCCCTGGAGTGAATCCCTGAAATCTGCGGAACCGCTGGGAATTTGTGGTCACAAGTTCACTTTTGCTGCTGAGGTTTCTCCAGAAAGTAGTGCCCACGTGGCAAAGTGGGAAGGGAAGAGAAGGGAAGGGGGAGAAAGAACAGGAGACCTCAGCTCCTGATTTGCAGCAAAGGATAGAGCACAGAGCAGGATCTGATTCCCCTGGGTTTGCCTCAGACCATCTCTATTGAGGGATTTTACACCTTTAGCTGATTTTGGTTGGAGAAGGGGCTGGGGAAGAGTGTGGAAGAATTCTTGGCTGTGAGGATGAGAATTGTTCCCTGGGAGGGTGGGCAGCCCTGGCACAGGGTGCCTAGAGCAGCTGTGGCTGCCCCTGGATCCCTGGCAGTGTCCAAGGCCAGGTTGGACACTGGGGCTGGAGCAGCCTGGGACAGTGGGCAGTGTCCCTGCCATGGCAGGGGTGGCACTGGGTGGGCTTTGAGGTCCCTCATGATTCCACAATTCCCAGAGAAGTTCCCAAGTGCCTCCTCCACTTGGGAGGGGCAGGACTGGGGCTGGCCCCTGCCGTGTGTGCCCACCCCAGTGGGGGCAGAGCCCAGCACTCCCAGCCGGCAGCACAGGAGGGGCTGGGAGATGTATCCAGAGTCCCAGCATCCCCGCTCCTCTCCCTGCCCCAACTCTGACCCTAAACATCGACTCCTCACCCCAAAAGTGCTTCCTGTTGTGGCCGAGGGTGTTCTGTGATTGGGCAGGGCTGGGGTTTGGATTAAAATGTTCTATTCTTGGTACGAAACTGTTGGGGCCTGCCTGGTGAAATATCCCATATCGGGCAGTCCTGCCAGGATGGCTGGGCAGGGACGAGGGAATGGCTGCACACGGGGAATTCCAGGCTGGAACGGGGCATCCCAGCACCACCTTTATGTCCCTCCCTGGACACCGGGATTGCCCTCAGCAGTTGGGCTGGAGGTGCCTTCCTGGCTCTTCCCACAGCCAGGAGCAGATGGATCAATGCCCTTGGCATTGATTCCTTGGCAGCTCAGTGCCCACCCATCAGTGGTGTTCTGGAGCACTTTTGGGACGCAGCAGAAGGTGTCCCATGGTTCATCCCTTCCTGCCCTGTGCCATCCCAAATGGAAGTGCTCCCAGGGCTCAGAGCTCCAAGGGTCGCTCTGGGCTGAACACAGGCACCTCCCTGCAGGATTTATGGGCTTGTGTCAGGGGTTGTGGGATCTATTAATTAGCATCTATTAATGAGGCTGTGAGGCCTCTCCCAAGGGGAGCATTAGGGGTTGGAAGCAACCTGGACAAGGCTCCATAGGGAATGATGGCACTGGTGCCACTTCTGTCCCCACCTAGGTGCCTTCAGGAGCACACCAGGAGATGGGGGCTGGGAGAGGCTGTCCCGCGGGGACATTGCCACGCCCTGCTGTGGTTCCCACTCGTGGCATCCTTGCTGTCATCCTCACGTGGAGATTTGAGGGGCTTTCGGGATCTGGGGGTCCCAAAAATGGGGAGGGGTCTTCCCTGCCGGGCTGCTCAGTGGCTGTGGGGGTGTGGGTGTGAGCAGCTGTGCAGCGGTGGGTGGCTGGGAGCGGCGTGGCGCGGGTGACACGCCCGTGGGTGACACAGCACACGCAGGGAGGTGTCCCACGGCAAACACACCGTGTCACCGCCCCGCCGGTGTCACACACTGTCACACCCCTGGCCCCCGCAGTGCCACAGACCAGGACAGGACAGGACATCCCCCCGTGTCCGTGACCACGCGTGGCCCGTGGATGTCGCTCCAAGGCCACGCCCCGTGCGAGACCACGCCCCATACAGAGGAGTGACCGCGCCCCCTGTCAATCATACCGCTAACATGGCCACGCCCCCAGGACGAGGCCATGCCCTGACGCCACGCCCACTCCGCGCCGGGCCACCGGGGTGGACACCGCGGGACGGCCATGGGGGGACACCGTGGGGACCGCGCCCAGCGAGCGGCCACCCCCCTCAGCGTGACCCCGCCCCGTTACATTGGGCCCAATGTGGAGACCGCGCCCTCCCTCACGCAGAGGCCCCGTCCCTCCCCCGCCGCGCCCTGTCAATCACCTCGCCCCGCCCACCAGGCCCCGCCCCGCCCGCCCCCCGCCAGGAGGCCCCGCCCCGCCCGTCACGCGGCACCGCCCCTGCCGCCCGCGCCGGGCGGACCCGCGGCCCCGCGCCCCTCGCGCGGCCTGAGGGCTGGGCCGGGGCCGGGGGCCCGGGGGTGCCGCGGTGCCGCCGCCCCGCCGGTAAGTGCTGGGCACCGGGCCGGGCCCGGGGCCGCCGCTCCCCGCGCCGCCCCGCTGCGTCCCCGCGGCCGGGCCCGACCCCCCCCCCCCGCCCCCCCCCCCCCACCCCTCGCATTTTTCCGGATCCTCCCGAAAGTTTGGGAGCGCGGCGGGGGGAGCGGGGAGGGCCAGCCTGGGTGAGCGGCTCCGTGCGGGGCTGGGCGGGCCGGAGGTCCCTGAGGGTCCCCTCTGCGGGTGAAACGCCGCATTTCATTGTTACAGTGCTGCTTTTTGTTGCTTTTAAACCTTATTTTCCATGTTCTGTTGGTCGTGGCTCTATGCCCTCGGTGCCCTTTATTTCCCTTTATTTCATTTTTATTTATTTCATTTTTTATCCTACTCCAGCCTCCCCTCCGCAGCAGTGCCGCGGTGCTGACGTGGAGCTGGAGAGGAATGATTCCCAAAAGGAATTTTTGTAACGCTGGCTCTGTCTCATGCCCTTCCCCGGCTGTTTTCCAGCAGCCCCAGTCCAGGTGCGGGTTTGGGGCCATTTGCCCCCCATTTTCCAGCAGCCCCGCACATGTCCAGGTGCGGGTGTTTCTCCCAGGCCCCTCTCTCCAGAGGCTTTGGAGGCTCCTGGGACTCGTGGTGGGCTCTGGAAAAGCCCAGTTTGCCACTGGGGAGGCGGCTGTGCCAGCCGGCTATGCCCCAGCTGCTGCTTCACCAGTGGGACAGGTGAACGTGAGGAGTTATCAGCAATCCCAGAATTCCAGAATCATGGAATGGGTTGGGTTGGGAGGGACCTTAAAGCTCATCCAGTCCCAGCCGTTCTGAGGGCAGCGATGCCAGATTAATATAGAGGTAAAGCAATCCAGACCTGAGGAATAAAAATAAACCTGGCATTGCAGGTTTGCTGTGGGGCTGCAGGAGCAGAGAGCATTGTTTGGATGTATTTTTAATTTGGGATCTCTGGCTAAACACCTCCGCAAGGTTTCCTTGGCCTTCTGTCAGTCAGAGCTCAGCCTGGGGCATTACAGCTTGGGAGCACATTAGGATTTTATTGCATTTAATTTCTCTACCCTCACCTCTGCAAAAGAAACATGATTATAATTGTTTTATTTCTGCTGTTCCTGACAGCAATCCAGGGTCAAATTTCAAGCCTACCTCTCTGCTTCTGGGATAATCTGATCAGGGGGTTCACAGTGGGTGTTTTTAAGGCGATTCTCTCTGGCTGGACAGATTATTTTAAAAACAACTGAAATCTTCTACTGAAAAAAGCCAGGATAGTAACCAAAGTGGTTTTTCCCTGGACACGTGCGTGGGGGGGCTGTGTCCTGGTTTGGCCTCCCTCAGGATGCTCTTTGGAGCCTGGCATGAGGCCTGGGAGAGCTGGGAGGAGGTTTGGGAGGTGGTAGCTCTCACTTTAAGGTAGCCAAACCTGATCACCCTGGAGATGAAAAATCTGGGAAGCTTTAGGGCTTGGAGCGAGGAGGTGCAGGGGTCAGACCTGCCCGTCCCCAGGGATTCTAGCCAAAGGAGATGTGTGGTTTTCCTGCTCTGGCGAACCGCTACATTTAAGCGACATTGGAAGTGGAGGGAGAGCTTGGAGGCTCCTCCAGCTGGTGAGGGAAACTCCGGTGCCTTCAGCTCTGCCCCTTCCGCTGCCGTGTCCTCACCTGTGCCCTCTCCTTGTGCCTCAGGTCGGCAGTGATGTGTCCATCCCTGCGCCCGGAGCGCCACACTCCCAAAGCCGCTTCCACCTAGATCCAAGCCCGACCGCTGCCATGGAAACGGGTAGCCCGGAGGAGCCGGACGGAGGGGACCAGAGGCGGCAGGAGGGCGGGGACGCCCCTCCCGACAGCGTCAACGGCTCCGTGGTGGTAGCGGAGCCGCAGCAGCCGCCCCCCGGCAAGCTGAGGAAAACGGCCTTCAAGCTGTTCGGGGGCAAGCGCAGCATCTGCACCCTTCCCAGCTTCTTCGGCGGTCGCGGCAAGAAGGGGCTCAGCAAGTGCAAGACCCACGACGGGCTGAGCAGCGCTGCCTGTGACAAGGGTGGTGGGACACGGCCGGACAGCCCCTCGGAGGGCAGCAGGGATGGGCAGCCTGGCCCCCTGCCCGGCTCCCGCAGCGCCCAGCTGGCCATGGACACTGGCGCCAGGGGGGATTTGGGCCAGCAGGACGGCTCTCCCCCTGGGAGTATCGAGGGCTGTGACAAAAAGCCCTCTTTCCCCAGACCCAAAAAAGGGCTGAAAGGGTTTTTTAACAGCATCCGGCGCCACCGGAAGAGCAAGGCTGCTGAGAGTGAAAAGGCAGAGCTCCCTGAGTGGAACGGGGACACGGAGGAGGCTGGCAATGCTCCTGGAATGGGAGTGGAGATCCAAGGGGCCGTGGAGGGCAGGGGAGCAGGGCCGGTCCCTGAGACCATGGCTGGCCCAGGGGACGCAGGGGGTGACTCCAGCTGTGGTGAGGCCACTGAGCCCATGGGCCCCACAGCTGATGGAGGCACCTCGGAGGGTGACACAATGGCTGTGCCAGGGAATGGGGATGTTCCAGATACAAAATCAGAGGCTGAGGCTGCTGCCTGCGCTGAGTTTGACCGTGAGAGTTTGCTGCTGGCCTTCCACCCTGACTTCATGGACAGTGAGCCTCCCTGCCTGCACTCCGGGGACCTGCTGAGCCTCATGCTAGGGGACGTCACCTCCCTGAAGAGCTTCGACTCCCTGACTGGGTGCGGGGACGACATCGCCGAGCCCGATATCGCCGAGAGCAGCATCTCAGTGGAGCGCAGCCGTGACGTCGCCAAACGCAGCTCCTGCCTCGTCACCTACCAGGGCGGCGGTGAGGAGATGGCCATCCCTGAGGAGGCTGAGGAGTACCTGCACCAGGTGTGGGACAGCGGCGTGCCAGGGGACAGGAGCTACGGGGCCCAGGTGTCCAGCAGCAGCCTGGAGACACACGCCTCTCATGAGGCCGATGCCCACCCATACATGGGGGATGCCATGGATGGTGTTGAACTCCTGACGCCCCAGAGTGACCAGCAGGAGTCTGCCCCAAACAGTGACGAGGGGTATTATGACTCCACCACGCCAGGGCCGGAGGATGAGGCTGGAGAGGAGCTCAAGAAGGACCGACTGCCCCGGGACAGCTACAGTGGCGATGCACTTTATGAGTTTGACACCCTGATGAGCCCCTCTCATGGGGAGGAATCCCTGTTCGAGGGCAAAGTCCCACGCCAGGGCATCTTCAGCTACTTCATGGACTTCTGCCTCCCTGCAGAGAAGAGCCTGATCCAGCAGATGATGGATCAGAAAAGAGGGCTGATGGAAACTGAAGAAGAGGGGCTTGCAGCCATTCAGAAAGAGCTGCTGTACTGGGAGCTGCAGAGGGAGCCGGTCCTGAAACGCCTGGATGTCTCCAGCAAGAAGTGTCCTCGGGAAAAGCAGTGCATTGAATGTAAAACCAGAGCAGCCAGCTCCATTGGCAAGAGTCAGAGTGGCCTTGGGAGTGAGCAGGTGGCCTCGCACACCCCAAGCCGGGCTGTCAATGGCGGGGTTGCAGTGGCTAGGGCTGAAAATCCAGAGTGGAGGGATTTTCCAGGGACTCTGTGTCTGGAAAACGGTTACAACAGCCAAAAAGCCCCCGGAAGTTGCCTTATTCAGCTCACAAAGAACAACCCGGGGTTTGATGCAGACCTGGACTGTGGGATGTTCGGGGACTCCATTCACAGCAGTGGGGCCCCAGCCAAGGCAGGGATGTTCCCTGGGTTCAGGCTGCCGGAGCAGGAGCACGGCGGCGGAGCAGAGCCCACCCCTGGTGAGCCCCAGGTGGGCAGCGAGCCCGAGCATGCCGTGAGCTTCTCTCAGGCTCTGGTGGAGTTCGCCAGCAGCGGGACCCTCTTCTCCAGCCTCTCTGAGAGCCTGGGGAGCTCGGCCTCCAGCTCCTCCTTCACCCAGAACCTCCCTGCCCTCCCTACCATGGTCACCTTCGATGTGGTGGACGTGGAGCAGGACGGGGAAGGGG
Source organism: Vidua macroura (assembly GCF_024509145.1). Classification (NCBI taxonomy): domain Eukaryota; kingdom Metazoa; phylum Chordata; class Aves; order Passeriformes; family Viduidae; genus Vidua; species Vidua macroura. The sequence continues at coordinate 3,971,522 of NC_071584.1, read as the reverse complement.
AGTGTGAGCAGCACCCGGAGCTGACCGTGGGCGAGGACATCGCCGAGGCCTTTGATGATGGCTATGGACAGAAAGAGTCGTTGGCTGAATGTGACGAGAGAATGTCCCTGGGCTTCTTCCCGGGCTCCTTCCAGAGCTGCAACTGGGGGGTGGCCAGCCTGCCCCGCCACCTGCGCCTGCACGGGCTGAGCCCCTCCATGCCTGCGCCGCTCTCTGTGGACCGGAGGAGCCGCTCTCTGGACACGGAGAGCCTGGAGTTTGAGCTGGCCGAGCCACAGGGGACCCGCAGCGGCCCCCAGCCCTGCCGGCTCTGGGCCAGGCATGAAACTGGCAGGAAGGATTCTGCTGGAGCCAGGAGGAGCAGGAGCAAGGAGGAGGGTGAGCTGGTGGCTCCCGAAGGTGGCTTGAGCTGGCCGGGCCTGCGGCACCTCCAGCACGGCACCGACACGGCTCCTGGCGGGATGGAGCTCTGGGACTTCGCTCCGGCTGGCGCTGTGGAGAGCGTCTGGGAGCCATCGGAGCCACCAGACACCGTGTCCCCTTTCCTTCCTCTCTCCCAGGGTAGCATCGGGGAGGCTCTGGAGAGGCGGCCCCAAGAGGCAGAGCTGAGCAGGCACCCGCTCCGGCCCTCCAACCTCCCCCTGCAGCCCGAGGCGAGGTGGGCCCGGGAGAAAGCCGGGTCCTTCCGGTTCCACGGGGATGTCCCCAAGCTGTCCCGCTTGTTACCCCTGGGAGAAGCAGAGCTGCCCCCGAGCTTTGGCTTTGCCTGCTCCCTGGAGCACTGTGCCAGGGGCAAACCTGTGGGCATCGCCCAGGGTGTGCCGCAGCATCCCGGAAACAGCAGTGGGGACACCGAGAGCCCAGAGTGCTGCACCGAGCCCCTCAAGGGCAGGGCCACCCTGGGGCACAGCAGCTGCCGTGGCACCCTGTGCAATGTCACTGATGCTGAGTAGCTGCAGGAATGTCACCATATCACCCAGCTGAGGGGCTGTAGCAATGTCACCGAGGCTGAGTATCTGCAAGAATGTCACTGTCACCAAGCAAAAATGCTGCAGGAATGTCACCATGTCACCATGCTGAGGCTGCTCTGGGCAGGGGTGAAAGGGGAGCAAAGGGAGGGAGAAAACCAGGAACAGTTTGGGGAAGATTTGAGTTTGAGCTGGGCTGATGCTCCTCTCCTGCAGCCATCCGTGGCCTTGCCCCTGTGGATGCTCTGGAGGCAGCTTGGAGCTGCCTCCAGGATTCCTTCATCACCACTGAGGCACTTTCTGGTTTTCCAGCCCTCTCCAACACCAAGTGCAGCAGCAGCCCCTGGCAGAAGCTGGGGATGGACCCGTTGCTGGTGTGGCAGACTGGGGTTTGTGCAGGGCTGGGGGAACAGGCCTTGGGCAGACTTCTGAGGGAAATGGGGCTGTTTTCCTCTTCTGGGTGAAAGGTTTTGGTTCAGACTCACTTTGAATGTCTTCAGCCCGGGCTCAGTGTGGGGAGCTGGGGGGAAGGATGCCGCTTGTTCCAGAGCAAGGATGGGGCAGCTGGAAAGGGGAACTTTGCAGCAACGTTTATATTTATTGGATTTGTCCTCGCCCCAAAGGGAAGTAGGAGCTTTTGTGTGTGTGCAGATAATGTTCTCCAGGTCTAGTTTCAGTTTGCTCAGAAAGATGTGCTGTCCATGGTGTCCCTTTGAAGAACAAAGTGTTGGTCCCTTCTTTGTTGTGGTCTGTCTTCATGGTGCAGAATTCCTGGTGGAAACCTTTCCCATGCTTTGTCCTGGGCTCCTGGCCTCTCCAGGGCCATGGGGACAGGGATGAGGCCTTTGAAATAAGCTAAATTTGCATCATGCCTGTAGCTGTGAAGTGGCAGATGATGTTACTTTCTCAAAAGGAAGCTTTGTGGCTTTTTAATTTTATTATTTTACGGTTGTTTTCTTTGCATAAACCCACAGGAGGAAAGTTTTGTGTTCCCCAAGGAACACAAAATTTGGGATGGACTGCAGCTACATTGGGCTTCACTCCTCCTGTCTGGAGGGAACAAAAAACGTGGAAGCTGCTGGAGGTTTGGGATTTTTTGCCTCTTTGGAGGAAGGTGGAGGAGGAGCACAGGCTGAGGGGACAGACTCTGTCCTGTGAGCTCCTGTGACATCTGTTCCAGACTCCTGGTCCCCTCTGTGATCCCAAACCCCCTCAGCTCTGATCCAAACCCTCAGTCCATGACACAAAGCTGCTTCCCTGTCCTGTCCAAAATCTGTGTTCTGATTTAATTCCATTACCAGAGATTTTTGTTTCCCCCCACCTCATTGCCCTTCCTCTATTTTTCTTTGCAGCAGAGTTTGTAGCATTCAAAAAAAAAAAAAAAAATCCCAAAGTGGAAATACTGGAGTTTTGCCACATTTGTGGAGTGAGGGATGGCTCTGCTTGGGCCAGACTCGATTTTCCTGATGAGTCCTGCCCTGCTGGGTCACTCTCCTGCTGCTCTCCTGCTCCACATTGGTGTGGCTCCATCAGCTGCTCCCTGCCATCCCTGGATTTCCAGGCACAAGGAGCTGGTTTGGGTTTGATGTTTTTTTTCCCCCCACCAAGCAAAATGAGGTCTTGATATTCCTTTTGAGAAAAGATTCCTCTGCCCTGTCCTTGGATGTCTCGAAGGAGCAGGGAAAGGCAGGGCCAGGCTTGGTTCAGCCTCAGTGTGTGATGTGATTTTCCTGCCGAGGCAGAGCAGATCTATCTGTGCATCCACGGGCTCAAACCTGAATTTTTCCATATTTTCCTGCCAGCCCTGCTGCAGGGAGTTCCACAGGAACCTGCTGTGCCATGGTTCTTTTCCCTCATCCCTCTGGGACACTAGAGAGGATTTCCTGGGACACACCTGGCTCTTGGTGCCACTGTCACACCCGGAGAATGTGGTGAGCCAGGGGAAGGTGCCCTCACTGGGAGGTTGTCTCCCCTCATTAGCACAGCTGCTAATTAACATTGGATATCCCTCCCTGGAGCAAGGACAGGGCCAGCTCTGTGCCCATCTCACCCCACTCCCAGCACACAAACCACGGGCACACCCTGCTGGGGACACCAGTGGGACATTGTCACCCCCTCATGCCCCTGGCTGGGTTTATTCCCTGTTGTATTTTCTTTCAGCGTCTCACCAAAGGCATCTCGGGAGTTCCAGGCTCTGGAGCTTTGTTCAGCCAAAGTCCTGCTGAGGGCTGGGAATGTCTCGGTGCTAAATGAATGTTTCAAGGTGTCCATAGGATCCTGGGGTTGGGTGTAGGTACGAGGTGGGGAGGTTCAGTGGGAGCAATACAGCCAAGGCTTGGTAATCTGACTTTATACCAAAGGTTTCTCCTGTTAATTCGATGGGAATTCAATGAGGCAAATATCTCTGGAATTCAAATGAGTTTTCCTAACGCAGTTTAGTCACTAATTTGCTGGATTATTGGCAGATTCTGCCCCATTAACCCAAAGAAATTGGAATTTCTAGTGCAGTAATTCAGCCTGTAAATGATCACTGCAGAAGGGATTGGATTTCACTGCCTCTTCCCAAAAAACCCCACTCGGGATCCATGGGAACAAACCTGGGCTGGAGCTGGGTCAGTCCAACACTGCCTTACCTGAGGAGCTCCCATTTGGGAGTGGTCACTGAGGCTTCTTATGCAAAAGGGCTTCCCAACCAGAAACCAGCTGGAAAAGTCAGGAACAGCAGAATGTACTGCCAGGATATTTAGGAAAAACTTGAGGAATTTGCCTGTTCCTTGCAGGGAAGTGAGGGACTGGGGCTGTGAAGCTGTGATGGAACCACTGCCATTGGGGTCAGCCTGCCAAGAGGTTCTGTGTTCCATTCTGGGGACTTGGGGGTTTTCTTTCATTTTTTTTTGTTTTTATACACATAAGAAAATGGTCGATTTTCTCTATTTTTGTATAATTTTGCATTTTATAATCATGGGGAAATTTTACAGACTGTTCTTTTACTTGTGTGTCTTGTCTTTCCAAGCGGTGTGGTTTGCTTTTCCCGTGGATAAAAGGCCATTCCTGCTGCTGCCATGCCTGGATCCCACCCTGCTCCCTGGGAATGTGCTGGGGCCTCTGCCCAGCCCCTCACAAACACACTTTGCACACACTTGAGATGTCCTTAACCCTCCTCTGTCCCTTGTTTGCTTTTCAGTGTTGTTTTTAATCTGAATTTGTGGATTTTGGTGATTTCTCCCTCCAACTGTTGTAAAAAGCCCACGGGATTCAGCTGAGGCTTTTCCTGCTGTCTGCTGATGTTATTTTATCTAAAACTGGGGCTTTTCTTCAGTCCCTGTGCAGGAGATGCTGTTGGCTGGTGCATGGAAATGCTCTTGGACAGGTTTCCTCTCCCCTTGGTGCTCTCTGGCTGGGCTGGGAGCTAGGATTTTGCCCTGGTGCCTGAGGATTGCTCCTTAAATAAATCTGGGATTAGCAGGGCTCCCCACCTTCTCCTCCCTCCTCCAGGGAGCTCCAGCCCTGTGCTCTGCTTCACTGAAATATCTCCCTGGAATGACACTGCCTTGAACTTTGGGATCAGAGGAGAGGAGAGCTGCTGGAATGCTAAAATCCAGTCCAAAGCAGATTTCCCCCCCGCTTTTTTCCCTCAGCAGAGGTGGCAATTGTCACTGATTTGGCTCTGCAGAGATTTTTTTTTTTTTGTCTTCTAATTAATAACTTGTCACCTAATGGTGCTTTCAAAAGTTTTTCTGGATTGGGTTTGCCCCATTCCCCACAGGAATGGACAGGAAGGTTTCATTGAACATTCCTGGGGCACTCAGACCCACCTTTCACATTCCCTCTGCTCTGGAATTCTGAGCTCCCTCCTCTCCAGCTGGGGCCTCCTGCTCTTCTCACCCACATTGAGTCACCCCAAAGCTCCATTTGGGTAAAGTGAGAAATTCAAATCCCAAAAAGCCTCTCAGTTGTAAGGAAATAATGACTTAGCCCTTGTCCTTGGCTGCCCCATCCCGCTGCCAGGCTGGCAGCTCCTCCCAGGTGACCAACCTGGCTGAATTTGGGGTTTTTTTTTGTTTCCTTCCTGGTCTCATTGCTACTAGTCCTTTCAAGTTTTTAATGTATTGGTTGTGTTTTAAAAATGAATGTTCCTTTCACTGAATTCTAATGAATAAACTGCAGATTTTTAGAGAACATTGGATGTCACTGGTGGTTTGGTGTTTTTGTGCTTATTTTATCCTTGATTTAATGTTTTTCTTTCCCTTCCTCTTTGTCTGTTGGTTATTTGCCAGTAAGGTGGAATTTTCCATGGGAGAAGGCAACAGAGACCCTTTGGAACAGGGTAAGGCTCCTCAAATCCTTATTAAATGAACCGTGGAAATTATCCATCCTTTAAGGCTCCAAGGCAGGTTTTCCCTCTTCTCTGGGCTCCAGCAGTGACAGGGAGCAGAGATTCCCTGGCTCTGAGGTGACCCCATCTGGCTGGGACATCCCTGGGATGGCAGAGAAGGGCTGGCAGGGATGGTTTTATCTTGGATCCTGCTGAATGTGTTCTTCAAGTGCCTCCCAGGATTTCCAAACGCATTGGGAAACTCAGGAGAAGAATCTTGCCCTCCCCAGGCAGAAATTGAATTTGTGAGAAGCTGTAATTATCTGGAGAGCCTGATGAGCTGCACCCTTACTGAGCCCTGGGGAGGCTCTGTCCTTCCCCTCTCCATCCACTGGAGATCCCCGGCCACCCATCAGGCTGGAGGGGCGGGCAAAGCTCTGCCCTGAGGACTGCGAGCCTCTCCCCCTGCCCCTCGTGCAGTCCCAAACCTCCTTCCACTTTTCCAAACGCTCTCTGGAAATGCTGAGCTTCCACCAGAGCTCCCTCTCGGCTCCCTGGCCCTTCCCCTGTGTTGCACCATGGAGATTTTTCCCAGCCTGGATCCATCCCTGGTTCATTTTAGAATCAAACAGGCTCTGCCCTGGCCACAGGTTCTGCTCCTGGGCCAGCAGATGTGGCTGAGCAGCTGCTGGAAAAGCCTCCCTGTGCCTTCAGATACTTTTCAGGCACCTGAGGAGCTTTTCCAACATCCCAGTGCAAATCTCCTCCCCCTGTGACCCCACAGAGAAGGCTCAGGGCTGCCCCAACCCAGCTCTCCCCTGGAGCAGCGGTTGCTTCTTAGTATTTTTTAATATTTATTGATTAATATGTAATAAATATATAAAATATATAATTACATATATTTATTTTTATATATGTATGCTTTTAAATAGATATGCTTTAAAATATTTTAATGTTTATACATAATATGTATATAAAATTATAGATAACTACATATATTCATATTTATTTATATATATATATGCTTTTAAATATTTAAATATATATGCTTTTAAGTATTTTTTAATGTTTATTTCACGATATTGTTTTCTGCTGCATTTCAGCTGGGAATAACCCCCCTCATCCCACAGGAAAAGCCTCCAGCAGCTCCCAAAGCTCTGGTGCAGAGGGTGTGGCTGCTCCTTTGGGGTTAAATAAGGTTGGTATGGCCCAGGAGCAGCTTTAACTGTGACACTCGTGTTTGTCACAGCTCTGGTGGCTTTTACCCCAAACTGGAGCTGGGGGAGGGGGCTTGGGGCAGCTCCATCCCTGCTCTGTCCCCAAGAACCCTTCCACGGGAGCCTCCCCAGCGTGGGGACAGCGAGGGACAAAGGCAGCAGCTGGGGCCACCTCTGACAGAGAACACAGAAGGACCAGCATGGGGCAGAGGCCACCAGCCCAGTGCTCCTGTGGGGATGGGGCTCCTGAAAACCCCTGACTGAATTCAGGGAGGGAGAAAGCTGCCCAGGCAGGGCAAGGGCAGAAGGCAGGAGCTGATGGATGAGCTCTGCTGATTTTCCTTCATTTTAAACGTGGGAAGAGTCTGGAAGGCAATCAGCTGGGAAAATGACATGTGGGGCTAGGTCAGCCAAGGCTGGAAAACTCTGCCTGAGGAGCCAAAAAAAAAAAAAAAAAACTGTGGAAAGGCTGGGCAGGGGTGAGTGTGCTGTGCCTGGGGGTTCCTGGGTCATGAGCTCAAAATTCAGGCTTCAAACTTGCCCTCTGGAGCTGTGATCCCATCCAGCCTCCCTACAGCCTGCTGGGCCCTTACCCCAGGCACCCTCTCTGCATCCCAAATGCTTCCTGGCTTAAAGAACATTCCCCAAAGCCCCGGGGTTGCCTTTCCACATCCCACTTTGAGGTCTGAGCCTGCAGAAGCTGCAAGGGCATTTTCTCCGAGGTGCTGGCAAAGCTGGGATTCCCTGGCAGGGGCTGGGGTTATCCAGGGGATCCTGCCTCATGCCTGGGGGTGTTTAATGCCCTGTTTTCCATGGTGCCAGAGGAATATCCCCCTTGGCTGAACCCCCAACTCTGACAGGGATGGATGCAGGGGATACAGGAGATGGATTTCACCTCCTTCCCCCACCTCCTTCCCACTGCAGCACGTGGCAGTGGAGCGTTGATGATGACGAGGACAGAGGGATCAGTTCTTGGGATGGCCCATCCCACTGGGAACGCTTCAAACCCTCAGCTCTAATTGCCTCCTTGTAAACACAAATTGACTCGTTTGCTGCAAACAAATTCCTGCAGACAAAACCTCCGTGGAAGTTGCTTGTCATCACAGGAATGTATCTCGCACTTTGAAGTGTTTATTTTTTTTTTTCCTCCTTTTTTCTCCAAAGTGATTTGAAAAGCACCGACACAAAAACTTTGCTCTGTGGGGGAACATGAGAGGTTTGTGGCACTGCCAGGGTCCTCAGGCTCCTGTGCCCAGAGACTGCAGGGAACAGCTCTGCCATGGCCTGGTGACCTTTGTGTCACCTGTCACCCCTGGGGCAACTGGTTTAGTTCCTTCCCTATTTCCATGGATCTAGTGGAGCTTGTTCATCCCATCCCATCCCATCCCATCCCATCCCATCCCATCCCATCCCATCCCATCCCATCCCATCCCATCCCACCCCCACCTGATTTTGTGGGGTCAGCTCCCAGCTGGTGGCTCCCACCAGGTCAGCACAGCCAGGGACAGCCCTGGGACACCTGTCTGGGATACCTGTCCTGGGGACACAGCAATGCCCCCACCTCACCATTTTTGGGGGTTCCTGGGGGTTCCCCAGCTCAGCCCAAGGTCCAACCCCCCAGGGCAGGCACCAGCCCGGGTGCCACATCCCCACAGTCGCTCCATGCTGGAGGATTATTTCTAATCCCTCCATTTTTAGAACAATGCTGAAATCTGTTTAATGCTGGAGGGATTTGGGAAAGAAAAAGACAAACAACAAAGAAAGAAGAGACATTTTCTTTCTGATGCAGGAGCTGTCAGTGAAGGGTTTTTTTTGGTTTTTTTTTATTTTGATTTTTTTTGGAGGGTGTCTCTTTGTTGAGTCGTATTTGTCTGTCAGAAGGGAGGAGGGAAGGAGGAATTGAGCCGTAAGGAAAAGCTCTGAGGGGTTGTCCTGGCTGTTCTGGGCATGGAAAATTTCACAGCAGCAGTAGCTGCAGGACCAGGTCATCCTGCTCCCCAAAATCTGGAGCTGGCCAGGCTTTCCCCAGGTAGGGGGATCCCGGGTGGGGCAGACACTGAGCTCAGAGCAGTCCACGCATGGAAAGGATCAGGAGAGGACCTGGGAGAGCTCAGCTTTTGGGAATATCCTTTGGCAACACCGAGGGGAGGGGCTGCAGGGATTGGGGACCGTCCCCTGCCGACCCTGAAGGGCCTTGGTAACCAAGTGCCAGCTCTGGGCAGGGATTGCAGCCGTCTGCGGGAAATTTGGGGCAGTTTTGGGCTGACCTCTAAGGGACAGCTCCGATATTGCAGCTCATGGAATCCCAGAATCTCAGAAGGGCTTGCATTAGAAAAACCTTAAAGCCCATCCAAGGGCAGGGACCCCTTCCCCTATCCCAGGCTGCTCCAAACCCCAGTGTCCAACCCGGCCTTGGGCACTGCCAGGGATCCAGGGGCAGCCCCAGCTGCTCTGGGCACCCTGGGCCAGGGCTTGCCCACCCTCCCAGGGAACAACTCCTTCCCAATATGCCATCTAAATCTCTCCTCTTTTAGTTAAAACTGTTCCCCTTTGTTCTATTATTATGTCCAGTGCTAACCTGGGTCTCCTCAAAGTTCCCCTGAGGCAGCCTGGGTCCCTGGAGCACTTTTTGGGGACATGACAGGGGAAACATGGAGATGAACCAGAGCTTCACATTCCCTCAGTGCCCTGAGCCTTCAGCATCAACAGCTCCGAGTCACAACCCAGTGTGAGGGGTCTGTGACACCCTGGGGACAGACTGGGAGGACAGGAGCTGCCAGGGAGCAGGGATGGATGGGATATTGGGATACTGGGAATTAGGAATTGTTCCCTGGCAGGGTGGGCAGGCCCTGGCACAGGGTGCTCAGAGCAGCTGGGGCTGCCCCTGGATCCCTGGCAGTGCCCAAGGCCAGGCTGGACACTGGGGCTTGGAGCAGCCTGGGACAGTGGAAGGTGTCCCTGCCATGGCAGGGGTGGCACTGGATGGGCTTTAAGGTCCCTTCCAACCCAAATCAGTCATTCTGTGACCCTGGAGGGGTTTGGTGGCTTTGGTGCCACCTGAATTGGCACCTGGCTGTGAGGGGACTGCAGGTGCTGGGAGCTGTGGGGGTTTGTGGGGTCTCACACCATGAGGGGACCCTGGGTGCCAAATCTTTGTGACTCCACAGGGACTGGGACCCAGGCAGGCACAGCCAGCACTGCAGCGTGCCCAGGCTCCAGTGGCACCCCTGAGCCATAGTGCCATGCCCCAGGGATGGGCACTTTGGGTCACTGCCTTTGGGAGGAGAGCTGCAAAGCTGTGCTGTGTTACAGCCCCTCACACCCACACTGCTGCCCCCGTCCCACAGCACAGCTGCTCTATTCTCTTGGAATAGAATGAATGGTTTCATTTTGTTGTCTTTTTCTCTCCTCTGGAGTCTGCTGAAGGTTGGGTTCTGATGCAGAGCCGGTGGCAGCTCCCGCTGGGATGGGGGAATATTATCCCACCCCAAACCCCATCGTGGGCACCACAGGCCCCACTGAACCCCACTCCCTTCCTCCCAGTCCCACCAGTCTGGAACTGGGAGTGTGTGGAAACAGCCCAACGTCCAGGCAGGAAAGTTTGGATTCCCTGGCTGCCTCGGGACATCCCAGAGTGGAAGCAGGACAGGAGCTGCCATCTACCAGGCACCAGCTTCTCGTGTGTTTCCTCCCTTTCCGTGCTGCCAGTAAAAGAGAAAATCCTGTTTTCCAAAGGAGGGCGGGCTGGGACACGGAGTGCCTGAGGCAGGGCGGGCTCGGCACGGATGGGAGGGAACTCCGAGGGACTGGAAAATCAGAACGAGGATTTGATATCTGAGCACTGCCCGCGGTGAATGAGGGATTGTTCCAAGCAGAAACTTCCCAAAACGCCCCACCCCAATAACTGAGGGGCTGAGTTCCTCAAGAAACTGCTGGAGGAGGCCATGGAGCCCCTCTGGAGCTGGGCTGGGAGAGCTGGGGGTGCTCACCTGGAGAGGAGAAGGCTCCAGGGAGAGCTCAGAGCCCCTGCCAGGGCCTGAGGGGCTCCAGGAGAGCTGGAGAGGGATTTGGGGTTTTAAGCACTGGTTCCAGAGCAGGAAGCAGTGATGGAAATCCCCCTTGGGCTCTGCAGGGCTGGGAAAGTCGCTGGTGTGAAGGTCAGGATTGTCTGGATGGGACCTGGAGCCTCCATGGGAGCCCTGGGAGTGATTTCTAGGAAGCATCTCCGAGATGAAGGAATGCCAAAGGCAAAGGAGACTCAAATTTGATTAAAAAGTGATCAAGGCTGAGTGAAAAACAGGAGTAGAGGAAAGAATTCCTACAGGATAAACAGAAGGAGTTCCCTGCAGGGTCAGCTTGGGGAAAGGTCTTGAGCCCCTGTGAGGGCTGCTGAGAGCCACAAAGACCCCAACAGTGGCCAGGCTCTCCCTGAGCCCCAGCTTCCATCAATCCATCCTTTTTTTGCTCATGGCATCTCTCTCTTCCTCCTTCCCCACAGGATGCCTTTGGAGCCAGCAGCACGGCCAGCCCTGAGCAGCCTCACCTGGACCACATCGACAGAGCCAGGAGCACATTTCAGCCCAGCCCGACTCTCCCTGGGCTCCAGAGCCCCTGGATGATTGATTCCCAGCCCGGTGTGAAGCTGCCTCATCCTCACTGGTGTACCCTGCTTGGCCTGGGCCACCTTCCTTGTCCTGCTCAGGTACTGTGGGGCCAGTGCTGGGGGTGTCACCTCTGCTGCCCTCCAATGTCCCTTGGTGTCACCCCTGCTGCCCTCCAGTGTCCCCAAAAGCCCCTGAGGGCTGTCCTAGGGCCAGGCCAGGCTGGAGCAGGGATGTCACAAGGGCAGAAGGGTGCCCAGGGATACCCCAACCCTTCCCAAAGGCCCCTGAGCCTGGCTCCCTCCTCTTCTCCCCCCTTTGGGCAAGCACAGGAAGCATTCCTGGGCACTACCTGGCATGTCCCAAAGGTGGGCAGTGATTTTCCACCTCCCTTTCCCTGCTCCCTCTGCTCCCTGTGGGATTTCTCCTTCAGTCACTTCTCACAAGTTTGGCTCCGCTCTGATTTTTTGTTTTTCCCTTGGGAATACCCCACCCACCACAGAGGGGCTTTGGAACCTGCTCCTTCTGGAGCTGTGCTGGGAGCCTCTCCAGCCCCTCTGGGAGCTGGGCCTGCCTCCCTGCTGGGACAGATCCTGCTGGGACCAACCCCACTGGGGCCAACCCCATCTGGGTGTCCATGCTGAGGGCTCGGTGCTGGGAAGAATGGTGTTTCCTCCCACAAACCCAGGTGAGACTGGGCACAACTCGTGTGGCAGCTCCCACACGTGTTTCCAGCACCTCTGAGAACCTTCCTCCTCCTCCTCCTCCTCCTGCTCCGGTCACTGCCGTGGGACAGTGACGTGTGAGGCTGTTCTAGCTTTGATCTGGAGGTTTGTTCTGTTTGATCTGAGCTGTTTGATCTGATTCCTCCCCCCACACTCTGCTGCAGATTTCCCCGTGCTTTTGTGCAACCCAGGGAAGTTATTCCGTGTGCACATGAACAGCCTGCCAAGGATGTGCTGTTATCTCCCATCTCCTTTTTGGATAAACTCTTTGTTTATGATAATAAGGTGCCTCTTGGTGTGAAACCAGGGGGAAAAAGTAAAATCTGGAAGTGAGCCAGTCCCAGGGAGGGAGGAGTGCTACTTTCTGTTGTTGTGTCTTCCAAAACAGCCCCAAGAGCCAGTCTAGAACAGAAAACTCCCTGGCGTGTGCCTGTAGATTTTCATCAAGGTGACACTCGGAGCTGGGAAGTGCCAATGTTTGAGTGCCTGGAGCAAAGCTGGGTTTTGCTGCTCCTATTCCACATCCCAAATGTGTCTCCTGCCCTCGTGGGGTGCTGGTTTTGCTGGGTATCTCCCTGCTCAGATGCCTTGGGGAGGATGGCACAGCTCGGCTTCTCTGGGCTGCCACCTGCCCCAGCTCCAAGGCCCCTCTGAGGATGGGGTTGTTGCACTTTGCTGAGCTCCAGGTGAGAAAATCCCCCACTTTTGACCCAAAGCAGCATCAGCTCAGGTGTTTCTGAAGGCTGGAGCAAACTGCAGCTCTGCAGGGCCCTTCCCTGACTGGAGCAAGGATGGATTTGGGATCAGGGCATGGTGCCCTGCCTGTTTTACTGGCACACCTCACCCCTATGCAGTGCCCATTTCCCTCTTCTTGAACCCCTGGATACCTTGGGAATATTTTTTGCTTTCACACAGCATCCTCAGCTCCTTGTTCTGGGAATTTTGAGGCTCCTGAGACACCTGTGCCCTGGGGGAAGGGGAGGCAATGAGATCTGGGACGTTGGTTCATCCAGGGGGAGGTTCATTTCCATTCCTCTGCTTTTCCATTAAACAAAAACTGCCCTCCCATTTTCTGGCATCTGGGTCTAGGGGGACACGGAGCTCTGTGGAGCAGGAGAGCTGCAGTGGCCACAGAACAGAGGCTGTGACCAGGAATTTTCGGGACTGGGTTGATTTATGGACATGACACCACAGCAAGGAATTGTGAAGTCAAGGTTGCCAAGGGTGTTGTTTGTGCCTCGGGGTGTGTCAGCCACCACAGCTCCACCCTGGAGGGGCTGGATCTCCCCCCCTGGCTGGGGTGAGAGGGACCTGGGGGAATGGGGATGGTTCCTGTGAGGAACCACTGAGGGAGCTGAGGGTGTTTATCCTGGAGAAAAGGAGACTCAGGGGTGACCTCAGCACTCTCCATAGCTCCTGAAAGGTGGCTGTGCTCAGGTGGGGTTGGGCTCTTTCTCCAGGCAGCACTGACAGAACCAGAGGACACAGCCTCAAGCTGCACCATGGGAAATACAGGTTGGATATCAGGAAAAGGTTTTTACAGAAAGTTCTGGAATGGCTGCCCAGGGAGGTGGTGGAGTCCCCATCCCTGGGTGTGTTTAACAAAGCCTGGATGTAGCACTGGGTGCCAGGGTTCAGTTGGGGTGTTGGGGCTGGGTTGGACTCCATGATCTTGAAGGTCTCTTCCAACCCAGTGGTTATGGGGATGGGATGGGATAACCATCCTGTTGGATGAGGGAGCTCCTGCAGCCACCCCAGATGCTCCTGGGGCAGCTTAGCAGCTCCCTTCCTCCACAAGTCTTTCCTGGGGATTGTGGCTCCATCTCCCTATTCCAGGAGGAGCTGCCAGGACTCCAGGAAACCCTTCCAAGGTCTGGCTGGGAGTGGTCGTGCTGCCACTGTGGTGTTTGAGAGTTTGCTCAGGGGAGAGCCAGGGCTGGAAGCTGCGGGGCAGGAACCTCCCCAAACACGAGGTACAGGATTTGCAGAGGGTATTTGGCAGCTGAGGGTGCTTTCCAAGGTGGGTGGGAGACTCCCCATTGCTCTAAAGGCTTTTATTTGAAATTAGGTGTTTTCTGCATTGTGGGTTTTACCTCCAGAAGCACCTCCAGGGCAGCAGTAGGTGAAACTCCATGGTTTCAGAGTAGGCTGGATAAATAAAATTATTTCTTTCATGCTGCAGTATTTTTCAGGGTACTGGGACGCTCCGTTCTTCCCTCTTTTCCCTGCTGGAGCTGCACCACTGCAGAGCCCACGGATGTTATGGATCCTTGGGGGATGTTTCTGGGGCATCCAGAGATGAAAGGGCTCTTTGCCAGCATTCCACTGTGTTTGCCACCTGTCTGCAGCTTCCCCGGAGCTGGCCGTGCCCTTGTCCCGAGCCCCCGGTGTGCCCGGGACAGTCCAGGAGCTGTCCCGGGGTGTCCCGGTGGCTCTGCCCGGATCCCGGCGCTGCTCCAGAGGCAGAGCGTGAGTCAGGCTGCAGAAATCTGCCCGGGGCTGCTCCCGGCTCCTGCCTTTGGAGACCGTGCCCATCTGCAGCGAGCACGCTGCGACTGGTTCGGGCAGAGCCGCTCAACTGGGGGAATGGTTTGGCACCCCCGGCACAGGGAGTGGGGCTGGGGAGAACCCTGGGGGCTCCTGCTCGGGCTGCCCCCACTGTTTCCAGCTCTAATCCCAGCCCGGCTAACGGGGGTGGTCCCACAAACGCCATCCCCTGTCCTGGAGGCTTTGGGATGAGCTGTGGCAGGAGTGTGTCCCTGGAGAAACGTGTCCTCACAGGGAGGGCAGCAAAGGATGGACACCGAGGTGGGGAAATGGGGCTTTGGGTCCCCTTGTGTCACTGAAGGGTGACTTTGGCTGCCCCCTCTGTGCTCCTTCTGCCCAGCTCCCAGCACCATTTGCTTTGCCAAGACAGGAGAGCACAGCTTCCTGCTCCCCAGAGAGAAACGAGTGAGATTGCAGGAAATTGATGTTGAAAATGCCATTCCCAGAATCCCGGGCTGGGGAAGCAGGGAAAACATCGGTGCTGCCCTGATCTTCCCTCGATGCTGTTCTCCTGAGACATGTTTGCAAGGCACCTGCAGAGATGTGGTTTAGAGAGTGGATCCCACCAGGAGCAGCCCCTCCTGGGCACGGAGGGGTGTCAGGGCAGGCACTGGGCTCCTGGAGCCCCAGCCATGGCTCTCATCCACCCTGTGCTATTAATAACTCCCTGTGAGGCTGCCAGGCCGGAGGAAACGGAGGAAATGAAGTTAATACATGGAAATGTTTCCTTGTTTTCCCACTTGCTGCTCGGAGCCGGCCTGTTGCTCCCTGTCACTGCTGTCCAGCCCGGGTTGTGCCTAGGCTCAGGGGCTGGGTGGTGCTTCTGAGAGAACCCAATTGGAGAAGTGTTGAGGAATGCAGATTCTGGGGATACAGGAGGGAGAAGGAGTGTTAGGTGTGTCAGAGCTGCTTAGAAACAGGGAGAGGGCTGTTCCTTGGGGTGAAGGGGGGAAAAGATGCCTTTCCTGGGGGATTTGGGGCCAGTCCCGTGCGGGATGTGGAGCCTGGAGAAGGAGGCCGGGGCGATGCTCCGTGACTCAGCCCTGCTGCCCTTCCCACGCTGGCAAGTCCCTTCCTGCAGCACCGGCACAAGCTGGGCCCTGCTCTGCCCAGGCCAAACCCCCTCAGCCCCCTTCCCACCTCCCGGGTTATTCCTGCCCTTCTGCAGGTGCATGCTGTCCCAGGGATGGTGTCCCGGGGGATGCCACTGTCACGGGGATGGTGTCCCAAGGGGATGCTGCTGTCCCCGGGGGATGCTGCAGTCCCGGGGGGATGTTGCTGTAGCCCCGGCTCTGACCTCGAGGCTTCACCTCGGCAAGGAGCAGCTTCTCCCGCAGATCCCAAAGCCTGTGGCAGGGCAGAGCATGGCTCGGCCTCTCCTCGGCGTGGGGTGGATTTGGGGGATGTGCTAACTCCTACCGCTGTTTGTTGTTTGCTCCTCTGTTGGTTGGTTTCTCTCTAAGACAAGATCCTCCTCAGTGCGTTCCTGGGTGGAGCAAAGCCGAAGGATGGAGCTGGAGCCAAGGACATGCTCTGGGATGGAAGGAGACCCCTGCGGTGGGTGCATCACACGAAGAAACCTCCACAGATGGAGCAGCACATCAGTCCTGCAAAGCCAGGCAAGAGAAACGGGGACACCAAGAAACACATCCTGCAAATTCTCTGCTGAGTTATGGAAAACCAGCCAGGAACTGCAGCAGGAAGGATCTCCTGGAGGCAGAGCAGCTCCAGGGATGTGCCCCACGCTCAGCTCTCACTTTGGGGGGCTCACCCTTTCCTCCAGGTTTCCCTCCCTGAGTTGACTTCCTGCCGTGGTTTGCCACTGCCGGGCTCTGGCCGTGTGGGTGATGCTGAGGCAGCTCCTGTTGGTCCAGGAATGTACTCCCAGGCTCCTTCCCCTCCCTAAAAATTACCCCTGCAGAGAAGGGATAAGCAAAGCCCAGGGCAAGGACAGGAGTCACGCGTGGATTAACACGGGGGGGTGCAGGGGGCAGGAGCACAATGAGCCCTCATTACAGCACCCATTAATGAGCAGCTTTGGTAATAAGCTGAGCTTTTCTCTGCCCCATCCTGCAGCCACTAAAACGTTAGAAGGAGGAAGAACCAGTCTCTATCTCCTGCTGTGGGTAGGCCTGCCTTGCCTTATCTTATCTTAGGGAAACCAAGCCCTGGGTGATGGGTGCCAATGCCGGGGTGAGGGCACCCATTCCCTGCCCGGGCCGGGGGCTGGAGCCAAAGGGCTGAGCTTTATTTAAAACGAGGACTAAATCTGCTGCTGGGCCCTGGAATGTGTGTGCAGCCCACTGTCCCTCACCTGGCATCACACCGGTGGTGCCTAAAGCTGTCCCCATCCGTGCCCTGAGCTCGTCAGGGCCACCACACCTGGCCCATGGGCCACTTGATGAATTAATTGGAGGCTCTGAAGGTGGCTGTTGGGCTAAGGCACACTGTGTCTGCCTCCTTTGAGCCCACACACCAGGAGCACCTGAATTTAAGCCTCCCCTGCCCAGTTAGAGGTGTTTGTCCATCCTGAGAGCCAGGAGGAACACTAGAAACACAGCGAGGTGGGAAACTGCCTGGTTTTAGGAGGCCATGCTTGGGTTTGACTCCCAGGTGGGGTGGGGGTTGTTTCTCTCTCCTGTGGTGTGGTGGGGGCTGGAGGAAGTTCCTGGGATTCCCTACCTGGATCAGGGCATGCTACCAGCTGCTAGTCAGGCAAAGCTCAGCCTGTGCCCAGCTGGGAGGTCAGATTTGATGCCCAGCTCTGGTGGGAGGGTGCTGGGCCCTGCCTCAGCTCAAACGGTTTGAACTGAATGTAATAGAAAATGAAAGGAGACAGGAAACCGCTGGGACCTAATAAAGGTGAAAGGTTAGGAATATATTGGGAGTATGGAAGTGCTGAGCCCTTCTGGGCAGGGAAAGGAGCCTGCAGCACCTGGTCTGAATTAAAAATGAGGATTAAGGAGTCTGTGAGCTTGTGTTGTCATGGATTCCAGGGCACCCATCACTGCGAGAGTGGCAGGGACTGCAGGTGATGGGATGGGGTGACACTGTGGGTCCCTGCCCTGGGTACCTACCAGGAGAAGCTTATCAAGACCCATTTTTATCAGCCTGGGTGTTTTGTGAGCCACTCCTGACCCAACCCAGCCATGAATCTGAACCCCTGCAGAAGCCTGAGGTCTCCTGGCCAAGGCAGCTGCGGTTGAGTAGGGCTGAGCTCCTCACAGGCACCCCAACAGGGAGTGGTGGGGATGTCTTAATCACATTTAATCACATTTTCTGACTCCTCCATCACTACAGAAATGTTGTTTGGGTTTCCAAGAGGATGCTAATTCCTTATCACTTTTGTTTTGTGTTTTTTGCACTTCAGAGATATTTCAGGAGCCGCGTTTGGCTGGCTCTGTGGGGGTTATGTCCTTGGATGGCTCTGGAAGCAAAATGTCTGCTGGGGGAGAGGTGAGGAGGGAGGAAGGGATGGTGGCTGGGGAGGCCACCCCAAGGGCTGTGGCCCTGCCTGCTGGGTTATGTTTGGAATTTCAGGGTTGATAAGTCATCAAAGCTGGGGTTTAGGGGGAAAAAAGGGCTGGGGGTTGTGAGGTGTTACCCTCATCCATTTGGACACGTCAGTGTTGCTGCCCCTGGATTTTGTGCTATTTGTGGTTTTTCTTTTTTTTTTCTTTTTTTTTTTTTTTAATGCATCCAAAGGTTTTCTTCAAGCCCAGCTTAGGCAGCTGTGTGACCCCCTCGGATTCTCACCTTTCCTGGAAAAGGGAGGGAGCTTTTAGCTGCTTCCCCTGAGGAGGAAAACAGGAGATGACACCACTTAACATTCCAAGTGGGAATATTAAACAGAATTTGGAGCAGAGCCCCCATTTCCCCAATCCCAGGTGTCTGATCCCCAGGACAGCAGCTCTGTGGGCGCTTCCCGTGGTGCCAGGTGTTTATGGGATGGGGAGGGGGCTGGATGTGACCCCTGTGTGGCACCAGCAGGGCTGAGCTGTCCTTGGGAGACAGCTCAGCCTCAAACGCTGCCCTGCCATAGCACTGCTCCATCAGGTGTTGGTTCCTGGGAGGAACTGGGATGGAATTTTGCCTCTCACATTAACTCCCCATCAATAGGCCAATGGCACAGAAAGTTAAGGAGTTTCTTGCTGCCCCTGGTGAATTTCAAGTATCTTCTTTGGCTTTGATGCATCATGGAAAGTGTCGGAAAAGCAGGTGGAAAACTCTGCAGTTGTGCTGCTCCAAGGAGTGATTGATATGATGTTCCCAATTACACTTAATTGTGGTTATCCTATTAACAATAGCCTCGTTCTGTGGCACACAGCTGCCTCTCCATGGGAAACACTGTTAACTTAAAACACCAATTACAAGCAGCAATTAAATCCACTAAGCCTTGTCCAAATAATTATTTCATTTCCTTGTAATATTTTTAATGTTATAAAGGCAGTTTTTTCAAAACAATTCTTTTATTTGTGTGATCTCCCATTTATCCATGTGGGAACATGGATGGAAAGCAGGCCTGGGTTTGCAGGGATTTATTGAGAGGGAGATGTATGGTCAGGGTGGGAAAACTCTGCCTTGTTGTTTTAAGCTTTCAGTGGTCAAAAAAATGTGTGGATGTGGCACTTGGGGACATGGGTGAGTGGTGGCCTTGACAGTGCTGGGGGAATGTTGCACTCGATGGTCCGAGAGGGCTTTTCCAGCCTTCGTGATTCTTGGCTCTGTGGGGAACGGGCTGGTAACGTTCTCCAGGTGCTTCTGGTTTTGAGGAGTGATTTGAAGCACCTGGTCAGGCCCAAACGAGCTGGGTTTGCCCAGGTGGGTTTGTGGCTGTGTAGGTCTCCTCTCCCAGCAGGGGAAAGAAGGGATATTCCTCCCCGAGACAGGGAACAAGAGAAGCTTGAAAGAAGATAAAATAAAATATAATGGAATTAGAACAACTCTATTCGGGAATCAGAACCCTGGATAAAATCGAGGTAAATTTAATTCCCGCCATGTGGGCTGCTCAGTAGTGATGGAAGAGCCGGTGTTGGGTGTTCTGAGTGTGCCCGAGGCAAGGCAAGGTGTCCTCTTGTCCCTGTGTCCTCCTCCCTGTGGAAGGGATCTTGGGGATGATGTGGTTGCAGCCCCCGGCAGGGGCTGGAGCGGGCGGGCGCCTTTTGGGGAGCCGAGCGCGGTGCCCGTAGTGCCCGGCCTGCGGCTCAGCCCGCGGGGCTGGGGGTGCATGGGACGGGCCGCGGCCGCGCTTCCTCCGATTGTTCTGGCCGGAGCGGGGCGGGGACACGGCGGGGACACAGGGGGGACAGCGACCCCCGAGTGCTGCGTGCGAGCATCGCCCCCAGCCCCGAGCAGCTCCGCCGGGACAGCGCGGCCGGGCCGGGGCGGCGCCGGGCGGGCGGGGGGGCCGGGCCCGGCGGGCGGGGGCACGGCGGTCCCGCGGCGATCCCGCTCGCAGCGCGGCCGGTACCGCACGGAGCGGCCGCTTCGCCTCGCGTCGCTCACCGTCGGTGCTGTGTGCGCGCAGCGGCGGCAGCGCCGGGCGGGCCCCGACGGGACGGGGCTGCGGGGGATGCGCGGAGCAGCACGGGCCGCGCCGGGCCCCGGCGGCCGCCCCCCGAACCCCGCTGCCCGCGGGCGGGCGCCGGGGACGGCCCGAGCCCGGCTCGGGGGGGGGCGCGCCGCCGCCCCCTGAGCGCTCCGCCGGCCCTGCCGGGGCTCCCGGGCCGGGGCCGGCGGGGAGCGCCGGGCGCAGCCGGGAGGGCGGCGGGAGCGGCTCCCGGAGCGGGGCTGCTTTCTGCTTCTGCTTTTCAGCTCGAGTCCCTCTCAGGAGCTCGCACCTTCAGGCGCTTTTGAATTTTTTATTTTGTTGTTCTTCTTGGTATTTTAAAACTTTTTTTTTTAAATTTTTTTTTAAACATTTCAAATTTCTGACGCCAGCGTAGAGTTTTGCCCAGATCGCCGGGACCGCGTGAGCGTGCGGCGCCGAGGCCATGCGGTGAGCGAGGTAAGAGCGGGGCTGGCACTGGGACCCCCGGCCCGGGCTGGGGCTGCCCCCGGAGCCGCGGCTTCAATGGGAGTCAAGTGTGGCATCGCTCCTCTTTATGCTCTGACCCCGTAAACCCGTGTCACCCCCGCGCAGGTACCTGCAGGACAAACCCTCCTGTCCCCCAGAATGGTCACAAAGCCGCGAAGTTCGGATTAGTTTCGCCGAACCTCCCTTTTTAAATATAACATCACGTGGGAATCTTTGCTTTGTTGGGCTTTTTCGGCTGTGCTGGAGCTGCTGAGGAAGCACCAGCTCGAAGCTGAGCGGGGCAGTTCTTGCCGCGGGCCCGGGTTTATTTTCCGCCGCGTGTGTCAGAATTGAGCGGTTTGAGCGTGGTTTGCACCCGTGTGAGCTCCCGAGGAACTGGGTCACTGCTCGCCCAGGGTGATTCAAGACGGGTTTGAGTCCAGGGGAACATTTCTGTGGGTCTTGGTGGGAGTTCCGTGCCTGGGAGCGCTCACTTATTACTGGCTTGAGTGGTCTTGGGGAAGCTGACGGAGAGGAAGTCTCACTCGGGTGTTCACAGAGCCTGGCTGGAGGGTTCCTGTTCCCACCTCCACCTTGGTGGGTTGGTTTTACACCTGAACGAGATGAGAGATTTCAAAATGCGGGGATTAAATGGCTGATATCACCTCCCTGCTCCTCCCTCGGGTTTTGTTATAAAACAAGGCACGACTCCTTCCCCAAGTGACGCCAGATCCTGGCACCGGCTCCGTGCTCCCGCGGGACCGGGCTGCGGTGCCCGGGCCAGCCCTGACCCCAAGGGCTGGCTGCGTGCAGCTGATTAAACCCTCGCTCTGCCGGGTCCAAACCTACTGTAACTGTTTAAATCGAGTGTTTATGGAATGCTGCACACTCCCTTCCTGGTATCGTCTCTGACTGGCTTTGGGGAAAGTCAAATTGCCAAGTTTAGGTCTGTTACAGTAAGTGCTGGAGCAGATGGATGCTTTGCTGGAGCTCCTGCACAGAAGGTTTGGGTGCCCTGCTCCAGTGCTGCCAGCATGGCTCATTCCAATGGCTTTTGGTGCCTCATTGACCAGACAGGGACTGGGAGTGCTGAATTTCTGCTCTGCCACCTCGTTCTCCTGGAATAAATCTGATTTCTGTGCATTGCAAGGAGAGCTGACCGGGTGTTTGTGTTGGGTGGAGAGGGGACACTGTGCTGCCCCCCATCCTTGGTGTCCAGGGAAGTTACAGACCCAGAGCCACTCTGAGTCCCCCTGTGTGGCACTGAGGTGCCCACTGTGGCCTCAGGGAGGGCTCTGTCCTTCAGGGGGTGACAGTGACCTCGCTGCCTTGCTCTCCTGCTGCACAAGGAGCTGTCCCAGAGCTCAGGAGCTTGTCCAGGTGGGACTCCCAGGAGCTCTGGGTGGTGACATCACTGGAAAGGCATGGTCCAAGAGAAGAAGCCACTGGTGGGGAGGAGGAAGAGGCAGGTGCATCATCACAAGGGGAAAGAAAATGCATCCCCTCCTTGGAGGAGCTTCCTGATAAATTCAGCTGGAAGTGCTGCAGAAAGGTCTGCTTTGGAAAGACGAGTCTGGAAACTATGCTTGAACTAAAAGCCACAGGTGCAACAAGTTGATTTCTGGTCCTTTGCTCCATTTTTGGTTCATCCCACACCTGTTTTAAAAATTATTTCTTCCCATCCTGGTTCCTAAGCTCCAGAGGCTCCTGCCTGCTGTTACTGCTCCTTTTCCTGAGTCTAATTGCTCTCAGCCATCCTGTTCAGTGGGTTTTTGTTCTCTTCAGCTTGCAGACTCCTCTGAAACTTCCAGGTGAAGTTTGAGAATGGGTTTGCTTTTCCATTTACCTTACTAAGCCTCAGCAATAGTCAGGGGCATCCCAATGATCTGAGTTGGGGAGCTGAAAACCCCACAGTTAATTACTGCAACCCAGTGCCACTCGGAGCAGTTATTTCTGCCTGTATTCCTCCTGCTGTATTTGTGTCTGCTGATCCCAAAGACTTTCCCAATTTTTGCACTGATATCAGCTGATTTAATAGACTTCTTCTGCCTCAGGATGGGTGGGAGCTGGTCCTACCCCCGCCCCTCCATGGGCTGGGTTCCTGCTGGCACCATGAGCCAGGGATGTCACCACATGTGCTGCCCCGTGGCCCCCTGCCAGCCTTGTTTCAGGGCATAAGCATCACCAACTTGGATTTTTGTGAGGTGTTTTTTATGAAAAGTTTGTTGTATTTGGCCTTCTTGCATCCAGCATGCAATAGCTGTGGGAAGGAGGTTATTTCTGGCTTGGTGCTGACATTAGGACACAGTATTAATTTTCCGTTAAATGACAGATTTATTGGAGTTTTCTTCATCTGCACAGCCTGACCTGAAAACCTGAGTTGGAATTTGCCAGAAGGGGGCATTTTGCAAACATCACAGGATTTTGGTGGCGGGGAGATGGGCAGGGTGAGCTTGGCTGGAGGATTAGGCAGCGATGCATGTCTGGGAACCGCGGAGTTTTGGGGAAAATTCTTGTGCAAATAAACACTAACAAATGAATTTTGGGTCATTTAGGGCTGAGGGCTGAGTGCAAGGAGACCAGCTCCCAGTCCCACTGCTGCCTGCTGGCTCCAAGTAGTTGGTAAAATAAGAAACCATGGAGTAGCCTTGGATTTTTTTTTTCTCTGAGGAAACTCTTTAAAAACGTCTTTTCCAGTTATCTCCCAGTAATTGTTTCTTGCTGTAGGTTGAGCTCTGAGAGCTCTGGTGTTCTTGCATGAGATTTCTCTGCTTTTCCTCTCTGGAAAGAGGGTGTGGAGCCCACAGCTCTGTGTCGCCTCTGTTGGAAGGTGGTGCTGAGCTGACCCAGTCCTGCCCAGTAAAGCCACTCCATCTCTGAGGCACACCAGGAGCTGTGCTGGGCTCTGGGGGTTGGTTTTTTGTGGGGAGTGTGTGTTGGATTTGGGGTTCCAGGCAGTGTGTACTTTCCAGCCTCACTATCTCTGTCCTCAGCTCCTCTATCCCCATCCCAGACTCATTAAGGGCCTTAATCCTGGCACCAAGGCTTGGCTTTCTCCTTAATCCTGGCACCAAGGCTTGGCTTTCTCCTTAATCCTGGCACCAAGGCTTGGCTTTCTCTGCCCTTCAACATTTATCTGCTGCAGGTGCAGGGGGGATTGAAAAGGCTGCTTGTGGTCAGCCCTGCCCTGGTGCCCACAGCCATGGCTGGTGGGAGCCTCGTCCCCTCTTCAGCCCTGGGGAGAACAAGGCAGAGCAAATTAGGGGAGTGATGGAAGAAATGGGGTGAAAACCTTGTTTCTGTTTCCCTGGTTCCCTCCTTGCTGTGCCAGCTGCCGGGTTCCAGTCTGTGTGCTAAATCCAGCAGGAAGGGACAGAATTTGGCCACTTGCGTTCATTCCAGGAGGTCTCATGGAGATGCTGGAGCATCCCTAATGGTTCAGGGTTGTGCTAAGCCCATTTTCTGAGCTTTCTCCTTCTGCAGTAAATGCTGATCTCTGCACATCCAGAGTGATGGGTTTCCTGGGGTGATCGGGAAAGTGTGCAAAAATAAAACCAGATCTTAAAAACACCTTTTTGCTACTCCTCCTTTCTTCCCAGGCTTGACTTCTCTCCCAGTTTCTTCCCTTTCTCTCCTTTGGAGGTGCAGGGCGATGGAGAGTGGTGGCTGTGGCCAGCTCATCACACCTTGGCTCTGCCCCTCCTTCCTTCTCAGGGCACTCCTTGTGCTCTTCCCCTGCTCCAGCCTGGGATCATCCACCATTCCTGCTTTGCTATAGGAGCTTGTCCTTGCCTTTTCTCAGGGTTAGGGGCTGTGCTGATCCCTCGTTCCAGACAGATGCTCCAACACTGGAGCATTTTGGCTGCAGTTGCAGCCTCTGTTCTTGCTGCACCTGTGCCATCTTTCCAGGAGAGATGGAGAGCTTTCCATGAGCCTCCCAAACCCCAGCCTGCTCCGTGCTGCTTTCCCGTGCACTGCAGGATAAGAAACATCCGTGAGAGAAAAGCCAGGTCCAGATGTTGCAAGAGGCTGCTGCGGTAATGGATTATCCACAGCCATTCCTGGCCTGGATGGCTCCTGTTCCAAGCCACCGGTGTGGTTTTTTCACTTCTTCCCAGCCTGGGCTTGGTTGTGGTGCTTTCCCTGATATCAGAGGAGCATCCCAGCACGGGCAGGAGCCGGGAGGAGCTGCCCTGATGCCGTGTTCCCGTGGCAGAGCTTTCCCAGGGTGTTTTCTCCCGGGAGCTGGCGCGCGCCGCCGCACAGGAAATTCTGGTTGCACCATTATTGCGGAGCCTATTGTTTGGGGCAAGGGCAGGATTCGGGCTTGCTCACATCCTCCAGTGCCTCGCTGTGCTGAAAGGATGTGGTGGGTTAGCCAGGGCTGCAGGAGGAGCACAAAGCTCCGGCTGGTTTTGTGCTGGGTTCACGCTCAGCCCGGATCCCTGCGTTTCTGACCAAACCCGCCCCTCTGGTTTTTCATGGGAAACCTCGGGGTTAAGGAAAACTTGGAGCGAGGATTAAGCAGGGCACAGTCCTTTGTTGAAGTTTGCAGCGTTTGGCTGCTCAGCCCGCTCCTGTCTGTGAGTGGTGTGTGGTGGACACCTTGTGTAGCCAGATGGGGTGGAGCAGGTGCACCCTGAGGGGTGTAAAATCAGGATTTGGGGGATACAGAACCCACCAAGCGCTGCCTTGGAGATGCCAGCATACGTGGCCTGGCTCTCAGGGTGTGTGTAGGCAGGCAGAGCACGTGGCAGCTCTGTTTTCACCTGCCACAGCCCCGTGGTGTGATCAAGGCCGCCTGTTCACCCTCCGTGCCTCGGTTCCTTATCAGGGTGTTGGAGTGAGCTGCTCTGCTCGTGTGTACTTTCGCTTTACCTTTCCCCCTGCACTAATCTTTGTGGCTTAGATGGTTGGCAGTGATAGTTGCCTTTCCCAGGCTGGGCTCTGCGGGTTGCAAAAGCTGCTCCTCACTCACCCGTGTGAGCCACAGCTCCTTTCATGCTGCCTGGGATGTTTTGGCTGCTGGCAGGAGCAGGAGGATCCCAAAGCTTTGTTATCCAGACTGTGCAGGGATGGCTGCTCACTCTTCTCGGGTTTTTCATTCCCTTTTGGCCGCCATCCCAAAAGAGGGAAGGCATCAAACCAGGGCGGGTGTAAAGAGCAAAGCTGCACGTGTGACGTTCCTGCCCTGCTGTGTGCCAGGGCAGAATTCAGCTTGGAGGTTCCCAGGGCTTCTGCCTGAGCTTCTCCTGCCCCAGTAGAGCCCTGGGCAGGCTGTGCAGGGGGAGGCTGTGCTGGGTTTGTGGGGCAGGGTGGCTGAGCTGGCACAGAAAGGGACCCAAGTGGCCTCTGTGCCGTGCCCGTGCTGCCACGTGCCTGGCAGAGGGACGGGGAGCCTGGCAGCAGCTGTCCTGTGTCCCTCAGCTGAACAAGCCACGCTGGCAGTGGCTGTAGCTCATCTGCTGCCGCTGCTGCTCTCACGCTGGCACAGGGCACCAGCTGATGCCATCCTGCTGCCTCTGGGCTGGCATTGTCTGCCAGGGGCCTCCTGCACACTCAGGGCTTGTTTGAGGGAACCATTAATCAGTTTAAAGCTGCCTCGTGTCACTCGTGGCTGTGAGGAGTGCCTATTGTGTGAGGGAACAACAGCACCAATGTGAGCGGCCGTCCCCGGCACGGGAGCTGTGTCACTGGAGGGACAAGTCACACGTCCTGCTGGCCCGCGGTGGCCACAGAACCTCCGGAACGGAGTTTGGCCGGGCACTTGGGCTCCACCACAGCACCCTCCGGCCTCCTTTGGCCAGGCTAGGGCAGGGGTGGCACCAGGGTCCTGCCTGAGCTCAGCACTGCAGCTGAGAGGGAGAGGAGGAGGAGGAGGAGAGCGTTCACCAGGTCTTTGAGCAGTGGGAGGTGTTGGCTTTGCACTGGAAGGGCGCTTCCCATCAGGCAACCCAGGGTCTGTTACCATCTTCCTATCCCTCCCTTGCACTGTAGGGAGCTGGACAACGTTCCTGGGTGCAGAGCACATCCTAAGCTGGACTTCCACCCTGTGTACTGGAGCTGGGAAAGGCTGTGAGAGCAGCACACCCCGTGTCCCTCTGCTGTCACACTGAGAGCATCCACTTACGGATAACGGGGAAAGCTGGGACAAGCAGCAGGGCTCAGGGTGATGTCCTTGCATTTCCACAGAGTGCCCTGTGCTGCATGGGGTGGGTGATGGCAGCAGGGCGAGCATGGCCCCATGGGGTGGGTGATGGCAGCAGGGTCAGTGTGACCCCATGGGGTGGATGATGGCAGCAGGGTGAGGGTGGCCCCATGGTGTGGGTGAGGCCCCATGGTGAGGGAGTGGGTGCCTGGGAGCCCAGCTGAGCCTGGGGGATGCTCTCTGCACCCTGTGCTCTCTCTCTGTGTTTTCCAGGGAGATTTCACACACCACTGGCTGATGAGTTGACTTTATGTGGTGTAAGTCCTGCCAAAACAATTTCTTCCTGTTATTGCTGCTCCAGTTTAGAGAAGTGATAAGAACCTTTTGCAGGGACCTGGTTTCTCCCAGAGGCTCTGCTGCTTTGAGCTGGGAACTTTGAGCAGCAGGTCCTGGGGTGACTTTGCCTCAGTCCTTCAGTTAAATTTCAGAGTTAGATTTAGTTAAATGATTTAAGGAATATCTGAGTATAGTCTGTGTAGGGTCTCTCCACAGCCAGATGGATCTGGTTCATTTTGGGTGATATTTCCTATGAATTAGCTCTTCAGTTGCTCATGGAGGTGGTTAATGAAGGCCAAAGACCTTGGAGACAAGGCTTGTGTTAAAATGAGAGCTGAGACAATGTGAGGCTGTGTTTGGGTGTGGATTGGAGTTGTGGGACCATCCCAGGACTCAGCCCTGGTGCCTTCAGCTGATGGATCCTTTTATCACATGATTTTGTTTCCATTCCTGCAAAGGCAGATTTTTAAGGCCAGACCTTAAATATTCCAAAAGGAATGGGGGTGGATCTTAAACCCCCTTCTGCTTGGTTCTTAATTTGTTTTGAATGAACAAACTGAATATAAAGCAGAGCCACCAGAAATACAGAGTCCTAGAATGGTTTGGGTTGGAAGGGACCTTAAAGAACATCTTGTTCCAGGCCCTGGATGGGCAGGAACACCTTTCTCTGGAAGGTTTGCAGGGCTGCAGTGTGGGCGTGTGCCAGGCAGTGCTGGATCAGCTGTGCTGACTCAAGATAAAGGAATAATTCCGGGTTTCCCGGTGGCAAGCAGAGCTGGGAGGGCTCTGGCTGCCGCCGAGCAATCTGGGCTGAGCAGGCTGCACTCCTCTTCCTGAGAGAGAGCTGCTGGGAGGAAGGAAAACCAGGAAAAAAGGGGTCACTTAGTTATGGGGTGAGGTGCTGCCCCTCTGCTCAGGGTGGCAGGGCTGTCCCAGCACCTCAGGTGTGGAGGACAAGAGAAATGGGGGCCACAAAAGCCCCTTGTGAAGGCAAACATTTGAGCCACGAGGATTCTGCCAGGAAAAGGAGGGAGCTGAACTCTTCAGCTGGGCTGTCCACAGAGCCTCTGGCCAGGTCTGATGCTGGGAACTGTGTAAATGAAGTTGGTGCTTGCAAACAGGCATCCTGCAGAAGGGATCTGCTGCAGCAAGAGCCCAGTCTTCGCTTCTGACCCTTCAGGGGTTGGTGTTTTCTCTCTCTGGGATGCAGCAGCAGTGCCTTGGAGAAATTCTCCAAGGGCAGGAACTCCTCTGTGGCCTCTCTCTGGCCTGTAATTGGTCCCTGTGACTTCTTGCCATAATAATTAAAGCCAACTATTTAAATAAACTTTTGTAATGATAATGAGTTGCATTAGGTAGAAATATTTGTTTAAAATGGAAGTAAATAAATGACATAACCCAGCCCATGTCTGACACAGCTAGAAGCAGTTTTCTCCAGGACACAGATCATTCCATAATTGCTCCTTAATGACGTTCTTGCCTCTTTGCTCTGAAGGGTTTGCCCTTGTCCAGAGCACAGGAGGAAGCAGCAGGTTATATGGAAGTTACATGATCCAGGTTGGCATGGTCATACCCCTTAAAGCTCCTCTGTGATCAGTGGGTTTTGCACCCATAAAGAATGAGGGCAATGCTACAAAAAAGGTCTGTAGGAAATACAGGGAGTCCATTCCTGTGATTTCAGGCTGGAACATTGTGTGTGATAATTACTCTGAAATTTTTCTAGGCACCTTGCTTTGTTCCTGGAAAGTCTCACCTTTATTTACAGCTACAGCATGTGTTAATTAAGTTAGTCGAAAAAGAAGAATTTTTTTTTGGGAAGAGCTTTACTGCAGAATGCTGCAGGACAACTCCATGGAACGTGGATTGATTGCTGGATGCTCCTTGAGGCACTGCTCAAAGGAGCCAAAGCCTTGCCCATCTTCCCTCAAACACACAAAAGGAGGTGCAGCTTTGGCTGGAAGCAGGAAGGAGCCATGGATTTAGGTGGTGTTGGAGGACCTTCCCTGGTTCTTTCAATCCCCTCTGCTGAATGAGGATAACACATGGGGAGAATGAATACTGAGATCCCTAATTTGAGTTTAGTTTAGGCACCTAAATACATCTTGGCACATGTCAGTGGGAAATCTGATTTTGGTGTTACAGGCACAGCTTTCCTCCTGGTGATGCCTCATGTTTCAGCTTTTCTATTTTTCAGATTCTGTGCTGCTTTAGTGTGTGGCTCTGGGCTTCATATCAGGGGATGGTGAGCTCTCTGCACAGAGTAGGGAGACAAAACAATTCCTTCTCCAGCTGGGGACCAAGGACAAATGATCCAAATCTCAGGCCCAAGAGCACAAACAACATGGACTGAAGAGAGAAAAACAAGCAGGATGGGACTTCATGGGCTGGAGCTGGAATTGGACAATGAACTGCAATATGCAAATGGAGCAGAACTTATAAAAGTGAGAGACCCCATTTGCGGGCAGGGATTTTGTGACCATTTTGGTTCATCTTGGGTGCAGCCCTGGCTGGGCTCTTGTGCTGCCCAAGGTGGATCCATGGAGGAGATCCTTTTAATAAATCCCTGCTTTATTCTTTAACTCCATCCAGCCTCTGCTCTAGGGCAGCCTTCACAAGGCATCACTGGGAGGGGGCTGAGTTAGGAGTGTCTGGGGCCATTTCCTGAGTGTGCAGGAGGGTCTCTAGAGAAGCAACAATCTGGGACAGGATCTTCTGCAGAGTCCAGCCAAGTAGCCTTCAGAGCCTGCTTTAATCTGCTCTTTTGCTGGTGGGAGGGTTGGGGTTCAGCCTCACATGGCTTAAATTGTGATTTCTAATTGTGGAGGTGTGGGGACACCACATTTTAAGCTGGATAAATAACAGTTGGGTTTGGTCTGGTGGCTGTGGAGCTTCATTGCTGTAGAGATGGGTCAGAACTTCGTTTTCCTGAGTTGGAAGGGACCCACAAGGATCACTCCTGGCCTTGCACAGACAACCCTCAAAATCACCAAATAACCCAGCTCCCAGATGAGGGGCTGGATTAATTTCTCTCTTCCTTTGCTCCTTCTCTGCTTCTACCCCCAGTGGAGGGGCAGCTTGGGAGGGAGGTTCTGCCAGCCTTGGAACAAATGAAACAAGGGTGATGCCTTGGACGTGAGGGTCTCAGATTTCAGTGGGTTTCACTGGGTACTTCATTCCTGCCTCCTTCCTGCCCTGCTGGACCTGTCCTGTCACCCCCTGGGGGCTGTGGGGCAGAGGGTCACTGCCTGACCTGTGTTTCTGTGTCCACAGGCAGGACTGAAGCACCCCCCTGCCCTGTGCCAGGGATGGCTCCTTGCAGCCCTTCCCAGCTGCTCTGTCTTGCAAGGAGATTATTTCTGGCACGTTCTGTCAGGTTTCTTGATTTTCTTGCTGCAGGTAGTTGTGAAACAGCAGCTGTTCTGCAAGTGCCACTGCTGGGCTGGCACTCGCTGACTGCTCCTGTGGGGAAGAGGGAGAGTGAATTAAGGACAGACAAGAAAAAGAGGGATTAAAGTCAATGGAACATCCCTCTGCTTCTGTGGGAATTGAGTTTTGCTCAGGTTTTCTGCTGGACGAGCCCTTATTCTTTAATGTTTTCTTTTGTGAAGCACGTCTGTTGTTTCCTCTGAAGGAAGAAGGGGTCACTTTTTCCATGCTGCTGACGTGAGCTGTGAATCACAGTGCTTTTGGGAAGGTGCTGTCACTGGGACCAGTCACCTGTCAGAATATTTGCTGCCTTCACCTTGCTGTCCTGAGGCATTTTGAAGCCTGTGTGCCAAAGGGCTGGGTATGACCACAGCTCAGAATGCACTTCTGATGCTTCTCCAGGGGGATGGGCAGGAAGGATTGCCTCCTTAAAGGTCTGGGTTTCCAGGCAGCCCCGTAGCCTATGGATGGGAGGTGATTTTACTACAGGAAGGAAATGTGTCAGCACGTAGCAGAGATCCAGCACATGGCCTGGAAACCAAGGGGGTTCTGCCTTGGTGCTCCAGCCACAAGAAAGGCACAACTCTGGAGGGGCATGCAGAGAGCTGAGCAGGTTTTGTGGATGCTGGCGGTGCTGGGGAGCTCCTGGGAGCTGGGGCTGGTCCTGCCCTGCCTGTGCAAGCATGTGGAGCCTGCATGGGAGTTCCTGCAGCAGCTGAGCAGGGTTTGAAACCCAGCACTGAGGAAACGTGAGCTGGGGTGCCCTGGCTCACTGCACCCTCAACAGGGGGCACATCCTTGCAGAGCTCATATCCTTGTCTTTTCTAAGGATTTGCAGCCTCACGCCTGGCTGCTGTGGAGCTCCAGGGCTTTCCAGAGCTGTGGAAATGTATCACTGCTGCTCAGCATTGGCTGAACACTGTCTCCTAGAAAGAATTTAGGTTTGTGTGACATGAGCTGGCAAATCAAGATGTTGTTTTTTTTTGCTTGGTGGCAATGTTTGGATATCCACGCTGTGCGATTTCCTGCAGAAACTAGATATTGCCTGCACGTGTTCCCAGACTATTTGTGTTTTAAAACCTGGGTGAAGCTGCAGGTGTGCCAGGCTCATCCTTGGATCTGCACCTCAGAGGGGATGGCACTGTCCTCCCCTGCTTGTGGCTTTTGTATAGACCTTTGCCACACGTGGCAATAAATTTGTTTGCTGTTGAAAAGGAGTCACTGGAGAAACTGTAGAATATACAGAATACAGAAAAGGGTGAAATAGAAAAGTGCCTAATACTCAGAACACAATCCCCAACTCCTTGTAGAAAGATTCAGGGTTTGTTCCATAAATAGGGACAAATGGAGCCTTTAGTTGCTCCTGCTCTGCTGAGTTTTGATCCTTAATAAAAAGGGGTGAGCACCCTTGGGGAGAACAAGGTGGGCAGGCAGAGGAGACACAGCTGTGTGGCCACCTGTGCCTGCTCAGCCCCATCCCTGGGGCAGGGGCAGGAGATGAGAAGCTCATCAGCAGTGATGCTAATTGGGTGCAGTGTTGGCTTCCTGCGTGGCTGGAGTGTGGCCCTGGAGCGTGAGCAATGGGAGCTGACAGCCCCTTTGGCAGGGCAAAGCTGTGCTGGGGCCACAGGCATGGCCAGACAGGGGCTGTGCTCCCCGTCACTTCGTCTCGGCTGCTTTAGTGTCCCTGTGGCATCGTCCTGGAGGGCTGGCCTCGATGAACTGTGGATTTGAAGCCTTTGGTGAGGAGATGAGGAGCAGCTGGGCCAGGCTGGGCTGCACAAATGCAGGATAACTCAGCGACAGTATCATTCCCACCAAGTTGGGGCTCTGGGCATCACCCACCCAGCTGTAGTTCCTGCAGGGCATCGCTGTGTGCCAGCCTGGGCTCAGCGTGTGCTGCTGGCTGCTGTGCAGTGCCTCTGGATGCAGATGAGGGTGAGGTTTGGTTGTTGCTGTTGAGGGGGTGAGCAGCAGAAAGGTGTCAACCTGTCTAGGAGGCACCTTGTGACTTTGGAGTGTTCTGTACCAACCTTGTGAGGGAAAAGTAAGGTACAGGCAGGTGTCAGACTACTAAAAGTTCTCTGTGTGACCCCTAAAAATGGCTTTCTGGGGTGAAAAGCCCCAGCCTGAGAGCAGGCCAGGCATGTGGCAGTCACTGTGGTTTTCTAGAAGCACCAGAGCAGTTCTTTCATGTGCCTAAAGGCAATTCAGTGCAAAGCCACTGCCTTCCTGAGCTGGATATTCCAGAATGCTGCGATGGACAGAGGCACAGCAGGTGTCATTTGCCTGTTGGGGACATCAGACCTTCCAACAGCCAGAAACTGGATTGATTTTGTGAAAAAACAGTGCAGAAGTCTCTGCCTCTGTTTGCTGCTGAGGGCAATGACACTTGTCCACTTGATACCTGGGGCTCTACAGTGAGACTTGTCACCAATTTCAAAGCAGGGCAGGGAGATACCTCACCTTGTAGTCAAAAGGCTGTGCTGGATGAGGTGGGTTTTCCACAATGAGGTGCTTGGGGAGTTGAGAGCCAAGCCCTGTGCTTGTATGGTTGTGTTCAACTGCTCCGAGGAAAAGGGGAAAGGAGGACAAGGGTAAATTCCACCCATGCAGCTGCCTGAGAGGAACAGGTCACTTGGGATCTGTTTGGAGGTAGAAATAGGGCTGGAAGTGAGACAATGAAGTAGAGGTGAGGTGTTCTTTGACATCACCAGGGCCATATCAGGGAGTTGTTCAGTAACCTGCTGCAATAATCCTTGAAAATGTTTGGGCAGAACGGGTTGCTGCCTGTGTTCCGAGTCTCTGCTTGTGAATTTGGGACTGGTGTTGGCACCCAGTTCTTTGTTTCTAATCCTGATCTGAATGTGCTGAACCTACATTAGTACAGAATCCCAGACTGGGAGGTCTGTAACTATGGCAGTGTCCTCCAAACGTGACCCTCTGCTCCTCATCTCAACGCTGGCATCGGCGTGCTGCCATGTAAGGTGGCACTCCTTTCTTCTGGTAGTAATTCCATGTCAAAGAGGAAATATAAATAAACTCCCCAAACAAAAGAAGCAAGGAAAAAATAATTCTTTCAAACATTTGAGCAGGAACAATAGGGTAGGATATGCGCTCTCTGGGGAGGGCTAATGGCTGAAAACGATAGGAGCAGAGTGCTGCCTTGGTTTGTACCTAGCTGGGCTCAGCGAGGATTATTTATAGCAAATGTTATGGCAGAAGCATGTGTGACCTGCAGGCTCCCAGCGAGGGGAAGAGCTTTCCTGTGCTGTCTCTGGGATACAATAGACAATTATTTAGACACTATCTTTGTCTCAAGATATAAACAATTGAACGCTGGCTACTGATTTCTGCTCTGATGTTCAGACCATGCTTTCTTGTTTAGGGATTTGAGGAGAAGGCAAGGATTTTTAAGAAATGTCACAGCTGTGAAGTTCCTGAGGCATCTCTACCAAACTGACTAGCTGGGAATGCAGAGTAATGTCACAAGCAAGTTGTTGCTTCCCAAAGGATGGCAGCCAGTAGTTCAGTGTTGTTCAGCTGACATTAATAGGGTGTGGATGGGTGTAGACCCCTGAATCTGCCTGTTCCATTGTGTTTTGGCTCATCACTATGGTATTAAAGTACCTACAGCTGCTACTGGATAGTAATTAAATGTTCTTACATATAATTAATTACTTTCAGCTGACTACTGAACAGCTTAAATAATCTACATGTAATGGCAGATATTTTGGTATTAGAATGGTGACAGTTGGTGCCAAATAGCTGGAGAGATTGGGGAAACAGCTATTGTGCATCAAAACAACCTTGTGCTGGCAGATGACTCCTCCTTCAGGCTCCCTCCTTTTCCTGGGGGTCCCTGTCCCTCCTGGGTGCCAGTACCAGAAGGATCCTTTTGGATCTCTTCAGGACTCTCCTCAGGTTTATTTTCTGTAGAGCAGAAGAATTTAGAATAGCAAAAAAGGGGAGATATGTAGGGTGCTGCTGTGTGGCTCAGTGGGCAGAGGGTGAATCTGCATCTGCAGTTCCTGGAGCTGCAGTGTGGATCTGGAGGAACATTTAGCACAGGTGCGGTGCCAGAGGTGTGTGGGCTTTGTGAAAGGCTTGGTCTGAAATCTACCTTCAGCAAGAGCTGATCTGTTCTGTTCATGATTTCATTCCAGTTGTATTCCAGGGATTTTATATCTCTGTGTTTTTATCTGGAGCTTCTGCTCAGCTTTGCACAAGGAGCTGGGTGCTGGCTCTCTCCTTCCCTGTGTGTGTAAAGCTGATCTTGGTTTGGTATAAGGTCTTAGTGCTCCGTGTGCTGCAGAGCCCAGGGCTGGTGCCCTGTTCAGCTGCCTGGCACCTCCCTGCAGTGCCAGCCCATCTCCAGTGTGGAGCTGTGGTGTTTGCAGTGAGCTGCTCCCTGCCTGGCAGCACCAGCACCGGCCCAGTTTGTCTGACAGATGCAGTGGAGCAGCTCTCTCTCTCTCTCCCTCGGCCGCAGGCAAAATGAGTCTCCTGCTCTAATTTCATTGTGTTTAGCCATCTCACAAACTCTAAAGCTCCCTGAAATGGGAAGGAAGTAATGTTTAAATTTTACATGAGTGAACTGATTTACTCAGCCTGAAGTTTTGAGTTCCGTCTTTGCAAATACAGGGCTGGAGCTATCAGTCTGTGCATCCATCCGTCTGCCTGGTGAAGATTGAATTAGCAGGAGCACAAATGCAGATCCAGGACTGTAAAAGCTTTGGCTTAAACCAGTGCAAACCATGTGGGGCAGATGCTACTGCCAAAGGGAACGTGTTGTGTTTGCCTGGGGTTATCTTGTCTGCTAGTCTGCCCTCAGTGGTGGAGCAGACCATTGCTGCAGGGTCCCTTCTGCCACTGGCAAGTGGTGAAGTCACCATCCCTGGGAATATTAAAAAAGTGCGTGGATGTGACACTTGAGGACGTGGTTTAGCGGTCAGCATGGTGCTGCTGGTGCTGGGTTGGAATCAAGATAACTTTAATGATTCTGTGATTCTAAAACTCAGTGTTTGATAATGTCTGTCCACTCCTGACTGGGAAGGGATTCAGACTGCTCCTCTGTCTGTCTTCTCCTCCTAATGGAGGGGTTTAGCTTCCTGTGGAAGGGATTTTGCAGAGCATGTGAAATGCTGGTTCAATTCTCTGATCGTTTCCTACAGGCACTGGTCCCGCGCTCCTTGGGGAGCCCAGTGCCGGAAAGTCGTAACTGCGCTTGCTGACGGCCTGGAGATCCCTTTTGCAGATGTTTCACCCAGGTCTCTCCTTCCACCTCTGCTGAAATAAATGAACAATCAAGCTGCAGTGCTGCCATGCCTGGCTGGGGCCCAGCAGCAAACCATCCTCCTTGACCCAGAAACAGAGGATGCTGAATTTTTGTAGGGGCTGCATTGGTTTGTGGGGTGGGGATCTGCTAGCAGGGATCTGCCAGGTGGGCAGGGACTTGATCATCAGGCTGCATCCTCAGGGTGTGCTCTGTGAGCAAACACAGCTCTGCCGTTGGTCCTTGGATGTGGCACCCAGCAAGTCTGAAATGTCTATGGAGACATAAACAGAAAGGGGGAGAAGTCACAATTCTTTCCCTATTTGTTTGACCTAAATACACTGAAGTAACTGTACCCCCATGAAAGAGATAATTTCCTGATGCTGGAGAGCTTAACATCTGTTTCCTCCCATTTTTTTTCAGTGGTAGAACATGGTAACGGAAGAACTGGCGGGGTTTTCTTTCCTCTTTTTCTTTTGTATAGCAAGAGGCACTGCATGCTTGGGCTAAATACGCTCCCCGAGAGCAGACAGGTTTCTCTCAAGGGTTATATGATCATTTGTTCTCTATTTTCTCTCCTTCCTGCCTCCCCCCGCCCCTCCTGGAGAGGAGCGGATACAGCGAAGCCCAGGCAGGACTTCCTTAGCTCAGCCATGCCTTCTGGCAGGCTGCGCCGCGTGCCCTCTCCCTGTCACCCCCCTTCCCCGAAAAACAATGGCCAAAGGCTCCTTCTTGTTTGTTATTTTGGATCCTACAGAGGAAGAGGCGAGTGGAAGATCGTGTCCCCGGGGGCCCTCGGTGCATTCCAGCTCTGGCAGCGCCTGGTGAGGCTGTCGGTGCCTGGGCCGCATCGGCCCCGGGCCTTTTGCTCCAGCCGTGTGGTGCTGGGGGGGACACTGGTTTTGGAAGCAAATTTAGCACTGCTGAGAGGTGAGAGGAGAGTGATGGAGAGCCTTGGAGGGGTGTCTGGAGTTGCTGCTCCACAGTGAGTGCAAATCCTGTCCTTGGAACATCCAGCACAGCGCAGGTTGTCACAGTGCCAGGAGGAGCTGGGCTTTTCTACCGACTGTTCTGACATCGTTTGAACCCCCCAGCTTCTCCTTTGCTCTTGGGGTGCAGTGAGCCTCAGACCCTCTCTGCCTCTGGCTTCAACACCTTCCAGGATAAGCTTAGGTCTCTCCAGGTGCTCTGAGCCAGCGGCTCTGTGGTGGAGAGCAGTGTCTGGCACGTGATCCTGTCTAGGCTGCCCCAAGGGCAACCCCACCACCAATTTCCTCTTTGTTCCCTTCAAAGGTTTGTTGTTTCTCAGGGCCCCAGTCAAAATAGTTCTTTCGGGTCACTTGATAAAAGGGATTTGCCATTTGCCTGGAACATGCATGCTCCAAAATCCCACAACACCAAGGGATCCTGGAAGCACAGAATGGTTTGGGTTGGAAGGAACCTTTGAAATCATCTTGTTCCACCCTCTGCTGTGGGCAGGGACACCTTCCACTATCCCAGGTTGCTCCAAGCCCCAGTGTCCAGCCTGGCCTTGGACCACTGTCAGGGATCCAGGGGCAGCCACAGCTGCTGCTTCAGAGCACTAAATATATTTAAAAAAAAAAGATATATTTATATTTTATAAAAATAAATTCTCCTTGTTGCTCAAAATCTGCAGTGATCTGAAGAAGATTTCAGGGACTGTGTGGTGCCTGCCTGGCAAACAGCCTGAACTGTGTGCTGTTAAATAAGCAGTTTGTTTCCATCATTAGGGTCTCTTGAGAAAACTCAGCCTGGATCAGGCTAATCCTAATTTCCTAATCGATGCTTCCTTTCTGGTAAGTCTTGCTACCCTGCTACCTTTGGACCTGGTGTTGTGATTTAGCCTCGTTAAACAGCCTGGTTTTGCTCTGCTTGTGGATAACTTGTGTAGGGCAGCTCAGCAGCAGGAGATTGCCCATGGGAAGTGTCACTCCCTGAGGGGTGGCTTGTGACAGCCCTGCTTGCTTGGGCCTGATTCAGTGTCCTTTAAGTCTATGAGAACTGTCATC
Organism: Vidua macroura; assembly: GCF_024509145.1. Lineage (NCBI taxonomy): Eukaryota > Metazoa > Chordata > Aves > Passeriformes > Viduidae > Vidua > Vidua macroura. The sequence continues at coordinate 3,933,918 of NC_071584.1, read as the reverse complement.
TTCAGTGGGTGTTCCCTGGGCCTGTGCTGTTATTTCTGCTGGCTGTCTGCTAAATCACACTGAAAAGGAGCAAAATTGCTCTTACTCCCACCTGTATCATGCAGGAAGAGCCTGTTGCCTAGGGAATGTTGTGCAACCACGACTGAGATACAGAGCACCTATTTCTTTCTTAGAGATGGGGATAATGCAAAAAATATGGAAAGAATTTGGAGGGAGAATCATGGCTGTAGATACAGATGTTTGTGTAACACACCTGGTGCCCTTGGCTGGGGATTTCATTAATCTCAGCTTATTCATCCCCCTCAGTGACCTGGAAAAGGAAAGTGAATTTTCAGAATGAAGAGCTGCTGCTTTTGTGATAAAAAGAGCAGGGCAAGGCAGGGACCCACACAGCCCGTGTACCCTGGGGCTGTTGGCAGCGTTTGCTTGATAGCTGGAGTTTTATAAAACCATCTTCCCCTCCAGGTGAGATTCTGTGTGTTTTGGAGAGCAAACACACGAGCCTTTGGTCTCCAGACCTTAGGCTCAGGTAATGTGAGGGCAGTGGAAGAGGCAGAAGGTAATTGTATTTTCTGTGGTTAAAGCTCTGCTGTAAGTGATGGTAGTCCTGGCTCAGCTGCTGGCTGGTAACTTGCTACGACTTGACATCTGCAACTGCAGCTCAAGGAGGGGGAAAATAAACATGTGGTTGACAAGTGGTGTAGTTTTCTGTTAGCTGTTCCCAAAGCATTTCTTCAAAGCCTCTTTCCCTGCACCCCAGAAAGGTGAGCAGTGGTTCATCAGACACTCTTGGGGCTGCTTTCCTCCATACTCAAATTTTGTTTTGTCATGATGGGTCCAATGCCCCCAAGGCCATTTGGTTTGGTTGGTAAAGCGACCTTTGCCCTGCTTGGCTGGTGGGAGGCACGGGTTTCCCCAGGCAGCCACTGCAGGTGTTTGCACAGCAGTGGATGCTGTGTTCAGCAGCTCCAGCAGGCAGTGCAGCAGAGCAGATTTTTTCTCCTGCTCAGGGAAGACTGAAGGAAGCTGGCTGAAATCTGCCTTGGGGGTGGGAGGTTTGCTCTGGGTGAGGCAGTGCCAGTCCTGGGGCTGGAGCTGGCTTAGGGGCAGTGCTGGACTGTGGGCACTGAGGAAGCTGTGCTGGGAGTTGACTCCTGCCAAAGTCAGCCTTTGGTTTTGATGCCTGAAGTTCTAATTTTCATGTTTTCCAGATTCTGTACTGCAGTAGTATATAACTCTGAACTTCATATAAAGTGTTAACAAGTTCTCCTCACAGTTCAGTCACACAAAACAATCCTTTTCCAGCCCCAGAACCAAGGACACCGCTGCAGCTTCAGGCCCAAAAAGTGCAAACAACAGGGAATTGAGGAGAGCAGACTGGAAGGATGGGACTGCATAACCTGGAGTTGTAACTGGACAATTAACCCCAAAATGGAAATGGACCAAAACTTATAAAAGTGTGAAAACTCCTGACCCAGGGTCCATCTTGGGTGTAGCCTCAGCCGGGCTCTTGCACTGGCCAAGGTGAATCCTGTGAAGGCCTTTTAATAAATCCCTGCTTTATTCCTTTAACTCTGTCCAGCCTCTGTTCCAGGAGCCTCTCAAGGCATCAGTTTCAGTGTGTGCAGTCCTGCAGGTGTGACTGGGGGGAATTCAAACACCAACAAGGTGGTTTTGGAGATGAGGAGAGGTTCAGGTGAGGCTGTGGTGGAAGGGGAGATGGAGAGGAGGAACCAAACACTGGTCACAGAATGGGTCTCCTCTCTGCTTAAGAGTGCTCGGGTCTGGCTTCATGGTGGCAGCTCTAATTTACATCTGCTTTAAAGCTGCTTAAAAAAATATAATATAACCCCCCATTATTTAATTTTAAAGCCACCCATGTGCCCTGTGATTCTGGATTCTGTTGCTTCTCTGGGGAGGGCTGTGCAGGATCTGTCCCTTGTTATGGGTTCTCTTTTGCCTGCCACATGAGGAACAGCCTGTCTCCTCTGTGCTAGCATTCCTCCAAAGACTTCACAGGCAAGCCTCTTCCCTTTGAATCTTCTTTCCTCATGCAGGATCCACCCAGCCAAAAACAATAAAACATAAAACTGGAAAGAGAAAACAAACAAAAAACGAGGACTGTTTGTGATTTCTGTCTTTGGCTGCCAGTTGGCTGCATGACTTGAAAAGACTAAAGTACTCTTTTTCTCCCCTCCACTCCTTCCAACCCATTCCAATGTGTGAGTCTTTAAGTTGCAGCAGGAATGTCTGGGGATAACTCACATCCCAAAGTGACAGCCTGAGAAATGAGGAGCTGGTCTCCTCCTCAGGCACCATATGGAGGAACTGTCCTGCTCAACCCTTGGTTTTTTGGGAACAAAAGCTTCTGTGGTCTCTGCAGGGACCCATGACAGCACAGCTCCCAGATGAATTTCTGTTACAGGGTTTAAATGGAGGCAGGTGGTGCTGAGGCCCCAAAAGTGCCTGGGGAAGGAGGTTCTCTTTTAAAACCTCCATGGTGGTGGGAACAAGAAGCTGAGTAAAGAAGTGGCTAAAGCAGAGTGGGGCAGCGTGTGGAGCATCAGCACTGTGCGTAGGCTGGGTAACTGGGGTGCAACTGGAGGTACCCACTGAGCTCTGTGACTGCACGGGGTGTGTGGCAGTGGTGGCTGGGCTGGGGAGATGTGGGGTGTATCTGGCAGTGGGCATTTAGGATGTGTAATTGTAGGGCATGTTTGGCTGTATCCAGTGATGCTGTGCAGCTGTGGGGTGTTTTTGGCAGAGCACATTTAGGATGTGTAATTGTGGGGTGTATTTGGCTGTATTCCTTCAGGATGTATAGCTGAGTGGGGTGTATGTGGTAGGGTACATTTAGGTTGTGCAACTGTGGGCTGTATTTGGCGGTGTACATTTAGGGGGTGAAATTGTAGGATGTGTTTGACTGTGTCCAGTGGTGCTGTGCAGCTGTGGGGTGTATTTGGCAGTGCACATTTAGGCTGTGTCACTGTGAGGTGTATTTGGCAGTATTCCATCAGGAAGTGTAACTGTGGGGTGTATTTGGCAGTGCACAGTGAGGCTGTGTAGCTGTGGGGTATATTTGGCTGTATCCAGGGATGTTGTGTAGCTCTGGGTTGTATTTGGCAGTGCACATTTAGGCTGAGTGTGGGGTGTATTTGATTCTATACTATCAGGTTGTGTAATTGTGGGATGTACTTGGCTGTATTCCATCAGGAAGTGTAACTGTGGGGTGTGTTTGGCAGTGCACATTTAGGCTGTGCCACTCTGGGGTGTATTTGGCTGTATCCAGTGATGCTGTGTCACTGTGGAGTGCACATTTAGGCTGTATCACCATGGGGTGTATTTGGCAGTGCACATTTAGGCTGTATCACCATGGGGTGTATTTGGCAGTGCACATTTAGGCTGTATCACCATGGGGTGTATTTGGCAGTGCACATTTAGGCTGTGTCACTGTGGGGTGTATTTGGCAGGGCACATTTAGGCCGTGTCACTGTGGGGTGTATTTGGCAGGGCACATTTAGGCTGTGTCACTGGCTGTATCCAGTGATGCTGTGTCACTGTGGAGTGCACGTTTAGGCTGTATCACCATGGGGTGTATTTGGCAGTGCACATTTTGTCTGTGTCATTGTGGGGTGTATTTGGCAGGGCACATTTTGGCTGTGTCACTGTGGGGTGTGGGGCACAGGCAGTGCCACCAGTGTCTCCACCACAGCCCAGAGCAGAGCCAGCAGCAGCACTGGCAGCACCTCACATGGTTAATAAATGGCAAAAATGGATGAGTGAAGGGGGGGATAAAAAAAGGTGAGAAGCAGCTCTGTGAGCACTGCGGCTGGTGAAGATGGTGAGGGTGAGGTGCTGAACAGGGGGCTGATCCCTGGCAGGAGCTGTGGCCTGTGCAGGCCCCAGCAGGTTCTCCTGACAGGAGTGGGACCTGTGATGGCTCCACAATGCAGGAATGGGACCTCTGGAGGCTCTAGACAGGAGCAGGGGGATTTTCCTGGTAAGAATTGTACCCCATGGAGCTGATTCCTGGCAAAAATTGTAACCAGTGGAGGCCCCACAGGAGCAGGTTCTCCTGACAGCAACTGTGGCCTGTGAAGGCCCCACAGGAGCCTGGGATAAGTGTGAGCAGGAAGGACAACTATCACGTCCCAACCATACCTCTCCCAGTTCCCAATCCTTCTGCACCCCTTGGTGGGAGGTAGATCCCTCAGAAGATGGGGAAGTTGAGCCATGGTGGGTGGGGGTAAGACATTGTGTTAGTTTTATCTTTGTTTCTCATTATCCAGATCAGTTGGTGGTAAATCAAATGGATGGGGATTGGAAAGGGATCGCTGTATTTTTATAGCAGCCCATCAGCTTTTTCCTCTTATTTCCCCCCTTGCCTTGGTTGGGCAGCACAGTGAGTGGACATCTGGCAGCCCACCACAGCAGCAAACACTCATTTCTCCTACCCTAAGCACAGCTGGTGCCAAAAATGCTTGGCACAACCCCTGTGGCAGGGCTCGTGGAAAGCCAGATGACTGTTGTCCATGAAAAAGAGGGATGCTGGTTGTTTCTGCTGGCTGTGCTCTGCTTCCGTGGTGTCTCTGCCATCTATTGGGGTCTCCCTTGTTGGAGGCAGACATGGTGACAAGGTAGAAACGGACTTAATTGACTGAATGCAAGGGTCATGAGATGCCCAGGGCAGTAGCTGCTGCATGAATAACCTTAATTTTAACAGAAATAGCAAATTTAAATGGTTTTAGTAGATATGGGACCTGTTCACAGTGCTAGTGTGGCTCTCCTGCTGCTTGGGAGAAAGTGGAGAGTTTCTCCATTGTCAAACCCATGTCTTGGGGGCTCACTATTTCTCTCTTCTTCCTCCTAAGAGTAGGATTGGAAATTGAGGGAATTTAACCCTGTTGGGTGCCTGGCATGTAGTTCTGCTTTCTAGACAGCAAAGCCAGGACCAGCAGATCCAGCCCCAGGAAGCTGTAATATTGAGACAGGGCAGATGTATTCCAGTGAAAGGGAAGCAGGAGTTCAGCTGTATTCCCACCACTGCTTCAGAGTGGTTTCCATTGCTGCTCCGGATGGGGGAACTGTATTTTTAATGCTGTCCACTGGAACTCACTTGAGGGGAACACATTTTTTGTAGTGTTGAGTGGTGGCCAAGCAGCTTTCCTTGAGCAGACCAGTGCCAGGAGAGATTCCCGTGCTGGTACCATCACTACTGTATGAAAAAACTGGCTTGGATATTCCATCAGTTTTCTGATGTTGTAGTATTTTAGTTGCATTGCTTCCAGGAAAAGGCTCATCCTGACTTTTCTTTGAATGGCTGCCTGGAGAGACAGAGCTATTGGGAGCATGGTGCCAGTTCCTGGTGGCTGGGGATGGTGGAGATGACAGTGACATGTGCAGGGGCACTCACTGGAATTTCCCCTCTCCTCTCTGCTGTGAACTCTGATGCATTTCGAGTCTCCGCGACTTGCAAAACGAAGATGTGATTCATGGGATTCTGAGCATACTTTGTGGTAGCTTTATTAGTTCAGGAAGTTTATTTGTGGTCGCTAAATGTTCAGGCATTTAAAGCAGATTTAAGTAGCTTTAAAGTTTATATGGTTTGGAAGCTAAATTTCAACCTCCCTGGAATCAATGGGGAAAACCACCACTGCCACTGGGATAAAGTTTGACTTGTGATGCTGTAAGAAATGTGTCTTCTAAAAGTTTTCTGCTCTAATTGCATTCCTTTGTTCTTTTCCCTTAAAGTCTTGTGAAGAAAAGCAATCTGAGGACCATGCATCCGTGACTCCTGGAACCAGCCTGTGAGCCAGGGCGATGGAAGTTCTAGAGGGCCTCCAGCGTACTGCTTCCCTGAGCATTCCCAATGGATGTGCCAACAGGATTTTCCAAGGCAACGTGGAGGGAGGGAGCACTGATGCCTTGGAGGCCTGTGGTGCTGAGCACTGCGCCTCTGGCGACGCAATCCCCAGTGAGCAGGAGGAAACACACAGGTATAAGAAGACAACCAAGGGCAGCCGGATCTGGAATTTTGTCAGACGAAGGAAAGGACTCTCTACAAATAAAGACAGGCCCCAGTCCATGATTCTGCTGGGAGTTACCTCTGAGGTCTCAGAATTAAAAAAGCCATCCTTCATGGACAGGGTACGCTCATCAAAAAAGGGAAGATCCTCCAGGACACCCAAGAACGTAGATTTGAGAGCCTCCAGAGTGCAGGACGTGCGTGACCCTGAGGAGGACCTTCATGGCATTGGGCAGAGAGCTGTCTACAGGGTTAGGAAGCTGGGCGATGGCCGGAGGCCCTCCCGCCACTCATACGCGGGGTACATCGAGGATTTGGACTCTTCTTTTGAGGACATAGAGCTGAACATCAGCATTCCTGAACTCGATGCCACTGAAAGTAAATGTCTCAGGGATATCAGTGGCAGATTACACGGTGAGGATAATGATGGTAACTGCCACAGAATACCAGCCAGGAAGAGTGAGTCTTTGAATTTTGAACACGTTAAGGGTCCTGCAATTACAGAAGGGGACAATCAAAAGAGGTGTGCTATGCTCCCACAGGAGAGCAGGAGAGGAAGGAGCTCTGATGTCTGGAGCTATCTGAAAGGAATTTCATTAGCTAGCAAAGATAATTCAAAGCTCCCAGATCAAAGGGCTGAAACCAATTTCCAGAACTTAGAAAATACAACTGATCATTCCGCTTCTTACTTTGACTTTGATACGAGATGTGAGGAAAATCTCAGCCAGCGAAAAAAATCAAACGGTGCTGCCAAAGCCACTCACTTTGGGGGCGTTGTGAGGTTCTTAACCAGCGTAGCTGAGGCGGCTCGGCGGCTGCGAGGCTCCTCGAGGGCATTCTCCCCCGATGAGAAGAGGCCTCAGCGCAGTTTCCGGGGCCGCAGGCAGGATGTTGCCTCCCCCAAAGAGGGCTTGGTTATCGAGAACGAGAGCGCGAAGCCCTTCTGCACGGTGGGAGCCTGTCTGCAGTCCCCAGATTCAGGCACGTGGGAGAACCTGAGCTTTGAGAGTTTGGCGGGGAAGGAGCCCGTGCAGCACTGCAAAACCGCAGACGGGCTGAAAGGCGTTGCTTCCTCTGGCCTGGACAGTGGCAATGACAGGCTTAATGAAACATCACCACTTCCCTTTGGGCCAGAACCATCCATGTCCCAGCTGGCAGAGCTTGCAGATGGCTCTTTCACTGAGCTGAACAGCAAAGACCCTTCTGAGGATCTGGTGGAACTTCCACAGACAACTCTGGCTGAACCAATTGAGGACTTGGGCACTACTCCAGAGAAGACCCAGGTCATGGCCAGGGACTTGCCACCTTCTCACGATCTTCCTGTGAATAGTCTGGATACTGTGGACCTAGGCTGTTCTCCAGGTACCAGTGAGGACTTTTCTGCAGAAACTAAAGCGCAGACTCACCTTCCACAGGCATTGCTAACTAAATTTGATTCTGGGGATGTGGCTTGTGCCCCAGTGGTTGCTGAAGACATGGATCCCTCTCCAGCAGTTGCTCAGGAGCTTTCAGAGACAGAACTGGATAATCAGGACTTGAGAAATCCTGAGCTGCCTTTGCAAAACTTGTGTGGAAGTGAGCTGGAGTTTCAAGACACTGGCAATACCCTGGAGAGGGTCGTGGGCAGGGACCTGGCACCTTCTCCTGATCTTCCTGTCAGTAATCTGGATGCTGCAGGCCTGGGCTGCTCTCCAGCTGCTTATGGTGCCTTTCCTGCAGTGCTTGAGGCTCAGGCCCACCTTCAACAGACATCACTGTCTGAACTTGATACTGAGGACGTGGCTTGTGCCCCAGTGATTGCTAAAGACATGGATCCATCTCCAGCTGCGGCTCGGGAAATTTCAAGGACAGAACTGGATAATCAGGACTTGAGAAACCCTGAGTTGCCTGTGCAGGACTTGTCGGGAGGTGAGCTGGGGATTCAGGACTCGGGCAGTACTCCAGAGATATCACAGGTTGTGGGCAGGGATGTGCCACCTTCTCCTGATCTTCCTGTGCATAAGCTGGGTTCTGTGGACTTGGACCATTCCCCAGCTGCCAGTGGTGACTTCTCTGCAGCACCTGAGGCTCTGATCCACCTTCCCCAGGCAGCTCTGACTGAAGAGATCCAAGATACTGTCAGTACTCTGGAGAAGAGTCAGGTCATGGGCAGGGACCTGCCACCTTCCCACGACATTCCCAAGAACATTCTGGATGCTGCGGACATGGGCTGTTCCGCAGTTGCCGACGTGGACTTTTCTGTAGTGACTTTTTTAAAGTGTTCCACAGTGAAAAGGCAGGGTTTGGAACAGCCTGGTGGCCGCATTAAAAAGCGGGGAAGCACTTCATTTGTGGAACAAAACTCTGTGGAGGTCATGGACAGAGTGGAAGAGTTTGACTGCAGCACGGAGTGCAGGCCCTTCCAGGTGCACGTCTCGAGGATTGTCTCTTCCGGACGCCTCAAAAATGGAAAGGTAGGAGCATCTTTGTAAGGTTTGCAATAAGACCACGCTGTTGTACATCTCAAAAAGCTGATTTGCACTTGAAAGCATTTTTTTTGCATCCCTCATTGGGATTTGCAGCTAAGGAAGTCGTTCTGTGAATAGTGACAGCAGACACAGCTCTCAGATCAGTCTGAGTCTGTGCTCTCAAACCTCCAGAACTGCTTCTCCTAAGACCCTTTGTGTATATCAGTGTCTATTGAAGAGGGTGTGGCAGTTTATGTATTGCTAGACACTAGCTTTAGTTTTTTCCCTCTCTGCATTTAGGTTCATTTGAAGTAGAAGCTCCTATGAAGAGGGGTTTTAGCAAACAGAGTTTTTAAGTGTGCCGTGGGCAAACAGAGAATTCAGCAATTGCACATTGACCTCTGTGTTTTCTTACCTTAAAGAGCTGGAGTGATGGGGTGGGTGATGAATGAGAGGTGGGCAATGCTAGTGGCTCCAGTCATGGCAGGACGTTCCTGTCTGATACAAGCAAGTCTTTCAAAGCCCTTGAAATCCTCAAAACATGTAAGTGGACATTGCATTTTCGGCTAGGTTATGGGTGTTACGAATCTGTCTTGTCCAGCTTATTGCTACAAAACTGCAGAAGTCCTGTGGAGCCAGCGTGAAGCCAAACTTCAGGGTTCTTTTGAGTACCTGCTGGTTAGCTGAGGCTGGAATGAGGATTTTTTCTTTTTTTTCAAGGTGCCAGGTAGAAAAATTAGGTTGATTTGTGAAGAAACTTTGTCTTTTCCTTTTGGGTTTGGAGAGACAAGAGATATTCCAGAGGTGGTGACACTGTTGCCTATTGGAAAAGGGGTCACAGTAACTTCTGAGCCAAGAGGGGAAGTGTTTGAAAATTGGCAGCAGATTAGAAATGCTGGAGGAAAAAATCTGAACTTCTGACTTGCAGCTAAAACAGGCAGAAGTATTGTTAGTTATTCCTGGTTTTGTTTTTCTGCTCCATTTCTGTGTAATACAAAGAGTTACAGGAGCTGTCTGTGTAATCTCAGGCACTCCAGAGCAGTGAGTAGTGGTTGGTCACTTCTTGGGGTTTCTGGAAGAAACATTTTTAGGAGGAGCTTGAGAGGGCTGTGGTTTGATATCCCTTCACAGGGACCAAGCTGAAAATATTCTGGGCAGGAGCAAGATGAGAGAGGCACGAAAGGATGGAGTGGAGCAGAGGGAAATACCAGCCAGTGACATCCCAGAGCAGCCACATCCCTGCTGGGAGGGCAGGGGCTGCCTGTCTGATCCCAGCGCTCTCAGGGCACAATCCCAGCGCTCTCCCAGCTCAGTTGGATGAACAGGAGATGCCCTAAGTCCCAGCTCAGCTGTTGCAGCTTACTAACATGACCAAGAGACTTAAATATGGTGCTTGAGATAACTGGACAGGAAACCTCCCCCGAGTTCCCGTGGAGCGTGGCGATAGCACACGACCTTTGGGCTGCTGTGGCTTCCTCTGGCCGGGAGGGCTGGCTCCTCCTGGGCAGGAGCTGCAGCAGGGGGCAGGGAAATCACACAGCCCACCTGGGCTCTGGACACCTCCTGCACCCAGGAACTCTTGCTGCAGGTCTGGCAATGCAGAGATCTGGTGGTGCCACCCAACCCAGAGCAAAGAGAGGCTGAAGGAGAGATCTGGACAGGAACAGCCCTGGAGAGTCTGCCAGCAGCTCCAGTAACAAAGGACCTGAGATACCCCAGGGATTTGCTCGCCTATCTCCCATCAGGGAGTGGCACTCGGAAACACTTCACCAAAAATAAACATAGAAGAGGAGTAACTTCAGTCTGAGCGTGACAGTAGCAGCAAGCTCCAGCCTCTTACTGTTTTAGGGCTCGATCCATGTCTTTGCTGGCACCTGTTTCTCAGGACAGTTGCTGGCCCTGCTGCCTCCACTCCAGGCTGCTCTGATTAACTGTAGGATTTGTATTTCAAGGAAAGTGCTCAACCACAGGCAGGAGAAGGTGCTGCCAGGATGAGGTGGCTTGGCCAGGCCAGCTGCTCTGAGCGAGTTCCCAGCAGTTTTACAGTGTGTGAGCAGAGTAGGGCAGAAAGTATTTCCCATACAACTTAAACATTGCCCCAAGAAAAGCATAAAAATGCCTGTTCCCACAGAGGCTCCTGTGGGGAGATTGTGTGAGACACTGAGGCTGGTGTAGCACAAGGGATGCTGGAGTGGGATTTAGGGGATCATCTGTACATTGGTTTTGTCAGTAAGTAAATCTGTTTAGTTGTATCTGCAATTAATGCCTCTGGTTTGTGCTTTCCTGGTCTTGTCTTTTAAAATTCTAATGTCTTTGGGCAGGAGCTGAGTGATGGTATGGGCAAGTAGTTTGTTAGGATTTGATCCTGGTGCTTTAAAGAAAATAGCATTGAAGTGGGATTTAGTAAAAGCAGATGCAGAAAAGTAGAAAAGCACATCCCTGATAGTTGCTTTCAGACCCCATCCCAAATTCTCATGTGTTCTGGGAACCTATGAAACAGTGGGGATAAAATGTTTTGAAGAATGGAAGAACAGTAAAGGTCAAAACAGTCACTGGGAAATGCATTACTCCATTCACACTGCTGCAGCTCTGGAATCACAGTGCCATCCTTATTCTGAGACATGAGAAATGGAGTAAAAGATGACATGGAGGTTTCACTAGGTTTTGGGCAGAGTTTCCATATTCCATGACTCCGCTGAAGTGAATTATTCTCCTCCAGCCTCTAAAAACACCACAGCATCCCAACAGGGAAACTGCTGCTGCAGGAAGTCAGGCATAGCCCCAGGAGTTATCTTTGAGCATTTCCAGTAGCTTGAGATAATGTTTAGATGGAAAACGGCTTGATACCATGTATTTTGCAATTCCAGCCTTCCATCAGGATTCCAAACTGGCTGGTGTGTCCACGGACGGGGTTTCTGGGTGATTTGATACCTCCTTTGGAGTGACATCAGGAAAGGTTGCAAAATAGGCATCTGAATTCATATTTCAGGTATTATTTGGAGATTTTAGGACCCAGAAACAAGTGTCAGGTTTATTTCTGGCAGAGAGGTCTGCCATAGGGTGAGTTCCCTGCTTGTCCCAGGGCTGTGACCAGGAGCATCTCAGAGCCTCTGGGCTCGTGTCACCCTCACAGTGACAGAGCAGAGGGCTTTCACCACAGTCTTTCTGTGCCCTCTGCTGGCTTGCTTGGGAAATAAGAGGTTATTTTGATGGGCCAGAAAGCCTAATCTTTTCCTCGGGGTTCAGAGTTTTATCTCCAAAGGGTTTGCAGGCTGCAGCTTGCTTCTGACTGTTCTGCACATAGATCCCAGCTGGGTTTGTGAGGCCATTCTCTGGGGGAATTAGGATTGCCAGAAGTGTGCAAATGAGATTTCTACAGGCTTGTCAGCCTTGGCAAAAGCTGTGTGTCCCATAGGATGAGGTGCCAGGCTGATGGGGTGCTGTGTTTGGTTTCAGGGCTCTGTAAGGGGCTGTGTGCTCAAACTCCTCCATCACTGCTGATGTTTCCCTGGAGCAGGCATTGAGGTTGTCCCTCCGAGTCCTGGACTTGGATCCAAACTGTCCCAGTGCCACAAAGTGGCAGAGTGTGCTGCTGTTCTCAGTGACCCTATCTGACATGGATAGGGTGCTGTCAGGGTTTTTGGGGCTCCTGTGCCATAGCTGCTCTGTGTGGGAAAGCCTCTTCCTGCGGTGGGTCCGACTGGAAGCGCAGGATTGCTGATTTGCCTGAGTGTGCACATGCCAGGGGACGGGTTTGCAGATCTGCTGCCTGATAGCTGGGGCATAGCTCAGATCCTCCCACAGCTTTGGGGTTTGGCTTTAGTGCAGCTCCAAGTGCCTTTTCACAAGAGGAAGATCCAGCAAAGTCCCCTTTTTTATCTGTGTCTGTGGAGAAATAGCAGGTGATGCCCATAGTGACTTTTAGCTTGAGATTGGTTTATTGTGGGAGCAGCTGCAGAGATGGGGTTGCTGTGTGGATTTATCCCTTCCTTCCCACTGCTGAATGACACTGACCAGGAAACAGTATCTGGGAGAGTTGATCTTCAGAGTTTTCTTCATCTGGTTATTCAGCTCCTGGGTTGTGTCTCAGCTTGCTGTAACAAAAGACTTTATAGTCCTTCCAAATTAAGAAATAGTACTTCACTGTCTAAATCCTGATGTTACCAAAAGAGTGCTGTATTCCTATCTGCAATGAGGTGCAATTTACTTGCAGAATGAAGATTTTGGATATTTACGGCTTTTAATATGGTTGTGTCTGACAATAATTTTATTTTTAGAGGAGACAAAACCTCTAAAGTCTATCTGCAAGCTGTTCAGATTCTTGTATTCATAATAACCAAGAGGTGCTAGCAAAATGTTGAATTAAAGCCTGTATTTAGTGCTATCTATAGTGGGGTAGGGTTTTTTGGGAAATATATTTTTAACATCGTCAGGGAAAGGCAGGTTGAGTTTGCAAAGCTGATAGGCGTTGCATGTATATAGAACCAGCCATGGAACACATGGACAATTCAGATTTCCACTTTTTTTTTTTTAAACACATGGTGTGGTTTTCCTTTATCCCATTCCCAGCCTCAAAAGTTTAAACAGGGCATCAGAGTAGGGATGGGAAGGGGCACATCTGGGCATTGCTGGACTTATGCTGAAGGGACTCTGTGTTGAAAATTCCCTGGATGGCAGGTTTTCTTTGGCTTTTACCTCCTCCTAGCTGTCTTCCAGCCAAGAGAAGTGTGCTGGCTCACTGAATATGATGCTGATGCTGGGAGATGGAGCCTTAATTCATCCACAGCTTTTTTTTGTGGTAATTACAGCCTGTCTGCTTTGTTCTTCATCTGTAAATGAAAATAACAGCACATCAGTGGAAATGAGCTGCTGGAGTCCTGAGGATGGATCCACGAAACCATCCCAGGCACCCAGTTATTAGAAGGCTCCTGGAAGTGTGAGAGATGTGTCTCTGATTGAGCCTAGAAACCTCTTAGAGAGGAACACCTCCTGCTTGCTTCCTTTGACCTTTGTCAAATGATTCTTCTTCTGATTTCTTGACTCTAAGATTATGCACAAGACTTCCATGGTGTCACATGTCACAGAGAATAAAATGAAAAGTAGGCGTTTGAATTGTGATGTTTTTAAAAAGAACATTCAATTCTGCAAAATGTCACTGTACAATTGTCATTTTTAGGAACTTTTCCTCCTGGAATAGAATAATAAAAGTTAGAGTAGGAAAACACCAACATTTTTCTCCATTTAGCTGTAAATGCCAATTCTTTGGATTAGTGTTACCAAGTATTAAGGTATAACTGAGGTATTTGACCATTTTTTGGGTGCTTCAATCAATTACAACTGTTTTATTCAAGTAAATATTTTGTAGTCTATGGATGCAAAGACATGGTTAGCTGTTGTCATCAGTGAGCTGCCAACCCGTTTGGCTGCTCTTTGTTGTCCCTTGGAAGCAGCCAGCCCTTGCTGGTATGGGGTCCTCAGCACCAGCTAATGCTGGGACTTGGGAATGGGGGAGCAGCCTCACCCCCAAAATGCAGAGCAGCAAGCAGGTCTCCATCAGGGTCACTCCCAGAAGTTCCTGGGACACTCAGTGCCACTGGAAGTGTTGGGCTCAAAGCTGTACAAGGTCTGAGCCCCCTGCAATGGGGGCACTGGGGGCTGCACACCAGGGCCAGCAGGTCCTCACCTTGCAGTCAGAAATGCACTGGGTGCAGATTGCGGCGAGCTGTGCTGCGACAATTCTGTGTATTGTTGTATGTGCTGCGCTTGCTTTGCCTCAGATTTGAGTGCTGTTGGTAAAATTCTTCTGTGCCCCTTCTCTTGGCAGCCGACGTCTCGCCCTCCGCAGCCGTGCCCACAAGCAGAGCCCTTCAAGGCGCTGGTGGAGCGCTGCCGCTCCGAGCCCCTCTCGCAGAGCACCCCCATGGGGCTGGACCAGGTGGGAGGGCGCATGCAGCACCTGCTCCGCAGACGTGGTGAGTGCCTCTTCTCTCCCAGCTCTGCTTTTCTGGGTGTCACCCATGCTACAGAGCCATGGTGAGTGCCTCTTCTCTCCCAGCTCTGCTTTTCTGGGTGTCACCCATGCTGCAGAGCATGGTTAGTGCCTCTTCTCTCCCAGTTTTGCTTTTCTGGGTGTCACCCATGCTGCAGAGCCAGCCAAGGGCAGCAGGGGTGGAAAAGTCAGGAATGTGGTTTGCATCCGTGCTGGTTATATCCCTGACGCCAGGTGAGGGAGCTCCTAGAGCCGCATGCTGAGGAGTTTCTTGCTGGCTAATAGGATCTTCTTGTGTACAGTGTGTTTATGAAATAAGGCTGTTTTCTCTCTCTAATGTCTCTGAACACAGTCCCCATAATCTGGTTATGAGAGGATGAACAGGGGTAGGCACATGATGTGTAAAAGCTGTTCAGCAGCTGCTGTGTGAGTTTGTATTCGGTGATTTTCTCTTGAATTCCTGTTCTCTAAAAATCCTCTGTGGTGAGCACTCACCGAGTACTCACCATTTGGAGGTGGTGAGTGATGATGGATACTGAGATCACAACTCAAGTCTGATATTTGTTTGGAAACACAAAAAGTGAGGGTTTTTTTCCTCTTGTGCTTGGGTACTTTTCATGATGAAGGAGGGAGTCTCATGAGCCAAAGACTGGGGTGACCTCTCTGCATTTGTTCTGCTCACAGTGACACCAGAGAGAGCACCGTGGAATGTATTTGCTGGCAGGGTCTCGTGCTGGCAGGTAAACTGATGGCTGAATAGATGACATCATTTTCTGTACCTCCTAATTAGAAAGATTGATAATGAGAGAAAGGAAATGATTTCCTGAAGGGCCACTGCTGGCACGAAGGATCCTGTGATTTAGCGATGGGCGAGCATGGAAGTGCTGCCAGGTTGTGCTGGCATCGCTCGGGAGCGCTCCAGGGATCCGGGCGGCTGATGGATGGTGGTAGCACATCAGGGTTCAGAAGAGCTGGGGAGGACAAGGCCAATTAGCTGCCTGTGCTGTTAATTGATGGCTCTGCTGCTGGGGTGCAGTGCTTCCCAGCACAGGGGGGGTCACACGGCCCCTCAGTGAGCATTCCCTGTTTGCACGCCGCTCCCAGCGCTGCTCCATCCATCACCTCCTCCTGCTGGAACCAGCACCGTGCTGCAGCCTGCCTCTCCAAGAGTCTCCAAAGTGAAACGTGGGCTGCTAAAAATAGCAGCAGGCTGCCTGCATCAGCATTGAGGAAATAGGTCTCAGTGCAATCTCTCTCCCAACAACGCTGGAAGAAAACCAGGATGGCTGCCCAGCCAGCCTGCAGCAGCATCCCAGCCCTGCTGCACTCTGGCCTGGGCAGGGCAGAGCCCCACTTGTTTGGTTTGGGGGTCTCCACTCTCCCAAAGCCTGGAACCATTTATTCTGGTCTCAAACCCCTCAGGACTGACACAGTCTGAAACCTCTGCCTGGTGAGAGGTATGTCAGGAGATAGAAATTGAGCGTTGTGCATCTTTTAGGGAAGAATTCCAGAACGTGGCTGTTTTCTGTAGATCCTTGCTCTATGACTGGGATGAGAAGCCTTCAGGTGCTGGGAACACCTGTGGGGATGCATGTACCACATGTGTGCACTGCCTGGATCACATGTACCTGTGCTAGCAGCTGCTCTGGGGGCACCAGTGGTGCTCAGCTCTGTTTCCTTTCCTCCAGCCCAGGCAATGTGAAGAGCCTAATGGAAGAAGGGATTAAAATCCAAGCTTGCCAAGCTTGTGGGAGGGAAAGCTCTGGTCTCATACATAATGGCAGCTTCACCCCAAAAACAGAGAGATAGGATGTGGAGCTGAAAATTTCGGTTGATTGGAAAAGTAGAACTCATTTGCCTCTTTTTCACAAGCTGCTTTGTGCCTGGGTAGTGCCATCTGCAAGGCCAGGCTGGGGTCTGGTGTGAGTGGTATCACTCAAAGCAAGAGCAGAACTGCATCCGTGAGGACTTGGCCTGAAATGCTGGGGGTGTGAACCAGCCCATTTCCTTAAAAAAACAGCTTTTATGGCCTTACCCATTTCTGTTTTGTGTGTAAATTGGAGGGGCTGTTTCTTTTCCAAGGCCTGGCGTCCTGTGGAGCACGGTGAGTGTGCAGCTGGGATTGCTGCAGGTGCTGCTGCTGGAGCAGCTGGGACCCAGGGCGCTGCTGCCCTGTGCACACTGGTGCAGGTTTATGAGGGTCTCCTGCTCCAGGAGCTCCTGGCAGAGCATCCTGGCTCCACACCCAGTTGGGCTGACCCCACGTTGGGATGTGGCTCCCGGCTCTGCCTTTTTGTAGTATCCAAGCTGCACTGTTTCTCTTGTATCCCAAGAGCACTGAATAAAGCACCTAAATATACTCTGTGCTCTCTTTTTCTAAAGGAGAGGTTGAATGAGTCTCTTGCAAACAATTTTGTTTCTTTCATTTAAAAGAACAGCCTCCGCCCCCAGCCTGAGCTAAAGCACAGCATTTATCTTTTGTCATTCCTTTTTATTTTTTTGTTCCCGTGGATTTTCTCCTGGCAGCTGAGAACGAGCAGGCTTCAAAGACCCTGAAGGTGCGCGGGAACTGCAGGAACGGTGGCCGTCGATGGAACCTCTTCAAGCCTGGAGCTGAGAAGCTGCAGATCAGTCGGGTAAGGAGCTGTGTGGAATGTGCCTGCTTCAGGGCTGGGATTTGCCTGCATTGGGCTTTGTGTTTATAACAATATGCTTGACTAACGGCTTCCTCAGTCCCCGGGTCCTTCAACCAGAGACGGGGATTTTTTTGGTTTGGTATTGTAGCAATAAAAGCTCAGGTGCATCGTCTTTTCCCCAAATCAGTGTCCCTTCAATGTATAGCAGAGGCTGTTGGACTGTCACTGGGCCTCCTGTGCCTGTGGCTCAGTGCTCCTTGCAGGTGGAGGGAATTGTGACGTTTCACATTGCCTTCAGATCTGCTCCGTGGTTTTGATGGGTTTATTTTTTCTCCTTCCTTTTTTAGCCCTGTGTCCTTTGGGTTTGGTGCAGCTCCCAGCACCATCTCGGTGACAAATTCATGTCACTGCTTCTTTCCCAAAGTGTTTTGCAAATATAGGCACAATCCACTTGGTTCTTTTTTTGTGAATGATGCTTCTAGTAGGAGAAGTAAAAGCTGTTGTTGGCCTGGGAACAGTCATGTTTTTCTCTGTGAAAAATTCAGAAAATATGGCAAAAATGGTATAATTTGTCTGATATGTTTCCTTGCTTGGCTGGGGGGTTGGTTTTTTTTTTGCTGTTCTCTGTTTCAAGTCTGGAAGCCTTGGTTATTTCATGGTCTCGTTTTGGATTTGTAGTGCTCACGAGTCTGGTTTCACCGTACCCAACAGATCCGGATTATCCCAAACCCAACAGATTTCCCAGCCTGCACTGTGATGCAGGCAGAGTTTTCCATGGGTATGGCAAAAGAGGTTTAGCCCTTGTTGTTCCTCTAGGGCACAGGAACAAAGGATGGTCTGAGAGGCAGGAATTTCCCTGCTGGAGGGGAGAGGGGAACTGACCTTCTCTTGTGTCTCTGTGGCTCTTTCCCGCCCCACTGCTGTCCTTCCTTACCAGACATTTATTGTATTCCCTTCCCCTTTGATATTTGATGATCTGCCTTCCTGAAATGTGATTTCCAGGAGGTCCCTGGCCTCTGTGTGTGCTTTTCCATCACAGTAAGTTGGCAGTGAGTGATGCTGACTTCTCCACCCTCCTTGTGTTGGGTGTTGCTTTCCAGGGAACACGTGCAGGGATGGACTGCTGCATTTTTGGTCGCTTGTGACTTTCTGGAATTCCATCTTGCATCACTTCTGTTTTCTTTGCTGAGTTTTTGTGGGCTGAGGTACAAAGGAGAGATAGACAAGGAGTTCAGCTCTTCTTTTTCTTTTCCTTCCCTTTGGGTCCTACCTCGCTGCCAAGACATGAACTGCTCCTTTCAACTCAGGAAAGCTGTTCTGGTTTCAGACAAGCTGAACATCTTCAGAAAAGCTTTGAACAAAGTTTTCCTGGAAGATGAAATGATCCATATCCAATAAAGCTGTTTGTCCTTGGGGCCAGGATAAAGGCAGGTGACAGCAGAGCAGTGAAATACCCTGTTGTGCAGTGTGCAAGCTCTGCCTTGGAATGTCTCAGTGTGTTATCCATGAGCTGTGTCCATGTTCAGGGTCTAGTACTGACCAGTGCATGGATGTATTTGGTCCTTAATTAATCACTTCATTACACCTTAGTTAATCACTTTATTAATCCTTTAAGAGGAGCCTTTGCAGCTTTCATAGCTGTCCTGGAAGCCCTCCTGGAAGCCAAGGTGCTGTTTTGACACAAAATTGCTCCTGAATTATCTGTGCTCTGAGCATCCTGATAAAGCCAGGCCTGTTTCAGATAGCAAACAGAGCCCAGATTACATCAGAGACCCTTAGAGAAACTGTGGAAAACGGAAACCTCAGCAAACCAAGCACCCTGCTGAAGTTTGGGAAAGGTTAGCTAAGAAACTGCTTCTCCTGTGCTGATAGCTGGGAAGGATGAGCTGGGAAGGGAAGTGAGCTGCTCATGACCCCAGAGATCTGTGGGTGCTGTTTGGCTCAGACATGGCCATGCCAAAGACCTCTGCCCTCCTGAGGCAGAGAATTGTGTTTGGGGAGGTCTGTTCAGCTTGTTTTTAAATCATGGCAAGCAGGCAGCTCTGAAACCTTTGGTTTATAAATCAGGGGTGCTGTGCAAGTGCTGCAGGAGCAGGATACAGAAATGTGCCTCGCAACAGCAGTGCTGGAAAACTCATCTGCCACCTCTGCCCCAAGCTCAGTGAAAATCTACAGGGCTGCACATCACCTCTTGGCCAGAAAGAAGTTTCTGCTCTGGCAAGATGTATAAATCTGGGGCAAGATTTGTGGGCCTGGGTGTCTCTGGTCAGGTGCTTTCATTGACAGCTGACACCAGTGAGGTGGCAGAGCAGTGCAGAAAGGAGGGATTTATCCTTCCAAGAAAGATTGCCTGAAATCTGGGCACAAGCTGGAGAAGTTTTTTATGGAGTAGATACGGTTATTGTTCCACTTTGGAGGTGGGAATAAGAAACTGAAGTACATGTGGAGCCATACAACATTTTTTTTTATTTCTCTTCTAATTTAAGAAGCAAGTAAAAATAAATAAGCTCAGACTTCTAAAAATTTTCAATCTTTAAATTTTTTTTCCAGAGTACATTCTTCAGCCTGGAGAAAACTGTGTGTTGAAGCAGTTTAAGTGCAGAGCATTTTGGTTTAACACTGAGGTCACTTAGAGCCTTTGCTTTTATGGGAGCAGTTTGGCACAATCAAGACCAACTTGCAGGAGACCTCAGGGTGCCCTGAACTGCAGGCTTTGCTGCAGCAGAGATCACAGAGTGCCCTGAAAGGCTGCCCTGACAGGACCCTCAGCGTTTCTCCTGCCTCTGATTTACCCTCAGGCAGGTCCTGCCAGCTGGGATGTGCCTGATCCTTGGAGCAAGGGGAGCAGTGAGTTCCCTTCTGCAGCCCCACAGAGGTGCTGGGAGGTGTTTGGTGGTCTGGATGTCAGAAGCAGAGGGTGACAGTCCCATCCTGACCCAAATCACTGGCCTCTGCTGCCCCTTGTGAGGGAACTTTTTGCTTCTTGTTAGCTGCCCAGTCAAAATCATCTCAGCTTTTTCCAGACAGAATCTCTGGGGATATGCTCCAGGAGGAATCACAGAACCCTTAGATTAGAAGAGACCTTTAAGATCATGAGTCCAACCCATGCCCTAACACCACCTCAACTAAACCACGGCACCGAGTGCCACGTGCAATCTTTTTTTAAAAGAAGGGAGATTCAGCCCTTCCTGACACGGGAAGCCTCCTCTCAATGTGTGCTAATTCTCTCTGTCTTACCTGAGAGTTTTCATTTCCAGCCTTTAAAGATGACTGCAGCCATTCCTGTCCTCTGCTCCTTCCCTCCCTTCCTGCCCTGTGTGCTTGTGTACAAGGGACTAAAGCCCAAATTTATATGCTGGAGGATGCCACTGTTAATTAGCTAGACTGGAAACTTTGCATGAGAGGAGCTTCTTTGACATCCCCTATACTAATAATAGGCAGGCCAGCTGTGCAGAGGTGTTGAATATTCACAAAACCCACCCCCCCAGCCTGTCTTTCTCCTCTGGAAGTCAGGAGCTCTTTTCAGAGCCTGGTGGGGGGTTGCCAGAGCAATGATGGTGGATGTGCCAGTCTGCAGTTCCCCAGAGCTAAATCCCCACTGGCTGTGTTTATGAGGAATAGGAAATTCAGGCAACGTGCAGCCTGCAGGAGAACAGAGTGAAGGGGAAGTTGATTTGGGTGAGAATGCTGCTTGATATTCAGGGCCAGCTCTCCTGCCTGCTATTTTTATCCTCTCACATAGTGCTGAGTGGGCAGTTTGGGCAGAGGGGGATTTTTTTCCCTTTGCCAAGTGTCCTGCCCTGTGTACTTGAGCAGGAAGGGGGTTGGGCTGCGGCTCCTGAGCTGCAGCATCCTGGGACGTGAGTGGGATGTGATCACAGCCAGATTTTGGAGCCCCTGTGGCCCTTGGAAAAGGCTGGGAGAAAAGCACAGTCCCGAGGCTTTCCTGGTGCTAATTAGTTTGAATATAAGTGTGGTGCTACAAGAGGTTTATGTGCACGTATGGAGGGCTGCCAGGAAAACAAATCCTCATTGAATCTCTCTTCCCTCATCTTAAACATTGAGTATTTCTGCTGGTAGGGTATATCTGAGCCATATATTTTGGGGAGGGCTGCTTTATATCTTGATAAACCTATTCTATTGCTCTACTTAGCAGTGCTCTGAAGTCTTTATGGAGTTTTTTTTAATTTTAATATATTTAGCAATTTATAAATGTTTTTTGCAAGTTCTGAAAAACCCTGTGTGCTATTGTACAAATAATTCAAGACTGGCTTGCTCATTCGAGGGGGAAAAAGGGACTGAGCTTCAGAATATTGCAGTGCTGTGATCCAGCCCCATCTGTCTGTGTGAGGAGTGCCCAGGCAGGGTCCCTGCACCCCTGGCTGCAGCACTGCAGCCTTTTCAGCACCTGATCTGCTGGGTCTGGGAGCTGGGCAGAGCAGGCAGAGCTGAGTGTGAACTGCAGGTCAGCCCTGAGCCCATTTGCATCCCTCTCGCATGAGCGGCTCTGCTCTGGGCTCCCTCCCCAGGGACTGGCATGAGGAGCAGTGCAAAGCACACATTAGGAAGCCTGGGACTAGAAATGAGTGGTATTTCCAACCTCATCACGCTCTGGGTATTCAGGAAAACATTCAGAAGTGCCTTGGTTTTGTGTAGAGCAGGGCTGAGGGGGCATTGGTGGCTTGGGTGTTGCTCCAACAGTGCCATGAGCCAGGTGTTTCCCAGCACTCCTGGGGACAAGCAGGGCTTCAGTGACTCTGAGTCTTGCAGGAAGGAGAGGTTTAAAATGACAAATGGTCACCTTTGAGTTGTGGGTTTATGTGCTGGGGAGCACAAGAGAGATTTGAAGTTCCAGGCTCCTCATCTCTTCAGCAGTTATGTATAAGTCCATATTAAGAAGAATCTCAGCTTCCAGTTCATGATGGTTTTTATAGTGCCATTGAACCTCGGGGTGTCTCTGTGCAGCTGCAGGTGGTAGGTACTGCATCCTACATGGCATTCAATGTGTGCACTGGTGACTGTACATTATCACTTCTGTACTTCAAATGGAGCTCTCAGCCTAACTTTAAATAGCACTTTGGAATGGCTCCTTTTTCCTATTGCTCAGTAGTTCCACCTTGATTGCTCTGCTTCAACTCATTACTCAGCTCTGTCACTGTGTTTCACTCTGGGATATGGTTTATACAAAAGAAGCTTTAATGTAAACTCAATTTGTGTTGCATTGCTGAAACCTTAATGACATTTTGCTTGGCAGCAGCATAGACTCTGTGGTTTGCCCTTCCCCAGTGCACTATGTTCCCAATAAACTAAAGGCCATGGTAGGTGTAGCATGAAAAATCCCTGAGTAAATATTGGAACAAATGCTTTTGTAGGGTTTCTGAAGCCCTGGCTGTGCTCGTGATTCAAGGCCACCGTGGTGTCACCAGTGTTTAGCTGAAAAGGAGCTAAATTTGGGAAGTTCAGGCAAAAGCACAGGTCAAAGCTCCAAAATGTCTTCTGCAGCTGCTGAGATTTGATTCTGAGATGCATCAGGTTTGACATGCATCCCAGAAGTGCTGCTGGAGCCACAAGGTGGGTGGATACACCCAGAAGGTCACAGAGGATGGTGGGGAGTGGTTGTGTGTGGCTGCCTGGACTCTGAGGTGAGCTCTGGGTGCTTCACTGCATCACCAGCCTGACATGGCCCAGGGCAATTCCCTTGGGATCCTGGAGAGGCAGGAGCACCATCCTGCTCCTGTGAGGAGCTCTGTGATCCCACAGTGTCCAGAGCACTGGTTTGGTTCTGTTGATGACCTGGGAGGAACATCTGGGACCATCCTCTTTGCTGTTCACCCCAGCTGCTCAAATGGGATGATCCTCCTGCAGTTTGCAGGGGGTGTGTGTCCATAAACCCCAAATTCAGAGCACCTGCCCACACTTCTGAGGTGGTGGCACCTGAAAATTTGGGCTCACAGGGGAACTGCTGCTGCTCTGACTTTTGCTCTGCCCTTGGCATTCAAGAAGCTGAAGTGGATTTGGTAACAAGCTGTCTGTAGTTCCAAAGGTAGGATATAAATGGTCTAATTTTGTCCCTGGTTTTGTCCTGCAGAATTATGGAGGTATTCACATGTGATTTGAACTGGGATATTGACCCAACACTGTGCTTGTACTTGGAGGAGTATGAAATGAACAGGATAGGAGGCTGCAGAGGGGACTTGGGTATTCTATCAGTGCAGTCACATGGCCTGCACTGAGCTCCTCGATGGAGCAGGGAAAGCTTCATCTCATAATGGACTGCACAGAATATAGAGAATAATTCCCCTAATAAATCTCTTTCAGTCTCTAATATCTAGGGAAATATATTATCCTGTTGTCTAAAAACATTGAGAGATCAGTCTTTTCTGGACAAGAATAGACATTTCATGGTAGCTCTGCTGTGATAGGTTCAGGGATTGCACTGGAAGGAGATGGAATAACAACAGGCTGCAGTGCTGCTGGTCCCAGTGTGAAATCCCATTTGCCACCCAGGACCAAGCCAGACTGTGCAGCAGCACATGCAGGGAGCATCCTTTGGGGAGTGGAAGGCTGCAGGGATTGCATCACTGTGAAGCAGCAGAGACACAGCACAGAGGTTGTGGCCAGTGGGGACTTTTGGAGGGCCTTTGGCCACTGGCCTTGGACCACTCTTGCCCTCAGCAGTGGGGTTAACCTCTGAGTGTGGAGAGCTGCTTGGGCACAGCTTGTTTCCCAGATGAATCTGTTTTTCCTGCAAATCTCTGAGCTCAGCCAGTGTTGTCTTTGTCCCACCTTACTGGCACTCCTTGTGCTGATGTCCCCTGCGGGGCTGTCCCCAGGGATGCTGTGTGTCATCTGGGAAGCAGAACAATTGCTGCAAACCAGCAAGGGGCTGCTGCAAGCTGCAGCTGGCATGGGATGCCCAGGAAGCAGCTCCAAGAGGGTTGAGTCCCTGTGGGATGACTCCCTTTCCACTTCTCTTCATGCAAGGACTTCACCTAAAAGCAGGGCTTTGTATGGTGGGTGCTCCTTAGCTCTGCCTCTTGACATGTTTCCAGATTTTGAGATGGGTTTAACATTGCCTGGAGAAACAAACATATCCCACTGCAGTCAGGAAGGGATTTGGCTGTCTTTTAGAGGGGACCTGCTGTGCTGTGAGGGTACTTGGTGTGTCTGAGGTGCTCAGATGTGGCAGGGGCTGTGTCAAATCAGTGTCACCATGGTGCTGGGAGGGGACTGAGTTGAACAGGGAGCAGCACGGTGCAAGCAGGGCCAGGCCTGCTTTGCTGCAGCTGTCTTCCAGGCACCTGAGCAGGCTGCAGTCAGGAGAAATCCTCCAGCAAGCAGGAAAACAAAGAGACAAAGGTAAATGGAAGTGTTTGGAGCCTTCTGGTGGCAGTGATGCCATGGGGGGCCCTGGCTATGCTGTGTGTTCTGGACTGGTGATGCCTTTTTGAAGGCTGACTTAGAACAGAGACTAGAGGGAGTTAAATAATAAAGTAGGGATTTATTAGGAGGCTTCAATAGATCCACCTTGGGCAGCACAAGAGCCCAGCCAGGGCTACACCCCAGGTGAACCCAAAATGGTCACAAAATGCATGACCGCTCATGGGGTCTCACACTTTTGTAAGTTTTGGTCTATTAGTATATTGGAGTTAATTGTCTAATTACAGCTCTAGCTCATGAAGATTTTTCTTGTTTTTCTCTCTTTGGTCTACTGTTGTTTGTGGTTTTGGGCTTGGATTTTGGTTCGGTTGTCCTTGGTCCCCAGTTGGAGAAGGAATTGTTTTGTCTCCCTGCTCTGTGAAGAGAGCTCACCATCCCCTCATATGAAGCCCAGAGCCACACACTAAAGCAGCACAGAATGTGAAAAATATAAAAGCTGAAACCTGAGGCATCAGTGGCACAGGCAGTGCTGGCAGCAGCTGTGCTGGGGGATTGCCTTTGCCTTGGGAGCAGGGAGCTGTGTTTGCCCCTGCTGGCTCCAGCAGCTCTGGAGATTCCCTAGGACAGGCCTGGGCTTGGCACTGGGGGGCTTCTACCCCACAGCGACCCCATGGAATGGTTGAGACACCAAAGCAGAGCTCTGTGAACATTTGTTTAGCATTTTGTTGCCGTCGGAGCTGCTGCACCGTCTGCTGCCAGGTGTTTGCCTGGTGCTTGCTCTGTGATCCCCTGCCGGAATACAGCACAGCACAACGCTGTCCTTCCAGTGCTGGCTAAGAAAGATGTTTCTAGACCCTCCTCCCATCCCTGGCAGCTCAGGGATTTGTGCAGTGAGAAATTCCTGCCTAGAAACGAAGAGGGAGAGCTCCCAGCCTCTGTTCCTGCCCTTCACTGTGGCCAGGCTTTGTGAGGGTTGAGCTGCTCATGTGACCTCCCCTCATTAACCATGGCCTTGGACTCCACACAGTCATTGCACTTTGACTTCCCTGGAGCCAGGGAGTGTGGGAAGTGGGAGCTGAAATATCTCAAGCCTTGTTGGATGGAGGGGTGGCTGAGGGGGGGACAGTGAAGGGAGATGTCCCAAGTGGACCTGAGCAATAATCCTGCCCAAATGTGGAGTTCTTGCTTGGGCAGCACCATCCTGGGAGTGAAGGAAGAGCCTGGTACCTTCAAAACATCCTGTGCTAAAACAAAAATGGCCAATTCCCCTGGCTCAGTTAGCTGTGCAGGCTAGGACAGTGTTCATCCCACCTTTACAGTGTTTTTCAGTGACAAAATTCCTGCAGAAATGGATTTTGTCCCTCTTTTGCCAGGAGTTGGGACTTGGACAAGAAGAACCAGTTGGATCCTTCTGTACGCAGGATTTATTTCCATCCATTCTTTATTTGAGCCATCTCTTCCTTTTCTAAGGTATCTCACATTTTATTTTTAATACTGGACAAATACCAAATATTCCTCAAGAGAGATCTGTGATTGCAGCTCAGTTCTGACAGTTGAGAATAGTCCAACGACGTACTTGCCTCATCTGAAATGCTGCTATTTTGAGCTGTGCTTTTGTTTTTAGCCATCAGTGATAAGTTTGCATTTCCTGCAGATGATATTTTGAGTTGACGTGAATTGTTACGGCCCCACTGTGTAAAATGGTTTTCTTCCTGTGTGACTTTGGGCTTGTCTTTTCTGGTTTGATACCCTCATCCAAAGCAGAAGCAGAATTAAATCCCCACATCCCAGCTGGTCATCACTAAATAATTTGTATTACATCTTGCTGAAGCATTTTATAAGTGATGCTGCAGGAAGGCTTGTTTCCTGTTTGGTTTTTTTGTTTTTTTTTTTATTTTCCTTTATTTTGGACTTAAGATAAAGGCAAACTGAACTTTGCAGGCACTTATTTGGAATCAGACATTTTCCAGCTATTATTTTGCAAACTATTAGAGCGGCAGATCATGAGGTGGGAACCCAGTTATGCAAACAAAGCCACGTCACTCTTGGCCAAAAATAGCTTCAGTACATGTGCAGTAAGGTGGAAACGAAGGCCTTTGGTGTACACAGAGCAAACTGGGAGGGAGGCAAGAGGGGAAGCTGCAGCTTTTTGTTTAGAGCCTCTCATGTTTAGAGCAGAGTGTATTTTCCAGAGACAAGCAGAGTGTTGCTGTTTGTAGTTTCAGTGGGATAGGAGTTATTCCCCTCCTTACAGATGAAGGGGACTGAGGGTTTGAGACATGGCACTCTGGACCCAGGGGTGTTGGTCATTTTAACACCCAGGTCCCACGCAGACCATGAAGAAATACTGAGGGAAAATTAAAAAAATGTTCCCTTTCCTTCCTCTGCTCAGGCCATCTCCAGCACGGGGAAAACCTGGTCCTTGCTGTGTTCCCCCTGGGATTCTGAGAGAGATCTGGGGGCTGGCTTCACATCTCATGCAGAGATGCTGCCTGGGCTTAAGTCTTCATCTCCTTTCATTTCAGCCTCATCCAGCACTGCAGTGGCCTAAATAATTTCAAGATCACCCCAGTGGCTGTTTGCTGTGTACTCAGGGATTTGCTATCTGGGAGTTTTCTGGGTGTTTGCATCAGGGCTGGGGTCTGGCTTCCTTTACAGTGCTGCAAGTTCCTCTCCACCAGGCTTAAAATAATCTTGTGTCTTCCTTCTGTACCATCAGCATCCTGATGGTACAGAAGGAAGCTCCCTTTGCAGTGATGTGGTTAATTGCAGTTTGTTATCGAGCTGTTAGGAGATGGTTTTGGGCCAGGGGAGGAGATAAAGCAGGAGCTTGGCTATGGAAAATGCAGCTGTAGGTGTGCAGATGTAGCTTCCATTGGATTAAAGCCTCCTTTTTATGGAGACTTGCAATTTCTTATCTCCCAATACTTTGCTGGGATGAGGCAGAAGGGTGCTATAAAGTTGAGCAGAGGCTTGATGCCTCCTGTAATGGGCAGAGTGATTCCCAGGCTCATTCCCTATTCTTCACAGACAGTTTTTGTCTCAATTAGAAATGGTGTTCAAATTATCTCTGTATTCATCCAGAACTGCAAGTGCCTATCACAGCATCTTAATGGCTTCTTCTGGGATTCTCTATTCCTGCTCCTCCTCTTTCCAAAGGTGTATACAAAGCTTTACTCCTGCCAGAATTCCCAAACATGGGTTTTTATTGCTCAGTTCTCCCCTCCAGGTTTTGTTAGAGGTTTCAAGGTTTGCCTGGAGTGTTTTCCATGCAGGACTCCCGTGCACATTGCTTTTTAGGTTGTGCCAGTGGAATGTTGCTGAATTCCAAAATAGCTGCACATCAGCATGCACAGCTACACAGAGAGGGGAGATTAGTGCTGATTTATTGGCCTGTCAATTAAAGAGGAGCACGAGGATTCTCAGTGCATGGCTGAGATGAAGTGTTGTGGTGGCAGCAAAAGATCAGCGTTCTTAAACCTAACTGCTGGTTCCTATACATTTCTGTTTAATTAAAGTGTTCCTACATCCTGCACACCTCAACATTAATTCAGAGATGTATTTTGAACCAGTGCCAGGGGAATACATTGTTATGGCATCCTCTTTCCACATCTATTAGCAGGAAGGGGATAATTGAGGAAATCTCACACAGATTTAATTGGGGACTGAGGGCAGGAGCGGGGAGGGGGAGAAGCACAAGGCAGAAGTAGGTCAGAAGTTGGGTAACTGCCTTGGCACAGGGCAGTGAGCAGAACTGCTGGAGGCACCATGGGGCTGCTGCTGATGAGGGGGGACCAGGGAATGCTGGGGTGCCACAGGAGCTGCCTCCCATGTGGCTTTATGGTGTCCAGCAGCTCTGGGCACCTCTGCTGGGGTCCCAGGGACACTGATCCCTCGGGGAGTTGTGTGGGATGGGTAAGGAGTGGGGGCTGTGGGGGCAGGATTTTGCAGTTTCAAACTCTGATCTGGAAGGGGAATGTTTTGCTCCAGTTTGCAACTGCCTATGCCAAGGTGGAGAGCAGGGTCCTGTCAGGGCTGAGCCCTCGGAGCAGGGTCCTGTCAGGGCTGAGCCCAGGGAAGCAGGGTCCTGTCAGGGCTGAGCCCAGGGAAGCAGGGTCCTGTCAGGGATGTGCCCTGGGGAGCAGGGTCCTGTCAGGGCTGAGCCCAGGGAAGCAGGGTCCTGTCAGGGCTGAGCCCAGGGAAGCAGGGTCCTGTCAGGGCTGAGCCCAGAGGAGCAGGGTCCTGGCAGGGCCGAGCATCCTTGAGGGGATGTGGAAGCTTGGCGTGGGAAGTGGCAGGAAAGCAGCACAGCGCTGGTGACTGGCAGACTCTTTAGCAGCTCATTTTTGGTGTTTGTCAGCCCACCCTGCAGCATGCTGGGTGTGGGCAGGGCTGGGTTAGATCCCCACAAACAGCAGATAATCACAGCAAATGGGGCTGTTTTTTAATCTAATTTTGCTGACTCAATGTGTGACACAGGAAAACTCCCAACTTGTGCTGTACTTGGGCATTCCCATCCCTGGCAGGGGCAGCACAGCACAGCCTCCACTCATCCCAGTTTCTCACACTGAGAGTGGCTGGGTACAAGATGTTTCATCTGGTTTGTGTCCTTGGGGTTGTGCTGCTCGAGGCAGTCGTGTCCCTTGGGAATTTTGGGTGACTTGAGGGAAGCCCAGCACTGCTGGGAGGTGAACTCTAGCCCTGCTGGCTGGGATCACTGTGCCCAGCAGCAGGAAGAGGCTGCTGCAAGATGCTCTGGGAGCAGAGGATGGCCAGGAGCAGAGCTGGCCTCGGAAAGAGGCAGAAGGGAATTGTATCAGTCTGTCCCTGTGTGCAGGGAGGGCTCAGAGCAGGGCCCAGCAATGGCACCAGAGGAACGGGCAGGGAGTGATCCAGCGAGTTCCACCTGGGTATGAGGAAGAAATTCTTCCCTGTGCGGGTGATAGAACCCTGACTGCCCAGAGCATTTCCTTCTCTGGGGATATTCCAGAGCAATCCTGTGCTCTGGCTTGGCCCTGCTGGAATTTCCCTCGCTGGGGATATTCCAGAGCAATCCTGTGCTCTAGGATGGCCCTGCTGGAGCAGGCAGAGGCCTCTGGGGTCCCTTCCAGCCTGACCCAGGCTGAGATCCCATGAACCAGGTGCACTTTTCCATTGTCCCCATAACTGGAGCTGGGCTAATTCCATGCCTGGTGCCTTTTGCTGGCCTGGCCTGTGGTTTTGCTCCAGCCTGGGGGCAGAACAGCCCATGGAGAGATGTCCTTGCTGTGTGTTGGGCTGGGCAAAGCTTGTGGTACCATTTGGGGCTGGGGCTGTTGTTCTGAGCTTGAGCAAACAGCAAGAAGCAGCGTTTGTCCTCAAGAGCCCACACTGCAAACATAAACACTTTCTAACAGACAAAACATGAGAAAAAAAGAGTTTTGATTACAAATCTTGACGTTGAATATTTTTACTGGCTTTCCTGAAAGCCTCTTCCATCAGCATTGCCAAGCTGAAGCATCAATAAATGCAGTTCTGGCTTAGAAATTGGTATAATTAGGAAATGCAAACACGCAGAAAAAGGTGGGGGCTATTTACCTCTGGTTTTGAGCCTTGAGGGAGGCTCTTCTCAAGCTTTTACATCCTGTCACACAGAGCAGAAATATTTTCAGCTTGTATTAAGGTTAATAAAAAAAAGGAAAATGATTCTCACAACAGCAGCATGTCAGAGGCTGTTTCTCAAAGGGGCAAACTCCTTGTGCCGCTCAGGGCTGTGGCTGCCATGCTTCCCTGCCAAGGTTTTGGGTTTATTCCCTCATTCTTGCTTTCTAGGATTCCCCCCCACTGCAGGGTGCTGCTGGGATGGGTAACCTGTGCATTTTCTCTGGCATGAGTTTTCCTCTCCAGCTACCAGTTGTAAAACCCACTGGGGCTACAGATGTGCCAGCTTGTGCTGGAACAGAATGTACAAAATATCCACTCCTGAAGGACTTGGCTTTGTGTACTCCAGTGGCTGATGTCAGAGCATGGAAAAGGTCTTGTTTTCTACAGAAATCTTTGTTCTTAATGTGCATTCGAGACAGAGAAGCAGAAAAGTGTGTTCCTCTAAACCTAAGTTAAGAAGCTTGTTCAATTTTTAAACAGTTACATAAAGCCATCAAAGTCTGACAGGAGAGAGATACAAGTTGGTGCAAAAGAAAATGGGAAAAAGAAGCTGAAATGGACTGTTAAACTAATTCCCCCAGGCTTATACCTAAAACAGCCTTAACTCATCGATGAACCTGCTCCTGTGCTTTCATTTTTTTTTTTCCTTCCTTTCTCATTTTTTCCTTTTTCTTGCCAACTGTGGTCTTCGTGTTGCTGAACCCTGGCTAAGTGTGAATGCTTCTTGAGCCAGCACTCTGCTGCTTTTACCAGCCAGTTCTGGGTCCAGATGAGCATTTCTGTGCTGATCTTGGAGAGACAAACCTGTGGACAGGAGTGGTGGGAATGGGACCTGGCTGAAGCACAGGAAAGGATCCTGGGCTCCTGAGTGGTTTTGCTGCTCAGCAGCCAGGTCTGGGTGAGATTCCTTGTTTTTGCTGCTGTTCAGTGAACATTTGGGATACTCAGCCGCACAGAGACTCAAACCATGGTGGAGAACAAGTGTTGCTTTGGCCCATGGCTCAAAGCCAGCTGAGCCTTCCCAAAAAGATCTGCCAGTTCCTGATGGAGGCTCTGTCTCAGTGAAAGGGGAGTTTGCAGGGTTAGCATACTGAGCTCGATGCAGGGATCACTCTGAGCATGGTGAGGAGGAGTTTGGGGCCCATTCATGGGGGTCACATTCCCCCTTCCCAAGGGAAGAAGGAGGGATGGTCTGTAGGGACAACATTGCAGTCCCACTGTGTGAGTCCCTCAATCAAATCTACCTGGGAGAGAGCACAAGAAAGCAATCACACAAAGTTTGGTTGCTATTCCTGCCCTCACTAGGTTGGATGCAGATGGAGCTGAATCCCTTTGGCTCTGTGCTGTCCATAGACCTACACTGGGCATTCCCAGGGGCTCTGGGCACAGCAGCCTCCACTGGCACTGGGGGAGCTCAGCTCATGCCTTGGCTGGGCTGTCACAGGATGGGAAGAAGAATTTCTTTGGAGTTCAGAGTCAGGAATTCACTTGCTGCCTGTGAGGGTCCTGAAGCACAGCCATGGGCATCAGACCCAGGTCTGACTTCACAGTGGGTTTTCTTGGCCACTGATTTGACTTGAGCAGTGAGGTTCCTCTGTGACTCAGAGGATGGAAGGGCTCTTTGCCTGCGTTCTTTGGATGCCATTTCCTCATCTTTAAAGTTTACTGAGCTTCAGTTCTGTTGTTGGTTCTGATGGTGTTTGTCACTGCCTTTGCCAGAGCAGGAGTGGACTCTGAGCAACTCCCCAGCACCTCTTACCCATTTTCTCCATAGAATCCCAGAATGGTTTGGGCTGGAAGGGACCTTAAATATTCCAGGGACACCTTCCACTGCCCCAGGCTGCTCCAAGCCTTGTCCAACCTGGCCTTGGACACTTCAGGTATCCAGGGGCAGCCACAGCTGCTCTGGGAGCTCTGTCCCAGCACCTGACCACCTTCACAAGGAACAATTTCTTCACTCTTCATTAGACAACAGATATTCATGAAGGGCTCTAGGATCATACCTCTCTGGCTAATGCATAGAGACGTTGCAGGTTTTTGAATAATATTAATCTATTTATATCTACTACCCTGATCCTAGAAATCCATTATAGCTGCTCGTGTCTAGACGTGATCAAGGACATACTTTCAACTGCCATTATTTTTCGATAGCATTAATATTCAAGCAGGTCTTCGTCTTAAGCAATGTATTCTGAAAGCTGCAGTCATTGAGGAAATTAATGGAGAATAAAAAGCAGTCCTGTGACAGAAAGGATGTCACCTCCCAGAAGTATCCACAGAGGGTGGCTGGCACGGCTGCTCTCACAGAGCTTTTCACCCCAGTGACTCTGAGCCATCATTCCTGTGAGGCTCAGGAGGCAAATGAAACTCAGAAAAGCCTGATGTTTTCCTGCAGGTTGTGGAGGAAATGAATTGGAGGAATTGAATTACCTGCTCTCCACTCCTGCCCTCTCTGGAGGTTATGAGCCCTTTTATTCAGGCCTTGGCATTTCTGAGGTGACATTCAATCTGGAGAACCTGGCTTTGGTTAACCCCAGGCACTCACCTCCCTCACACCGCTGAGAAGGAGCTGCTCAGCTGAAAATAGCTCCCACAGCGTAATTGTGCCACTGAATCTTCAGGGAGTCACAGTTCAGTGGTGCTTGGCTGGAGCTGGAGCCCTGCTTTGCTGCTCTTGGGAGAGGGAAGCACAGGTGGGAGCCCAGAATCTCTGAGAGATCTTCTTTACATGAAGAAGCTTTTGTCAGGAGTGGATGCATCTCCTTTCTCATGCACAACAAGGGTGTGGTCTCTGAGAAGGATTCCTAGAGAAAGCAGCTGGGAGAAAAAAATGCTCAAAATTCAAGGTTTGCATAAGTATGCCCTTTAAAGAATGAGCAGCATTGGAGACTTCCAAATGCTCTCTGTAAATTGCAGTGTTTCCTTCCTGTGTTTGAGCAGTGCCTGCACCTCCTCTGAGCTCTCCTCAAGCTGCAGGACATCAGTGTTTACTGTAGGGTCCCTGACTCTGTGGCTCCAGCCTCAAGGTCTGACCAAAAAAAAAAAAAAAAAAAATCTGTTTTCAGCACATTCAGAGCACGAAAGCTTCTGTGTTTTCTGTGCTTGTGAAGAGCAACCCCTGTGTCTGCATGGCAGCGTCCCAAAGGCACTGCCTGGGGTGGGAGGACTGTGCTGAAGGTCTCAGTGATGAAAAACAAGCTGTAAACAATTTTTCTTTTGCCTTCTCATCACAGGTTGGGAAAACTTCCTCTCATGCCCAAGCTGTATTGTATTAGAGCTGCCACCTTGCATTGCTGAGGTGGCTGCAGTTCAGGGATAAATAAAGTGCTTTTCACAGTTCTGGGGATTCTTTGGCATGCTAGTATGGAAACACAAGGAATTGTCATTAGAAAAACTCAAAATACTTCTGCTCACACAGCCTCATGTAAAGGACTAATAACAAAGATGGGTCACAAGGGAGCCAGTTTTGGTATAATTAAATCCACTGGTGTTTGCTAACACATAAACCAGAAATATGTTATTTTAGGTGGGTGCAGTCACTGCTCAGTCAAAAATCATGGAATCCTGCTGGGTCTGCCACACAGCCTCTCCTCCTTTGAAACACCACAGGTGTCCCTCACACTACTCCTGGAATCTCCATTTGTCTCCTCCTTTCTGTTTTCTTGCTGTTATGGGGAAAAGGAGAAGTGTGAGGGAAGCAATTTTGTGGCCCCAGTAATTGTTGAAGCATCAGCAATCATAAAGAAGAAGAGTCTAAATGAAATACATTTCCTTCCTTTCCTGCTGGGGCTCAGCTTATCCACTTTGTCACCTGAACTTCCAAGTATCCATCAGTTAAGAGGATGGAGATTTGCATAATTAGTGTTTTTGAGGTACCTTCTGAGATGCAGGAGAAGAACTCTTAGGTGTCTCAGCTCTTATCTAATGAGGTGCTGACAAAGAGGTATCCATGGAGACATCCATTATGAGACACTGTTCTGAAATTGGTTCTTTCCAATGCCTGTTAAAATGCCAAAGGGTTTTCTTCAGCATAATTTATACCATTTCTTTGCTCCATTTGTAAACAAAACCAGTTATGCCTGAATATGATGAGAACCGTAATTTTTAAAATGAGGATGGCAACTAAGAAATTGTAATTAAGAAACAGGGATAGGAGTGGATTTGGGAGGAAAGCGCTGAGGTTTTTAAGGTGTCCTACAACGTATTGATCGTGGAGACCTGCAAAGGGTCAGGCCAGGAAGCCTGCAGCCCTTTTGAGGAGGAGAGGTGCTGAGCATGCCCTGCAGCCTCGTGGAGCTGCGGGTGAGCAAATCCCACCCCTCCAAATGGGTCCATCCATGCTGGTCATGGAGATGTTTTCCTGTGAGGAGGGCACCCAGGCATCCTCCAGGGCTCCGTGGCCTCTTGCTGAGGGGCTGGAGGGCTGTGGCTTCAGTCTCTGGGGCCTGCCAGAGTGTTGGGAGTGAGGGAATTGTTCAGGTGGGGAAATAATCCCCTATTTCTGCAGGCTTGGCAGAGTGGGGAACCAGGTGATCACAGCAGTGTTTTAGTGCTGGATTTTTTTGAATTTCTTCTCTTTACTCCCCTTTCTGCCATTGTTCCACTCACAGCACTCTGCACTTCCACAGCTCCTTCCAGGCCTGGAAAAGATGCTTGAGGAAATCTGTGTGCTGCGGCTTTCCTGCTGCAAGCCTGGAGTTCCAGGCTTCCTCTGTCAGACATCACTCCAGGCTTTCCCAGTGTGGGGTTTGGGATCCTGACACTGCACAGGATTTCTGTAGATCTCTTATCTGTTGTTACAGCAATATGCTGTTTAAAAAAAAAAATCAATCTAACTCCACCTTTTCTCCTTGTCTTTCCTGTTTTCTTGAAGGGTGAAAATAGGAGCTTACAGAATCCTGCGTGTCTGACTTGATTATTTATAGCTTGGGGTTTATTTTTGAATTCAGCTAATGGGTTATTCTTTGTTGGAGCTGTGGAAAGGATTGGAAAAATCTACAAAATATTAGAAAACAGACTGAAGTGCTGATTAAGGCATGTGCACACTCCTTCTCTGATCCCGATTGTGTGTCCACATGAATACCTGTAGTTGTGTGTTCATTAAAGAATAAATCTCAGTCCCCAAAGGGAAATCTGGCCCGTGGTTTAGGCAGCATTAACTGCTGTGTGCAGCTCACACTGTGCTGCTTGCTTATGTAAGGAAACTAATTGTCAGCACACCCTGGGAAGGCTTTCACTGGAATTTGGGGGCTGGAATTGTGCTCCTGGCAGCTCAGGCAGGGCAGGGCAGCCCCATCACCTCTGCACAGCTGCTGCAGATCCACCAAATCCAGCGGGATGAGTGGGTGAGATGGTCCTGCAGGAGTCTGAAGAAGGTGGGATGGGTTGTTCAGCCTGGAGTTGCAGCATCTCAGTATTTGCACAGAAGGAAGATGGGCTCCTCGTGGACTCGTGGATAGCGGGATTCTTCACCCAGGGGTTCAGGGCACTCCTAGATAACTGAGCTGAGAATGAGGAGATAACGGATTGACAATTAGTGTATTGTTTCAAAGAGAGGTCACAGCCTAAGACTTTATCCTTCACTGTCACCCCAGCCTTCCCTCCCTCTGTAGGAAAGTAGAGGTTTGCTGGGCACCCCTCAAGCCCTGGAAATTTGCCAGGCTCCAGGAGCTGGTGCCTCAGGTGAATCGGTTCAGGCTGTGGTTGATGAACTGTGCTCCCTGTGCTGCCTTAGAGGGATCTCTAAACAGTAACCAAGAGAAGTGAGTCTAAATAATGAGCAGCTTAAATTCATCTTGGAGTTATCCGTTGCCCTGTGCTTCTCTCCGTGGAAATTTTTTAGGGGCTCTACAAGCTAATTTGGCTGGATAGCATGAAGTGAGGCACCTGGAATTGAACTGCCTGCTCAGGCATGGCCGTTATGGACAGTCCAGCAGCTGGAAAGATCTGGAGAAAATGAAACAAACAGCTGCATGCGTCTGGCAACAGAGGCTTTGGGGAGGGTGGCACCAGGATCAGGGAAGAGACAACTCCAGCACCTTTTCTGCATAAAGGGACTGCAAGGGTTGTTCAGAGAGTGTCTGCTGGTGAAATTAGTACCCAAAGACCAAGTTATTTATTTATTTTGGTGATCATATCAAAGGAGTGGGAAGCAGGGCCGGGGGGAAAAGGCACTTGGCTGATGAGGAAAACCAAAAAAGATCTGAGCATCTCGGGGCATTTGAAAGAGCTGGGCTTCTCTTTTCTGACAGTCCCCTTTCAGCACAGACTGAAGGCATCCCTTTCTGTTATCTGAGCTATTGCAATATTCAAGTTGCTGTGCACAACAGAGTCTTAAGTGGAAAAACAAAAACTGCAAAACCAGCCACTTCTGCCAGTAGATTTCAGCCTGACATCAGTCTCAGGCTGACACTTTGGATACTGAGCAGGGATGCACGGAGAGGGAGGAGGGCTGGTGGAGCCAGTTTTGTGCTGAGCAGGAATTCTGGAAGCTTGGAGGAACTGCAGCATCCCAGATTTTTAAATACAGTCTGACAAAATTCTCAGTGGGGAGCTCCCCCTACGCCAAAGCAGAGCCTGTGTCACCTCTGCTGTGCTCCTTCCCTCTCCATCCCTGCGGATGCTGTGGCTGCGAGGGCTTTGATGTGCAGATCCAGTGACGCATGTTTCAGTCCCTAATCACAGCCTGGATGGTTTTGGAATAGGGTGAATATTCAGGGTGAATACTCAGGACTCTGGATTGTACTGCTGCGGCAAAGGCAGGAGGAGGGAGGGAAAGGGGGGCACTGGAGTGGGTGGGATGGTTTGGGTGAGGGGGAGCAGCAAAATGTCACTGGAGACCCCTCTGGGGTGGTCCCTTGCTGCTCTTGCAGCTCTGCAGCTCACTGGTTGCAGGAATACTCTGCAGAGTTGAGAAAAAGGACATTTCATGGTGGTTCCCCCATCCCTGCAGCACTGCCAGCCTGAAGCATTCGCGAGTCCTGAGTCAGCCCTCAGGACCTACCCCCAAATTACAACACTGAGGGGGAAAATGGCATCTTTGTTTTGAGTGGAAATAAAAGGAATGTGTTAGTTTGGGGTTCTTTCTCCACAGTGGCCTTTGGGCTGGAGTTGTTGTGTTGGGTTTGGCTCGTGTGTCTCAGTCCTGTGCTTCCCTGCCTCGGGTTTTGTTCACATCAAGTTCATGCAGACTGGCCGCACTTGAGAGAAAGGAATTAAAATTCAGCACTTGGGAAATACAGGAGTTTTAGATGGATGGTTTGAGCCATGGCTTGAGCCAGGCTTCAAAACCTGTCGTACCCTGAGACCCCCAGGCAGAGTTGGGTGCTGGCAGAACTCTGCTGGGAACACCCTGTGCTGGTAAAAGACTCAAATAACCAGACTGAGATTTTGATTGTGAGGCAGAGAATTACTGAAGATCTGTGGGTTTGCTAGAGGCCCTTGATATCTTTCATGGATTAGTCAGACAAAAGTGTCAGGACTAGATGTACCACAAGGCACGGTGCTGTGTTCATCACAGGAGAGATCCCTCTGCCTGCCTTCAGCTCCAACCTGCAGCCACTATTATTTTTTGACCCCAAGGAGTGTGGCAGAAGTGCTGGTTTGGCACTGGGCTGTGGAGCACCTTGGAGGGGTAAGAGAGCTCCCTGTTTTCTTGCAAATCAGTCCATAAGGACAGCAGATAGCATTTTTTTTTACCCTTAGTGCTGCTTGTTATCTGAGCTCACAATTTCCACAGGACTAGCAGGGCAGGAGCTGAGCAGACTCTTGTTGCCCACATCCCAGAGTGTGTGGCTTCGCTCCCCCAGCTCCAGTGGCATGGGAAAAGGGATTTTCCTTCACTGCTCAGTGCCCTTCTGCACCACCAGCTGATGGCTCATCTGTCTCTCACCAGCTCGGCAGCACTGAGTGGGGTTTATGTCCCACTTGTGGCTAATGTTAATTTAGAACCTCTTTTCTCCCTCTGGCAGCTTCTGATTTGGAAATGAAGCTAATAGCATTTCAGGTAATTTAAAGACTCTGTATGTGAGTGTATGCTTGGTGGGAATGTGCAGCAGGTAGTTTCCCACATAAAGAAGGTGAAAGGCCTTTGTGAAGGCTGGAAATTTCCTCTGCTTTCAAAACAATCTTCTCATCCAAAAATAGCAGCGAGCTGATAGCTTGGCTTCTCCTTATTTATTAGCAGCAGATGCTGCTGATAGATGCAGAGAGTTGACTGGAGGAGTGATGGGCACCAGGGCACTGAGGTACCTCGCTGATTACTGATCCAAATCAGACACTCATCACAGGATCAGAGCCACGCATCTCTTGTGGGATTCCCAGGCCTGCTCCCGTTGCAGGGAGAATGCAGCAGTGACAAGCTGTCATTGCTCTCAGCTGTCCAAATCAGCAAGGGAAAAATCCACCCAGAAAGCTCCTTTCTTGTGTAATAGTGATTAGCTCCTAGACCTGTGCAGGCCGATGTTCCCTGTCTGCATGGGAGGGTTATGTAGAATTGGGCCAGGGGGTGGATTTTGAGTTTTGGGGCCCATCTGGGAAAATCCACATCCTTCCACTGCAGAATTGTGCAGTTTGCAGGAATACAAAAATGAGTGAAACCAGGCTTGTGTTCCTGAACAAAGGTGCCTTTCCCCAAATGCCAGCACTGCCTGTGTAGCCTCTGCTGTTCCTGAGGTCAGGGCAGCATCCCAGAGCTGGTGTGCTGTTACTCTCCATAAATAAACACTGAAGCACTGGAAGCTGCTGCTGTGCTTCCTGGGGGGTTTTTGGGGGGTGATGTCCATGTTCTGCTGTGGGGTGTTGCTTTCCTTGGCTGCTTTTGGGGGAATGAGGGACACAGCACTGAGAAATTCAGAATGTGCTGTGAAGTTGAGCCCATCTTGCTCACAGTGTGGTAGAACTTCCTCTGCTGGCTCCCTGTGCGTGGATATAGGACAGAGCAGGGCCATGGATATAGGATATGGTTATGGATATAGGACCGAGCAGGGCCATGGATATAGGATATGGTTATGGGTATAGGATATGGCTAAGGGTATAGGATGGAGCAGGGCCGTGGATATAGGATATGGCTAAGGGTATAGGATGGAGCAGGGTCATGGATATAGGATATGGTTATGGATATAGGATGGAGCAGGGCCATAGATATAGGATATGGTTATGGGTATAGAATGGAGCAGGGCTATGGCTATAGGATATGGCTAAGGGTATAGGATGGAGCAGAGCCATGGCTATAAGATAGAGCTGGGCTCTGCAGACAAGGGGACAGATCCTGCCTGAATGCCAAGCCAAGAACACACCTCCCATCTAATGGGATCCCCAAATCTTCCTTGTACCCCTGTTGGATGTCCTTTGGTTATTGACTGTTTTTGTCATTGTTAACGTCATCCCTTTCCACAAACAGCAATTCCTCACACTCTCTCATGTGGTTCCTGGAAAACTTCTTTGTGTCTAGTGGTGCTTCATTTTCCATTTCCTCTAGCTCCCTGTTTTTTTAGCTGATAAAACAAGGCACCCTCCTAAATTCCTGTAATTACAATCATCCAAGCAGGCACATTCAAGATGGGCTTAACAAGGCCACAATGTGTCAAGCCTTTCATGGAATCATTCAGGTCAGAAAAAACCTCCAGGTTCATCAAGTCCAACTTGTGTTTCTGAGAAAGAGGGAAATAAAGTCCTTTAGTAGTTCAGTACACTGTATGACTATTTCTGTGTAATTTGCAAAGCATTAAAGCCAGGCCTGGTGGTAGCCCAGAAAGGCAGAATGCAGTCATGAAAATTGAACCAAATTATGCAATTATGTAGTTGCCTACTGTTATCTAGCTCCTTGAAAATGAAACATTCAGGAGGAAATTTAACTCGTGGTTTTTGATGCTCTAACCTAGTTGTAGCAGGGATTTTTGCAAGGCAGGAGTTAACTCACTTCATTTCCATTTGTTGTGGAGTTGGGTCTTTCCTTCTCCTGGCCAAGGTGAAACAAGAGTGAACACTGAACCATCAGCTGATTTATAGTTTAAAAATTAAAGAAGCGGGTGTACAGAAAGGGTAGCAGTCATTTCATCCCAGGGATCCCATGTTCAGGACAGTGTGGTGGGACCAGAAACGAGGAAAATGGGATGGCAGGAACCAAACACACCTGGTAGCCGAGAGATGACACTGGAGCTCAGGGTCCCACTGCAGCTGTGTGAGCTGCTGGGCTTTGGGTCAAACCCACTTTTGTCTCTTTGGGTAGCAGAAAATATGCAAATGCTTGTTCAGTTCCCTGAACCCTCTGGGGATTTGCAGTGAGGGAAATGCAGAGAGTTTCACCCCATTGCTCCCCACCTGGGCCTGCAGTGTGGTCAGGAACACAGGTGAGGTGAGTTAGGGAGAGCCACTTGAGCCGGCCAGAGGTTCTTCCTTCCTTATCTAACTTGGAGAAGGCCCAAACCCAGCAGTGTATCAGCTTTGGCTGATGTGCATCACTGCTGTCCCCTCTGCCAGTGGGTGTTACAGGCTGACCCGAGGGCTCTGCCCAGACCCTCCAGCAAGTGACAGCTGAAGGCTCTTGAAGCCAACAACAGACAGGCTGGAGGAATAAAACCTGCAGCTGCACAGACAGGCTGTTTCATCACCTTTGTTCTCTTTTTAGCCACCTAACTATTCCTGGAAGGGCTAATATTAGCTCCCCCATCTCTTTCTTAGAAGCTGGGAAAACAAGAATCTGATTGCATGTCCTGGTTTCCAGGTGAACTGCTGGTTGCTTGGTGCAGTGGGCTCTGAAAACCCTCACAAGCTCTTGCATCACCAGCTCTTGGTGTGGGGAGCCATTGAAATCTGTGCTTGTGGAAGTAGCAGCACGAGAAGGATTAAAATTGTTGAGCACTGTGTTTAATCCTAGCAACATCCTGTTTGGGAGGCACTTCCATGCCAGCCCCAGCTGGGTAGAGAGTCATGGAACATGTTTGCTTCGTTCTGCTGCACTCAAGCAGGTCCTGAGATGCTTTTAGTCAAGGCTTGGTGCTAAAAGTCAGAGTTTTGGCAGGGTATTTATGCAGGATTTGCCAGCTTGTCTTGTCGTGTTGTTCCCATTGTTGTGTTGGGATGCTAAAGGGCAGAATGGAGACAGGGAAGCGAGAGTGGCAGTGGGTTGCAGAGGCTGGGGTTTGTTCTCTGAGTGACATCCATGCTCTGATTCCAGGGAAGGGATGATCCTGCTCCCTGCTCACTGCCCCTCCAGGCTCTGAGTGGGACCTGGCAGGTGTGTGTGCTCCTGCTGCATGTGCACGTCACAGTTTAAAAAAGCCTTTTTGTCAGCCAGACCCAGGTCAGAATGAACTCTGCTGTTCTCCCAGAGCTGTCATGTTGCTGGGCAGAGAGGGGAGCGAGCAGTACTTTGCTTCTGCATCCCTCTGGCTCTTGGGGAGGTGAGAAGACTGCCATGTGGAAGAGGGATGTGCTGTCCTGGGACTGAGGGAAGGAAAGCCATGGCTGATGTGAGATTCCCTTCCCCAGAGCGATGGGCTGCAGCTGGGGCTGCCCTGGCTGCAGAGGGACTGCTGGCACTGGAGCAGCAGCACAGCCTGGCCATGTCTTTGCACCTGGGCTGGCCATGGGCTCCATCAGGATGTGTCTGTGCTGGCAGCAGTGCTGGGATGCTCAGGGAATATCAGGGAACCCCCACCTGTGTGCAGAGAGCACCAAACCTAAGGCAGGTGTGGGACAGACCCGTCCTTGCTACCTGAAGAAAGGCTGGGCTTCTCCCAGGGGTGTGTGTGCTCAGGGGAAGGTGCTTCTCCTCATGAGTGAATCATGAGTGGCAGTCAGGAGCAGAGGTTTTAATTAAACAGCTCCCTGATAGCTGGCACCTTGAAAAACACCGTGCATGGCATCCCTTGGTGAGCAGTTGGCATCAGAGCCACCTGAGGCACTGGAATCCATTCTTGGATCCACTCTGTAAAACCAGCTAAATAATTAAAACTAATAATAATAATGAAAAAAAAAAACCCTGACAACTCCAATGTTTAAAAATTCAACGTTTTGATGAAATATTAAATGCTAATTATTTCCTTGCACTTGTGCTGGCACCGCTTCTCTTGATGTTGGCAATTTAGCATCACATAGCAGTAATTGAAGTGTATTGTCAACTTTTGTGTTATATTTAC
Source organism: Vidua macroura (assembly GCF_024509145.1). NCBI lineage: Eukaryota > Metazoa > Chordata > Aves > Passeriformes > Viduidae > Vidua > Vidua macroura. The sequence continues at coordinate 3,891,658 of NC_071584.1, read as the reverse complement.
CACCCAGGCCCCAAACCCAACACTCCTAAAGCTTCTCTTTGGTTTTAAGTGTTGAATACTTTGAAGTCTGCTTTAGCGGATTGGTCATACTGCTGTGAATACCAAAGCCAGCTGGCTAAATGGCTGGTGAAAAATGCCCCGTACTTGCTGTGAGGAGCTGCCAGTCTGATTTCAGCAGTGAGCACAGAGAGATGGGCTCAGTCAGTACACCAGACACTAAATGAAATGCAAAATGAGAGGGCAAAAGGATATTTGGAAAGCATTTTATGGCTTTCATGTTTTATGTGTCATTTTAATTTCTACTCAGTGTGGTTGGATTAATTATTTGATATTAAAAAAAAAAAAAGGTGTTGAGCTTGGCTCAGGGTGGGCAGATGAAAGATGTGACTGGCAGGAGAAAATGCTGCATAAATTCCTTTGTTTACCTGCTTTCCTTTCTGTGCAAGGATGCATCAGTGCCTTGGTTTTTTGGAATGTGGAGGGGGCACAGGGTGTGGATAGAATCAGCAGAATCATAAAATTACACAGCTGCTGAGCTTGAAAAGACCTTTACGGTCATCCAGTCCAACCTGTTGTTTGAAGACTCCAGTTATTTGAAACTGGAGAAACGCTTGCGTGTTTGTCCTGCTGTTTCATTGTCTCAAAGACATTCAGGCAGCTTTCATGGACAAAGAGAGCTTTTTTCCCTCCCACTATATCAGTTTATGAATCTTCTAAGTGTTCTGGCATGCAGTTCCAGCCGGGATTTCCAAAGCAGGCAGGAGATGCACATGAATGCACATCTGGGAATAAGAACAAGAGCCTCGATGAAGGAGAGGGATTTGTTGCTTTGTTAGGATGTGCCTTGTTCAAGGCATCTCTCAGCTCTGAGAGAGCAGCTCCAGAAGACACATCAGAGTGGGAGAGGCAGTGAGAGCCCAGGAATGCTTTGGGATTCCCAAAACTTGGCTCACAGTTTGCATTGTGGGACGTGTTTTCAGCCTGGAAGTTGGACATTGAAGGCTGACACTAAATGCTGAGCTCTTGGGGAGAGAGCAGAGGGTCTGGGTGAGGATTCACAGTCAGCTCTTCCCACTGTGCCCAAACAACAGGAGCAGCAGCTCCCAGCAGATGTCACTGGGCTGGGCAGGGGGAATGGGGTGTGCTGCTCACCACATTGCTAAGGAAAAATGCTTCCAAAAGGGTAAAGAAGCAGTGGTTTATTCTGGGAAAGCTCAGTAGGGTGGCACAGGTGGGACGGATGGCAGCCTCGCTGTGATGGGGAGCGGTGGTGCCTCCTGTGCAGATGCCCCAGTGCCAATGTCTGTGCCCAGATGGGACTGGGAGTGCTCTGAGGGCACATCTGCATGTCCAGGAGCACTGGCAGTGCTGTGCTCAGCTCCCTGAGCAGGGGTTTGCCCTCAGGAGGGGTGGGTGGGCTCCTGCCGTGGTTGGGGTTATGTGGCAGTGGCAGGGTGAGGAGTGGCCTGGCTGCACTGGGGCTTGGTCTCAGCCCTGAGCAGTGACGTGTGCAGGGAGGCTTCTGGTGGGGGTGCTTATCCAGTAAGCTTTGGAGTCTGGGGGGTGATTAAATTAGCATCTCTAGCCAACTCTAAATTCACTGGTACCTTTTAAAAGCACAGACAATTAGCAGACTCAGTGGGAGAAGCAATTTAATGTGCTGCTGGCCTGTGTTTCAGTGGACTGTATGAATATAGCAGAGGTGCTTTCCCAGCTAGCTTCACATAGCACTAACCTCCTTCAGGGAACAAATAAAGCAGGTGGGAAAAAAAAAAAAAAAAAAAAAAAGGTAATTTTATCAAGGATAAATGGCCCTGTTGTTCCTGCCAGTATGCTCAGAGCAGCTCCAGTCACAGAGCTGATCCTCAGGGAGCTCTGCAGGTACCTTGGTGGTCAGACCCACGAGGTCTGGGACTGGCACTGCCAGGCATTTGGGAGTCCTGCTGGAGGTGTTCCCTAGGGAATGTCCCTGCTGGCACCATTGCCCATCCTGGATTGCTAAGCCAAGAGCCACTGGGCGAGCAATACAACATCCTGGGGGGTTTGCAGTAAATCCAAATGTAAAACTCCTGCTGGAGGCAGTGGCACCACGGTGTCCAACAAGACATCTGCCCATTTTCTCCTCTTTATTCATCATTAACACTGCAGGGACAGGCCAGTGGACATCCAGCCTTTTGCTGGATGCTTTCCTTAAGGGCTGTTTGGGCATTTTCCATTGTGGTTTTTGATCAGGAAGCCAGATTTACAACAAATTTTTGTTTTTGTTCTGCTATTTGGAAGTTTCACCCTACTTTTTGAGGGTGAAAGCTCAAATAGAAAAATCAGAAAGTTTTAAGGCTCTGAACTGTAATCAAGTCTCCACACTTCGCTTTCAGGTGAAAATTTTCTTCAGAAAGCTCATTTAAAAAAATAAACAAAATAAAACCTCCACAACCAAAGTCAGCTTTAATATATGTGAGTGTTTTGTGCAAAAGCCACAATTTAGTGATCAGCTCTGTGCTGGCTGGGGCACAATGGATATTTGAGTGCTCTTTACTTTGGGGCTTAATCTATTGTAGGGTTTTCTGTGGGCTGCCATTCATGGCAGCCCTCAACAGCCAGCTCTGTTTCAGTGAAAGAGAAAGGGGATATTGTAATTCCTGCAAATTAGTGGAAAATGACTGGAGTGCAAAATCTTACAGGATTGAACATTAAAATTATTACAAAGAAGTGAATGCTTGAAGAGCACTGAAGCTCAGCCCCTCTGCCTGGGCTGGTTTGTGTGGGCTCAGAGTTAATGGGGGCAGAGAACTCCTGGGGTGTCCCAGGGCTTGGCCCCATCAGGGGTGAGGGAGCAGAGCTGTTAATGGTGTTAAAAATAACACTGAAATACAGGAAAAGTGAAGGGAGGGGGAGAACAGAAAAGGAAAAAACTCATTCTGGGGGGAGAGCTCATAATGAGCCATTTTCCCTCTCCATGCTTTTTTTTTTTTTTTTTTTTTTTTTTTTTTTTTTTTTGTAGCCATCAAGTCCAAAATATTCTGGGAAGTTTATATATCACCAGGAAACAGAGGCTGAGCATCAAGGAAGGGATGAAAGAATGTGGCTGTGATTGGAACAACAACTGTCAGGCCACAAGGGTTGAGCCTAAATATCAAATCCAAGCTTGCTGTGCTGAATGTGAGGGGTACAGGGCCAGCTGGAAGTTCTGTATGAGTTTTCTGTGCCTTTATGACAAAAATGCCCGTGTGTTAGTGAGGGATTAGAGTCATTTAGAGGTGCAGAGGAAGCCCCTCCCTCCTTCCTCTCCATCAATTGCCTGGGAGTGATGCCTTGAGAAGGCTGACTTAGAGCAGAGACTGGATGGAGCTAAAGAATAAAGCAGGGATTTATTAAAAGGATCTCCTCCATGGATCCACCTTGGGCAGCACGAGAGCCCAGCCAGGGCTGCACCCAAGATGAACCAAAATGGTCACAAAATGCACGACCGCTCCCGGGGGCTCTCACTGTGATCAGTTCTGCTCCATTTGCACCTTGGAGTTCATTGCCCAATTCCAGCTCCAGCCCATGAAGTCCCATCCTGCTTGTTTTTCTCTCTTCAGCCCACGTTGTTTGTGCTCTTGAGCCTGAGATTTGGATCATTTGTCCTTGGTCCACAGCTGGAGAAGGAATTGTTTTGTCTCTCTGCTCTGTGCAGAGAGCTCACCATCCCCTAATATGAAGCCCAGAGCCACACACTAAAGCAGCACAGAATGTGAAAAATAGAAAAGCTGAAACATGAGGCATCAGATCAGTGTGTTCTTAATGCAGGAGACTCCATCAAATTCCCTTTCTGGCAGAGCTGACACCTGAGCATTCCTATCAATTGGAGGTACCAGCCTCAAGGATTCCTGAACCCACAGTTGTGCTCAGCCAGACACCAAGTGGGATATTAATGTAAATAACTGAGGTTATTAATAGAACCCAGCAGCCAACATATGGCTGTGTAGTGGAAGCAGAGTAAAGCATAAGCCACACATTCCTTTTTAAGAACATGCATTCACACCTTTCCCTTCACACAGGATATTTTTGGGATGACTCCACAGTTAGTCTGCTCTCCCCAACAGGCTATTTTTATCTTCTCACAACACAGCTTAGTTAAGATAAATGGTGTTTTAGCAACAATTCTGTACATTTCAAACCCACTCCCTTCCAAAATAACCCCACCCCAGCAGATGCAGGTGGGAAATAGCAGTGGAGTGCTTGGATCAGCACCAGACAGGGGAATTTTCTGGCTGCATTTCCAGCCTCGGGCACAGCTCGAACCGTGTTGTGCTTTTCATGGATTTCAAATGCCATTCTAGGGCCCATCTGGCAGAGTGCAAGCAGGCAGGGGCCACACTCCCATCATTTATCTCAGCACCTCTTTGATTCTGGCTTGGTTTTTTCACAGCTGAGACTTGAAGGAGTCTCAGGGATTGTCTTTAGCCACATGAGCTGCTTGTGTTTCCAGCAGCTTTAGCTTTGGGGGAAAATCTCAACACCTGATCTTGCAGCCTTACCTGGCTTACGGAAAAAATCTTGATTTCTTTGTTGAGGGACTGTATGCTCATCTGTATTCTGTGCAAATTGAGGGTAAACTACAAAATCTATTCTTGTAGGTGGAAGGCAGGGAAATTTCCAATGGCTGCCTGTATCACTTATTTCTCATGCCATATTCTTAACGTGGTTAAAATTGGCAGTTTACAGGAATTGCAGGCTCGGAGGCATTAGGACACTCATCCTGCCTGCCAGCATCCCTTTCTAAGAAACTGGGAAGATTAGTGCAGCGTAGATTTTTCCCATGTCGAAGTTTCTAAGGATGAAAAGCTCCATGTGGAATATATCTGTGCAACTTCAGTGGCAAAAATTGCTAAGCACGTTATATATAGATAGAAAAGTGCCTTCTTTAGGGACTGCCACAGACTGCTCCTGAGATAGCTAAGCAGACAAGTAAATAGTAAAATATGGGTATATTTAGCACTCCAGAAGGCGATGGATGATGTTCCGACTTCACATCACACAAGCTCTTAAAGTCTTTACCTCTGTGTAATCCCTTGTAGTCAGCACTGATGTGGTGGCACATTTGGGACCTAATTACAAGCTCCACTGCCAATCCAAGTACCAAATGGTGAAGGACAATTTTGGAAGGCAAAAACCGGAGGCATCCTGACTCACAGATCATGAGTAGCAGGGAAGGAGAGGCAGGAAAAGGCCGACACAGTTTAATGGGATTTGGATTAAATGTGGTTTAATGGGATTTGGGTGTAATTGTGGGTTTGAATGCCTGCCTGCCTCTCTGGTTCGTACAGGCACTGTTTGGGTGGATGTATTCTGGTTTGCATCCACTTCAAAAATCACAGTGGAGTGCCTGTGGTCAAACTGGGGATCTGATTTCACAGAGGCCCCTGCCAGGCTTGTCACAGCACATCTCCCTGGGGTAGTGGGAGAGCAGTACCTGAAACGGTGGCCAGAGAGCCAGAGGGGTTGTGGGAAGCTCTGGTAACCTTTCCCACATGAGTTCAGAACAGATTTTCCTTCTGGATGGTTTTTTTCCTTCTTGATGTATTTTCCTTCTGGATTTTTTTTTCCTGTTTGTGTCAAGCTTGAGGCCTTCCCACTTTGAACTCACTCTCTTCACCCGAGGCTGTTGAAAAGACTCAGGTGTAGTTCTGTCTGCCATGCCAGCCTGGAAAAACTGCAGAGAATATTTGCAAGTGTTATCTTTGAATCAAACCCACCACCTCACTTGGATAGCATCCATCTCCTCTTTCTTCCCTTCTTCCTGGCCTTTTGTAAGAAGGTTTCTGCTCTTGTTGAGGATATTCATCCACATTCATACCCACACACAAATTCTGTGCTGATGTAATGGTGCATTAGTGACAGAGAGCCTTGGGATTTTTAGCAAAAATACATGAAATGGTAGAGCTGTATTGCAGTTATTGGAAAGGAGCTGAGCTGAGTTGGTTTTGATGTTGTTGTCTTCCTTCCAAGGATGCTGTCCCCCTAAAACCAGTGCTAATTATTGCAAATTAAGGTCATGGACCCTGCTAGCTGTCCTTAGAGGAAGGCTTATGTGGAAACAAGTCCCAGCTCTCCCATAACTGGAGTAACCACATCACCAAATCTGGGAACCTCAGGTGTGGTGCAGAGCTTGGTGTTTCTTTAAAATCCTTCAGAAGCAGTTTATTGGGGAGCTTTTCCTCCTGTGTCAAACTGAGTTACTCCTTGCTTTGTCTCACTGATGCATTTTGTCTCTCTGTGCATCTCTGGGTTCCTTTTCATGTCTTGTGCTTTCCTACAAGCTCGGAGGTGTTGTAAGGAATGAGCAGAGCTGGCAGCCTGGCTGCTGTGGGGTGACACGGTGACAGCAATTCCGAGTAGCTCTTGTGTGTTCCTGGCAGTGGGGCATGAACAAGGAGCAGTCTCGTGGAGTGGGGACATTGCAGGGAATCCAAACAGGCACGGGAGTGACTGGTGCAGTGACCCACAGGTGCCCAGTGGGGAGTGACCATGGCAAAGGGTGTGATCCCTTCTCTGGGCTGGCTCCCTGGGGCTCTGGGAGACAGGCAGCTCGGGACAACCCCATTGTTCCCACAAATTGCAGGGTCATGTTCCATCCCCTTCATTTTCAAGCCTCTAGCCACTAGAGGGAGAGAATGCCACATATTTATGGCTTCGTTTGCGCGTGGGGATGTGTTTAATGAAGGAATCCACCAAGGCTTGCCAGGCAGTCCCAAAGCTGGGTTTAACCCTTTCATTCATCCGGGGTAGTTTTATAACTGCTCCTGAGATCTGACTGCTCCCAGAGACCTCAGCTGGCTCACGACCTCCAACTGAAACGCTCTGGAAGCTGTTGGGTGATCCCTGCCCGTGTTTTACACCCTGTACTTTCTGTTGAGCATACCTGCTGTGAAATGGGAAGCCTTGGCAGGCACACCTTGGGCTGCTGCTGGATGTGCCTGTCTGCTCGCGTTACACAGCCCAGTGCACCGAGCAGCACGCACAAACCCCCTTCCCTCCTTCCCAGCAAGCCTCAGCCTCCTGGAGCCCATGGCCTGTTCCCTCTGCTGGAATCAAACAAGCCCAAGAGGCAGCTGGTTTCATTTGGAATGAAAGCATCCAGTCAGTAATTACTGTAGGCAGATGAGTTGTACCAATTTCAAAGGACACCAGCAAGAGTTGTGGGCTGAGGGGAGGGATCAGGGCTGGGAGCTTTAAAAAGGCAATGTCAGAAAGTGAATTTTACACACTTCTGAAAGGGAGATGAGATCGAAACTTGCGTTTGCAGATTGAGCCCAGTAGGGAGGACCCGTGGAAGTCTGAGGAGGGGACTGTGGGATTTGGAGGGGTCTGGAAAAGTAGCTGGGAGTGAGAGCAGCACATTCAGTGGTTTGGAGAGCCATAGCCCTCGGCCTGCAGTGCTGTTTGTCAGGGGAATTCACTTCCCTCTGCACGTGGTGAGAGGGGAAGAGAAAATCTCTTTGCTTTGCTTTTGATTCCAGAGGGTGACTCAAGGCAAGGCTCTTTCAGAAGGGAAACCTCGCAATGTTTTAGCAGCCTGAAGTATTGAAAGAGCATTTCTTTGGGAAATGTTCCTGGCTGTAAAAGTGAATAGTTCCAGTTAATATAGAGGCTCAGCAAATAGGTTTCCTTAGGCTGATGGAGCATCCATGCAGATGATGCCCCAGCTCTGGAAGTTCTCCTGGTGAGGCTGGGGCTGGTCTCAGCTGCTCCTTTCCCCTCCTGTTTGTCTTGCCCAGATGTGCCCTGGCTGGCACAGCTGAGGGCAAGCACAGGGAAGCAGGGAGGGAAATGTGCAGGGGGGCACTAGAAACCTTGAGATTGACCTGACCCAGGCACACTGGAAAAATGGGCATGTAGGGACTAAATGTACATCATCCTGATCAAAACACTCCTCATTGTCCTGGGTGTCCATCACTGGACAGCCCACACTTGCAGAGCTGGGGTTGGGCTGCTCCAGGAGCCTTGCCTGCTCTATTGTGTGCTCCTCCCTGCACCTCTGGGCCTCCCAACACGTCCTGGTAACTCAGACTGACTGAGGCCATGAAAACAGGGCTGGGAGCTGAGCTGCTTCAGCTCAGCATCCAGAGCCAGGGGTCACAGCTTGAATTAAATAACACAGCAAGAGGAGCGCTGAGTGAATGTGAAAGGCTCCTCTGATGGCTCCGTGCATTCCAATGAACTGTGGCCATAGATACCAGCTGCTTGTTAAGCCCTCACCTGCCTGGTGGAGACGAGAGGTCCTGGGGGACCAACCTGCTTGCCTTGTGCTTTGCAGGTGGAGAGCCAAGCTGTAAAGTTGGTTTTGAGGTGGGAATCCTGTGGGTTTGAGTGGGAGCTGTGCCGTGCCTGGATCAGGCCGTGCCAGTTCACTGCTGTGCTTTCCATGGCAGGAAAACCAGTTCTGTCCAGGGCTTTGTGTGTGTCTGTGGGTGTAGGACCAGGCTGGGCTGCTCCTCCAAAGGCTCTCAGCTCCAGTGAGATCCCCATGGGCTTAGGGTGGGGGAGAGGGGACAGGCAGGAGCTCAGGTGTGAGTCTGGCTGTTGGTTTTGGGCAGGCAGGAGCTCAGGTGTGAGTCTGGCTGTTGGTTTTGGGACAGGCAGGAGTTGGGGTGTGAGTCTGGCTGTTGGTTTCGGAAGAGGGCAGGAGTTGGGGTATGAGTCTGGCTGTTGATTTTGGGAAGGCAGGAGCTCAGGTGTGAGTCTGGCTGTTGGTTTGGGACAGGCAGGAGCTCAGGTGTGAGTCTGGCTGTTGGTTTTGGAAGAGGACAGGGCTCTGAGAGCCCCCAGGCCATGAGACAGGGCCATGCGGAGGGCTCTGGAGGCTCCATCCTGGGCTCCTGCACAGAATGTCCCTCCAGGCACCTGGGAGGAGTACAGCCTCAGGGTTTATGGATTTGCCAGTCCCTTGTGACCTCAAAATGCATGACCTAGGGCAGCATTTATTGTTTCCCTGTCAATCTTCTCATGAACAGCAATGCTAAGCTCTAGTTTTCTTAAAAAAAAAAAAAATCTTTTTTGGCTGCAGATCTCTTAGTAGACAAATGAAATGAATTTATATATGAGCATTGTGCTGCTTGTAAAGCCCTTTTAGTTTCCAATTTAGTTTTATTCCTTTTTTTTAATCTCCATAGGATTTTCCCTAAATAAGCAGAACTAGGGCAGTGCTAGTGACAGATGGATATAAAGAAGACTTGGATGCTGGAGAGACTTTACTGGGCTTAGGGATCTGAACTGGGGTGCTTTCCTCATCACCCAAAGAGTTTAATTTGTCTGCAGATTATTAATTTTCACCTCTAAAGCACAGGGCATGGCAAAAGAGAGCGTTCCTTGGTAACAGACTCCTTGAGTTCATTAAAGCAGAGGTGGGAGGTTTGCAAAAGGAAAAAGTTGAGAGATATTAGCAAATCAAATGGGTTGAGGCATGAGGAGTCTTGTCAGTCAGGCGGGGGTGACAGGAGAAGGAATAGTAAACAACGTGCAAACAGTCTTGAAGGAAATGTTTTGGAAGGAGGAAGATCCAGGATTTGCCTGTTTTCCTGCCTTCCCAAGGGCAGGATGGGCTGAAGAGGGCTGGGAGGAACCTTTGTGTGTCTGGCAGACTGTGGGCAGTGAGCTGAAGAGGCTACTTAATAAAAAAATTGCTTTTTACAAACAGGATTCCGGACTGTGGTTTCCCACTAGGGCTTTTGTAGAAGTTCCAGTTTATTTTGATCCTTTCCAAAACTGAAGCTGGCATTTTGTTGGTAAAATCCCACAAAAAGCCCTTTGAGGGGAGTCTGTGGGAGCGTGGCCATGCCCAATCCATGCCCTCCCTCCTTCCCCATGGAGCAGGCTGTGTGTGCCACACACCTCTGCCTGGAGCCAGATGGGGTCTGTTTGCACTGTGACTGCTAAATATAAATACTGCAATTAATTAATAATGCCCAATGCACATAATTAAATTAGAAATAGCTCGAGTTTGTACCAGCATATAGAGTGTGCATACAACTGATCCAGACTGGAGAAGGGGTTTGGAGCAGGGGGAGACAGGTTTGGGCTGCCCTGTCTGTCCCTGCCAGTGGCCACTGTGTCCCCTTGGGAGGTCAGGGGAAGCCTCTGGTTCTCAGGTAATGATCTCTCTCCCTTGCTGTGGTAAACAGCCAAATCCCAATCACATCCATCAGAGCAAAGCATTCCAGGCACTTGTTCCAGTCCTATGGTTCTATGATTCTATAATTTATGACTGAAACTATCTTTGTGTCAGAGCTAGTTCAGGAGGACACTCGTATCTGGGCTTCTGAATATGTCATCTCCTATTAAAGAACAAACAAACTCCCTTGTAATGTACCATAAATAATAATAATACTTTGCAAGAGCCCGAAGCGCTGTGTTACTGCTGTGCTAATCAGGGAGGCACTGGGCCATTATGAGAGTATTCCATGGGGTTTGGGCTTTTTTTCCTGCAGGAAGGTACGTGTTTCATAGCTGTATAGTGTGGCTGATTGGTTTATAAAGCCAGGCTGGATAACTCCTAGTAGAGGTTAGACAAATTCCCCTCCTTTCTCATTAATTAACCTGTAGGATTTGGTGCCTGTTCTTTGCAGTTCAATAGAGACAATGACTGCCGGAACATATTTGTGCTCTCTGATATGGAATGAAGAACATCTGCCTTCTGCAGCAGTGAAATACCAGCGTGTGGCAAGGCTCTCCAAAGGGCACTGCCAGCCTCTCCTGCCTCAGTGAGGAAATTCCAGGCTGAAATTTCAATGGGGAGGTGCTGGCTGGGGGATGTTGTCCAGTGCAGCATCGTAGCTGGGGAGGGAAGACAGTGGGTGAAAAGCAAAAGAAGGGAAATCCCCTCATGAAAACAGCAGCAGGGTGGAGGAAAAAGCATTTTGGCAAAAGTTCCCACATCCAGAGTGGTTTAAAGCAAAACTCTTCCAGTGGGATTAAGGAAAGGAGGCCTTGAAGAGCTAAAGGAGATTTCAGTGGTGATGTGGTAACACAATAGCAGGAAGAAAAGAGGAGAGGCAGGTGAAATCCTGCAGTGCTGCTCTCAAAGGCTGCAGGAAAAGGAACCTTCATGTTTGGGATCCTAGGGCTGTGTTCTGGGTGTCTCAAACCAGGGTTCTGCTCCCAAAAGCTGCCCTGCAATACTGTAACTAATGGTGGCAGAGCAGGGTGGCTTCTGGGAGGGCTGGATTGGAGATTGGATTGCAGTGGGAATGTTGGTAAAGTCTCCTGTGTGTCATTTCCATGACTCCAGATGTGTTGGATGAGGCACAAGGATGGAGGTTATTTTTGCTGTTTCACTGTGGTGTGATGCTGAGTGTCCTCCTGCTCATACCCAGTTGCTTGGCTTTTGAGCGGCTCTCCAGCTGCAGAGAATTCGGAGAAAATAAGTTCCACGTGGAGAAGTGGTATTAATCTGATAATTCAGGCAGTCACTGCTACTGCAGAGGTATTCACTGCCCCTTCCTCCCCTGCCTTCACTTCTCTGCTCCCCTGGGAGGTTCTTGCCCATTATTGGTGTCATTGGCAGTCACAAGGAGACTCCAGACTGGGCTGGGCTGTCAGGGGGTGGAGCACCCCAGCTGATTTTGGTCCTTATTCTGGAGAGAGAAAGACATTTTTGGAGGCTGTGACAGGTCAAATATGATCAAACCACAGCTCTGCTGAGCCTGACTGAGACATTGTGTTATTGATGAGCAATCCTGCAGTTCTTCCTGGGGATTTCCTCTGGAGTGATCCCCCAGACAAACCACCTGAGCAAAGCCTTGTCCCTGCTTCCCCAGTGGGACGTGCTCACACACGTGGTAGAAATCCCATTTTCTTGGCGGCTAAATGCCTGCAGTGCAAGCTCTGTGCCCAAGCACCACACCCTGAAAGCTGCCTCTGTTTCCCTGTGAGCACTGTTGGTTTTCCTACCAGAGCAGTGCCCGTGGCACAATCCCACAGTGCTCTGTGACTCACACCCAGCTCAGGGGTGTGCCTGGCAATGTTCCATGTCTGGAGTGTGCTGGCTGGGCACAGAGCCCACTGTGCCCTCAGGTGTGCTGGGCTGCAGCATCCCCTGGCACACCTGGCACGGGAGTCAGCACGTGGTGCCCTTCCCTGGAAGATGCTTTTTTCCAGTGGGGGGAAGTGGGGAATCAGCGAGTCACTGAATATCCTGAGCTGGAAGGAGCCCACAGGGATCATCCCAGCCCAGCTCCTGGCCCTGCACAGGACCCAGAAGAAGCTCACAGGTGGCTTTTCCCTGCTCCCTCTGCTCTGGCAGGGACTCTGGGCTTGGTCCCCTGCCCGCTGGCTGCCTGCAGAGCACTTTGCATTGACAATGAGGCAGCAGAGGTGCATTTTCTTGGCAGGGAAATGCAGCTGGGTTCTCTCTGAGGTTCCCTGTGCCAGAGAGAACGGCTGCCCCAGTGCTCTGGGCAGGATGGGATTTGTGTGCAGCCTGCTGCCCATTCAGAGATTTAGCTGATCTTGGGGCACTCTTGCCTTTCAGCACCTTCGTAGGGAGCAAGAACTAACCTGGCAATTCTTGGTTTGCTTCTCAAATCAGTTTAGTGTAAACAAGGCATAGGGAGTGAAACAGTGGAATATGAGCCTTATTGACAGGCCTGGTCAACAGCTGGCAGGAGGAGAGAAACTGGGATCATTCTGCTTGTGTGTAACAGTCCTCCTCCAGATCCACATTCCCAGTTCGAGCAACAGGGTGGGATGTGCCAGACAAATCCCCTTCCCTTTGCACTGCCAGGGTGTAACTTTGACCAAAGTGAGTGCAGTTACTGGGATGATGCAGTGCATGGTTTAAAGCTGATTTTGTGATTGAGAGGGTCATTGTTGTGTGTGGTGACAACAGGGCAGATCTCATTTAGTATTTCCTGGTAGAAAGAATATTTACCCTTCAGTTAGAGATCATTGCTCCGTCTTCAGTCCAAGTTTCTGAGGGAAGCAATGTCCACTCAGGATGTCTGTCTGTCAGTTCTGCTGTCCCAGCTCTCCCAGCCCCTGCAGCTTTTGAATCAGTTGGTGAGGCTGTGCTGGCTCTGTCTGACATCCCGAGCAGGTGAGGTACCTGTGAGATCTGAGTTCCAGGGCTGCACAAAGCCGCGGCCATCACCTGCTGCAGGAGATGGGGCTCTCCCTAGAGAGCACCCTGACTGACAACATGTTCCAGAGTGGCTGTCAGAGGTGGGATTTTCCAACCAGAGCCCTCCTGTGGATGGAAATAACTTACCTGGTGTGACAACCTGGTGTTTCTGTCACTCAAAACTTAGGCAGAATTCCAAAGTTTGGACAGCTATAAGCATTTGCCTCCTGACTCCTTCTTTTGTCAGCCATCTCTGGGAATAATGATGGCTGTCAGTGCCTGTGCAAAAGGTGATGGGATGTGGCTTGATGGAACTGGAGCAGGCTGAGTGGGGCCCCAGTAGTGCAGAGATGCTGGGCAGCATCCCTTCAGTCCTGCCTGCACTTCTGGTCTGTCCCATTTGAATAATAAGTGAAGACACCTAAGCTCTGATCCTGCTGAGTGGCACAGGACCAGCAGAAAGTGGCAGTCACGAGGAGCTGCGTGTTGTTCCCTGACTCAAAATCTCCAGCTGCAGGAAAAATGTTGACTCTTCCAGAGGCCAGGAGCGGGAGATCTAAATGCCCTTCTGCCCTTGAGGTGTGGAGAAAAAACCCATGCAAACACAACCCTAAATCCTCTGCAGCTGTAACTGAGGAGATTGGAGCTCCTCCACAGATTTTACAGCATATCCTGTGCGTGGATCCAGCATGTCCAGTGTCCCCAGTGTCCTGCCTGTGCCCAGAGCACGCTGCCAGCCATTCCCCACATTGTCTCCACGTTTCCTACCTGCCCTCTCCTGTCCCTGAAGCCAGCTGCAGACTCAGCTGCCAAAGAGGGGATTTTGGGAATATTGGTGGGGCATTTTCCTGTACTCAGGGGTGTGTCAGTCCTTCTCCGGGCTGCCCCTTCCTGTGGGCACCGAGCCCCGGGATGGCGGCAAGGGCTGCGCCACCGGCGCCATGAGCGTCCTTGGCCAAGTCCTGCCAGCCCCGTGTGCTGTCCCCACCATGGGGAGGACCATGTCGATGTGCGTGTCCCAGCTGGAGCATCCGCGAGGATTCAGCCCCGTTCCCAGTTGGCTCTACACATCCCATATGCTGCCGCCGCCTCTTCTAACCAGCGCCAGACACAGCGAGCTCCTCTCCCTCGACGTGGTGGGTGGCCGGATCGATGAGCAACGCTTAACGCTTGCTTTCTTAACTCTGCAGCTGTGGCCAGAAAGTGGGGAAAATCCGGGGCAGCAGGCAGGGGATGAACAGCCAGAGTGGGGAGCAGGGCGCCGCTGATGGGGGAGGATCACCCCGGGCAGGTGCAGCGCTTGGGCTGGGCCGGGAGCATTGCTTTCAGTGGGAGGGGGACTCATCCTTCATGTGGAGAGCGGAACAAGAACCTACTGTCCTTTGAACGTCAGCAAAATCCCCAGCCCTTGCTGAGCGTGGAGCATGTGCTGGATCTGCAGAGCCGGCGTCCTGCAGCGCTGGGGGCGAGGGTGACCGGCCAACGGCAGGAGGGCACGGGGTGCCCAGGGCCCCTGCGGGGCCCCTCCTCAAGTTCACATCGGTCCCCCCTTCCCTCCTCTCGCTTCCACTCCCCTCCCCTCCTGCAGAGTTTCAAAGCACGGCAGGGAAAAAAAAAAAAAAAGAAGGAGGACATCCCCCTCCCCTCAAATCCCTCGGTCCGTGACTGAAATAAATAAGCACAATCCCAGGTAGTGAGGAGGCTGCTAATAACGTGCTCCTGACAGGCACGGGATTGCCGGGCTGAGGGATGGCTGACTGAAAGCTCCAGGCTAGGGTGGGGGTGGGGGGGCTTCTTTTTTTTCCTGCCAGCTCTCGCCAGGCAGTAGGGATTTTTTTTTCTTCCCCTCTCTGATAATAAGGACATCATCAGAAGCAAGATGCAGTGGCTAAGGGATGGAACAGGAATGGTGAGTTCAGGTAGCTATGTCTTTCTCTTTTCCTCTTATTGCAGTACTTTGACAGGGAAATGAACCTCCGTCCTATCTCCTGACTCCTCCTTTACTCCCTGTCCTTGAAACCATTGATCACTCTGTAGCCATTTTATAGACTCTGCATTCCCCAACTGCTGAGCAAAAGAAGAAATTAAAAGAGAGGAAGGAGGGTGGGCATGCCTCGGGGCGTGGGAGGGGGTTCCGTAGGGCGAGCCGGTGGGTTCGGAGGGGGGGAAGCAGAGGATTTGCCCGGTTCCCCGGCGTGTGGGGTGTGCGGTGGGAGAGCGCTGGAGGAGAGGAGTGCCGGCACAGGGCTGGGTGCTGCCCGGGGCAGCCGGGACTGTCAGCCGTGCCCCTCCGCCGGATGATGAGTTGCGGTGCGGGGGGAGCCCGAAGTGCCGAGCCCTGGACGCGCCCGCAGCAGCCTGGCAGACACTCCTCCGGCTCGGCAGAGCCGCCAGCCCCGCCAAGGCAGCTCCTGCCGCCCTGCGAGCCGAGCCGAGCCGCCTCGGAGGGCTGCGGCTGCCGAGGGGAAGCGGGAAGTTCCCCCAGCCCAGCAGGGCCCCTCCGTTTCATTCAGGAACTTCCCCGGGAAGCGATGCGGTTGTTGTGAGATCCTCCTCCCGCCCCAGCTCGCCCTTGCACTGGCATTTCCCGCACGGCTCCGTGCGGGGCCGGCCTTTGCAGGTGCTCTTGGATTTGCCCTTCCCTGCGTTCTCCGTGCTGCGGGAGGCTCGGGCATCCCTGCGGGCCGGTCCCGGCTCCGGAACTGCTCGGGCTCAGGCCGAGCTGGCGTCACCCGGCTCAGCCCCCGCGTTCCGGCTCCGGGGGCACCGGCAGATGCCACTGGCAGCGGGGAGCCTTTGGGAGGGATCGCCGCCCGTCCTCCCGCTGCCCTCCATCCCTTCTCCGCTCCTCACACAAACGGGCCGGGGGGGTTTGTGCTCCCGAAAGGCTTCGGCGGTGCCGGCAGTGTCGTGTGGGGTGTAGGCAGCAGCCTGCAGCGGAACACGCGTTTGTTTAGGGTCCTGTTTAAGGCTTGTCTGCCACCCAGCAGCACCTCGGGGGGTTTGAGCCGCCGTCCACCCTCGGAGCATCCGGAGGGATGGGATTCCTTCCTCTATCCTCCTTGTCCTGCACTTTGCCCCTCTCCGCCCCCCTTGTCAGGGATAAAAAGTGGTGCCGGAGGATGCTCTTGCCTCCCTTTCCCTCTTCTGCCAGGTGGCTGCTGAGCCCCGCTGGGGAGGGGCTGGGCATGCTGCAGGACGAAGTGCTTTTCTAATTGACACAGCACAGGACCTGACACTTTCTTGTCCTCTCATCTTCACAGATTCCTTCCTTGCTGCCGGCTGTGTTACTCTGTTCTCATTAGTCTAATCTTTGCTTTCTTTTTGAGAGAAATTACAGTGGTTACTGTAGGCTGTAATAGAAGATATTTTTGGGGGAAAGTAAAACTCCGTTAGTTGATTTTGAAGCAGGATTTTCCCAATATTGCTCCTTCTAACAAGGGAAAAATAAAAGAGAGAGCTGTGGTTTCTGTATTTCATACAGCCGTTCAACAGCCTCAGCAGTGTTTGGAGATAGTCCACATATCTCCAGATATCTGAAAATAAAAAATTATTTCAAAGCAGCAACGTGAAACTGAACCAAATAGGATAAATCCAGCAGATATGTTTGCAGTCCCTGGCGGTGAGGAGTCTGTTTCCCTGGGGATGGGTGGCCTGAGGGTTCAGGGGCTCCTGCCCTTGGAGCACCTAAAGCCGAGGTCCTGCCAACACTTGGTCCCTACAAGTTCTGCTCCTTTAGCAAGACAAGATGTGTTGGTCCAGATGTCCTGCCCAAGTGCCAGTGTGGATAGCAGTATTCCCTCCAGTGCAGGTTTTCTTTGCTGTCCCCACTGGTAAGTTATTTGAAATTTTAGTACTTCAGATGTTGATCATTTGGTGGACTGTGCTAAACAAGTGAGTTATTCCACACCAGGAGTAGCTGCATTTCAGTAATTCAGTGGGAATATTATCACCTCAGTCTGCTGGCTAAAATGTACTGTGGAATTACCAACCAGCTCTGCTCCTTAGTCAAGGTTGGCTGCTCTGTTCACGCAGCCTCCCATGCCATGCACAACCTCAGCCTTTCATTCTGAGCGTCACTGGACCCATTTCCATGGGCACTGCGTCTCTGTTTTTTCAGGTGTCTTTTTTACTCCAGTATTATTTTCTCTGTGCTGCTAAAGACCAGCAATACACATTTATTCTGGCAGCATCCCTTTCTTCTGCTGAGGCACATTGGTCAAAACCTGGATTTTAGCCTGATTTCTCCCAAATTCTGCACAGCACTGATTTATTCAAAATGTTGTTTTTTGTTGTTCTCAGCTCGGGTTCAAGACTCAGATCTGCTCCCTTTCAGAGTTACTCATCTTTAAGAAGCGTGTCACTATTGCTTTACAAGTGATAGTACCTTTTGTTCCTGTGGCAGGTGGCTTTTTTTTTTTTCCAAATCAGCCCCTAAACCCAAGCTATTATTCCATAATATTAAGCTGTTGGAGCTTCTTTTTTCCCTCCTTTGCATGTGCTGCTTCCTATTTTTTAAACAATTAATCTTTTGCCAATTATGCTGGCATCCCACGGGGGTGTTTTCCATGCTTCACTGGTACCACGTTGCTAAACTCTCTAGTATCTGTTCCTAACCTAGAAAAATTCAACTAATTGTCATTGGTAGTGATGAGAATCAATCTGCACATCTGAGCAGTGTGTGAGTGCAATGATTCTTTGCTTTGGCATTCTTCAGAGGGTATTGATCCAGCATGGTAATAAAATGAGTTGGATTAAATCAGGAGAAAATATAGCCTCTTCTGGAATAGTTTTTTATCTGACAAGGGCAGAGTTTTTTTCCCAAGTCTTTGACTGTATTGCAAGTAACACAAGTGTGAATCTTCCATGGTATTTCCTCACAAAGGGTCTCCTTTTGGGTTTAATGTTGTACCTGTGACAGTTCAGGTGAGTGCAGCCATCATCTTTAACAGGTGCAGTCCCAGCTTTTTTCTTTTACAGCCATAAATAGTGATATTTTTACACTGCCTGTTGTTGAAATATTTAAAATCACACTCCTGTTGATATTTTCCATTTCACTTGTAAGCAAAAATTAAACTCTTGTAAATCATCACAACCTAAAATATGGTGAAAATGAATTCAGTGAATCAAAGGGCCAAATGCTGCAAGTGGTGGAGATGCCCCTGAGTGGGGCAGGTCAGCAGCATTTTTCCTCACTTACTGTTTTCCACTTGGCAGTCTGAAAAATCACAGGGTATTGGAAATACAAAGTACTCTTTGCACTCAGTAATTCTAAAAATCTCAATGTGAAGTCTGGAAAAGAAAAGTAGAAAAAAAGCAGTTTGGGTTTGACTTTTGGTTTTGAAAGTTTGGATAAACAAAAGCAGCTGGTGGAGAGCAGCCAGGTCAGGGCAGGATGGAAAGAGAAGCTTGTGGTATCCAAGCATTAGGGAAAAATGGGACTGAAGAGGCCCAGAGCAGTTTTCCTGTGGAGATCAAAGGGAGCAGGGAGTGCTGGCTGCTGCTGGAGCAGTCCCAGGCAAGCTCCTGAGTGCTGTGGGTGTCCTGCAGAGGATGCTGCCCACTCTCCATGCCCTGTGGCCTCAGCAGGGAGGGATTTCCACAGCAGAGTGGGAAGTTTGGAAGTTTGTTCCTGTTCATCCAGGTCCCCTGTCACTGGAGTTGGTGCTTGGCTTGCCTGAGCTCTGCATGCAGTGAGAATTCCATGGGTGCTGCAGGGCTATGGAGCCCCCAAAGCCCCAAATCCATCCCACCAAATGCATTTCTTTGTGGGATTTTTCTTACAGAGTTGCTGTTCAGTTTTCCATTTCTCTTCCACTTTGGGGCTGCTTTAACCTTTTACATCCTCTTGCTAGTGCTGTTATGCCAAATGGCCAGGTTAAGAAGGAGCTGATGCTGTGGTAAATAAAAATGTTTGATAAATCCATGCTCCATGCTGATGATTGTCCTTGTGTCAGTCTCAGGAGGGGCTGGGAGGAGGCCTGGCTCCATTTCCATGGAGTTCCCACCTGCTGGATAAGAGACATGCCAATAACTCCTCTGTCTCCTGACATACATCAGGAGTGTCTGGAAAACCCTGGGAGGGTGCCATAGGCATAGGAAGCAGTATTTCGTGGAGCTCTGAGCAGGCTGTGCTTGCTGGGAATCCACACACCCCATGTGGTCACCATGTCCATCTGTCCCTCCTGCTCAAGGTTTGTGTTTGAGCTCTACAGCCTTTGCAAACCACAAGGTTTTTTAACTGCCGAGAACCTGATTTCCTTGTATCTCATCAAAGGGTTTTTCTTTTTTTAAACAGTTCTTGAAAAATCTCTGAAATGCTTCAAGCTGACATCTTAATGTATTTATGACATTAGCTGCTTCTGCTCTGGAATGGTTGCTCTGAATCTCTTTGAGCCTGGCTGTTATTTTGAACATGACTAATTCCCTGAGTGACTAAGCTCTTAGATAATAGGAAAAATTCATCAAGTTATCTCGGGCTCCAATAGTTTCTATTGTTATGAAAAGACAACTTAAGAAAAAAAAAAAAAAAAAGGATGTTTATTATGTAATATGGGCAGGGAGAGGAAAGGTGAGTGTTAGTAGGGACTGGCCAAGGTGCCATGTCTGGGAAAGGCAGGAGTGCAGCTTCAGGCTGTGACATCTCCAGCTTAGTCTGGATGAGAAGTAAAGAATTCCTTGACTGGAGCTCTGGTGACTCCCACTGAAGCCAAGGAGTTGTGCTCTTGTACAGAAGTGTGTTCAGAGGGGATCCCAGCCCCTTCCTCCCCATTCTGCCACACTGCAGAATTCCTGGGATGTGACCCAGGATAACGCTGGGCACACAGTGAATCGCACCGCACCTTCTCTGCCTGGTTGTTTCAGGCAGCACCTGAAGCACTCAGCACTCCTGCAGGGCTGTGTTCCAGGCAGCACAGCAAACCTCAGCTCCATCCCACTGGATTTTCCACTTGGAGCTGCTGATCACCAACACAGAACTGCCAATGTGCTGCTTGGAGCAGCCAGCACAGCACCAGGTGCCTTCCTCTGCCTGTGTGTGCAGCTGTGTCCCACACAGGGGGGGTTGTCCCTGTCATCCCTCACAGCCAGGGTCCCTTTGGCACAGCTGGGATCCCTCTGGCATGGCCAGTGTCCCCTTGGCTGTCCCACATTGGCACAAGCTGCATGAGGGCAGTGCTGGCTGTTCCTGGAAGGCAGCACCCTGTGCACACTCTCACTGCAAGGAATCCCACTGAGCTGGGAGAGGGAATGGAGCCTACCTGCCTCGCTTGGAGAAAGGAAAAAAAAATAGAGAAAGGCTCTAAACTTCTTTTTTAATGCTGATATTGCTGATAAAAATGAGTGCGCTATGTTCTATTCATACACCTACTGCTATCCATCTGGAGTTCCTACTTCATTGGGTTGGCTTGCACTGTTTTCTTCATTAAAAGAGTGCCAGATTCAATAGGCTGTTCCCTCTCCTTTTTTTTGGGAGGCAGAGAGAGGGGGAGAAAACGATTTCTATGAAACACATCCAATTCTCTGTGTTAATTTGTGTGAAGAACATGAGACCCATGGGTCAGCTTCTTAATGAGATGGTTTTTCCTTTTCTCGGTGTCTTGACAAGGAGAAGCCCAGGGAAGCCAGAGCCAAGTGTTGCAGGAGGGGGGTGAGGAGGCTGCAGGGAGCTCTGGCCGATCGCTTTTTGTCCTCATTCCCTTGCAGGTGCTGAAATGCACCCTTTGATTTTCATGCCAAAGAGTTTCCCTGTGCCTGTGCAGCTGAATTTCTCTGGGTGACACTGACCCTGAATTCAGAATTCAGAATTCAGTTTCTAGCACGTAATAATTTTTTTTCACACACCACTTTGCCCAGACATGTTCTGATGTGAAGATTCTGCAATTTACTGTCAGATTGCCTGGAGGGAGCACTTGCCTTCCCCGAAGGAATAGACGTGGCTTCTATTTTTTTTTTTTTTTGCAGTTTGGGCTTTGTTTTCTTTACCTTTTTCCAGGCTCAACAGTGAGCCCAAAAGCTGAGTAATGAAATTAAGGAGTAAAGGTTTTTTCAGACAAGGAGAACTTACATAAGATTGAAGCGAGCATCTGAATTGGATGGGTCCTTTTAAACAGAACTTGCTTGGCCCCTGAAGTCTTTCTCTGTGACCAGGGTAATTGGTGTTACCACATCTGATTTCTGCAGGATTTGAGGGGGGTTTATTTTCTTTTTCACCATTGGGAGTCCGAAGATGCTTCTGGAGTGCAGGCTGGAGTGTGCAGTAGATGCAAAGAGAGCAGAAAGCACTCGCACAACACCATTGCCAGGGGCAGGAGATTTTAGTCTGTCTTAATGCTTTAAGTTCAAGTAAACTTAAAAACAGGAGATCAGTTGTTCTCACTGCAATCCAGAGGAGCACAATGGACTCAGCCCCTCCAGACAGGCTCTCTGTGCCATTTCAGCATGGTCTGTGTAGTGTCCCAGGAGCTGTGGCACTGATTCCGTGGGGACATTGCTGCTGTGGCTCAGCTGCTGCCCATCTTTTGCTGGAATTCTTGTGGGTTTTTTTCTTGGAATGCTTGGAGCAGTGACCCAGAGATGCTCAGGTCCTTCCCTGTGGCCTCTGAGCTTTGTGCAGCTCTTGGCCAGGTGGTCATGCAGGTGCAGCTGAATTCAACCTCCAGCAGTGCCCTCTGTGCTCTAAACGTTGCAAAGTGGGCTAAGGAACTTAATTTCTTCTCTTCCCAGCACTCCTGGCCTTGCCACAAGGCATCTTGCTTCATGTGGTCCTTCCCTGTGCTCTCCCACATCCACCTTCTCTCCCACTCCACTACTTTGCTGGCTCTCAACTTATGCAGTCCTTTAGAAAGAGGAAATTACTGGAAAAAAGTCCCAAGTTCATGTGGACAGTGAGGAAGCTTTCCATTTAGGGATGGAATGGACAGGCAAGGAACTGTGGGTGACTGGAAAGCTGATTTTTCACAGCCAAAATCAGGCCCAAGTCCAAGTCTCTACACATATTCCTCCATTTTGCAGTTTGGGTAAGAAATTTTAGGTATTTGGGGATTTTTAAAGCTTCCCATGAAGCCATTCCATAAACATAAAAGATTATGGAGATTCTTGAGGAAGAAATCTGCCCTTTGCAGCAGCTCTGCAGCTCGCAGGCTGGTGCCTCCCATCTGGCCCAGGATGGAAAAGAGAGCTCTGTCAGGCATTCAGTGAAGAGAAAGGAAAAAGAGGCAACTCCCAGCTTAAGGAAATCCTCCTTTTTGGAAACATAATCATAATCTCGCTGGCCTTTAATCTCTGAAACCCCAAGCTTAATTCCTGCCTAGATTTAGGAAACAAAAAATTAATGGTTTTCTTATAATCTCTGCTGGAGTCTGAGAGTCACTCCCACGGTGTCCAACGTCACAGCAGCGTTTGTGAGCACCCGACACGGGACACTGGGAATGGAGGAGCAGGTGCTCACACATCCCTGCCTACCATGGCTGCCTGTTCTTCCTGGGGGCAGGATTAATTCAACTGAGAAGTTTAAACTTCCCTCAATGTGCCACAAAGCTCTGGGGTGGGGCTTGTGCTCCAGGCAGGAGTACAAAGGAGCTGAAGCAGTTTGGGGTTGACAGTCACCAGCAGTGTTTTCCCCTTGGCCATGGATTTCATCCATCCCGAGCAATTTTATTCCTGCTCAGATTCACAAGCCACACTGTTTTGTGTGAAATTTCCCCCAGTTCACTGAGACTTCTCTCCTTTGGCCAAAGGGCAGCAGATTTGGGCTCCTCCTGTGCCATCCCAGAGCCCTGCCACACCACTTCCTACAGCGGCATGGCTGGAATTCTCTGGTTGATTAAGGCTGAGAGTTTAGTGGCTCATTTTCCCAGGTAATAGAAGGTGGAGCTGGCGTGTTGGGACAGGACTCTGCACCTCACAGTCAATTGGAATTGTCTGTGATGAACTAGAGCCCTGACCAGTCTAAAGGAAACCCAGCAGGGTACAAATCCCTGCCACAGGAGCATCTAACTCTCCAGACTGCCTCTCAGGAGTCTATCTGATTTATTTTGTATGTGTGGTTTGACATTTCTTCATGTTAGTCTTAACAGTAGGAAACACAACATAATGAAAACATGATCTTCCTTTGTAATTATGACACAGTCTTTAGTCTGAGTTTCCTCTTCCAAGGTTAGGCATCTAAAATAAGTCACTCCACTCTGCCTGTCCCAGAGTGGAGGTTGTTAACTCTGCACAGGGATCGACAGCAGGAAAGGGAATTGGAGCTGACACCGTGCACAGCCCCACACCCCTGGACTGTCCTGGCACCTCCTGTGGTGACCTGGGACCTAACCTTGCACGGGGAATCCAGGAGCTGTAAGCGTTCCAGCCCCAAATCCTGGCTGCCGAGTGCGAGCTGTGTTTGCTGAGCTGCAGGAGTGGGATGTGCTAATTACTGGAGATGTCCATTGGAGGGAGACGTGGTCACAAGGCTGAGCTGGTGCGTTCTGCACGGGAGGATTTGGCATCATCCGTTTCCTTGGCTTGCTCCAAAATTCCTGTTTTGTAATTAATGTCAGTGTAGGGCCCCTCTGGTTATTATCCGGGTGTCCAGAATTCCCTGTCCGATACACGTGTCCATCAGATGGGCGCAGATTCGAAGCGGGATGGGTGTGATGGGGGCGGGAGCCCCGGCTCCTTCCCGGGCTGCTGTCCCTCCGCAGAGGTGCTGAAAATCCAACCTCCTTTCTGGTCCAGCCCTTGCTGGTCCTGCATCACAAACTGTGCTCCCCAAGGCTCCTGCGTGTTCTGTGCACTGAGGGACGTGGTGTTTTATGTAACTGGTACAAATCTTCCCGTTCCTCGTTTCGCTCTGTACAGAACCTGAGACCAAACTTGTCAGGAAGAATTCCATGAAGTTCAACTTTACCGTGGTTTTATATAAATCCCTGCTGTGTAGGTGTGCTTTATCAAGAAGGCTTCTAAGACAAGGTACCATCCATTTTCGTAGTTAAATTAACATTTAGTGCACGCAGAAGGCATGGGAAATTATATAAAGCAGCAAGTACTGGTGGGAATACTGTGAATATAATTTAAATAGACACTTCTCTGCAGTAAATCTGTTTGTGCTGCTGTTACACACACAGAGCCTCCTCTGGAGCCCCAATGCTGTCCCTGGGTGAGGTGAGGCACCCGGGCCTTTCCTGCCTGATCTTTTTTAGGGGGTGTTTCACCTGGGCAAGGGGATGCTGTGGCTGAGCCTCCCGGGGTGCAGCATCCCCCGGATGCAGCATCCCCCAGGCTCCCCAGGGCAGGCAGCACAGCCGTGGGGTCCCCGCAGCCCCCCGTGGTTCCCGTGGTGGGGGTTTTGGGGCCAGCAGCTCAGGAGGGGCTGGCTCTGTGTCTCTGTGTCTCTGTTTGTAATCCGTGCCCTCCCCCGCGCTCTGAGTGGCTCAGCTCTTGCAGAATGCCAGCCCCAGCCCTGCCAGGCTCGGTGCTGGCAGTGGAACCCTCCCGTTGGGCTCCGGAAGTGGTTAGTGAGCATGTGTGAGGTGTGCACCTTTGTTCTGGAGGTTTCCCGGCCTCTGCTGCTCCCCCTGCCCTGCTCTGGCTCCCCTGGCTCCGTGCAAAGCCTCAGGGCTTCTGCCGCGAAACCTCGCTGGCACTTGCAGGAGACAGAGCCAGGGATGGGCTGTGCTGCTGAGGGTCCCCAGGCCCTGGGGAGGGTGGGGGGTGGGGGGGTGTGGACCAGCAGAACATCTCCACCGGGCTTCTTCTAACATTTCCTCTGTGCTCCACACCCAGGCTCCCTCTGTGCTCACTGCAGTTTAGAGGAAAAGATAAACTGGCCATAAAATCCCTCTAGATTCAGGCTGCTTGTATGTTTTGGGGAAGTCATTGCTGCTTCTGAGACTGAAACTGGAATTTCCTGGCTGTTTTTGTAAGTTCAGGTTTATGTTTTGGAAAATTGCCTGTGTTGTTTTGGGAAAGGATGGTAGCAATAATAATAAATATTCCACGTCTATTACATGTTGGAACTAAACGATCTCCAAGGTCCCTTCCAACCTGAATCATTCTATGTTTGCTATTGTGATTAGTCTAAAATTATATCAGACAGACTGACTATCCTAAAAATGGATCCTTGATAGAAAATGCAGGTTTGGAAGCTGGGGATGAGGCACGTCCATCACCTGGATCCAGCCTGGCATGTGTGCTAACAGGGCAGCCTGGGGCAGATTTAAAGCAGCTTCCTGTGATTTTACAGGTGAAAAAGGGCTTTTCACTGTCCTCCTGAATGAGAAGCTCCCTGCCTGGATGGAGCAGGGGTCTCAGATGTTGGACAGAGGCTCTGGCTGGCACTTACCACCCAAAATAAACCACCCAAGGAACCCAAACTGTTCTTGTTTCTAATGCTGCTCAACACAACCCACCCTCTGCATCTGCAAAGCATCACAGCCTGCACGTGCTCCAGAGCTGGTCAGAAATGAGCAGGATGGTGCTGCCTGAGTGTTGGTCTGGCACAAACCAGGAGGCCACCGAGGGAAACCCTGTGAAGACCCAGTCCTGACATGGTCTCTCCTTTGATGGTGTTTGGGGTGGATAC
Source organism: Vidua macroura (assembly GCF_024509145.1). Classification (NCBI taxonomy): domain Eukaryota; kingdom Metazoa; phylum Chordata; class Aves; order Passeriformes; family Viduidae; genus Vidua; species Vidua macroura. Next base: position 3,865,991 of record NC_071584.1, on the reverse strand, counting down.
AGGACCCTCCTGTTTTTGAGGAAGCCCTCTGTCACAGAGAGAAAATGAAACCAAGCCTTGCATGAAACAGCTGGGTTTGGTGTTGGTGTGAATGGTGAGCTGGGGCAGGAGCATCACCCCCTGCCCCTTCCCCAAACGCTGGTGCCCTGGAAGGACACTGCAGGACAGGCTGCCCTTGGTGGTGGGGCTGAGGTTAAAACATGAAGCTGGCCACGTTTAGACATGAAAGTGCTCCCCAGCTCCCACCGTTTGCTGCAGGAGAACAAACGAGGTGCTGTGTGGTGCCTGTTGGCCTCATGTCTGTGTGGGAACGTTCGGAGGCGCAGCTTTCCTGGAAGGTGCCGTGCTCAGCCCCCGGATGCACATTTTAGTGCATTATGCATATGCATTGGCAGCATTTCTATATTTGTCTTTGTCTGGAAAATCATTTGCTTTTTCCAGCTGAGCGTATCTGGTCTGTGTGCGTTGTGATGCCTCTCTGAGGTACCTGCTGGTTCTGGGAGCTAAGACTGGGGTTTGGGATAGCACCTGGCACCTGGGCCATAAACCCTGAGTGTGTGTGTGTGTGTGATTTTAATGTAGGAATGAACATTTCTGGCTGCTGCAGAAGGAATAAAGGTTCTCCATCTGTCCTCCCCCCCTTTTATAGATTTCTGTCTGTAGAGTCAGAATTCAGTATAACTCTTAGATGGAGACAGCCAGTGCAGTGCTGAGGGGAGAGGTTATAGGATTCGTGATGGGAGAACGATTGCACAGAGCTAAAACGTGATTCCCCCTGCCCATCTCCCACATTTCAGGCCCACAGCGAATTCCCAGGTTACCATGAGTCGCCTTTTTGTTATTTTGGCCGCTTTGCTCCTTCTCCCCTCCCAGCTCCGAGCGGGCTCCCAGCAGCAGCGGCTCTCGGGGCTGTGTTTTCCAGGGAAGCTGGGCGCTTCCAGGGCAGCCGCATCCCGGGGCGGTGCGGAGCGGGATGTGCGCGGCTCGGAGCGCTGGGAGCCGCCTCGGGAGCCGCCTGGCCGGAGCATCCGCGCCGCCTCGGGAGCGCGGGACAGAGCCGCGGCTGCGTGGCGCTCTCTGTCACGGCGGGCGGAAGCCTCGCGTATTTATGGAGCCAGCGCTTCCTTCTGCGTTTGAGTGACAGCCAGGATGCCGTCGCTGCCTGGTCACTGGAGCTGATTAGTATGCGCCAGGGTCCGCCTCGTTCCGAGGGATGCAGCCGCAGCAGCTTGCAGAGCTGTCACACTCACACGGGCTCCGTATCTGCACTGGCTTGACGAATTAAAAAGCGAGCCAGCCAGCGAGAGAGAGACCCGGAGAGAGAGGGGGGACGAGACAGAGAGAGAAGCTTGCAGACAGCGCTCGCTCTTTTCCTAAAGGAAGGATTTTGCATCCCGAGTGCTCACTGGTTGTGATGATGCTTCACTTAGCGGGCTCAGAATGAGCTAGAGACAGCAGATAGGGGAGAAACTAAAGGCAGAGCACAAAGCATTACGAACCAACCCAAAACCAGGAACAGTTTTCTCCTCTATTCTAGCATGGTGGATGTATGGACAGTCTTACAGAGCAGAGGTTGACTTCTCCAAATCTGCCAGCCCCACACCTCGAACACTACAGTGTTCTGCATTGCACCATGACCTTGGATGTTCAAACGGTGGTCGTTTTTGCAGTGATTGTGGTGCTATTGCTTGTGAATGTCATACTCATGTTCTTCCTGGGCACTCGTTAAATGGATTTTTTCTCCTGAGCTGTTGGGGGCTACTACTACCACTAGCAATTCAACAAGAGAGCACGAGCGGGAGAGAGAGAGAGAGAAAGGCGAGAGAGAGAGAGAAAGAGAGAGAGAGATTTCTTACTGAGGGGGGAAACGCGTTGAGCTTCAACATGGCCTCGCTGTGATATGTATGACGTTGGTATTATTATCTCTCCCTAAATCTTTTGTCATGTCTTGTCTTTTAAGTATGCCTGTAAGTGTAGCTGCTTTTGCCGGGGTTTTAAATGTGATAATAATAGCGATCCAGTCCTCCGTGGTTCTGTGCTAGCAAGACAGAGCTGTGCTTCTTTAGGCAGCAGCAGAATGAAAATGATATGTCTGTGGTGAGCACTGGCTGTGTTGTTTTGCTTTCCTTTGAAATAGAGGCTCAAGTTAATAATAAGTCATTTTGTGTGCGATTTCTAGCGAGCAGTTAATGTGCAATGTCTGTGAGAGTAACCATGTAGGTGCCAGGTGAGAGGTGCTGCTGTGTGCAATGAAATCGAGCTATGGGCATTTTTTAGGGGGGAGGGTGGTGGTTGAGAAATCCTATTAAAGGATTAAATCTTTGCTAAATAACATTCAGCCACCAAAAAAAAAAAAAAAAAAAAGAGAAAAATTCTATTTACTGTATTAATCTATGTTGCCGTGATGATCTGATTTGATTTCTGAATATTCAACCCCAAAGCCTCCAAATTCTATGTCCACACTGATGTAACCCAGCTCCTTTCTTTAGAGATGTGAGAGGCACCAAAACATAACCTGCTGGGTTTTTATTCTGGTTGTACGTGGTTTCTGTCTCTGCAAATTGGGAAGGAAAGATCAAAGGGAGAAAGGGCAATGCAGCTTTGTTTTTCTTTGCTAAAGCAACAGATACAGAGGGGTTGGGTTTTGCTTTGATTTTCAAGAGATCTGATTTTGGCTTGCTTTTGTCTTTTTCATGTGTGTGTGTGTATATCAAATTTTGTGGAATGTATCTAAGAAAAATCTTTGCCCACCTCAAGGATAACGAGCTTTTGAGATGGGTTGCTTCGCGTGACTTTATTTACATTGATTTTCTGGAAAATGAAGTGCTAAGTTGTGTATTACGGGCTTGCTGGAAAGGTGTCCAGCAGTTAGAGGTGCTTCTAGCCCGACATTGCAATGTTTACAGCTTGCAAGCAGGGCTGGCGGGGGATCCAGTGGCAGCACGAGAAGTTTGGAGAGAATACGAAGGGAATGTCTGAAAAGAGTAATGCCTTTTCCTTTGGAAAATATATCTCTGTTCTGTGCTTCTATTAGAGATCTTCAGGATTTTTAAATATATTATTTCACCCTTCAGAAAAATCAGAATTGCTTAAAACAGGCAAAAATATCAGTTTGAAAATGTTTTTATCTTTGCTGATAGTCACTGGAATTTTATTGCCTTGATAATTTAATTTGTTCATGCTTATTCCAGCTGTCTATTGTTTATTTGATGTCCTTTGAAAAAAAAATCATGTAACTGATAGATAAAGACAAAGCTGGAGGTTACAGATGGAGACATGGAGTTATTTCCCAGTGGGGGTTTGTGTGCTGGGAGTTAAATGCCGAGCAGGGCTCAGGAGGCGACGGCTTTTCCATGGTGGCATGATTGGAAATGGAGTTAAATCCTGCAAATGTGGCACTTCCAAAGTGCTTTTAGCTCTAAATAAAAGAGAAAAAAAAATTCTCTGAGTCCCAGGGTGGGAACAATCGTCCCCAAAAGTGTTATGGGGCAGTTTTAGTGGGAGGAAAGGCAGGAGCCAGGGATCCAAGCCCAGGAAGATGCTCCGGTGCCTGCTGGCTCCGTTTGCTCTCTTCACTTGTAGCTATCTGCAAGAGGTACCTGCTTCACTTCACAACGGACTGAGTCAATCTTCTTCCCTAAAAAAAACCTAGTGAATAAAATTAATGCTGACGATGGTTTGGGTTGTTAAACAGCTGAAATTTGCTCTATTTACCTGTTGGCCATCCTGTGTCATTAGTTTTATAGGTTGCAGAATCTCCTGGAAAAGTAATAAGTGAGCTGAGATCACCATGGAGAGGGAATTGATCAAACAGCAGCCAAATCATCTTTTCAGGGGAACAGCCTTGAGCGACAAAGGGTTTTGGAGGAGAAAGGGTGGAAGAATGAGCAAAAACCCAACCCAAAACTGACCAGCGAGTTACAATGGGCCATAGCTGTGCCTGAATGTTTATTTTCTCAGGGCTCTCTGGCACTAAGGTTTACCTTTCAATATGATTTCTACGAGGAATGCCCAGTGCCTGCCGCTGTTTCCTGGGCGCATTCCTTGATCCAGAGCTCGTACTCCTGGGGAGATATCTGGGAATCGTGCATGTTTGGTGGTGGATGTTCCTGCCATGCCCCACGGCTCTTTCTGCAGTGCCCCCTGGTTCCATCCTGGGGGCTGTGCTGGGGCTGCATGGAGAGGCCAAGGGGCTGTGCACGCTCAGCTGCTGAGAGGGAGTGCCGAGAACCGAGTTCTTCCCGTCACGGAATGTGCTTGGGAGAATTCCTGTGATTTTATTACAACTTTTTGCCATTTATCCTCCTGAAGGCTGATGGAGTTAAAGAAGGAAAGTTAATGCAGAGCAATAGGAAAAGTTGGCAGCAGCAAACTTTGTTATTGTAGCAGCACTGTTCTCGTTACCTTGGGCTTCCTGTTGGAATTTTGGGGGAAAAGAGAGGAAGTGAGAGGCGAAACAGTGAGTGAGGGCTGGGCTTGCTGCTTGTTCAGCTCTGTTTCCCATGCCAGGCCTCAGACCACCTCTCCAGCCCTGCCCCAGCCCCAGTTTTGTATTTTGGCAGCTGCACTTTGGTGTTTCCAGGCGTGCGGGAGCCCCTCCATCCTGCCGAGCTGGGCACAGTGGCTCAGCCTCTGCTGAGCACTGGGAGCTTTCTGGGGTGACAGCGCTGCCAGTCCCCACTAGATCCCTGTGCCCCTAAGTGACTGTGCCTGCAGTATTCCGGGTGGCATTTGCATGCTGTGAAATTCCCTGGGATTGGAGCTTTCCGTGTCCTGGAGCTCTGTGGGGCCATCAGGGTCACGCTCGGGTCCCTGGGGACGCTTCTGACCCGTGACTGCTCTGGGTTTCTTCACCTTTGTGGGGATGCTCAGACCCAGGGGTGAGGCAGGGGGATCATTCCTTTAAAGGAATCAAAGTGCTGACCCTCTGGAAAATAAGGCCCCAAAGAAAAAAAATATGAATTTGTCTGCAAAAAGCATATTTGTGATGCATATAATCTCTTTCAGTGCTTCTGCTGTGTGTTTGCTGAGGCTGGGTGATGGGAGACCTGCCTTGCTGTTGTCTGCTTAAGCAGGATTCAATGTTATTTGCCACAGGATTCATGAAGATGCCTCTGCCTGTATCATAGCAACCCCCATTTCCCACAGTCCATAAAAAGTCCATTCCTCCCGAGCAGCAATCCGCCGTCTTAAAGATTCAGGCACCCTCCTCGGCAAGGGAAAGGGTGATGTGCCCCTCTCCGAGTGCTTCCCTGAAAGCTGAAGTGTCGGGATGATCCCGGCTTGTCCTGCCCGCACGGCGTTTTTAATGCTCTGTCTTTAAGGCAGATAAAATGCTTTCCTTTCAGGTTTCTCAAGGCTTCCTCCCCCACCCTGGCTATTTCCCACCTCTGTTTAAAACCTTGCATGACAAGTTGGAGGGGATGGGACAGCTCCGAGGTCTGTGACGCGGTGGCTCTGCCCTGTCCTGCCATTTGGCTTTTCCCCCCGGGATAGCAGCAGCACAGCCCTGGCTTTTGCCGTGTAGGGAATGAAGATCTGCTCCGATGCCAGCCCTTCTGTGGGAATGCAGAGGTGCTTTCTCAGCCCGTAGATGACTGTTATTAAGAGCTGCATGTTCACCTGACTCCTGCCCCCATCTGTTTGCATAATGTGGTTATATTTCTTTTTGGATCAGGTATTCAGTACACAGCCCAGCTGCTGTGTATAATGTCTGAAGGAAAATTGCCAAAAATCCATGTAAGTTTTTTGTTTTGTTGTTTTTTTTAAGTTGTTTTGCTTTTTTGTTTTTGTTTTTTTGGTTGCTTTGATTTCAGTTTGTGACTAGAACCCCTGTCTGTGTTGTCACTTCATTTTGTTGTGGTGCTCGGTTTGTGTGTTCAGCTGGAGTGCTCTGTGTGCCGTGCCTGCCTGCATGTGTGTCCGTGTGCTGCCGTGCCGTGTGCTCCGTGTTGGAATGATGATCTCTCCCAGGGAGGCTCCTGTGTTTTACATTTCCTATCTGGATTTTCTCAGCTGGCTGTGATCATCGTGCTCAGCGTCTCTCCCAGTGAAACGTTGGGAAAGATGTTTTGGTAAAACACAAGGATTTGTCTGGGAGCTGCAGAGTCTCCAATGAGGAGAAGTTGGGAAGCTTGAGGAAAACTCCCAAATGTTAATAATTGTGTAAGAATTGTCCTGTTTAAAGAGGGTGCTTGTGCAGGGGTTCCAGGGCTGGCAGAGCCAGCTCCTGGCTTTGCCACTGATGTACTATATGGCCTTGGGTGCGTTCCTTTGTTCCTTTGTTGCCTTGTGGTTTCTCTTTTCCATCTGGGATAGAGGAATATCACACAGTACTGAGGTGTAGCCATGCCTGATGTTCTCCTGTGTGTCCCCTTTCTGGCTGTGCAGGTGGGGGACATGTGTGTGCCCATGTTGGCCCAGCTCTGCCTGCCTGGGTTTTGCCTGTTGGAGCTGTTGTAGATAGCAGGAGCTGTGGTGATTGATGCTTCCCACTAAAAATAGATGCTCCTGGAGGAAGAGCTGCTGGAGGAACCGTGATTTATTGTCTTTATTTTATTAGTTGTGGTTGAATTTCTTTCCTGAGTGGAAATGAGTCTTAATCTGCAAGCACCAACAGACGGCTGGGTTTGCTCTAACCAGCAAAGGGCCATGTGGCCTCTGCTCCTTATTCCTGGTTTTCCTGGGAATTATTCTGGCCTTGTCAGAAACACCACCTTGATGGGGTATTCACAAGGGTAGGAATCCCCCAGAGCTGTGCTGGTGGGGACTGCGTTGGGCAGCCTGAAAGCTTCACCACCTGAATTAAAGAGAATTTTGGGGGATGAAGGGAGTGTGTGCATGCAAGGATTTAAAGAATTAGGTCTGGATCTCAACTGACTCTGGTTTATCTGCAGGGATATAATTTCATAGGAGTGTGCTGCTTTGGGGAGCTACCCCTCGTGCTATCACAGAACTGAGGAAACTGAGGCACAGGGTGGTTGCAGAGTGGCACATTTTGGGATGGGGGTTAGTGGGGCTGGGATCTGGAGCAGGATGCGTGGCCTGCCAGTGGGAGAGGGTGTTTGGCACCGTTTTTGGGGTCTGGCTTGTTCGTTTTTCTGCAAACCTTGCCATGGGGCAGTGTCGGGGTTCAGGCCGGTGCCGGGCTCAGGATGCATTTGGGGGATTTTGGAGCCGGGAGCAGCCGAGTGCGGCCGTGCCCATGTGAAGGGCCATGTGGCTCAGCGCCTGCCCCTTCCTTTGCATCAGCTGAGACATATATAACACAACGTATGGGCTGCTGGCAGTCGGCGTGGGGCTATTTTCAGCTGCATCTGCGCCTCGGCGCCCTGCTCGCCCGGCTGGGCTCGGTCTCCAGGGATGAGCTGTTCCCCAGCCCCTTCCCCTCCTGCAGGACCTGTCCAGGATGGGCAGGGCAGGCAATGACCCTTGTGGGTGCTGGGGACAGACGGCAGCCCGGTGCCAGGGAGGCAGAGCAGTCTCACCCCGGTTCAAGCAGCCCGGCTCTTTGTTTTCCCCTTTCGTCCCTGGATAAAGCCCCAGGTGGATTTCTAGGCTGCTCACTGTGGTGACATGAGCCGTGTGTGCTCCGGTGTCCTCCTGTCCTTCTGGAGCGAGGCTGTCACTGTCCGGCGTGCCCGGGGCTCTGTGCTCTGCCGGGGGGACTGAGGCTGGAATGTCCTTCCCGCTGCTCCTGCTTGGCAAAGCAGCGAGCCTGGCTGTCCTATCGCCTGCCAGGGCCTCTGTCCCCAGCCCTGCTCCCCTCCTGTCCCGCCTGGAGAGGTGAGGACAGTGTCTGGTTTTCAGGGATGTCCTGCCCTGTGCCGCAGAGAGCCCGCAGCCTCGCCAGGCATCCCTGGGTGTTGCTGGCTGGGTTTGTTCGCTCCCAGTCCTCGGGATGTTTGCCCCAAAGTATCCAAAGGGTTAAGCTGCTGCTGCTGCCAGTTTTGGGGGTTCTGAACCCCTGCACGGGAGCTCAGAGCTGTGAGAGTGGCTGCAGCTCATGCCCGGAGATGCCAGAAGAGGAATGGGCCCAACTCGGAGGGCTTGGAAAGCAAAAAGATGGAATTGTGCATGGAACTGTTCCCTTGTCATCAGGCAAATGCAGTCTGGCCTCAGCCACACAAACAGGAGTGCACAGCAAACCCCGAAGGATCCGTCTTCTACCCCAATAAGAGTGGGTTAATTTGCCAGGCATATCTGGGGAAAAGTTTTGTCAAATAAAATTGTTCCATTTGGCAAAAGCATCAGCTCTCGCTGGCATTACCAGAAAACAGGGTTTTTTCCAAAGCATTTCTGTGGACCTCATTCCCCTGCCATTTCTGCTGCTCCACTCCCCTGTATTGTGTTCAGTCAATCTGACAAGGTTCTCTCAGTACGTCGTGCGCTGAAGTTTCTGTTCTGATACCAAATTTAGGGAAGGCTTGTTATCTACAGTTCTTTCTTCCTGGCTTGATAAGGTGCTGATTAATTTAATGCAACTCTCTTTCCTTATCTAGTTGAGCTTCAGTCAGTTTTAGTATAATCTTGAAAAAGCGTGATCAATCTTTAATGTTTGTTTTTAAGGTTTATTCCAAAACCTTTTAGGCATGCTGGATGTTCGTTCTTTGTGAAGTTCTAGGAGAATTAAGTTAAAAAGTAACAATTATAAAACCGGTTTTGAATGCAGATGAAACATTTTAAAGTTGTTCTAAAGAAGGAGCAGTTGGCTCTGATGAAGTTTTAGGTGTTAAAATTGAATTGTCTTAACTCTAGTGCTGTCTGCGTAAGGCAGGGAATATCACCAGAGCCCTTGTTATGGGCATGAGGATGATGCAGGGCTGAAGGAGAGGGCCTGTTCCCTCTCCAGAGGTGTATTTAAGGTGAGAAGGGACAGGGACACTGTCACCTGACCCTGTGTGGGGAACTGTCCCCTGCTTTTGCCCGAGCACACAGGCACGAGGAGCAGGCAGTGCATGAAACCAGGCTGTCATTGGTGCGGAGCTTCTGCTGTGATTTGGTGATCAGGGGCTGACATCTGGATAGATTTTCAGTCTCCTCTGGTCCAGGGGAGATGGATTTCTGTTCCAATGCCCAGCAGCAGATCGATCCAATCTCCTGGATACTGAGAGTTTTGCAGAATTGTCAAAAAGTCTTTCCTAAGGAATTAAAAGCACACCCAGGCATGGAGCAGAGGAGCTAAACCTCCCAAACCTGCAGGCTGGGAACCAATTTGCTTAAAACTAACAGGCTGCCTTAGAATTAGAAATGTTCAGCCAGGAGAAGTCTGGCTTCTTCAGTGCACACATAGAGATTGGGAAGTGTGTTCCCAGGCATTAACAGGAGCCAGACTGTAGATTTATGGAATTCAGAGAGCACTGGCTCTGCTGCCCCCAGCACCCCTCTGCAGGGGTGGGTGCTGCTGAGCCACGTGCTGAGGGCACCCCTGATGTCCCTCTCAGCCCACTGCCATTTGCAGATTGTCACCGTGGCCCCAGCTGCCACAAACCCCATTTTCCCAGCTGGATTTGAAGCTCAGTACGAGTCTGCGTCTGGTCCCCAGAGCCCAGGTTTGGCTGGAGGTTGTCGGCAGCGCGTGCTCAGTGCTTCTCCCTTTGCTGGCTCCCTCCCTGGCTTCCCTGGTCCCTGGTCCCTCCTGCACTGTGTTAGAGTTGTGTGCTTTGCCCCAGAAAGCAGTGCTGCTTTAATCTCTGTTTTCCAGCAGCTGCCAGGCTGTCCCGTGTCAGGGCACACATGTGTACACTCGTGTGCAAGCAGCGCTGCACCTCCCTGTGGGTCACTCTGGACATGGACAGGGAAACCTATGGATTAAAACACATGTGCATATGCTTTCATTCCCAGATATATTTTGGAAAATATGAGTCAGCAGCAGCAGCAGCAGCAGCAGGCAAGAACATATTACATAATCTCTGGGAACCAAGAAAACCTCGCAGTTTATTAGGAGGGAGACTTTCTGCAAGCATTTTACCATAATTTTGGGGACACACATTGACCTGAGCCCCTTGCTCAGTGGCCTCGTTTCCATCGTATCCTCTTGTGTGCAATGCAGGGAAGCAGTCCCAGCAGCCTTGGGTTTTGTTATATTTTTAAACCCCCCAGTGCTGGTAGAATCTCAGGGCTGTGCTGTTGGTAACGACTTCTCTCTTGTTCCTTAACATGTTCTCATGCTCAGAGTCTGTGATTTTCCTTTTTGGTTCCCCCCACTCGCCACCTCCTGCTTTTTCTCTCAAATCTCGGCACTGAGAGAAATGGCACATGAGTGCAGCTGGAAATAGCTGCTGCCCCCTCCGCCTCCCCTCTGCTCACGGCCACCCACCTCCTCCACCTACTCCCAAATGGGAGAATGAAGTCAACAGCCACTTTTAGCCCCGGGCTGCTGCTCCTCGGCTCTCCCCCTCTCCCTCGCCGTGCGTTCCCTGCCCACGCAGGATTCAGAAGGGCTTCATCGCCGTTTTAAGGCTCCTGCAGCTGGATGAGCACTTGTTTGGTCCCGCTGGCACGGGGGGGATCTGGCTGGAGCGTCAGGGATGAGAGGGATGTGCAGTTTGCTCCGTGCTGGCCGGGCAGGGAGGGGGGAGCAGCAGGAATTATGGACATGCAGAAGAGCACAAACAAAAATCCAAGGGAGTCAGCAGGAATGTCAGGGGCAATCCTGGGCACATCCGTGTGAGTGTTGGCACGGGCAGGGATAGGAGCAGGAGGCACGGAGCCCTGCACGGCGGGTGGGTGCTCTCAGCTCTCCACGGTGCTGCATCTCTGCTCCTCCATCTCTAATGCCAGGCTTAATTCCAGGCTGCTCATCGAGTCCTTGTATTTCTGCAGGATGCCTGGAAAGCCTAGGAGGGGAATGGGCGTTAGCAGAGTGAAAGGAAAGGAAGGAAAGGCCTTGTTTGTTCTTAATTTGCCTGAAAAAAGCGAAAGGTTTTGAGCCACTTTGATCTCTCAGGGCAGTGCAAACACTTTCGCAGTGGCTGAGCCCGTGGGTGCCTTTCAAGCAAAGAGAAAGCTTGGTTGTTGTTTTCCAATATCAAAGCCTTCCCAAGGAGGCTGTAAATTGCCACGCTTGCTGAGAGCAGGAGTGCAGGCAGCTCCGTGCCCTGGCTGGGACAGTCTGAGCCACTGGCTGCAGAGCACATTGAGAGAGACACAATTGGTGGTGACAGAATAACCTGTTTATCCAGAGCACTCTTGTCTTCACCCCCATTAGCTCTTGAGTTTCTGGTGTTTGGAGACAAGAGAATTTAAATCTTCTATATTTTTAAAACCACAAAACTCTCTGTTACAACCAGAAATTCTAATGAGCTTAGCAGAGGGGGTGGGCTTTTCTGTGCACCATCCGTCAGGGCTCTCCATATTTTATTGAAAAGCCTGGTTTGAGCTGTGTCTGCCTGATGTTTGGAGCAACTGGGGAATGATGGGGCCCTCCAAGGGCTGGGGTCTGGGGAACTGCCCCCCATTCCCCACCTCCTGCTGCCAGGGTGATGCTGCAGGGGCTGTTTCATCTTTCTATGTCTTTGTTTCTCTTTCTGTAGAACGCACAGAAGGAAATTGCCCTTTCCTGTTCAAGGGTTTGGCAAGTGAGGATGAAAAGTGCTGTGTTGGAGGCAGGTGGGATTGGAGCAGATGGATGAAAAATGCCTCTCACCCTCTGGGGCTTTGCGGGGGCCCCTGGCAGAGCAGAGCTCCCACCCAGGAGCTCCCTGCTTTAATTTAAAGCAACATCTTGAATTCCACCCGAGATCCCAACAGTGATGTCAGCAGGGCTCCACCAGAGATTCATTTGGCCTCGGATATTTTGCATATGCAGCGTCAGAGCTCAGCCTTCTGTTTTTGCAGCTAGAGAAGAGCTCTGCACCTTGGCCATCCTCTCCCCAAAAGGAGGATTGTTCCCTGGGGCATGTTCCCTCCTGTTCTGTCAGGACAGGCAGGATGTGTCTGTAGTGGTTTTCTCAGCTGCTCACGGAAGACGACTGCTCCTCCTTTGAACAGGTCTCCCACAGCTGGAAACATCTCCCCTTCCCTGCAGTGGGTTTTGCTGCCCTTTTTGCCTCTCTGTTTCTCCTGCAGACAGTTTTACCTTTGCAGGGTTTTTCCAACTCAGGTTGAAATCCAAACGATAATAATACTTGACATTCTTCATCCCGGCATCTTAAAAATCTTTTCTGAAGTTTGAAAGCCTTTAAAGCCTTTGTGCTGTATAAATACTTGAGTACTTCCTCTATTTTTAAATGAAAATGGTGCCTGAAAACCCTCAAAAGTCAAATGAAGATCAAAGGCTTGGGAATACCAGCAGTTCTCTGTATTATTCACAGCAGCTCAAGACTGAGGTTGTATTGGCTAACTGCAAAGGAACTGCTGTGCTCATAATGATGCAATCATGGAATTATGGAATGGTTTGGGTTGGAAGGGACCTTAAAGCTCATCCCATTCCACCCCTGCCATGGGCAGGGACACCTCCTACTATCCCAGGTTGCTCCAAACCCCATCCAGGGGGCATTTCCAGGGATCCAGGGGGCAGCCACAGCTTCTCTGGGCACCCTGTGCCAGGGCCTCCCCGCCCTCACAGGGGAGGATTTAGTATTTCTTCCCAAAACCTGCTCTCTCTCATTGGTCTCTAGTTAGTCTGTCCCAGCTATTCTGTAGAACTCAGTCTTGGAGCTCAGGAGAGCTGGGCTTGGTGTCTCACATTGCTGCTGCTGCCTGGATAGAAATCCCATGTTTTAAAATCTTGTTTTCACGTCCATCCCAGTGCAGGAATGGCCAGCAAAGGGCTGGAGCAGGGATAGTGGCAGCACTGCCCTTTTCAGGGGGAGCTGGCCTGGCTTTACAAGGTTTTAAGAAAAGTAAATCTTTATTCCTGTAGCCCAGCCTTCATCACCGTTTTCCTCCCTCCTTGTGGCTTCTGAGCAGGAGTCAGGACAATAGATGGAAATTGATGTCCTGGAGGCATGTGACAAGGGGATCCTGAGGGCTCAGGGCAGCTCACAAAAGAATAGCCTCTGATAAATGCTCAGAGGTTTCTGTGGGTTTGCTCAGCAGCTGCAGTCAGGGCTCACAGTGGGGATTTTTACCACTGCCTAGGGAATTGTTCCAGGGCTGTGTGAGCCACCACCAGCAGCATCCTTGCTGGAATAAAAGGTAAAAATGGATGCAGAGCAATTTGGCCAGAAGAAGAGTGGAAAGTAAAAAAAAGTTAAGATCCAAGGAGTGGCTGTTGAAACGCAAAAGGATCTAGAAAGCAAAGATGCAAAAATAAAATCTGAAGCGGAAATGAGTGATGTTTTTCCAGCATTGTGTAACTCATTTTAATTGCAATCCATCTAGAAATCTATTTGAGGCAAGAAATCAATGCAGAATTGTAGAGCAAAGCATTGGCCTTCCAGATGTTTGCAGCTTTCTGGATTGTTATTTTCAGCTTTCTCCCACAGTTTATTTGAGTCCCTCCTTCCTGGCAGTGGCCAGGGAAAGATGTCCCTGTGAGGTGTGGCAGGTGGGCAGTGAGGACTGTCCTGGGGCTTTCTGCTCTGAGTTTGCCTCTCATTGTGTCTTGCCTGGAGTGGTTTTTGTGCTGGGAACGGGGTGTTGGGATGTGGAAGCCCCAGGGTTTCTGTCAGGTCACCCCACATCTCCCAGGTGTGGCTGAGGGGTCAGAGCAGGCTGTTGTCCCCTCACAGGGAGTTATCCTGGGCAGGAATTCTGTGTGAGCGATGGAGCTGGGGCCCTGCTGTGCTGTTCTCTCTGATCAGCTCCTTTAAATCCATGGGATGAGGTCGTGTAGCACAGGCATGGGAGCTGCCTCATCATCTGGAAGTTCCTTTCACCGGGTGGATTTTCCCAGCCTAAGAGACTGGTGAGAGTCCATCAGTGTTCAAGGCTTCTGGTAATTCGACAGAATTAAGTCCTTACTTTCACAGATGTCATCCATGTCATTCCCAGCAGTCTCCTGAAAGGCCAGCATGACATTTCTCTTGGATTTGGTGGCATTTGTGAGGGAGGTTTTTCCTTGTTTCTGGTCCATCCTCAGCGTTGGGCTCTGCTGAGGGTGCCTTGCTTTGAATCCACTTTTGGCAATGGCCTTGTGGAGATTGCCCAGGGATATGTCTGGGCAGAGCTGGGGCTGCAGGAGGATCCCTGTGCTCCTGGAGGGAGGGAGGCTGTGCTGCCATGGCCTTTGGAGTGTCCCTTTGCTCTGCTCCTGCCTCTTGTCCTGCCTGGAGATGGAGTCAGGCAGTGAGGCAAGGACAGAGTTCCCCAGGAGGCAGCCAGGCTCCTCAAAGATCACAGAGCAGCTTCACAGGCAGGTGAGGCTCTGAGACAGCAATCCAGGGAGCAGCTGAGCTTCCTGACAGCCAGACACTCGCATTCCCAACGGAATGGCCCAAAAGCAGTGGGCTCCTGGTATGAAATATGTCCCCTGCCGTCCCTCCTGGCTTGCAGGCATGTCCCCCTCACTGTGTCACTGCAGAGTGTTAAATGTGTTTGTGTTTAGAATACTGCCTTGGGGCAGCAGAGAGAAATGGGAACAGAGTTTGCAGCAAGTTAGGATGAGTAGGGATGAATCTGATGGGATTGCATGCAAAGGAACCATCCTCAGTCTGGGAAGGAGGCAGGGAAAGGGACGATTCAGGCTTTTCCAAATAGAGAGAGTGCAGCTGGAAGAGGAGGAAGGATACAATGCAGGAGGTAAAACTAAGAATAGAGGAGTGTGTTATAAAGGGAAATCTGGGGCTGGAGGTCAGGACAAATTAGAACATGCAGAAAATGTACTCCACTAGGCCATGGATTTGTATTTCTGGAAAATAACTGAAGTATCTTCACGTGGGGCAGTTCTCATGAGATTGTAGAAAATATTAGAACAGGTTCTCAAAGAGACAGTCTTCCTTTGGCCTGTGAGCAGAACAGAGGATTCAAATCTGGTTTTTGGAGCACAGAGCGCTGTGAATTCTGAGAGGCATGGCTTTTCCTGCAGGCACCTCTGGGCAGTACAGCTTCATGGAGGGGCAGCACGAGTAGGCTGTGCCCAAAATACAGTTTATTCTGATGATGATTGCAGAGAGGGGCAGCAAATCTCCCCAGGACAGATGGAGTCAGGAGTAGGAGGGCTCTGGAAATGGGCCATGGGTGAGGCTTGAGCAGGAGAAGGCAGTGTTTTATTGTTGTTTCCTGGAGGAGATCCAAGCCTTTAATAGATGGGAGGATTTGCCAGTTTGGCTGTGCTGGAAAGCTGGGCAGTGGAGCCATCCATCCATCCATCCATCCATCCATCCATCCATCCATCCATCCATCCATCCATCCATCCATCCATCCCTCCATCCATCCATCCATCCATCCATCCATCCATCCATCCATCCATCCCTCCCTCCATCCATCCATCCATTATCCATCCATCATCCATCCATCCATCATCCATCCATCCATCCATCCATCCATCCATCCATCCACCATCCATCCATCCATCCACCATCCATCCATCCATCCATCCATCCATCCATCCATCATCCATCCATCCATCATCCATCCATCCATCATCCATCCATCATCCATCCATCCATCCATCCACCATCCATCCATCCATCCATCCATCCATCCATCCATCCATCCATCCATCATCCATCCATCATCCATCCATCCATCATCCATCCATCATCCATCCATCCATCATCCATCCATCCATCCATCCATCCATCCATCCATCCATCCATCCATCCTACAGTGTCCCGTGGCCAGCAGTGCTTTGGGAAGTTGCTGGACTGAAATGCCAGGGTTTGCTTTGGTGGTGGTTTGGTGCAGACTGTGGTTGGAGGTGCCAGGAGCTGCCCATAAGTCTCGGGTTTGGCACTGGTCCTAGAGAAGGAGAAACAAGTGAGATCCTGCAAATGAGTGTTTCAATTAATGCTTTTGAGAAGGTGGATAGAGGTGGACTGGCTGCAGGAGCAGGATTTATCTTGGCAGTTCAGCATCCTGCCCCAAGCCTTCCTGGTGTGTGTGGTGTGGCCAGAAGTGCTCTGGATTTATGGATGACCTTCGGAAGCACAGGCAGTGCTGGGGGAGCTGGGGTGCTGCAGAGACAAGGCCACAGAGCCTTATCTCTGTCCAGCAGCTTCAAGGTCTGATTTTTAAAAAGGTTCCTGTATTCATTACCAAGAGCACTGGGTTCGTCTTCTAACATAAAATAGGCCTTAATTCTTAGATAATTCTGTTGCATCCTGTGCTACTTCTTCAGAGCCTCTCCCCACCTGATGTTGCTGCATAAATACAGAACAGACTTTCCCCCCATTTTCTCTCCCTGCAGTAGCTCCAGCCATTTTAAATCTGTGAGCTGGAACTCCAGGGATCTTGCTCATCCTGATGGACCTAAAAGTGGAGCACACAGGGGACATTCTGGGAGTTTGGCCATGAGCCCAAGACCTTTAAAATCATGAACCAGATTCTTGGTTAGCTAAGACTTCAGAG
The DNA here is from genome assembly GCF_024509145.1 of Vidua macroura. Taxonomy (NCBI): domain Eukaryota; kingdom Metazoa; phylum Chordata; class Aves; order Passeriformes; family Viduidae; genus Vidua; species Vidua macroura. The sequence goes on along the minus strand of NC_071584.1, from coordinate 3,849,536 downwards.
CTTTTCAATGTGTTAGGAAGTCACAAGATTTTTTCAGCTATCAGGTTTTAATTTTTTTGTCCTACACTGCCCTGCATTGACATAAGATACCAGTAATTTAAACCACTCCACTTCCTTGAGAATCCTTTTGAAATAAAACTAAATATGTAACCAGTTTGTGGAGACAAACACAAACATTTAGTTTCTTTGGAGTCTGTCTTGATGAATATGGCCAGGCATTTGTAAGCTGCTTTCTACACACGCTTGCTACCCATCCACCCCCACAAAAAAGGTTGGTTTTTACTACCTGATAAATTTATAAGCTAAGAATATAAATACAGGCTGTTACATGTTGCAAACATAAAGTGTGAGCAAGACATTGATTTGCAGCCCCACACATCAGAAATGACCTGCCCAGGTGCTGGGGGTCCCAGGGCAGTGTAAAGGTGACCCTCTGTGCATGCAGGGACTGTTGCGCTGTGTGCAGCTCCAGAGACCCAAATCAGTGGGTTTGGGCACCTGGGCTCTCAGGTGGCTCCTCTGGGCAGGGGTGTTGCACATCCAGACGGAGCTGGCTGCTCCCAGATTCCCACGGAGATGTTCACATCCACTCTGACTCACATCCATGGCATTTTATTGTTGGGTTGAAGACTGTCTAAAAATTCCCTGGCATTTCTCCAGAGAGAGTGCCAGCAGCCCTTAAACTCAACTCATTTCCTTTCCATCAAACCACGGAGCTCATCAATAGCAATCTCAGGCTCCAGCAGGGAACTCGGAGGTGGATGGGATTTGCCACCCTCCACAGCCTGGTGGTAAATAGGTCATTACCAACACAACAGCAGGAATAAAGCATAGAGGGGAAATTGGGAGAGGGAGAAATGATGGTCCTTTCCCTTTGGTAGCAGGTATTTTTGCTGGTGCCAGCAGAATGATTTAGGGAATTTTTGCTGGTTACTTTATGGAATCAATGAACAGCATCTCATTGTAGGTTTGTGTCTGGGGATCGACAAATGCTTGATTGCTTTTGCACCTCTGTGGTTGCTTTTATTAACTAATGGAGCTTAAGGACAAGGTGAAGCCCAGGAGCTCCCTGCAGACTGGAGCTCTTACCAGTTCATTGGAGCCTTTTCCCAGCAAGTTGCTCTCAGAGCCCTTTTTTCCAGCAGGAATGTCACATATGATAGAGGGACTCAAAGGGACCAGTTTTACCTTTAAAGTCTAGGTTTAATTTTTTTTTCTGTTAAAAAAATGTGTTTCGACAGTTTGTCACATCGGCTCAGCCTGCCACGTTGTGGGCAGTGAAGTGTTAGGAAGGAAGAGCAGAAAGTATTTTGATGAAGGATCAAGTCAACTCACTAATGTTTTTTGAACATCTCCTGTGTTGACCTTGGTCCACACAGACACACGCCTGCTCCTGCAGCTCTCCTGGCTCCAGGAGAGCTTCTGGAGGTGCTGAGGGAATTGCCAGGCTGGGTCTGGGGAGATGGCAGGAGAAGTTCTTGCGGGAGGTCTGTGCTTTGCAGCAGAGGCATTTGCCAGCTTCTCCCGAAGCCTCCATCCTGTGTTTATTTTGGAGCTGAGGAGGAGGGAAGGAGGGAGGGAGGCATCATCATCCTTTTGGTAGCTATGGAGAGTGGGGAGGGCAAAGTCTGTGGAGCACAAGAGCGCCCAGATCTCCAGGCTCAGCTTCCAGAAAAGCTCAGCCCAGTTCCTCCTGTTGGGCTTGTTTTTATCACCAGACAAACATTTAATTATTTTACCTTCACACTGCCGCTGAATCAACTGAGAGGACTACAAAAGATAATGCACTTCTATTTTTATATCTTACACTAATGAAGCTCAGGCTGGAATTTTCCCCTGCACGATTGGCTGGAACAGGGGAGGAAAAATTCTGAGGGAGAGGAGGAGTGAGCGAGACGCTCAGCATTTAGCAGCGAGCATGGCTGTGGTTGGAGCAAACCTGCAGCACTCCAAACACTGCTGAAAAGTGAGGAGAGCAGCATTTTCTCCCTCTGCAAGGATCATAGAGGATTTTCTCCGTGGTGAGGGATGGATGGAGGCAGTGACACTCCAGGACTACTGTGCTGCTGGCTCTGCTTTCTTGGCAGGGCTGAGCACCAGGGCTGGGCTGCCCCCCTGCCCCCTGCCCCCAGCGTGGGCTCACTTGCTCCCTGGAAAACATCCCCTGGGACTTGGCAGGAGCTGAGTGCTCCATCAAAAGTTCATTAATATGTTGAGTTGGAGCCACATGGCTGCGTGCAGCCTGCTGGGAACTCCAGCACTGGGACAGGGTGGACCAGGCTACATCAGAGAAAGTGAAAAATGTGTAGGGACTGGAATATGAGTGGGGAGGCAGGTGCTTAGGGTTCGCCTGTGGTGACACGTTAATCTGAGCTGGTGTGACAGCAGTGACCAATGGCCCCTGAGCTGGATGGGTGTCTCTGGAGAGCTCTGCTTACCCAGAGCTGGTGTTTGCAGCTCAGCATCGAGATGAAAATCTGGCCTAAAGTCTCCATATCTGATAAGAATTTCAGTGCCTGGCAGCAGAGATTTGGCCTTACTGCTGGGAGTCAGCCTGGCAGGATTTGGATTGCGGCTCTGCTGGGATCAGCAGTGGGGTCTGGGGCTGTGTGTGGAGCAGCCTCTATGAGCCCCTTTCTGAGGTGAGAAACTGCTCCTAAACTGCTCAAAGGCTCCTGAAAGAGTCAAATGAAAGGATTTGACATTTTCTTTCATAAAAAAAGAGAGGGAGTAATCAAGGCATAATTGTGCATGGGTTTGTTAATTTGCTGAACTGCAGCGCTGTCAGTCAGTGGGAATTGAGACCCTGGGTTTTACTTGGGAAACATGAAGGGGGAAAGTCAAGTAGAAATCCCAAAGAAACAGCATTTACATAGGTTTTCCAGCAGCTGATTTGAGCTGACCCGAAGGACCTGAAGGCTACAGGTCCTGAGCATTCTTGCAGGCATTTTGGGAGTGGTAATGTTCAATATCTGCACCCTAGAGAAAGCAGCTGCAGTATTTCAATACCTGACTGGGTGTGTCACAGGTCAGACTTCCTTTGAAGGGGATAAAAAGGATGTGGTCCAGTGAGGAAAACCAGGAATGTGCTTGCAGAGTCACCCTCAGATCCCAGAAGGTCCCTGTAGAAATTTGTCCTCTTGAGCAGTGCCCAAATGTGGAATGGTGCTTTATAGTGCCCATAAAAAGAGCTGTTAATAAAATTAATCTGGGAGGGAAAGGCAGCACAGAAAGAAAGAGGAAATTTTACAGCCCCAGCACGGAGTAGATGAAAAGTGTAAATCCAGGGGTAGTGCCTGGAAAGGCACTGTTTGACCCCAAGGAATGTCACAGCTTCAGTCCAGCTGGACAGGTGCCACCAGCATCATCATTGCCATAACTCCTGTCCCTGTGTGCAGACCTTGGTCAAGGCCAGGGATGGAGCTGCCTTGAGCCCAGGGATTGCCTGCGGTGTCCATCACCAAACTGGTGTGGCACAGCCCTGGGCAGGGCTTCAGGCTGCCAGGGAAGAACAGCATGGCCATGAGGGCAGGAGGAGGGAGAAAAAGAGAAACCACTTTAGTCCATTCATGGGAAATAGGGACCTACATGGAGGAGATTTAGGGAAACTGTACAGCCCAGGAAGGTGGGCACCATGATTCCCTGGGATCCTGAGGTTCATCATGTGTTGCTGTTCAGCCTGAAGGGTCCCATGACAGATGATTCCAGATTTTTAGGAGAAGTTTTATCTCAAAAATGCAAAAAGAGCTTTGGACATTTGGAACATCGTTTCCCAGAGAAGCTGTAGCTGCCACATCCCTGGAGGTGTCCAAGGCCAAGCTGGAGCACCCTGGGATGGTGGAAAGTGTCCCTGCCCACAGTCTGAGCAAGATGAGCATTAAGGTCCCTTCCAAGCCAAACCAGTCTTTGCAATCCTCATTCCTTTGATGACAGACCAGCTGGGTGCTGCCACACCTTTCCATGATTCTGTGATGAGGAAAGCTGGGAAAAGTAGATGGCAGCAGGTTAGCATGGGAACCAACTCCTGTGCACTGGGAGGACAAACCCTGGGAGCTGGGAGGGACGGCTGGGTCCGTGATGGATGCTGATGGCTGAGGCTTCACTGGCTCAGGGAACAGTTTGTGCCTCTGGTCTTTTAAAAATTGAACCTTGAAAATCTGGAGGAAATAGACTTTTTATCTGGTTAGTGTTTTGGACCTATAAAAGTGGAAGTCATAATACCCTGTAAAACATTTGAGGCAATTTGGGAATATGGCATTCCTTATTAAACTCCGTGGGTTTTAGAGACTTCTTAGGTTTTCACAGTGGTGCAGGCTGTGACCTCTATAATGTTCAACAGGATCCTTGAAAAATTGAGACCAATTTAACAAGAATAGCTGCTGCCTTGGTGCTCCAGCTCTTCCATTTCTTTCCTGCCTGGAGTTAAGTTCATAATGGTTTAGCAGAACCTTTTTAGTTGCTAAAAAGATTATTGTGGTCTGGGCATGGGGGACTACTTTGTGACAGATATTTTAGCAGAACCATTTGTCCATGGCTGGAATAACAAAGTGAAATGTCACAAGTACAATATTTTGAAGGTCAGAAATCATAACTCTTTGCATATTTTCAAGGTTATTTTTGGGCAGTGTAACAAAATATACTGTTATATGGGAGTTTGAGGGAATATAAACCTCTGTGGATAAAGAGGAGACCTGGCAGTTGTTTACAGCTGATGTTTCCTGATGTCAGGGGGGTGGCAGAGTGTTGGTACCAGAACCAGAGATCCCAAAATGCAGCAGCAGGGATGTTTTTCTGTAGCTGAAATTTTACTCTGTGTCTGAAAATCCAAAGCCTTTAATGGTAATGGTTTAAACTGAGAGCTGGTGCACATCAGAATTCTGTGGCACTGGGATGTTTCCTCCTCTGGGATGCCAGGCTTGTCTTTTATCTCGTTTTCTCTTCATTCCTGAATTAACTTCACCCAATTTGCTGCACCAGGCAGAGGATGTTGGTGATGTGCTCTCTGCAGGTGGGATGCTCTGTGCCCTGCAGTCTTCCCTGAAATTCTGCTCCCAAATCTCTGTGTGTTTACAGGGTGAGCAGCATCCCTTCTATGTACCTGTCTGTGGCACTTGGGAAGAGCAGGCAGAATAAATATTCCTGTATTTCCTTCACACACCAAATTCCCTGAGGTGGCATAAGCATGGGGCTGCATTTCTCCTGCGGGAAGCTCACATGAGCTCTCAGAGGCTGCAGGACACTGTGCCACAGGAGCTTTTGGTCTTTAACCTTCCCCTAATTGATGAATAATCTGTTGCTGTTCCATGCAGATGTGAGGTTTTTTAGGGATCCCATAGCACCTCCCTTTTCCCAGTGTTGCCTAATGAGACATCTGAGCTGAGAATTCATTGCTCCAAGACTTTCTTCCTCCTGATGCCTTGTGAAGGTTGACTTAGAACAGAGGCTGGATGGAGTTAAAAAATAAAGTAGGGATTTATTAAGAGGCTTCAATAGATCCACCTTGGGCAGCACAAGAGCCCAGCCAGGGCTACACCCCAGGTGAACCCAAAATGGTCCCAAAATGCACGACCGCTCACGGGGGCTCTCACTTTGATCAGTTCTGCTCCATTTGCACGTTGGAGTTCAATTCCAGCTCCAGCCCATGAAGTCCCATCCTGCTTGTTTTTCTCTCTTCAGCCCACGTTGTTTGTGCTCTTGGGCCTGAGATTTGGATCATTTGTCCTTGGTCCCCAGCTGGAGGAGGAATTGTTTTGTCTCCCTGCTCTGTGCAGAGAGCTCACCATCCCCTGATATGAAGCCCAGAGCCACACACTAAAGCAGCACAGAATGTGAAAAATAGAAAAGCTGAAACCTGAGGCATCACTCCAAACTCTCCATCCCTGAGGCTGATCCCTTGCAAAGTCAGAGAATGAGCAGCCTTCACCCTCTAGTAGTGACCACTCAGGGCTGGTGTGTGTTTAGAACACAGAAATCAGTAGGAACATGTAAAAGGGAGGGTGATTTCACTCAGGTCTGGCTGTGGTTATCCCAAAGCTATTCCCAGGAATGCCACAGGGCTGCCCACAGAAGGACATGGGTAGGAAATGCAATGGAAAAAGAAATGGAAATGTAGAAACTGCTCACCTTATTTCTCAGTTGAGATCCCATCCTCTCCTGACATCCACGATCCTGGGTGTCAAGGTTTGGAAGACAGCATCAAAGGAGTGCCTTGGGCTGAAGCCTGCTCGGGCAGAGAGGCTTTCCTGGGAGGAATGGATCTGCCAGGCTGGGAGGGGATGGATGCTGGTGCTGCTGCAAACCCCAGTGTCTTCCTTTTCAATTGTTTAACTCATCTGCATGGACTGTGGGAATTATCCACATGCTCTGGAGTCAGTGTGACAGTCCCAGCTTGGCTCAGGGAGCTGAGCTTTGGTTTGGAAGCAGGGATTAAATGATGTCTATTAAAACTTGACCAGCTGAGGAAAACCTACTGGCCAGGTTGTTTGGAGGAGAGGGGAGTGAGCATGGTGAGCTACTCTGAGGTGAATTGCTTTTCCACAGCGTGGAATGCTGCACACTGTGAGATCCTGTGGTGATGGAAAATGGGAAAGATCAATCCAAGATTGCAGGGAGCCCTGGCCAGGCTGCTCTTCCTCCCTGGTGGAGGATATGCCCTCTCAGCCTGGCCTGGTGCTCACCACAACCACCACAACACCAAAATTCTTGGCTAGTTTACCATCCACCTCAACATCTCCTTGGCCTTCTGTCTCCCAGCTGGATTTGAGAACAGTTTCCTCTGAGTTTAGTAATTTGTGAGGCTGCTCTGCTCCCCTCGCCAGGCTTGTGGCTGATGTCTGTGGCTGCTGCAGGGAGAGGCAATGCCCTTCCTGTGTCTGCAGCACAGCTCTGAGAAGGTAGATCTGGATGGCACAGAGATTTTGGAGGTGTGTGCACTCTTTCTTTGGGCTCTCAGTATATTCTGTGGCAAACTCTCAAGCAGTCAATGGAAGCTGAGAGAGGAATTGCTGTTGTGGGACCTTCATCCTACTCATGGTCCTTCAGAACCAAGGCACACACAGACACAAAAAATCTTCTATCAGTGTTTGCAAATTACTGCAGACAGGAGTTTACAAGCTCGGAGCAAATCTCTCTTGCTAATTTTCCAGAGGCATCACTGAAAGAAAGAGAATTTAATGCAGGACACTAAAAAAACACTCAAAAAAAGCCAAAATAAAGGAAAGTCCCTCCAGCTTTCAGGTCCAGAATTACCCTGATGTATCAGCTGTCCACGGTTTTCTCTGCAGAATGTCCCTTGGGTCCCTCTGAGTCTGGAATTCTTTCCAGCACTGAGGATGGGGAGTGGAGGAAAGCAAGGAAGGCTCCTTTTCATCCAGACCTGTGCCACAGGAGGCTGAGCATCCCCAGGGCTCCAAGCACGGCTCCGGTGCCTTCCCATGGGCACCATCCCAGCTGCCAGCTGGTCTGCAAAGGTTGGCATCTGTAAGGTCTCCAGTTTAAAAATAACAGAGAGAAATCTCCCTTCTGCAAGGCCCAGATAAAAAGAGGATGGTTGAGGTAACAGTGATTTAAAAACTCCTGGTACTGCCTGGGGCACTGCAGGGAGGGAATTGCAGGGCCATGACAGCTTTTCCCATGGACACCAGGTGCTTTCCTTGTCATCCAGCTGGGGGAACCCAGTTTTCAGTTTCATTTTTCTTTAGATTTTCTTCAGTTTCTGTATTTTTCTTTAGAATTCTTAGGCTCACTCTGTGCTTGTTAGCCCTGCTACACTGGGTTTGCAGTGGGGATAAAACAAGTTTAGGAGGGTATGGGAGAAGGTTGTGTTGTGTTGAGCTTAATTTCTGTTAAAAATCCAAGATGCTGGAGAAAAGGATTTTCTGTGCTGGTTGAAGCAAGGAATTTGGGATGAGATGCTGTAAAGTGCTCAGAAGCTGAAAATGCAGGGTTGGTAGCAGGTCATATATCTGTGACCTGTTGAGCTGTGTACCTGCAGCACCTTCTAGGAGAAATTTGGTGGATTTTGGGGTTGGAGATATAGCTAAGTAATGCCAAGGGATGCTTTCAGCCCTGAGAGAGGCCAGACACAGGCATGGTGGTGCTGCCTCGTGGCTGGGATCTTCTCTGCGAGCCTGGAAAATCTGAGGGAGGGATGAAGGGATGGAGGGATGGATGGATGATGGATGGATGGATGGATGGATGGATGGATGGATGGATGGATGGATCATTGATGGATCATGGATGGCTGGATGATGGATGGATGATGGATGAATGGATGATGGATGGATGATGGATGGCTGGATGGATGGATGGATGGATGATGGATGGATGGATGGATGGATGATGGATGGATGGATGATGGATGGATGGATGATGGATGGATGGATGGATGGATGGATGGATGGATGGATGGATCATTGATGGATCATGGATGGATGGATCATGGATGGATCATGGATGGATGGATCATGGATGGATGATGGATGAATGGATGATGGATGGATGATGGATGGATGGATGGATGGATGGATGGATGGATGGATGATGGATGGATGGATGATGGATGGATGATGGATGGATGGATGGATGGATGGATGGATGATGGATGGATGGATGGATGGATGGATGGATGGATGGATGGATGATGGATGGATGGAGGGAGGGATGGATGGATGGATGGATGGATGGATGGATGGATGATGGATGGATGGATGGATGGATGATGGATGGTGGATGGATGGATGGACTGAGGGCTGGACTGAAGGATGGATGGATGACTCTGTGAGTGTTTTCACCCAGGTGGAGGAAGCATTGCACACACCTTGATGGCCTTGGGAATGAGGAGGTGGTGGAGGCCCCTTCGGATCCTGCACAGTGACATTTCCAGAGCAGCCTCGCACTGCAAACTCCCGGCTCTGTCTGAAGCAAGTTCCTGCACGCTGGCATCATTTGCATGCATCAGGATAAATCTGCCTTGCTCAGGAAAGCTCTGGCAACAAGAGCACTGCAGCTCCCAGTGCAGGGCAATGCTCAGATGAAAGCTGCTGGAGAGAAAACGTAGGAAGAGCAGTGAGGGGAGATAAGGGGAGAGCCTGAGCTTGGCAGCACAACTGGAGCTTCAGTCCCAGCTTGGCGGGGCTCACAGCTGTGCCTGCCCAACATGGGGGGCTTGGAGGGAGGCAATGACCGGCAGAACATCCAGTCTGGCCAAATAAAAGGCATTAACTCCCGGAGGGAACGATCAGGGGGGTGTTCCATCTCTTATCCAGGAGGTTTGCAGTGGAGGTTGACAGACATGTTTGGTAGCTCTGAGAGGCACTGAAGCAGCAGTAATGGTTGAGGCAGAGCTGAGGAGCTGCAGGGAAGGGTTGTGGGCATGTGGCTGGTTTTGCTGTGCTGCTTCTCGGTGCTCCCTCCCCAAGCGTGTCCCTTGTCTCCTGGAGCTGCTCAGTTTTGGTGGCATTCAGTGTTCCCAGGTTAGACACCGGAGCAAGAATCACTCCTGGAGATTGGCAGGCCTAGAGCTTCCCACATTTCCACGTGTTCCAGAGCTGCAGGAGCCTGGACAAGCAGCACTCCTCAGCTGTTCAGTGGCTTACAGGAGGGGAGAGATTGCTCTTGGGAGGCAGATCCTTGGATCTGGGCTGAGGACCCGGAGCAGCTGTGCTGTGTCAGGTCACTTGATCTGAGCACTGGTGAGTCGCCAGTGACGACGCCTCCAGCTCCTCACATTGCGTTTCTCTGCTTTAACCTTTGTCTGCCTGTCCCCAGCCCTTCCTTGGGGCAGGTCCTGGCCTCAGTCACAGCAGTTCCATCTGGGGTGAGAGCTCCGTGGGTGAGACACGGCTCTGGCTCCAAGGGTGGCAGGGGACTGTGTCCAGAGCAGGGCGTTACTGGCCCCCAGGTTCATCCAGGGTTGGCTCTGACAGGCAGAACTGCACAGCCACACCCACTGAGCAGTTCACAGGAGGTTTTGGGTTCTGTCTATAATAAAGACATCGAAAGTCCATAAGCCCCGCTTTGTATAAGGAATTATGGCCTGAAGCAGCTGGAATCAGATCATGGCATTATTGTGTGTGGGCTGTACCTGCACCTCTGCATGTACAGGGCTGGTAGTGCATGGCTGTGGCCCCTGGAGCTGTGTGCATGTTTATTGTTTTTTCCTGGATTTTTTTTTTTTGCTTGGATACTCACAAAATGCCTGGGAATTATCCAAGTATAGTCATATCTTGTTGCAAATTTGGATGACCTGTCTACTTTCTTCATTACCCTTAATTCTTGATCTCCCTTGTTATTCTTCCCTTTACCAGGAATCCTGCAGGAGTAGGTAACCCAATCCTACCTTGGCACAAGAAGACCCAATCCTGATCTCGTTCACTCTCCTAAAACCCACAAATTAAATCTACTGGATTTAGCATATTGACACTGATTTCCTAGCTCTGCTGGTGCTTTCTGGATTCCCATCTGCTTAAAACTGGACAGTGAACTATTAATTCAGGAAACAGCAATTTGGGCTTGATGGGGATGTACTGACCTTAAGCCTTCATTAATATAATTAGTGCCCTTGGTTTGAGGAGGACTCTCTCCACTTGGACTGTGTGACATGAAAGCTCCGAGTCCCTCTGACCTGAGGTAGAGCAGCGGGCGTGGGGGCATGGGAGATGCTCTGCGCTGTCAAAAAGTTGTTTTTCCAGAAGCTGAGTCTCTCTTGTTTTAGGTTTCCCATTCAGCTGTGCTTTGGAGACCAGCCTTGGTTTAGCATTTCTGTTCCTCACTGTTTATGTCTTTTTTGGGCCCTTGATTTATGTAAGAGGAAAGCGAGTCACTGCAGAAACATCAGCCTGTGAAGGAAAGTTTCTGGAGCTTTTAGCACAAGGCACAAATGTTTTTCCCCAGAGTTTGGAGAGTATTTTGAGGAGGGATTTGAGTTTGATGGAGATGCCAGAGAAGGTTTGAAAGTATAGAAAATGTTTTCATCTTCCCTTAGGTGCAAAAATGACTATTTATTCAAGATGAGAAAAATTCCTGCGGGTGGATTGCTAGAAAATTTTGTGAAGGGCTGGAGAAACTTGGCAATGGGGATCTTTTTCAGCTTGATTTCTTTAATGGCTTGATGAAATTAAATTTTCTTAATGTGGATACTCCTGGAGAAGCTGAGCTTGCCCTCATAACTTGCTCTGGTGAACCTGAACATCCCTTTCCCTTAAAATCCAGAGGTGTGTGGGTTGGGTCTCATTACACAGCTGTGCTGAGCTGTGGCATGGCTGGTGCTGCGGTGTGGGAGAGGAGGATCTGCTGAGTGGGAAGCAGTTCTGGAGTAGGAGAAGGTGTTTGGAGGTGGGATTATGTGGGAAGCCACCACACCTTCTGCAGGGACATGTCCATCCCTGTTCCTTCTTCAGGATTTGACACAAGCCATGTATATCCTTCTGCAGAGAAAGAAAGGCAAAAGGGTTAAAAATGTTGTATCTGGCTCCTCCTTCCTAGTGAAGCATTTGTAGGTGCTGGGGGAAGGTGGTTGCCCTCAGCAGGGTGGGCTCTTCCTGGGGTCTCTGCTAATTCACATGATGGGAAAGACAAAATTCTTTCTCTTCCAGTAAGTGGAGGAGAGGAGAATCTGCCTTGACCTGCTGGTTAGCACCTGGCCTTGCTTTCCTCAGGAGCTGGCTCAGCAAAGTGCAGGCAAATTCCTGCTTGCTTTCAGGTTTTGTTGGCTGGAGGAAGCTGGGATCTTGTTCTGCTTCTGAAATACCTTCCTTATCACAGTGCTGAGATTTGGGTCTAATTTTACCCAGATAGTGAAAGTGGACTATTTAGAAGCCTTCAATGTTCCTGCAGAGGAGGATGTGGAATATTCCCAGGGTTCCAGCTAAGCAGCAGCAGGGCTGAGGTCCCTGGCAGCACAGTGAGGCTCCCAGGGACAGCAGTGCCTGCTGCAGCTTCCAGGACAAAGCCTGACTCCACCAGGGGATCAAAGGCTGACGGAGAACTGACAGTGTGACATGGCCAGGAAAAAGCAAGGTATGATTCAAAGGTGGATTAGAAAATGGATTTCCAGGAGAGATTGATGCCCTATACCAGACAGTGGTGCAGCCTCGCTCGGCCTGGGGCAGACTGATGGCCAGCATTGCACAGGAGTGGAGTTCCACAGGGACAGGCACGGGGGAATGAAGGATGTGCCTGAGCAGGTGAGCACAGAGAGCCTTGGCTGGCCTGGCAGGTGCTGCTGGAGCAGGAGCTGCTCTGGGAGTGCTCTGAGGACAGAGCTGCTGAGCAGAGCTGCTTCAGGGGAAGGAGCCAGCAGGTGTGGGATGATCCCAGCAAAATCCAGGCTCTTAGGAGGAGTGTCTGATCACCAGGCAGGAATGTGCTGGTGGAGAAACCTCCCTTGCGGTGTCACAGGGCTGCAAATCCAGAGGAACAGAGGCTTGGGAGTGGAGATCCCTCCAGGCAGGGGGTGTTTGGGACCCCTCCAGAGCAGCCTGGTCACTGCCATGACAGCAGTTTGTGCCACAGGCTTTAAGCTGGAGAAAGGTTTATTGATAATTATTGATAATTATTTGCAGTGAGTGCCTGGGGCTATGCATGTGCCTGAGCTTTTTTCATACACTCTCAGCTTAACCTGTTTTGCTTCACTTTGATCCCTCCCAGGGTCCTAAATTGTATTTGTTAAACATCAGGAAAATGGAGCCTGTGCTCAGACTGACCCTGACAGTAACTGGCCCTAATGTCACAGAATCCCAGAAGGATTTGGATTGGAAGAGACCTCAAAGCCCATCCAGTGCCACCCCTGCCATGGCAGGGACACCTTCCACTGTCCCAGGCTGCTCCAAGCCCCACTGTCCAACCTGGCCTTGGACACTTCCAGGGATCCAGAGGCAGCCACAGCTGCTCTGGGCACCCTGTGCCTCCCCACCCTCACAGGGAAGAACTTCTTCTCAATATTCCCTTTAAATCCACTCTCCTTCAGCTTAAAGCCATTCCCCATCACCACAGATCCTTGCAATATCCAGGTTTTTAGAAGTTTTTCCAACTTACACTGAGCAGAGGGACGTCAGAGCCTCCATCAGAGAGCCAATCTGGCTGCAGCACGTCCCCAGCTCTGGCACTGTTGTTGCTGGTGCGGGGCTCTTGCCCACGTTCACTTCCAACATGGTGAATTCTGTGGTGCTAACGAGTGTTGCTGGGTTCCCATGGCAACCCTTGTGCTAATTAATGCACAGTAGCCAGGGAAAAAAAATCTGTCCTTACTGATGAATTAATTGGACAGGATTGATATGGCAGGAAGAGTTGGGAATGGCCACTCCGAAGGTGTGTGCAGGGATGGGACTCGCACTGCTTTGGTAACACAAACCTGTGTTACCCTGACCTTGCAGCTTTCAAACTGAAACCTTGCTCACCATTTGGAAAGGGTTTGTGATTTGGAAGGAATAAAATTATCCTGACAAATGTCCAAGAGCATAACTCAAGCAGTTACGCTTTTTTGTTCCTTTTTTTTTTTTTTTCTTATTATGACATTTTAACTATTTTTTTTTTTTTTTGGTGTTTAAAAGATTAAATAAAACCCAAGTCAATTTTAGAAGTTAAATGCTTGAAAGAATCAGAAAATACACATTTAAAGACTACACTATTTTATGTCTGGAAAAAACCTCCAGTTCCTGAGGACTCCTCCCAAATTCCAGCCTCCTCTGCTGGCTCTCACTCCAGTTGCCCTGGTAGCTGTAGCTGTTAGAGATGGACCCAAATGGAAACCATGGATCCAGCCTGGTGTTCTGAAGTGCAGGGGACATTGCCCCTTCCCAGCGTGGTCCTGGTGGTGGAGTGGTGGCCTTGGAAGTAAATCAGGAGTAGGAAAAGCAGCCCCTGTGTGCTGGGGATGAGTCATGGAGTGGGTTCCCATCAGCAGTGACAATTAAACTCCTTCAGCACTTTGTGCACAAAGCACTGGGCTAAGTCACGGTGTCCTGGCAAAATTCTTCCTTGGATAATTGTCCTCAGACTTGCTGAATGCTCCCCTCCTGCAGTTTTAATTAGTTGGAGCTCTGGCTCACCAGCTCCTGCGTGGTGATGGCCACGACTTAACAAACCTTAGTGGAGACTTGTTATCCCACGACTGCCTGCCTCGGTCCTGTTGTGCCTGCAGCAATTACCTGCAGCCAAAAGGAGCCTTAGAAAATAATGACTGTACTTTAGGGCTCTTTAATGAGATTTCCAAACTCTCTGCTGCCTTTAGCACCGAGAGGTCCTGGAGTCTCAGCTGTTGGCACTTGGGGGGTCAGACATTTGCAGGTGGGGAACTGAGGGGTTTTCCCTGGGGCTGTGGCTCCAGGATGGAGTGGTTGTTACACTGCAGGAGAATTTGGGGTGTCAGGAAGAGCTTTGGTTTTGGCTGATTGGTTATGGGTTTGGCTTCGCTGGTGCGTGTCCCTGCCTAGAGAGCAGGGACTGAGTGGGGACGGCGCTGCCATCCTGAGCAGCTCCGAGGAATCCGCCTTTCCCCACGTGTGCAGCAGGACTGACAGGATAAGGAGTGAAGGAGGTTCTCCCATGAGACTTCAGCCTCTCCCAGTCTCTGGGCACTGCAAGGTTGTGCCTTTCCTTGTGACAGATCTGTGCTTCCCAGGAAGTCTGTCCTTAGGTACCTGTGCCAGGTGACAGCATGCACAGGTCCCCTTTGCCAGCCACAGGTGCCCCAGGCTGTGCCCACCTGAGACAGCAGCTGTGGATGGACACAGGAGCTCCTGGAAAATGCATTCCCAGTGTCCAGAGCTCACAGAAAAGTAGGAGCATTTATTATCTCTTTCCATGGTTGCCCCTGTGAAACAGGAATGCTGCATCCAGGAAAACTTTCCTTTCCCCTGGATAGCTGCTGCTCCCTGAGTACACCTGTGCCAAAGCCTGATACTAGCACCTGATCTGGATTTTATTTCCTCCAGCTCTAAGTGCAAAAAATATTCCCAGTTCGTCCTCTGAGTGACCACAGGGGCTTTGTCCAGTGCAACAGTGCTCTAAACTGGCACTAGTGATAGTGCAGACACCTTTATTGCAATATTCTATGGTATTTATATATCTATTCTTACTTAATTAAGGCTATTTTGGGCACTAAAGTGCTTTGAAACATTGACAAATGTCCTCTGGATTTACTGGATGGTGATTTGAGTTGTTAAAAGTTGTTTGAGGAGCTGCATTTCCAAGGAGTGTAATAAATAACAGAGATGGGATTATTTTTGCCTTTTTAAGGAGAGAAAGAGGATGTGTCCAAGTACTTAGGTGCCTTTTGGGACAGGTGAGTTCCCAGAAGGGTGGAAAAGGTGAGGTTGAACATCGAAACGGCCACAGGCTGCTGGCACAAAAGTGTGAAAGGATTTGAAGGAATTGCCTCAAGTTTTTTGGCAGCACTGTGTTCCTTCCAGGAGGGAGGCTGGGGCTGCTGGGGGTAGGTGGATCCAAAGCTCTCATGGTTTGGAGAGTTCTGGTTCCTGGTGCAGAGAGGGGCTCTCCCCTGGCTCTGCTCCTTCCAGACTTCCTGGACTGCCTTGGGAAAATTCCGTAATTGATTTTATATTCTCACCTTGTTGATCCTCTGTTTGAAATCCTTTGTTGGTGTTTTCCTTTCAGATGGTTAAAATGGAGCCTTTCTCCATTTCAGACTCTCTGCTCTCTCCATTATACATAACTAATGCCTCTCTGGAACTATTGAAGCTGTGTTAGCAGGCTCTGAAATGGGAGTTTAGTTGAGCTTTTAACGGGTTTAATCTTTTCCTGGGTATTAATCCTTCCAGAACCTCTGATAAAATTTGTTGCTATTTCTCTGAATGCCTCACACACTGTCGATATCTGTCTGGAATGAGTTGCTTGGTGCAGAACAAGCCATGGAAGGGGGAATGTTACAGCCTCCCATGGATCTTGCTCTCATTTCAGTGCATTCCCAGCTCCTCTCTGACTCCCTGCCACTGCTGCTCCTGTGGTTCCTTGCCCTGGGAGCATCTTTCCCATTGAATATGGGGTTGGAATGAGTTTCCTTCCTGTTTATCAGACGTTTTTTGGTTCTCAGATGCATTCCCAAGGTTTGCCTGTTTCATATAAGCAGAGAATGTCGGGGAAGAGCATCACCTCTTCCACACTGCTGTGGAGATGGAAAGCTATCAAAGACCACAACAAATGTTGGCTTTGGTTTTGTGCACTTGTTTTTTATTGCTTTGTGCTGCATCACAGGATCCTAAACTTGTGTGACAGCAGACTCGGGCTGTGATCCAGGTTATCAAAGACTGCAGCTGAACTGGAGGGGAAATGATTCTTTTTTCCATCACGTTGGTGTGGAAACAATGCCATCTCCTGTGGGGTAACAGCAGACGTGGGACAGCCTCTCCCACCTAGCTCTGTCAGCTCTGGGAAACACAGGATTTGAACCAGGAAACCAACCCAACATAAACCCAAGGAAGAATCTCTCCAGGCTTTTGAGATGTCCAGGTTCTCCCTGACTCCAGCTATTACAGATGAAATAGGAAGGAGAAGGGTTTGTCCATCATGCCTGACCATGGAGGCACTGGCCCAGCTGCTCATCCCACCCCTTGGTCACATCTCTGGCCACATGTCTCCAATGGCAGCTTTTTTCCATAGCTCTTCCTTCTGGATGCACACCCTGGCTGCCCCAGCTGTGCAGCTCCAGGAAGGCAGCTCCTTTCTTGAGCAGCGCTGACCATAAAAATGATTGTGCAAATTTGTGAGAGTAGGATAATTTATCGTTTCCATGGCAGTGCTGGGGGAGAGAAGAGCACTGAGGAGTGAGGTATGGAATAGCAACAGAAACCTGGGAGACACAGATCACATTCCATCTTCCCTGTTTCTTTTCTTCTGAATGGGTCATAAAACAAAAGCAAATGAGGCAATTGGAACTCCCTGTCCACTTTCCTGGGGCTTGTTTAAATGAGGATTTACTTCAACTAAAAACTCCTTAGAGCCACTTAATTCTTCCAGGTGAAGTAAATATCTAGGCCAGTAGTAAAAATTCCTTACAGATGTCTTCAGGAGGGTACTTAGCAAACACTTCCCTGAAGAGAACATCTTGGATACCTTCAAAGAGCAGAAGCAGTTCTTAATGATGGTACATTTGATAGTGGGGCAGGACTTGGCATAGCCTTGGGAATATTTTGAAGTTGTTCCAGTGTTAGAGAGAGGAATGAAATGGGCTGCAGAGCAGTGAGGGTACATGCTCTAATTTTCAGCAATTACTCAAAATAACTCTAGCTAAAGTTTTATTTCAGAGATCTGGGCATATTTCACTATCAATTAAGGTAATCTCCTGTGGTACTGCATTGCAAAGTGCCTGCGAATTCACTGGGTGGATCCCTTTGCCATGCTTGTCTCTTCCATAGTGTGGTTGGTATGACCTGCCCACCACATGGAACATCTGAGGGAAGCTCACACACTTAACTTCTGCTTTTAGCTGAAAAAGAAAAACCACACTGAGAAGAGCTGGAGATTGTCCATTAGGTCGGAATCTCCCACCTTTGTTATTTGGTCTCTTTTCTGTATATTCCTGTCCTAGAAATGGCCTTTAAGGCATCCTTTCCATGTTCTGCATTGGGAAAACCTGTGTCTGAAAGGAATAATAATTGGATATAACTGAGTGTAGACTGCTTGCCAGGCAAATAATATATGGAATAGCTGAGGCTGAGCCTGAGTGGATCCTTGGATGGGAATTCCTTGGACTCAGCCTTGACAGTTCCATTTTGGCATGTTTCAATCCAGACCCAAGCTCTGTGTGCTCTCAAATCTCTCTGTACCTGTGTGTGCCAACCTCCTGGACTGCCATTTGTGCTTTACTCCAGTTTTGCTCTAAAAATGGAAAGCAGCACTGGAATTGTCCATCAGCCACAAGAGCTGTGTGTTCCTTGAAGGAAGAACCCGAGGTGTTTGAGGAACGTGGGCTCCCACGTGTTCCCATGGACTTTGGTGTCACTCCTCAGTAAGGACAAAGCCTCACACGAGGCTGGCTGGGCTCAGTTGGGTGCAGGAGGATTGCAGGGAAATCTCACCCTCCCCCAGTCCTGTCCAAGGAGGGAACAGCAAGAACCTCTTGCAATCTGGGCAATGTGGGGGATGGATCAGATGCCCACTGCTCCAGCCCAGGAATGCATCACCTCTATCCAAGAGCTGCCACTGCCCACCCAGTGCTGCTCCTGGAGGCACCTTTCCACCAGAGGCAAAGTCGAGATGCTTTGGAGGTCTGACTGAGAGGGAAGTTGGTTGCTTTTCGTCAGAGTAGGAGCCCAGCTGTCCATGAGGCTCCTGGATCCTTTCTGAAGCCAGAGCAGGACTTGAATTTACCCTGCTCATTCCTGGCACTCCATGGTGTGGTGGCATCTGGTCAAAGGTTGGGTTTGATGACCTCAGAGCTGTTTTCCAGCCTTAATGATTTGGTAGCTCTGTGACTGTGAGTGCTCCTGGCTCGGGGGCTACCCAGCTGCTATGAGTGACCAGTTTACTGCCAGTGGTTATCCCAGACATGCAAGAGGAGAGAGCCCAGGCCAGGCAGGAGCTCTCCACAGGGAGCCAGGGAGGATGAGCAGAGCCCTGCTGTTCTCATGGAAACCACTGCAGGGTTCTGTAGATTAGGCAGTGGGACAGGCCAGGGAAAGGACAGATCTTCCATATCAGCACAGCTTCACATGGGCTCTGCTGCTGCCAATTCTTCTGGGGTGAATCACGTCGCAGAGGAGCTGCTTTCCACCCAGAGGCTGCTAGGGATTTTATACACACTCTATTTGCCTTTCCCCTCAGCTTGGACAGTTGAGTTTTTTTCAGGTTTGGAGTTTTTTTTAAGCTTAAGTGTTTTGAAGGTAACATTTTGGTTCACCTTTGGAGTTGCCATTTGATTTCTGTGTAGCACGTTGTGATTAGTGATTAATTGCACAGGACATGTTGTGACTCCAGCCCGTGTCCTGGGGTGCTTGTCGCAGCAATGATGCACTGGGTGATTACTCACTCCCCTTAACCTGACAGCTGTATTTCTTCCCCTGACTGCTTAATGACCTTGGCCAGGTACGTGCCTTGTGTTTTGTTGGAGGGCACTGGGGATGTGCAAATTTTTCTTCCCCTTGCGTGACCTTCATCCTGCCTTGGGATGAAGAGAAGGGAACTGTTCCATGAACAGATGGAGCGTTATTTCTAGAGGAAGGTGGATAACACAGGAAATTATTCATTCAAAACCCCTTCAGACAACTCAGATGTTTGCCCTGAGAGAGTGTTGCAAATCCGAGTGCAAATACCTGCTCACACAAACTATCCAACTATCTTGAAAATTTTCATGTGAATGTGGAAGTCATCCAGTCCCAGAGCAGAACAGTGCCAGGGGACTTAACTGAGCCATTAAGGAAATTAGGAATAAGCAGGATTTTAAGCAGTAGTTACAGAAGAGATATTTTGTAAGCCATGTGTAGGCAAGTTAGACTAAAAAAGGTTGTCAAGTCATAGCAGGTAAAAAAAAATAATGTGCAAACCAGTCTGGGGATGGATAACTCACTGCTAAAAGCAGCAAGGTTTGCTGTAAGTGGTGCTTGGCTCTTGTTATTCCTTAATGAATCGAATCTATTAGCCAGGGAAAACATCATGTTGTCTTGAAAAACAAATCATATTTGGATGCCTCTTCCCCTGCATTTGTACCCATTTTAACACAAGCACACTAATTATGCTGTGGAGATGATTTTGTTATGGCAGAAATGGAGCTGAGTTTGCAGCTGTAACTGTGGAGCTCTGGAGTGCTGGAATAGGTACATGGGGAGAGATGCCTTTTAATTCCATTGCCTTTCTCTTTAGTATTTGTATCCCTGTGCTTCACAGAGTGCTTCTGCTCCCTTGGGTGTAGAGGCAAAGGCCCAACTTTGGGGGCTCAGCAGCCTCCAGGCTCCCATGGATGCCAGAGGAATGGTTTGAGGAATCATGTCCACGGCCCAGTTTCTGCACAGATGGCAACGGGCTCACAAATTCCCAGGCTTCCTGACATGTTTCCCAATGCACAGGGAGCTGCATGAGTCATATTGCTCCAGCTCTGGTCCTTTTGGATGGAAATTATACTTTTAAATACATTCTGTGATTACATGCAGGGCGATGGGCTCGTTTGGAGGAGCTGGAATTCGAGCCATTAAGTTGAGTGGCTGCCATTACGTCCCATGTTTGCCAACAGATAATACACAGACATACTTCATCTGTGACAGCTTTGCCCTCTAGACTTTGAATAGAATTATCTTGGTACAGAGCTGATCTCTCCAGCACCATCCAGGTGCTCATTTCCTTGCACCAGGCAGCAAATGTGACCTCCTGACGAGGTGAAGTGGGACAGGGAAGGGACAGCACTTGCTCGTGTCCTGTGCAGCATGACTTGGAGAGAGGGGAGAGGGCCAATTACACAATGGATGAGGTGACACTGGTGTGTCCTGGTGGCCTGCCCATCCCACCCCTCTGTCAGGGCTTTCAGGGCTCCTGCCAGAACTCTG